>NC_044308.2:23787976-24462976 GCF_007474595.2 Lynx canadensis
GAGATTAAGGACAAAATAAAAAGAAACACACACACCCCTAATAGTAGTAATACAAAAACATACTTTTATATAAACTAGAACATTTTTGACTTTACGTGTTATGGAAGTGGGGATGGAGGATAATTTTGTTTTTAATTTTTAAAAAAATATTTATTTTTGAGAGAGACAGAGAGAGAGAGGAAGAGAGAGGAAAGAGAGAGAGAAAGAGAAGGGCAAAGAAAGAGGGAATCCAAAGCAGGCTCCAGGCTCTGAGCTGTCAGCACAGAGCCCTATGTGAGGCTTGTGCTCACAAACAATGAGATCATGACCTGAGCTGAAGTCAGACACTTAACTGACTGAGCCACCCAGGCGCCCCTGGAGGACACTACTTACATGCAATTATTTTAAGAGAATGATTTGGTCCCTGGCATTCCTAAAACCTATGTGATAAAATTCATGTTGTTATAATCACTCTAAAAACAAAATGGGGGCGCCTGGGTGGCTCAGTCGTTTGGGCGTCCGACTCTGACTTCAGCTTAGGTCATGATCTCACGGCCTGTGGGTTCAAGCCCTGTGTCAGGCTCTGGGCTGACAGCTCAGAGCCTGGAGCCTGCTTCAGATTCTGTGTCTCCCTCTTTCTGCCCCTCCCCCACTCATGCTCTATCTCTGAAAAATAAACATTAAAAAGAAAAAAAAACACCCAAAAAATGTAGCTCATTAAAAGCAATCTTGGCATACTTGTTCGAATAATGAGATATCCATAAATTTAACATATATACTAATTCTCAGCTAAAAAAAATTCAAGATTTTAGAAAAAAATTTAAAATGTTTTTTTAAATTGATCGAAGAGTACATTTTAATATTTATTTGAAAGGCTCTTTCCAGAATCTTAGCAGAAAAGATCACACTCCCTACACATATAATTATAATTCCAGTTTTCGATATTCTAATATTCCAGGATACAATTTCTATTATCAAAATGCTGGCATTTTTGTTGGTGCAATGCCAATACTTCTGACACAGGTTAGCAGCTTTATTAGACTTCTTGGCTCCCTTCAAAGTCTTCCTACTTTTTTTCCCTGACACTCTTAACATCCTCCCTACCTCTCAGTCCCAGTAAACCTCCCACTCCCCTAGAGAAAACAATAAAGAACTACATCGTAACAACAGGAAATTAGACACGGAACTTGCAGGTGCATCTTTCAGGAACAGCTAAAATCACCCCACAGTTTAGATCATCACTTTTGGTTGGTTGACAAGAAAAAATAAGTTTCCTATAGCCTAGAGCTCTCTGTCGGGGCAGAATAGGTATCCTGCACACTACAAGGAACCAGTCATACCTAAAAAGGCAGATACAAAGGTATCCTTATCAGCATGGCTTCTTATTTATTTGGTTCTTTCTAAAAAATAGGAATTTAAAATATTGGAGTTACCATCAGTTTATATAATGAAAACACTTATTGACAAAATTCTTCTCTTAGTGTTATGTTCTATATTAAAATTCTGGTTAGGAATGCAACTATTTAGAAAACCAAACATGAAAGAGAGGCTTCTGCATTTCTTCCTTAAGTGGTGGCTGCATGGACCACATCTCATTTATATCTCCTTAAACCTATTCAGATCAAAAATGAGAGAAAATCTGATAGAAACACTCATAATCTATGCTTAGATTAAAACCAGGAAAACAGAGCAGCAAACTCCCAACTGACATATCAGCTGGAGTACGAACACCTGAGCCCAAACTAGCAGAGTCCAGCAGGAGCACTATGGAAGAGGGGGGTGTACAGAAGAATAACACAGGTTACAGTTCACCCCAGAAGGGCAGAGCCCCACCCCAAGAGTGAACTACTAAGGATAGGTAAGAGCACTGGCAACAAAGTGGCTAAAAGGAAGGGTTTTAGAAAAGTATCAGGGATTATAAATGACAGGCATGCTACCTGGAAGGGATGGGGAGCACCCTCGGAGGCATTAAGTGTCCCTTGAAAGTAGCTTCTGGTTATAAAGGGATGGAAGCAGGAATGCCGGGTGGCTCAGTTGGTTGAACGTCCGATTTCAGCTCAGGTCATGATCTCACACGGCTTGTGAGAGTTCGAGCCCTGCATAGGGCTCTGTGCTGATAGCTCAGAGCCTGGAGCCTGCTTCGGATTCTGTGTTTCCCTCTCTCTCTGCTGCTAAACAACTCTCATTCTGTCTCTGTCTCACTCAAAAATAAATAAACATTGAAAAAAAAAAAAACTAAAAAAAAAAAAAAAAAAAGGGGGGGGATGGAAGCAGCTAATGAAAAAGGTCCTAATTAAACAAGATGGAACTGAAGAATCAGAAGGTGGTAGGCCACATAACCATGTATTAAAGAAATTGCACAGGGGCGCCTGGGTGGCGCAGTCGGTTAAGCGTCCGACTTCAGCCAGGTCACGATCTCACGGTCTGTGAGTTCGAGCCCCGCGTCAGGCTCTGGGCTGACGGCTCGGAGCCTGGAGCCTGTTTCCGATTCTGTGTCTCCCTCTCTCTCTGCCCCTCCCCCGTTCATGCTCTGTCTCTCTCTGTCCCAAAAATAAATAAACGTTGAAAAAAAAAAAAAAAATTTAAAAAAAAAAGAAATTGCACAACAGCAAAAGAGGGACTATTCGATCAAAAGACCACTAAAGCCACCCAAACTTCTCTCTACTCCCCCATGAGGTCTACTAATAGGTCAGAAAAATCCAACCAATAGAAACATAAATGAGAAAAACATAATTCCAAAGTCCAAATAAAGATATTATGAAACAAGTATAACAAATAAGAAGCTAAATTCCTAGCAGAAAAAATGTATTCTTGAAAAATTCAGTTGTGAAGAATGCAAACTGTGTAATTCCCACATTCCAATATGAAGATAGAAAAGAACACCATTAATCAGAAATACAAAGATCAGGAATGAACAAATCTGAAACAGAAATGGGAATACTCAAACATACTCAAGAAATATGAACATAAATTTGGAAACAGAAGGTTAATATATAAGGTGACCAAAGGAGAAACAGCATAAACAACATTTTTACTAGGGACACAGAGATCAGAAACAAAAGAACAAGAAAAATGAATTTAAAAAACTAAACAAACAAAAAAACCCCACAAAAACCAAAAACAAAACAAACAAAAACCTAAAGAAATATGCACCAAAGCAGAATACAGAAAAAGATTACTATTTTTAACTACATAAACATAAAAGCTTTTACTTGGCAAAAAACAAAAACAAAAACAAAAACAAAAACCTAAGCAAAGTCAAAAGATAAACTCGTAAAAATATATTTGCAAATTTATTAGGGTTAAACAGCTAATCTAACATATAAAGTTTCTAAAAACAAAGAAAATAACCAATAACTGAGCAGGAAAAGGAGTAAGACTATAAAGAATACAAATAGCTCCTAAGTACAAGAAAAGATGCCCATTCTCATACATATTGAGGAAAACACAAATTACCATTTCTTAACTGGCAGACAGGTAAACATCAGAGTTTAAACACGACACTGGATTTGGGAAACTGTAGGAAAAGGGATACTCATATATTGCTGGTGGGAGTACAAAACTTTACAATTACTGTGAAGGAGAATTTGGCATTACCTAGCAAAAAAACACATGTATCTACAATTTGATATAACAATCCCATTTTTAGCAATTAAATGATACCCATACATACATATGGAATAATCCATGTACGATGATTCACTGTCACATTATTTCTAGTAGCAAAAGGTTAGAAATAAACACTATGTCCTAATAATCTATACTGCTTTCACACAATGACAGTATTTAGCCATACGATTTCTTATAAAATGCTTATTTCAGACCTCGAGTTAAGAATGCTCAAGAGTGACCTAAAAATTTCAAAATGTAATGAGGTGATGTTAAAAGCATACCAAAACTAAGCTGTTTGAATATCACTAAGAATAATGAATGTGAAACACACTCAACATATAAAAGTCCATGAGTTCATAACAATATTCAGAAAAAATCCAAAAAACAAAACGAAACAAATTCACCCACCAATTAAAATCCAAACTCATTTGTCATCACTGAATTATATCAACTCCTTACTCTAAAATATTTAATACATTTTATTATGCCTTTTCAGTAGAACTGTTTCTCAAGGTAATCAAATAGCAACCATTGATGAGGAAAAAGAATGGCAGGTATATATGTAGAATGAACAGAAAAAATTTTTTTTCCTAAATCACCATTTTGCAACCCCCAGTGAAACAATGGATTCAGGCAAGAATACTGATACAAAAAATTAGAAGAGAGACAGATAGGAGGTTTTGGGACAATGATGGTGGCAGAAACACAGTTATTTTGTTTTTGCTTTTCTTTCCAATCTTCCTAATCTTAATCTCTCCCATAAAATCAGAACTAAGTGGATGACAAAAGAGAAGACCTACAGAGAGCACCTATAAAACTAGGTAACAAGATATCCCCCATAAATCCTTGCGTGTAAGTGAAAAGGAACACCACTGACACTACAAGACCTGGCTGGTATCGGTGTCAGTGGGTGAAGAAGCACAAGGAAGACAACTGCATTTCTTACAGCCCTGAGAACAATGGGACCTCAAAAACACCAACCCACTGGAAATCACATGTTAGTCTGAGAATAGCAGCTCAAAGAGTTATCCAATACAAGGGATCATGATACAGTGAAAGGTCTGGGCCTTTAAAGCTCTTGAACACTAAAATTCTTTTTTAAACTGAGGAGAAACTGCTGGACATAGGTCCAAATTGACCAAATCAAGAAAAAAAAAACAAACAAGAAAAAGTCAAATAAATGGGAAGAGTAGAATAGGTAAGTTTCAGAAAATGCAAGATCATACATATATACATATACATATATGTACATATTTTTATCATTTTGCAAAAGTAAAATGTACAGAGCCTTCCTGAAGCATGAAAAGCTGCCTGGCCTATCTCTCCCTCTTTCAAATATGACAAAACTCATTCCACTTAAAAGTAATGAGCAACAGGAAAAAAATCACAAACACTAAAAAGAGCTGTTACTAGAGAGAGAATAGTGTGTGTGTGTGCGTGCGCACACACACAAGAATGAGGTCTCTATAGAGAATAAAGTACACTGAAAGATCCACTAACAAAGATCCGCAGGAAGAGCTCTCCAGCCCCATGGGCCTAAGACATCATGCAACTCGGCCTCGTGAAGCAGCTCATTTCAGCCCCCTCAAACAACACCATCATGTATTGGGAGCCCCCATGGAATGATATAAATAAAGCAGACAGGAATAGTGCCACAACTCTGGAAAACTAAATTTGTCACTGGAACCACAACCCACAAAATGTTTCACTTGTGAAATAATAGAAAAATCTCAGGAAAGAAACAGAAGTTAAAATAATAATAATAATAAAAAGAGCTAAATGTAAATTATAGAACTGAAAAATACAGTAAGAGAAAAATACCGGATGGGATCAATGGTAAAGATGACAGAATAATAAACCGAACAAGAGAGAAAACAGAGAAACAAAAACAACAGAAACTCAGGTTCATGTGGAACAATATCAAATTATTAGAGGCCCAGAAAGAAAAAGAGATTGGAGCTGAAAAAGTATTTGAAGAAATGGCCAAAACCTTACCATGTTGGGCAAAAGACACAAACCCACAAATTCAAGAAGCTGAACAAACTTCAAAAAGCTTAAACAAAACTATTCTTCAGGAATAAAGGGGAAGTAAAGACATCCCTAGACAAAGGAAAACTAAAAGAAAATGCCATCAATAGACCTGTCTTTGAAGAATGACTGAAAGAAAGTGACAAAATATGGACTCTTGAAGCAAATGGAAATGACGGAAATGTAAGTAACATACAACAGAATACTATTCTCATGAGTTTTGTAAATCAAATGTGATGACTGATACAAAAATTGTAACAGCATTAATAGTCAAGACAATTTTTAAAAGTGAGGAAAGAAACCTAAATGGAAGCAAGGTTTCCACACTTCACTGGAAGTGATGTTATCCACTTTCACATATGTACAGTATAATATCACAGCAACCAGGAAGAACACTATATAAACAATATACCCCAATAAACACTAAAAGTAAATCAAGAGGGAATCTTAAAATATGCTCAAGTAACTAAATAATCCATGGAAGGCAAAAAGATAGAAACAAGCAATCACAAAGAGGAACAGAAAACAAATGGTAGATGTAAGCCCTAACCTATTAGTAATTACCTTAAATATGAACTGTCTAAATTTGCCAATTATAAGGCAAACTGACATAGACTAAAAAAAAAAAAAAACAAACTTTGTGCTATTTCTAAGAAATTCATTTTGAATTCAGCAACAGGTTGAAAGTACAATGACAGAAAAAGATATCATGCAAACTTAAAAAAAATAGGAACTGTTATATTCATATTAGATTCAGAGCACAGAAAATTTCAAGATACAGAGTGACCTTATATAATGATAAAAAGACCAGTCCACCAATAACGTATGATTCTAAATGGGTATGTACGAAAAAATGTTAAAAACTGAAAAAAGATATGCACCAAATTTCAGAGCCTCAAAATACATGAAGGAAAAAAAAAGGGGAAAGGAGAAAGACACGTACCAGAAAGAGACCTACAGAAATATGCTCCACTGATTTTTGACATATGTGAAAAAAGTAATTCACTGGAGGAAAGATAAAGTAGTAAATCTAGAATATGCACACACAGCTCTCAAACTCAACAGTAAAAAAAAAAAAAAAAAAAAAAAAGTCAGGTGCACTCTTGGCATTTATCATAGAAATGAAAATTTATGTTTACCTAAAAAATCACATGATTATTCATAGCAACTTTATTCATAATGGCTTTAGAAGCTTTTCTGAAGTCTGAAGTCTTTCAACAAGCAAATGGTTAAAAAGACTGGTAAATCCATAGCAAAGGAATAAACACTACTCGGCAATAAAAAGAAACAAATTATTGATAGTGAAAAAATCTGGATGACTTTCAAGGCTGAGTAAAAAAAGCCAATCCCAAAAGGTGACATATTATATGTGATTCACTTAATACAACATTCTTGAAATGACAAACTTAAAGAAACAGAGAACAGATTAGTGGTTGTCAGGGATTAGGGACTAGAGTGAGGACAGGGTAACGGTATGAGTGTGACTGACTTATATATAAAAGATCAACAGAAGGAATTCTTGTGGTGACAGAACTTTTCTGTATCTTAACCGTATTCTAGTTGTGATATTATACTAATGTTTTATAAAGACTTCCATTGAGGGAAACACGGTAAAGTATACATAGGGTCTGTGTGATTTCTTAACAACTATATGCCAAATTACATGATCTCACAATAAAAAGTTTAATTAAAAGGAAAGTGTTGGGGCACCTGGGTAACTCAGTCTGTTAAGTGTCCAATTTGATTTCAGCTCAGGTCATAATCTCAGGGTTGAGACTGAGTTCCATGCTGGGCATGGAGCCCGCTTGAGATTCTGACGCTTCCCCGTTTGCTCACATGTGCATGCACTCTCTTTCTCTTTCTCTCTCTCACACACACGCACAAAAAAATGTGTTAAAGAAGATTAACAGATGAGTAGGTTTGGGAGTAAAGAAAATCAGTAGAGACAAAGAGGCACATCACCTAATAATGGTAAAGGATCAATCCACCAAGAAGACATCCACCAAGAAGACGTACTGAGGTTCAGAGTGTATGCACCAATCAAAAAATATTTAAGATACATAAAGTAAAAACTGATAGAGCTGAAAGGAGGAATGAACAAATCTACCATTATGGAGCATTCAAGACCCTTGTCTCTGAGCAACTAATAGTCAGAAAATCTGCAAAATCAAAAATGAACAGAATCTACATCAACATTTATAGAACATTCCACCTATCAACACAGAATTCACAAATTCAAAAGCATTGGGGAGTCACGAAGATTAAGTTCTCTTATTATGAAGAATCAAACTAGAAATCAGTAACAGAGGAAAATATTAAAAAACACTGGAAATTAAACAACATAATTTTATTTAAATAATGTCTGAAGAAAAAGTCTCAAAATAAATTCTAAAAAATACATAGGGAAAAAAATGAAAATCAAACATATTAAGAATATGGGATACAGCTAAAGCAAAGGTGAGGGAGAATAAAATTTAAAGCACTAAATGATTACATCAGAAAAGAGGAAAGGTTTCTAATCAATCACTGTTTCTATCCTCAATAACCTAGAACAAAAAGAGCAAACTAAACCAAAATAAGGAAGGAAGTAATAAACAGCAGAAATCAATGAAACTGAAAGCAGGAAAACAACAAAGAAATAAAAGCTGGCTTTTCAATATAATCAGTAAATTCAACAAATCTCTCAGGCAAGACTAACAAGTTCACAAAAGAAAAACAAGCAAATTATCACTATGAGGAATTAAAATGGGTATGATCAGTTCAGATCTGCAGACATCAAAAGGATAAAAAGGAAATATTAAGAATTCTGCACACATATATTTGACAACTTAAAAATAAAATGGATCAACTCCTTGAATAACACAAACTATCACAACCCACACAATATGAAAGAAAACTTTAACAGTTCTACAAACATTAAACAAACTGAATTTGAAATTAAAACACTCCCCAAAAAGGATATTTCTAGGCCAAGATGGTTTCATTGGAGAATTCTACCAAACATTTAAGAAATAATTACTACCACTTGAACACAATCCTCTCCTAGAGAGCAGAACACTTTTCAACTCAATCATGAGGCCAGAATTAACCCTGATGTTAAAACCAGACCAAGACAACATAAAACACCAAAACTACAGACCAGTATCTCTCATGAACTTAAACACAAAAATCACCAAACAATTAGCAAGTCCAATTTGACAATAACTAAATGGAAATGACTCAGATACACAATGGTGGTTCAATAATGGAAAATCCATTAATGTAATGTGCCATATCAAATAGAGGATAAAGAAAAGTTATTATATCAACCAACAGAAAAAGCATCTGACAAAAACCAAAAGCCTATATATAATAAAACTCAACAAGCAAGGTACAGAGGGGAGCTTCCTTGAATTTGTAGAGCACTTACTACACTAATATCAAGCTTAATAAAGATAAATGCTTTCTCCTAAATCTGAGAACAAGGCAAGGTTTTCATCACTTTTATTACTCCTATTTGGCATTGTGTTAAAAGTTCTAGGCAGCATAATAAGGCAGGAAAAATGAGTAAAAGGCATAAACATTTAAAAAGAAGCAGCACAAACTATCCCTATTTACAGATGACACGACTATCTACACAGAAGGCCCCAAGTGATCTCAATAAAAAAAAAAAACAAAAAAAAACCCTTCTAAAATAAGTGAGTTCAGCAAGATCAAAAGATATATGACCAACATGTAAAAAATCAATTACATCTGACTATACTACCAACATATGGAAACAAAAATTAAAAATACAATACCATTAAAAAAAATAAAAACACCATTTACAATCACTACAAAGGAAATCACACATTTAGGATAAATCAAACAAAACATGTATAAAATGTGTATGTTGAAAATTACAGAATCCTGATGAAAGGAATAAAAAATAAATGGGGAGCTATACTATAGCTGAAGAGTCAACACAGTAAAAATGTCATTTCTCCCCAATGTGATCTCAGTGTTAACTCCTATCAAAATCTCATCAAGGTTTTTTTGTAGGCACACAGTGAATATAAAATTTATAGGGAAAAGCAGAGTAGCTAACATATGGAAAAGGCAAGAAATCTTTCACTTAAAATTGGAGTAAGCACTCTATCTGATGTTAATACTTACTATTTACCTATACTGATAGACAGTGTAGTATTGACAGAGGGATGAATAGGCACACAGATCAAGAGAATATAGAATTCAGGATTCAGACAAACATTACAAACTGATTTTTGACAAAGATGAAAAAACAGTTCTTCAGGAAAGGAAGGATAGCCTTTTCAATAAATTGTATGGGAACAAATGGGCATCTACAGGCAAAAAAGAGAATCTTGACTTGAATCTCACATATAAAAATCAACTAAAAACGGACCACAGATTTCAATATAATATGTAAAACTTTAAAATTTTAGGGAAAAAGAAAAAAAAAGAAAATCTTCAGGACCTAAGGCTGGCCAAGAGTTTTAGGTCTGACTTGACAAAAAGTATGATCCAGGGGCGCCTGGGTGGCTCAGTCGGTTGGGCGTCCGACTTAAGCTTAGGTCGTGATCTCACAGTCTGTGAGTTCGAGCCCTGCGTCGGACTCTATGCTGACAGCTCAGAGCCTGGAGCCTGTTTCAGATTCTGTGTCTCCCTCTCTCTCTCTGATCCTCCCCATTCAAGCTCTGTCTCAAGAAATAAATAAAAATGTTAAAAAAATAAAAAGTATGATCCATAAAATGAAAAATCAAAGCTCAACAAAATTAAATACTTCTGCTATGCAAAAGATTCTCTAAAGAAAATGAAAAGATTAGCTACAAGAGTAGGACATAGTATTTGAAAAGCACATACCTCAGAAAGGACTAGAATATACGAAGAACTCAAAATTCAACAGTAAAAATAACCAGACATTTCACCAAAAACAATATACAGATGGTAAATAAGTACATGAAGATATCCCACATCACTGTCATCTAGAGTAATTCAAATTACACCACGAGATATCACAACATACCCAGCAGAATGAACAAAATAACATCTTTGATACCACCAAATGCAGGCAATGATATAAACTGGATCACTCATATATTGCCCAGGGAAATGTAAAATGGTATAGCAATTCTGGAAAATAGTTTGGCAGTTTATCATATAACCCAAGATTGCACTCTTGGACATTTATACCAGAGAAATGACAACTTATGTTCATGTAAAAATCTGTGCCTAAATGTTTAGTAGCCTTATTCCTAAAAGCCAAATACTGACAACAAACCACGTGTCCTTTAAACAGTTGAATAGTTAAATCAAATATGGTACATCTATGCCATGGAATACTATGCAGGAATAAAAAGGAATAAGCTGTTGATATATGTAACAACTTTGATGGATCTGAAGGGAATCATGCTGTAGGGGTAGGAGTATGCATACAAACGGATAGCAAGAGACACACTTCTGGTGATGAAAAAGTTGTGCATTATGATTATGATAGTGGTTATGCACATCTATACAATGTGACAAAAAGTACACAGAACTACACATACATATAAATAAGTGCCTGAAAAATTGATGAAATCTGGACATGGTCTGTAGATTGAACCTATATCAATTTCCTGATTTTGATATTGTGCTACAGTTATGCAAAATGTTACCACTGTGGGAAAGTGATGGAGGGTATGGGGGACCAACCTGTAGTTTAACAGAAAATTCCAATAAATCTATAGTTACTTCAAAACAAAATAAAAAAAAAATTCCAAAAAACAAAAAACCTTCTGAAAAAGAAATATCCAGGCCCTGATGGTCTCACTGGTGAATTTGAACAAATTTATTTAAGAGAAAAAAATACCAATCTTACAGAAGTATTTCTGAAAATAAAGAACAGTACTCTTTCAAATCAGTATGTGAGGGTAGCAAAACCTGATAAATGTGTACAAAAAAGGGATATTATCGGTCAATATTCCTTATGAATACAGACCAAAAAATCTTAACAAAAGGTTAATAAAATAAACAGAGCACCATATTTATAAACTAACAGACCACAGCTAAGTTAGGCTTACCTAGAAACAAAGGCTGATATAATACTGAAAGATTCAATGAAATGAATCCCAAGAACTGTGGGGAGAGGATAATCAAATCTGAATCTGCTCAAGCGTTTGAAACGGAAAACTATCACTTAAAAGAAAACTGCAGTCCCCACCTCTCACCTCACCCCAAGAGTAAAAAGGGGCATTTAAAAAGGTATCTCTAAGTCTCTTAGTAGTCAAATGAAATCAGGGAGAGTCTTATCAGCAACTGGAAAACATATATGCAAAAGCTTGCCTGTGAGTCAACATTTTTACACTTTGTTGTTTTAAAGTTTATTGATTTTGAGAGACAGAGAGTGCGAGTGGGGAGAGGGGCACAGGCTCAGCGTGGAGCCTGACACAGGGCTCCATCCCATAACACTGGGATCATGACTTGAGCTGAAATCAAGAGTCAGACGTCTAACCAACTGAGCCACACAGTTGCCCCTATCATTACTATTCTGTCTTCAACTTCCTACTAGTTGTAGACTCTATTTAATAATTAATATTTTCATATTAAGGTTGACAAAATAAGAAATTGAATTTTGTTTAAAGATTTAGAATACCATTAACTGTGAGAATGATTTGGAACCTGTTGTCTTTTCACTTGCCTTTCAAATCACACATTAACTTATGACCTTAAGATATGTATCAAGTAGGGATTATGTTATTATAGAAGCTAGAAATCAAATTAAACCTTAATTTAAAAAATAATTTCTCCATAAAGAACACACAAGGTATTTTCAACTATTCTCAGAGAAACACTAAGGCTACAAAATCCTGTGATCACTGTCATTAACAGAGATACTACTGTGAACTCCTTGTGACTCATAAGTGCCGTTTTTTTTTTCATCACCATATCTCAAACCTTTCATGTGTCAATTTTGAAACTTCAAGTAGTAGAAGAACAATGGTTAGAGTATGTAAGTTCCAATACTGCTGCTAGAAATGACTTAAGGTGTACTAAAAAGAGGAAATACCAGTAGCCTCCTGCACACCAGGATGAAGAACAAAATAACAGAAGAAAATAATTTAACATAAAATATTATTTATTTCTAATTATACTTGATATTCATTGTGGTGTCCACAAATTGGAGTCTTACAGGAATAACCTTTAGAGACAACCTCCAGGAAGTTATGTTTGCATTCCTTCTCACCTTACCCCACCCCAAAGATGCGCCAAAGAAGCATCTTCGTGCTCTTCTAAAACAATCCGTGCGAGGAAGAAAGAAGCCTATGCCTTTTAAGATTGAATAGCGTAGTACAGAAAAGGAAATATTAGCAATTGCTAATTGCTTGACTGGAAGCAGATAATATTGGGAATCTTTGCCTCTTTCTGTGAAAATTTGGGGTTCAGTTTCTTCAGGTGTAGAACAAACATTAATACGTATCTTGGCATATTATCATAAAGACTAAATAAAAGAACGTAACATATCATATAAGGTGCTTCATATAAGTAGGGAAGAAACAGTTCACAAATAGGGAGTTCAAAAGAAAGGAGAAACATTCAGAGATGGTAGCTCTATTTTCATTATTTTCTAACCAGCAGCAAGCACATGCTAATCAAAATCATTAAGAATATTAGATAACTTATATCCCAAATGCCAAAGAAAACATGTGACTTACATAAAACACGTAAGAAATAAATTGTAAGATTAACAATGAAAACTAGTGATTATATTACAAATACACTTTTAATATTATAGATTGAGAATTTGGGAGTTTGCTTATTTGGGAAGTAATACCTAGAGATGAAGACCTAAAGCATAAAGTACACACCCCTCTGATGAATTTAAATCTTCTTTTTAAGAATTAAACACCTCACCTAATCAGAACAGAGTCCCTGGTATAGCCACCATCATATTCGGTAGTTTCTTCTAGTGCTTGGAAGTCTAGATTCTGCAAATTCAAGAAAATGTGTCTTAATATATATACATCATTACAAACAATAAATCGATATATTTTTTGCAGACACTTTTTGCTTTCTTACCCGGCTTCCACATATAAGCAATTCAATTTCCTCTGGTCTGAATAAATATTTTAAGGGAGATTCATTGGTCACCATATGAAAACCTCTCCGAAAAGCCTTAAACTGTTTTTCTACTGATTTATTGAGAATGTAGTCAGAATAGAGATTGACAAATTCCTGCAGAAAACATTAACCACAAGAACTTCTTATAATATGCTATATAAACAAAACATAATAAGCTACTCGGCCGCATAGCTTTTAGTTTTGTTTTCATTTTCCCCAAGAAAGAACAAACACTCAAAAACATTTTTAAAGATTCAAACTTTATACATATAAAGGAAAATACAGGCATACCTCAGAGATATCGTGGTTAGTTTTGGCCCACTGCAATAAAGTGAATATTGCAATAAAGCAAGACAAATGAATTTTTTGGTTTCCCAGTGCATATAAAAGTAATGTTTACACTATATTGTAGTCTATTAAGATTGTAATAACACTATGTCCAAAACAATGTATATTCCTTAATTTTAAAAATACTTTACTGCTAAAAAATGCTAACCATCATTTGAGCTTTCAGCAAGTCTTAATCACTGATCACAGATCACCGTAACAAGTACAATAATGATGAAAAAGTTTGAAATAAAATGAGAATTAACCAAATGTGACACAGAGTGAGCAAACGCTGTTTGAAAATTGGTGCTGACAGACTTCCTCGACACAAGGTTTCCACAGTTGATTTGTAAAAAACCCAACATATGCAAAATGCAATAAAGTGAAGCTCAATAAAATGAGGTATGCCTGTACCTTTAACAATTTCACAACTTTTTGCAATAGTAAATACTGAACTATAAAAAGCCCACGTAAACTAATTATACACGTAAGTTTCAAATTTGATACTGTATTAAACCAGACTTAAAATAAAAGCTGGGCCTTAATGCAATTTTGACATTCCCTCAACCAAGTGTACAAACACAGACACATTTAAACCATGTATACATCCATTTATAAAACCTAACAACTGCAATGTACCGGATTTGAGCAAACCAGGAAGCCTCATGTTGTCTGTGCTAGAATATTTAGGAAGCTGCCTACTGTATCCAGTTCAGCAAAAATGTGGGTGTTTTACTAGATACATAAGCTGTTATACCAAATTATAAAAGGCAAGTGAATCCTAACTTAGACATTATAATATTTTATCAAGTTACATTATTATAAAATGTTTTATGGCCATAATGTGTCACTATCTACTATTCCTGCCCCCTTTCTTGAAAAGGGGTTTAGTGCCTAACTATGTGCTCTCATACCAGTTTATATCCAAGATTTAGAAAACTGGGGCTATTTCATTTAAAAGAATTTGAGTATTTGATTTCTTGAGTTTTTGTATGGACTATTTTAGATACTTCTTTATCACAAGTATATATGCTTTAAAACTTTGTTAATAAAGAGACAAAGACAATGATGATATAAAAACATGTATTACCTTCCTGTTTTCATTTGTAATTGGAATTTTATCACCATTTTCCTTTAGATCATACATCATTGGATTACCAAAAAGGTCTGTCTGAGATATCTGGAAAGTGATCATCATGTCATCTTCTACATTCCCTTCATATTCCAGTAAATCTTTTAAACTCTGATATAGGACCTAACAACCAGAAATGACAAATTAGGCTACCACAGAGCTATAAAATATGTTAGCATCATTTTTCTTGGGGAAAAAAAATGACAACAAAGACTAAAGAATAGGAAGTATCCTTCTTGTCCCTCAAATAGTTTACTATAAAGAAAGACTCAGTCACTGGTATGTCCCATCCAGTGCTGAGAAAACCACAGCATCAATTTAGCAATGGATTTCACACTGTGCTCTATGAATGAACCTCAGGTGTCTCATAGTGAGGGAGGGATTCGAGACAGAAACAACATACTAACTGTAGCCACCAAGCCCCTTATCCAGAGCAGTTCTGATTTCACGTGGCAATCTCATGTGTTTTAAAAAACAATGTTTAAAAACCCTTTTCTACAGAATCAATTTTACAAAACCTGCTTGCTGAAAGTAATATATAATAAATTTCCTGAGTTTTTAGGTATTCATGGTACTGCAACAGGTTAAAACAACTTTAACTTATTAGGTATAAATATTAACAAGTGAAACTGATTCCAAATGAAAACTGTAGTTTTTTACATAAGTTATAGTTTTGCTTTTAAATAAAGCTAAATGATCAAATAAAAAATGCCAGACTTACAGGGTGAGAGTCTCCCAGATCACGAAAAGTTCCTTTTTTCCCCATTAGCTTCCTGTAGACAACCATGGGAAAATGTACATCCAGTATACAGTTATTGTAAATAGCCAGACCCAGCACTATACCAATCAGAGTGAACTGACCCTCAGTTTCAAAAGAGGATGGATTAAACCAAAACAATTTTGTAGATTCATCATATGTGAACATACCTATAAAAAAGGATTTTAAAAAAATACATTACTTTTCTATTTTATTAAATAGACTAATGAACAATACAAACATAAAATAATTACACATGCAAACTTATACATAGTAGGCATACAAAAATTGTTTTTTCTATTACATCAGCACTTGAGAGACCACAGTTCAAATATATGTGATTGTTATAAATTGTGGCAAATGGCAGTATGTCATTTTAAGAAGCCAAGGAAAAAGGAAACAAGTAGCAGGCAATTTTGGCTGCATTTTTCAAAACGGAAAAATGTTCATTAAATTCAATTCTCTAATCTTCTACTAATACAAATAAGAAATTAATTTACTACATCCACTGGTTGATTGAAAATGAATGCAAAACCAAAAGGAAAAAAACTACCATATTTTTAAAATGTTTCACGTATAAAAACATGTTTAATCTACATGTGCTGTTTTCAAAAACCAATTTTAAATTTCATTAAAGAAAAGTTTTTGTTTTTTCAAAACTGCACAATGATCCTATGAAGTTTTTCTAACTCCTAACGAAGTCAGATGAAGTCAAGTACATAAACTTGAATAAATTTGATAAAGGTAGATTATGTCCAAAATCCAAGGCTATTTAATATACATACACGTTAATTGTGAGCCAGTGAGTAAAACAAAAGTAGTTTGTATTTGTAGCCTTCTTTCAATTTCATATGTTTTTCACTATTCAAAACCCAAGCTTGGAGATTTTTTTTGTAACATTCATCTTAAAAAGTAGGAATGTTTCAGGGCGCCTGAGTGGCTCAGTTGGTTAAGCGTCCGACTTCGGCTCAGGTCATGATCTCATGGTTCGTGGGTTCTAGCTCCGCTTCGGGCTCTGTGCTGGCGGCTGGGAGCCTGGAGCCTGCTTTGGACTCTGTGTCTCCCTCTCTCTCTGCTCCTCCCCCACTCACACTCTCTTTCTCTCTCTCTCTCTCTCTCAAAAATAAACATTAAAAAAAAATTAAAAAGTAGGAATGTTTCGTTTACCTATCTAAAACCATTACTAAGACAGAATTATCTTCTTCCCTTTAAACAAACAGAATATCTAAGGAAAGGTTATATGATACTTTAATGAATTTACGATTTTTCTTACTTTACTAAAATGTTTTTCAGTTGCTACTGTGCAACTGAATGAAAATATTTTAAGAATTAGGTCTGAAAAGGGCAATTTCCAATAGAACAAACTTTAGAAATCAATTTGGCACATAAATATGTCAATTCATATGATTTTTGAAAGCTTTAAAAATGTTTATTTTCACATTTAGTTTAAGTTAAATACAAAGGAACCGTAAAATGTCCCCTGGATCATAAGAGTACAAAGTAAGCTAGGACGTTTTTCTAATGGAAGTTACAATTCACAAAATAACAGTCTGAAAATTATCCAATTCTTATCTGAATTTCAGTTTAGATCTAAATTTTTTTACAAGTCTAAGTTACAAGATTCATTGAAGTAAAAAACTTCACTTAGTTATAAATATGGTATGAACAAAGTCAAGAACAGTTGAAAACAATAAATTTGATGAAATCTCACAAACGTATGTCCTTGGTCTCAAGAGCAATAAACTAAATTAATCAGAATATAAATTACACAAGTCATTACTCTCCTCTCTGTGTATGAAATGAAAGATAATAATTTTAAGGTTCAAAGTGATCTATTTTGGGCACATTTTTGCCAGGTCCCTGGAAGAAATGCACCATAAAAGGTAGTTCTTATAAAACATTCTATTTTGGTATATTTAACCAAATATTCCATATTTGGTATTTTTAACCATTTCAATTACTTTACTTCACTATCAAGTAGAACTGTTTATGTTTTTTTTCTGAAAGTATTTCTGCATATAATGTAAGTATATTTTATTTACAGCTAATGTTTTACATGTTGAGATACAAAGGAATCCAGAGCAAAGGTTTACCAAACCTATGAAGCTCATAAATTAATTTTCTATCACAAAAAAGGCAAGGTTTTATGTGTCTTGGTTTACTTTGAACAAATTATATGCAAATTACACAGCTTTCTGATTATTAATAAACATTAGCTAAAATATATAGTCTTACTTTAACTACATTTATGTCATGAACTCAAAACGTCTATGTCCATTTGCACGTTTGTGTGTATATATGACCAGCTAAGAACAATAACAGAAAAGTCAATTCAATGTACATACTGACAATCAACAGACTGTAAGAGCTCAATTCTCAAAGCTTAAAGGAAATGATCTGCATTATTCTATGTCATATTCTTCACAATTCTAAAAGTACCTTTAGCGGAATCCTTTTCCTATGATGGTCATGCATTGTTTTTAAAAGTAAGCAAACCTGGTAACCAAGTAAGTGGTTACATCGCATAAACTGAATCAGTTCAGAATTATCTATCCAAGAAGCTGTTGTCTTTTACCACTTCCACTGTGCCTACTTGTCTACCAGTAAAATTCAAATCCTTCAACTTTCAGACTGAGATATGTAGATCAGTTTTTCCCAAACTGTTCAATGAAAAAACACTTCTGAGAGACAAATGTTATTAAAGGTGGGGTGGAAAAAGGCTTCTGAAGTTCAAAAAGTTTGGGAAAGCATAATATTAAGCCTCCTGAAATCCTGTAGTAAATAAACCTAATTAATTTGATACCAGTCAGGGTTTCCAAACTTTGAGCATGATACACTTGTGAGACATTCTCAACATTCTTCAGACAATTGTTGTATGAAACTCTCATTTCAGAAATGCCGTGAGTCTGAAGAATGTTTTCGAATAAAAAGAGCAAAGAAATCCTTCAATTGTTCTAATGTACCATTCTAAAGGGTTTTCAATTTGACTTACCTAAAAGACAATTTCCTACAGTAAAATATTTGGCTAAGTAATCTAAATAAGAACTTGAATAAATGCGTGATGCACATCACTCCCCTAAACCCAAATTCAGTCATTTTCTGTGACTCTAGGAAATCTATACTGAAACCTACTGTTTACTCTTTGTAACTGAGAATATTTATAAACCTAGGTAAACAAACCCTTAAATCAAAAAGATATGACATCATGATCACATCACTAAAATATTTACCAATATCTGGATTGAAGATTTCCTCCACAACCAGCTGAAAAAATTCTTTGGAAACACCTCCCTCATCAACTCCTTGTTCTCCTTCAAATTCCACATACAACTGTTTCTTCAAGTCTGCAGGATTTTCCATAGCGATCATCTCTAGCTAGTGAGTGAAAAGATAAAGTGAAAAGAAGGTGACTGCCAGTTTAAGGATGAAAGCAAAATAAAAATAAGTAGAAAAAATAAAAACAAGGATTCAGGCTATGGAGCAAATAAAAGATACTGACTTTTGGTTTGTTTTAAATGGAAACAGGAAGCAAACCAGTAAAAAGCCAGTAAAGGCAAAGATTCAGTCTCACAGATAATGGAAAAATAGGATAGAAAAGAAATCGGCATAGAATAATAAAAGAGTTACTTTCTAACTATTGATTTGTCATGAAATTAACATATAGTAGAAAATTAAAATTAGATTTTCTGTTACTTCTGTATAACAAACCTGGGCTCTAAAGGTTAGGACATGGAAAGAAGTCAACACAGCCAAATACATAAGTGACTACTCAAACTAAATCATTTCAGCAAAAACAACAGAGTACAGAAGTTTGACTTCAAGTTTGTTTGCTAGTAAGTCTTTATGTTTAATAGAATAGAAACTAAGGAATTAAGTTTTGTTATCTATTAAGCCATGAATAAAATACTTTCAATTAAGAGAAGAAACATTGGGTAAATAGGGAGCAGCTTATGGTCTCTTATAGCACTTAATACAAACTGCCACGTCTTGATGGAACCTAAGACATCTTATATATACTTTTTTTTGAAAGCAGATGAGATTTACGCTTGCTTACATCCTTACTCTTAATTTCTTACTAACAGTTACATTTTTCAACTATAAATCTTTACTGGATACTTTTTTGAATCTATAGAATAATACACAGTAAGTGATCTCAGTCATTAAGAGATTAATCAGAAAATACACACTAAATACTAATGTGAACTATTTATACTTCCAGTTTTTAATGTATTTGAAATTTACTAATAGCATGCCTGACTGATCACCCGCTTTATTTGCTAAATAGACTTAAAATGCCTTCTGGCGGTTAAAAAATTTGAAATTTGCCAAAACAGAGTATTTACGAGTGTTCAAGTTATTCCAACCATTGCAATTATAATTTTAAAAATGGTTTTGAGCAATGCAAACATCATCAAAACAACTGTACTATAGTCCTCAAGCAATTACTTTAGGTAACAGTACTGGTTTGGACATTCTAGTAGGTCTATAGAAAAATAAATCTCTTGGGGCGCCTGGGTGGCGCAGTCGGTTAAGCGTCCGACTTCAGCCAGGTCATGATCTCGCGGTCCGTGAGTTCGAGCCCCACGTCAGGCTCTGGGCTGATGGCTCAGAGCCTGGAGCCTGTTTCCGATTCTGTGTCTCCCTCTCTCTCTGCCCCTCCCCCGTTCATGCTCTGTCTCTCTCTGTGCCAAAAATAAATAAACATTGAAAAAAAAATTAAAAAAAAAAAAAAAAAAAGAAAAAGAAAATCTCAAATTCATGAACCCGGACAGTTGTCCTAGATCCATGTTTTTCAAACTGTCAACTGCCACTCATTAGTGGGCAGCCCAATTCATTTAGTGGTTTAAAACCAACAACGGGAGGAAAGAGAATGTGTTCCACATAGTAATGGCATCAACGATTTTGTGAAACTTTTGTTTCAACTATAAGTATAGACAGATACACATACATGTATGTACCTATGCTACGACAAGTATCACTTTCCTACTTGGGAATACAGTCAAAAAAGTTTTAAGAACAAAGGCTGAAATAATCTAGATATCTTCAACTTTTGGAGTCTGTGAATTTAGAATCTTTAGCTTTAAGAAATGTCCTGTGTAACAATGGTCTTTAATATTTACCAAAAAAAAAAATTTATGCCAAGTTTTTAAAGATAATTTATTTTTGTGACAGAGTGTTGTGAATTGAGACAGAATAAATACTCTGTAGTTGTTCCAACTATCACTTAACTTTTAAACTTTAAATTTTAGCAAGCGACTCAAGTAAGCCTGTTTCCTCATCTGCAGAGAAAAAAAAGGGATAGTACTCTTCATACTGCAAAGATGTGAAGGCTTAATAAAAATATACAGAAGAGTTCTAGAGCAGACAATATTACTAAGATAACACATCATGTTGCAACCTTTTAAAACAACTTTGATCTTTGAACATAAGATTCATAATTTGATTTTATAGCCTAGTCCCAAGTTTGAAAGAACCTTGGGGAAAAATAGTTCCAGTTGGAAACCTGCTTCAAGCCACAGAAAATAAAGAATGCTGAGAACTAAATTAGAATTATCAGCTCCAATGTGGTTTACCCATCACGCCAACATCCTATATTGCCATGGAACGCATTCCTAGTTTCCTTCTTCCAGTTCCCACCTGCCTAGGTGTCAAAGGAATATAAGTCAATGTTTATATATATGCCCTTATAACACAAAGACAAATCTGCTTATATCAAAAGTATAATGCATTCTGAGGTGAAAAAACTGATTATCTGCTATTTAAATCATACTTCCTATAGTCCTCTTTATTAACATTCACAAATGAGAGCTGACTCCATTATCAATGTGATTGATATCTTTTAAAGGATTCGGTGTCGATTCTACAGGATTCAGAGGCCATGTGTTGTAGTCTTAGTTCCAACTAAGACACCTCATAGGACACTGAAACAAATTTATCTTCATTCCTTTTTTTTTTTAAAAAGATGTTCCTAATACCTTTTTTTTTTTTTTTTTTTTTTTTCTAGAGTGAAAGAGAACAAGTGAGCAGGGGAGAGGGGCACATGGAGGGAAAGAGAATCTTAAGAAGGTTCCACACTCAGTGCAGAGCCCAACACGGGGCTCAATCCCACAACCCTGGGAACATGACCTGAGCTGAAATCAAGAGTCAGATGCTCAACCAACTGAGCCACCCAGGAGCCCCTAACTTCATTCTTATAAAATATTAAATGTCTGTCTGTCTCCATCAATCTCCACAGCGCTCTCCACCCTGAGTGCCAAAATAATTCAATATAATATTTTATAATTATAATTGTAAACATATAGCTTTCTTTCTTTGCTTTAGTTTCATCTATAAAATGAAAATGATATAATAAAAAATTAATATATGTGAAGCACTAGATGAATTCCCTGTACAACAACGCTTTTGTTATTGTTACTTTTATTTGTACTAAAAATTCTTTCAGGCATGCCTGAAAACCTAACAACCCAGATATTACAGAACAAAAATATTTCAGTAACAACACAAGAATAATATATAGCACTTATGTGCCAGGGCACTATTCTCAGCACTTTACATATATCAATTCACTGCATTTTCACAACAATCTTATGAGGCCAGTAATATTATCAATCCCATTTTACAGATGAAGTCTCCAAAGTCATGAGAGGTTCAATAACTTGCTTTTAGTGTTAGTAAATAGAACAGATTCTAATCCAGAAGGAAGCTCTTAACTATTATGCCTTCCTGCCTCTCTTCAATAACTAGCAATAATCTTTTTTGGAATTGTAAGTGACTTTTATTTTCTTCATGTTTTCTGTATTTTCAATTAGTTTTTACAATAAACATGTATTTCAGAATCAGGATGTAGTCACATGTAAATATGTAAAAAGAATGATTTGAAAAATAGATGGCAACTGAACTCTGCAGGCAAAAATTTCCATTACCTATGTTCTATACTTAATATATATATTTAAATATACTATATACTTAATATATACCTAGGTATATATTAAGTGGTTCTGTAAAATACTTTATCATTTATGTATACATGGGCAGTCTACCTTTAAAAACAATGTTTACTTTTAATTATAGCATAAAATTTGCCAGTTACCATTTGACAAAGGCCATTAAGGGGCTACATTTTTATTTTTCTTAAACACAACCACTTCTGACCCACTGTTCAATCAGAGAATGATTTCAGAACTGAATTGTAAAGGTATACAACTTTCTGTAATAAATACATAGCATTTAAAACAGAATTATGAAAATCAAAAGCTGTCTTGAATACAGGATACTTGGAAATTGAAAGACTAGGTCAGTGAACATTCTGAAAAGGAGTATTTGTATGCATCCTTGAATTGAAATCATTTAGTATACAGACTTGTAGTTTTATATATAGGTTTTCTTAAAGTAGGGTATATTTTGTATTAATTTAATATGAAGACTGGCAAAATGCAGATTACTGGGTTAAAATACACAACAGACTGGATGTAATAACATCTACCTCTTCCTTATATGACTTCCTCTTCTTACTAAGACTCTTGATTTCATCAATTGTTGGATAAAACGATTTTCAATTTCTGAACTTTTAATTGGCCATGATGATGAAATCCTAGAGAGATCATTTTTTAAAAAAATTGATCTGGTATCAAAGCATTCCCAGAATACCTAGGTAGGATGACATCTTAATATAAAAATATCATACTTGCCAGATGCAAAAGCGTTAAAAGGAAAACCCTATCCTTTAAAATCTTACAGTATTCTGGGCTATTATTATTCATGACAAAGTTATCTTTACCCATAGTTGAAAAAATTCCTTAATGGTATGGATATTTAAGTAGTATTCACATAAAATAGACCTAATTCTTAAGAATGCCTATGTTCTCTAAGAATGGCTGGCTTAAAACAACTTCAGTCAACTTATTAGACTCTATGGTTAAACAGTTTGTTTACACCTTTAAACTACTGACTGGAGCAAGATCTTTAGATTATTTAAGTATATTTAATTTTTTCATTTATCTATGAACAGATAAAGTGTTTTTTTTTTTTTTTTTTTTTTTTTTACTTTTTTTCACATAAAGTTTAGATGTTCGGTAACAGCCAAATCATTTAATCATATCTGCTTGTGAGACCAGGAACCCTGAGTTCTAACAGTTCCAATCCTGCCATTAATTTATACAGGCCAGAATCTGAGATTCATTTTTCTCACATGTAACAGTAAGGAGTTTCACAAATTTCATTTTTTTAGATTATTATATGATGCAGAGAATCTATGTAGATCTGCTTCATTCTCCTAATCTCCTTTGAGTACATAAATCAGACATGAAGTTAATTTCCTTTAGAATAAATCTTAAGAAACAATAATCATCATTGCATTAAGCACAATAAAGTGAATGTACAAGATAAAATTAATCATACTCAGAACAGAAGATAATCTGATTCTTAAAGCACTGTAGATCAATTGTTAAATAAAAGAATCAGGTTTTATTTAAATAACTAAGGGTGTGTGTCAAGGAAAATACTGGGGGCTGGGTCAGATAGTACTGTTAGAGCCCAGAAAAAATGAATGATTTTTTTACAGGGGACTGAGCAGAACTAATTGGTAGTAGGGGGCTTTTCATTTGTGCTTATCATCTTTACCTGTTCCAGTTCACAGTTTTGGACTTTCCTATCCAGTTCTACTCAGCCATTCCTTTCAGTCTTTAGATCCCCACTCAAAATTCTAGGATTCCCAGAACCAAGAACCTAATCTGAACCAAGTCTCAGACCACTGTCAATCCTATTTCTACACCTGCTATTTTCACCACCTTTTCAAAGACTGCCAGTTTTCCCAGTATGTACTTGTATATAAAAATGGCCTCAATAAATATGTATATATAAACCGTACTAGTTGCTATCTTCCCAAATACTGGTTTGTAGACTGGCTTTATGGGAGTATCTGCGGACATGACCAGAAATATAGATTTCTAGGCTCCACACCAGACTTCCTAATCTGAATCTCTAGAGGGTAAAACCTTGAAATTTTTCTTTTAAACAAATTTCCCATTCTGATGTGAAGGCAGTTCAGGGTATGTCATAGATGGCAATACTGTCTTCCATGATACTCGTACTCTCCTAACACAATCTAAGATAAAAAGTATGAATAAAATTTTATATCCTTTTCCTTTGGGAATGCTTGGTCTAAGAAAAGTGACAAAATATCTACTTTTAAAAGAATACACAAATACACAAATGTTTTGAGTAAAATACTATAAAAACCTTATGTTAGAATTGTTTTAATTCAAATGAGCTCATAACCATCACTGTCTTATTTTCTAAGAAACAATAAAAAATAGTGAAAGTAAGCCCTGGGGGAAACATTCCAGCAACTTACAGGTATGGGAGTAGTTCTTAAATGATTCTGAGATACCTACCTATGAAAAGGCAGTTAATATTTTACCATATTTCACTGATTCTAAAATTCATTTTTCTGTTTTTGCACTTTAACATCTCTGAAATTATGGATATACCATACAACTGGTAGCATCTCACAACTAACTGGCAGTCTTTCTTTTTTAGTAGTAATAGTGGGTCCTATAATCAACAGCATTTAAGGTTCAATAAAATAACTGTAAACACTAATTCAGCTGTCACCAAAGATAGTTCCTCTAGAAAAAACTCCAATTAGGAAATAATCTGCTAGTCTGGTCTGAATTACATGGTATGAGAAGGTGGCAAACATATTTTTCATTTAAAAAAAATCTGAAATTATCAACTGAAGGTACTACCCCTCCCTTTTCCTCCATGACAGTCAGCCTGACAATTAACTGAAAAATAGGACCTAACAGAAAACATACTCAAGACTGTCATATATGTAGTCACTATTTTCTGGGTCTCATTTGTATACTAAGGAGATGAACTCCAAGCCTCCTTTTAGCTCTTAAAGCCTACAATCCTATAACCTTAATTATTTAATTATTAATATTGAGCTCACCACAAAGTTTCTCATTTCCTCTTCTTTTCCTGACCCTAAATTAGCAGGCCATAAGAAAGTGGTCAATAGGTTTATTTTGTCTGTCAAACTGATATAGAAGAAAGAATGAAGCTTTAAAAAAGCAAAGTAGATCCTTGAAGAATAAGATGTTAAAACCCATCAGTACTTTTGGGAGTTCAGCTGAGAGGATGTCCTTAAACTACTTTTTGTTGTAAACCTTTTACTTTTTGCTACTAAAATACTATAATTTTTATCATAATCACACATTCTATGAATATTTTTTAAAAAATAGAGCATCAATTGACTGACTCACAAGGCTATTTTGATGATTTTATTTTTCTGGCCCTTCATATTGTTATTAAAAAAGAAAGCAAAAGAAAAAAGGGAAGAAGAGTAAAATCTGCTTAGTATGAATATTTAGAGCCCCTAAGAAGCTTCTCGGTGGTCATGATTCATCTTTACATCTTTACTGCTTAGCAAAATGCCTCACACAGAAGATTTCTAAATTAAACTGCTTTTGTGGACTGGTAATTTAAGTACAGGTATTATCTAGTGAATCCTAATTTATAACTGGTCAAATTATAATATTCAGGTTTGGTATAATGAAGCAGAACTCACTAAAAAAACCCAATTTCTTAGCATAATTAAAAAGTTCAGTTAATTTTATCCTAACATCTGCTTTAAAAAAGGCCTTATAAACCAACATGATTGTTTCCTCAAAGTTCTAGATGATAGAATAAAGTAAGTATACAACAAGTACTTAAACTTTCGTTGATTCTTAGCCTTGCTTTACTAAGGGGGTGGTGGTGGGAAACAAGGCGGGGGAAGGAAAATAAAGTTGGGTAGATTTCTTAGCAGAAGGCAGATAAGGAAGGTGGACAACATTTTTTTTTAAATTCTGGATTGAATCTTATACAGAGTGATTTCACTGCTTTTTAAAAGCCAGGCACAGCTTTTGCTGGAAATAGATGAAAGAATCCCAACTCAAGAAGCCAAACATAAAATGTGTTGTTTTGGGATATGCAGTTCTGCTCTAACAATCGAAATTCATAGAAGACTTCAATATCCTTTTCACAAAACATCACTCACGCTTTTGTAAGATACCCTACTTTCTGCTAAATTATGTAAAGTTGCTGGCTGCCTGATGATGAGTTGTTAAGTATATTAATTATTTATGTAGCTCAAAACTACAGGAGTAAAATAAAAAGAGCATCAGAAAGCAAGCAACAATAATTACTCCAAACAATTAATGCCTCTTTCTGCCGCTGTTGAAAAACTGCTTGAGTTGTTTAAATAGTGTAGAACTTTTCTTCAATACTAGAAATATATTTGATGTTTTAAAAAACCAATTAACAAACAAAAGAGGCATAAAAATCTCGAAAACTTTTAAGTTTCTGAGGTGTCAAACAACTTTTTCCACTGGTTAAGTTTTATGAATATTCAGATTTAGACAAACCAATTCTAAAGCTAAAATATATTTTAAAATAAATACCACAATTTCCTAGTTGTGTCATGGTTTATCTTCCACTAGTATGGAAGGTTTACTGCATCTTAATTTTAGCTGGCATCAAATTTTACTTAAAGTGGTTAAAAAAAAGAACTAGTAATGATGGGTGTATCTAATATTCTGAATACAATAAAATCCTGCAATAAAGCACCCTATGGCAAATGTAAATTTTGGTACATGATTGGCAACTGGTTTCTGTCTTCTGAACAGGCCTGCACTCTTACTTAAATGGGGGCAGTAAAATTCTTATTTTCTGCTGCGGGAAGGAATGAACAAAAGGCAACAATCTGGAGATACAGGAAGTTAGAAGGTGGGTACTTGTATTCCCAATATTCTCCTAGCTCAATCTCCCTGGGTTGGGTTTATGAAACAAGGCACCATTAATTTCAAGAAATCCTGGAATAGCTGCTGTTTTCCTAGAAGTTCCAACAAACTCCAAGACCCAGAGTAGTTCATACAGATTATTTAAGTGGTTAAGAAAATACCACAATCAGGCAGTGCCATTCAGGGGCATTATGAGTGACCCAGCAGGAACTCTTACCAGCAACGCATGCTAAAGTGTCTAGATCACTTCAACTTCACAATAACCCAACTCTAAACTTTACGTTTAGAGTTTGTGAATTTTTGAATACCACTTATTATTCTATGGTATGATTTTATTGTACCACTCTTCCCAGTTAAGGCTTGACATTCATACTTATTACTGTCTCCACATTCCCCTTGTTCTTGTGTTCTAGTCTCTTCCCAACATCCACTTGTCTTCTGAATAGAGAAAAAACTTTTGGGGTTAGTTGTCGATATTTAGAAAATCTTTTTCAAAGACAGAGTGACCATTATTTAAGACAACCAATAGTTTGTGGGACGCATTTATAAATTTGGACAGGAACAACAAAAGTATAATATTTACATTTATAATACAAAATGTCCATGTGTTCCTAAGCCATGTAATACATTCTTTTTCAGAGTCACTTATAAAATGAATTCACTGAACTGTATTACAATCTCCCCAGCATTAGGTATGTATTCTAGTACTAATTTTTAAGCATTAGCCCAACTTACCCGGACAAGTGCATCATCTATGATATGGTCACGTCTGACTTTGAGTCTCAAATATGGATTCAACTGCTGTCCTTGAACTAAGCTGTAGAGAACAGTGATTCTTCGTTCACTGTACATGCGAATTCTATTGTCATAATATAATCCCAAATTCTTTGTGACAGCATTCAATATAAAGGGACATGTCATGAAAGAGAATTTGTTCTCTGTTTCTACTTTGAAAAAAGTATAGTCTTTATCCATTTCTAGAACATCATTCAGTGGTTCATTAATAAACTCTTCAAAAGGGATAAGTGGTTTTCGACAGTCCAGAGTTTTAACACCAAGTTCAGTTTCCAGTGGGTCCACTCGAGGACCTTTCTTGTTTCTTCTTTCCTCTCCCAAAAGCTCCTGAAGTGTCAATTCACTTGACTCAGGGATGGGCTCTTCATCATCTTCTTCATTATGATTTGTGTCCACTTCCCCACCCACTACATTTGCATAGTAAACCATTTTCAAGCACTTTGAAGCAGCAACAATAGCATCATCATCATTCACTAGATTGCGACTGTTAAATTCATTGCTTATGACCTTGTAAGTAATAAGTTGCTGAAATGTTTCCATCATTCTGCGAATCTGGTCTGCACTGTATTTAGACCACAGTCTAACCAATTTTCCTTGGGCTGCAAGGGGTAGCTTACTCATTGCTTTGCAAAATAATGGCAAAGCCATTTCCAGATATTCAGGACTGTGGAGATTTCTATTCTCCATTACAATAATGAATAAATTCAGATAATTAGGATCTCGAGAGTATACATTGTGATATGTCAAGTCACATTCCACATTAGGTGACAAATATACAAGTGCATTGAGAAAAGCAGTTTCTATTTTTTCATTAGAGAGTAATCTGGTGTAGACCCTTCTAATGGCCTCAATATCCACAGACACATCATCAGGGCCTAATTTTTGTAAGTTGTTATCTCCTTGTGAACTATCACTTATCCTTGAAGAAGATGCTTCTGAATCTTCTTCCATAGCAGCAGCAGCAGAACATGCAGCTTTTTCCTTTTCATCCTCATCTTTGTCTTCATCCTTTCCTTGAAGAGATTTCAGTTCTTCCTTGGTGTGTTGCTTGACTTTCCGAAAGCTCTGTACCAATGCCTCAGCACTAGAAAAAACTCTTCCAATAACACGGATTAAAGGGGAATAATCCTCTCTCTCTCTACATAATTCAAGAATTTCATATACCGTATCTTCTGTTAGGTAAGTCACATCTAGAAAATTAAAGAAAAAAGGAGAACATTTATTTTTTAAGTATGTTTACTTTGTCTTAATAAGTTCTAGTGAAAAGTAAAATAGCCAAAACATTTTGTACTCAATACCATTTATGATGTACAGCTCTTTTAAAATGTATCTAATACTTAGATTCAACAAAATATATTTTATGTTTCTTTCCATGAAATAACAGAAACAACCTCACCCATTCTTTTACATTCTTTCATTAATATACAGCATTTAATGAGTTTAAACTCTTTTCATAATCACAGTAGACTACAGCTTTAATTTGTAAATATGTGAACCAAGCCATCATGTGATTTGACTCATCACACCTCTTTACAACCTCACTTTAGAAAAAAAAACAAAAAAACAAAAAAAAACAACCTCACTTTAGAGAAGAAACACTGTTCTTCTGAGAGGTTTCTTCCTTATTTCACTACTCTGTTCTCAAAAGACTGAGAAGGCAAGAAAGGTTCCTTTAGTATTCTCTTTGATAAACCACCCTTGTCTTACTTTTGTATTATCTGAAAATCAAACTGGTTCCTTTGGAGTCTTCATTTTTAGTTTTTTTGCAGGGTGGTTATTCTGTGGGTGATTGACAAGAATTAATACACGTTTCTCATAAAACCTGAAGTTGACAAACACTGCCATCTGCAGCCAGGAATCAGGTTGCAACAAACCTTACAGAGTAACAGGAAATAGTTACAGGGTCAGGCCAAGGCTTTTCCTTCTGGGTAATGGGGCGATGCTCCCAGAATGCTCTGGAAGCTATGTGTTAAAAGTAATAATGTCACTACAGCTGCATTTCTGAATGACTGTGTGAAGCAGAATTTTGCCAACCTAGAATATCATGGCTGTCAGATGAGCTAGAAATAAATTTCCACATTGTTTAATAAGCTAGTGCTCTTTCTAGTATCTACTTAATATTGCAGTCTAGTTGATCCTTACTTAATACAGAAAGAAGCTTTTCAGCTTTTTCCATCTTGCCTTCAGAGTCTTTAAAACACCAGTAATGACTGTCCCTCTAAATTAAGCTTAATCTTTCTTGGTACTTTTCTTGTATATATAAAAATTTTATAAGGAAGATAAGCTGCTTTTGCACTTAGATACCATTGTTTTTGCTGTCTGTAGTACTTAAATCCAAGGTAGTTTTAGTATGTTTTTCTATTATATCCATCCTCCCCCATTAAGAAATAACCCTATAAGAGGCAAAAATGACAGGAGGCAAGGAAAAGCCAGACCAAATATCAATTTATTACACATTTTCAGAATTACAGTAATGTTAATAAGTTGAAATTCAAATGAAATCACAGAAGAAACAAAAAGAACATTTCAAGGATTTTGGAGATAAAAATCTCTGGAGACAGGGACTACTGCTGTGGTGAAAGTCTGTAGCAGTTTGCTGGCATGCATCTTACTTCCTCTCACATCTGTCTCTAAATAGTAACTTAGACCTCCATTATCACCTTTTCAAATATTTTTATATTTGCCATTATTCTCTTTCAGACAAAACCAGATAAACATATAGCTCTCATTCTCTTCACCAACAAAAATTAAATCTATACATATATCCCCTTGAGAGGAATGGAGAATAAGTCTGGAGATTATAGAATGCATAAGCTTAATTAAAAGGGAACCCCAATGGATGAAACACATTAGAACAACAAAGAAAAACTCCAAGTGTGTTCCCTCTCTTATGCTTTGTTTACTCAAACACACAAAAAAGAATATTAACATGCTCTTTTCTAAAATTCCAAGTTGTCATCTATTTAAATGTTAATTTATTTCATGCAGTTTAATCTGAGCTTTCACAATGCTTGACTTTTTCACAGCACTGAGTGCAGTGATTAAGAGGAACCATGTAAAACATTCCATTCAACTCCATCTCAACGCTTGGGGATATTAGACAATTGACAACTCGCAGATTCAACACATCAAATAATAGAACTCCCTGGTACTTACCATGAATTTCAATTTAAAAAAGGAAAAAAAAACATTTTAAAAATTAAAATTAGCTTAGCTATAAATGTACTCAATTCTCATGATCTACCATCAAAACAAAAGCAAAAAAAAAACAAAAAAACCCACACTTCATTTTCTCACTTATAATCTGAGATAGGCTAAATAATCACAAAATTGCACCTTACCAAAGCTGAGAAATCTACCTTGACAACACTATTTTTTCACTTATGACTTGCATGAATATCAGGTTAACTGGGGATAACAATAAATTGTTTTTTAAAGGTCAAACAAGAACACAAATGACTTGTATTACAAATAAAAATAAGGAAATAAAAATATTCTGATCCTACAAACAACTTCATTAATAAAAGAGGTGGAAATATCCTTTAAACATTAGATAAATAAATTTCACTTTAAAAATCAACTCTATGACCTGTTGTAATAGCTAAAGGAAGAATGAACTCTCTGGGCAAAGATAACTCAAAAGCTTGAAAGCTTCATGTTATCTGGGTGTATAAATGTGTTTTTGTGATCCCTAATGACTATCACATGTCTGGTATTATTTAAAATACTCAAATGTTGGTAGACAGGTAAGGCTAACCAATTACTAAAAGGATATGAAACTATTAATGACTGACTAGTGTACGTCATTCTCAACTGATTATAAAGATGTCATTCAATGCTGGATAGTACACCCAAGAGTTTTGTGCCCTGAGTTATACTAGTTTAGTTTACATGAATATGTCAACTTAAATTTTCTTTTTTTAAATTTTTTTTTTAATGTTTATTTATTTTTGAGACAGAGACAGAGCATGAATGGGAGAGGGCCAGAGAGGGAGGGAGACACAGAATCGGAAGCAGGCTCCAGGCTCTGAGTTGTCAGCACAGAGCCCGACGCGGGGCTCGAACTCACGGACCGTGAGATCATGACCTGAGCCGAAGTCGGACGCCCAACCGACTGAGCCACCCAGGTGCCCCGTTAACTTAAATTTTCTACTGAGATTATTTCTAACTCCAAATTAGAATTATTAATCATTCTGTATCTAAAAGGTGATCTTCGGGGCGCCTGGGTGGCGCAGTCGGTTAAGCGTCCGACTTCAGCCAGGTCACGATCTCGCGGTCTGGGAGTTCGAGCCCCGCGTCAGGCTCTGGGCTGATGGCTCAGAGCCTGGAGCCTGTTTCCAATTCTGTGTCTCCCTCTCTCTCTGCCCCTCCCCCGTTCATGCTCTGTCTCTCTCTGTCCCAAAAATAAATAAACGTTGAAAAAAAAATTAAAAATAAATAAATAAATAAAAGGTGATCTTCTGAAACTGTGGTCTTCTCTAAACATGCTGTCATAACAGAAACTGTAAAAACTAAACACTTAGTATTCCAATCTTCATTTATATCTGGAGAATAGCATGTGACACAGGTCTGCCAATTACCTAAGTGGAAGTCCACTGGTGAACTTCTGATGGCTAATTTTCCTGATAAATAGGGGCAGCTATGATTAACTCACACTGTGAGTACAACAAAAATCTCCTAATTTTTAGTAGTAGATATACTAATACACCTATAGTTTCCTTTATGGGTTTTAACTCTTTAAGAGTTAATCCTCAGGTTTGTTCCAGGATACACAGGAGTACTTTTCGAAAGTTTCCATTAGGCTACTTTGTTTATACAAAGAAAGTTAAAAAGCAAAAAAAAGAGTTTGTGTTATTTTGTGTTAAGAGAGAGGTTATTTTTTGGGTAAGAGAACCTCAAAATTTTTTCTATAGAAACTAATGATAATCACTTTTTCACTTATTATATGCCATTTTGGCTCATGAAAGGTTTCATAAGAATGCTCTATTTTCAGATAGTGGGGAATTCTGCTTAACATCAGTAATCTCTTCCTGAAAAGTATGAAACTGTTAACTGGAAGCTTATTTCCCATTATTTCCATTGGAAACAAAATTTAACATCTTACAAGACAAAACAAAACCCCTAATTTCCTAAAATGTAACCAAAACAGAATACCTATTATAACTACCTTGCTAGGACCTAAAAACTCTGCTTCCTATTCATCAAATCATAAACTTATTAACAAAGTGTTGTTTTGCATGCAGTAACATGAACTATCTTAAGGGACAGCAACATTCTAGACCCACACACCCTTTTTGTTGACATGCTGTTCAGAACATCTTCAAGTGAATCAGACATTCTACTAATTCTATATAATGTATAATATAAAATGTATCAATTTCCCTACACAGAGTTTTGTTTAAAATGTTGAACTGAGGGGCGCCTGGGTGGCGCAGTCGGTTAAGCGTCCGACTTCAGCCAGGTCACGATCTCGCGGTCCGTGAGTTCGAGCCCCGCGTCGGGCTCTGGGCTGATGGCTCAGAGCCTGGAGCCTGTTTCCGATTCTGTGTCTCCCTCTCTCTCTGCCCCTCCCCCGTTCATGCTCTGTCTCTCTCTGTCCCAAAAATAAATAAACGTTGAAAAAAAAAAATTTAAAATGTTGAACTGAGGGGACACCTGTGGCTCAGTTGGTTAAGTGTCTGACTTTTCAGCTCAGGTCAGGATCTCGTGATCCTGGGTTTGAGCCCCCTCATCGGGCTCTGTGATGACAGCTCAGAGCCTGGAGCTTGCTTCAGATTCTGTGTCTCCCTTTCTCTATCCCTCCCGTTTGTACTCTTTCTCTCTCAAAAATAAACGTTTAAAAAAATTAAAAATTAAAAAAAATTTTTAAAGTGAACTGAGTTTTTCAGACATAAATTAGTTAAAAAAATTATAATTAGAGATACAAGCATTCACAATGTTTAAAAAGAGATGCTCTACTAAGAAAATGTTAAATGAAAGAACATTCCCATAGGGTATACCAGTATATTTTGTAATAAATAGATGTGTGTTCCTGAAAATACATTCTGTAAAATTTTATACTTAAGAAAATTTTTATACAAAAACAGAGTTTGGGGCAAACTACTAAATATGTATAGAACTAACAAATATAATTAACAATAAAAAGTACTAGTGTAGTTAATGCATTTGTAATTCCTCGTAGAAAAAATATTGTAGGAAATATAGAAAGTTGCAGAAAAAAGGGAGGAGCAGCAGAGAGAGTAACGTATTGGGAGAAAGTACAAGGAATTGATAAATTACATAGACGAGCAAAAACAGGAATAAACATTCAATAACACCTACAATGAAGCACATAGCCAAAAAGATGTGTCCATCTGCCCTGTACCATAATCCCCATGGCTAGCTGTATTCAACTGCACCAGCACATTTACATTTAGTAATTGCTACTCTGTGGTGCACACTTAATGGGCAAATGGGTATGGGGGGTCTGGGTGGCTCAGTCAGTTAAGTGTCCGACTTGGGGTCAGGTCATGATCTCGTGGTTCATGCGTTCGAGCTCCATGTTGGGCTCTGTGCTGACAGCTCAGGGCCTAGAGCCTGCTTTGGATTCTGTGTCTCCCTCTCTCTCTGTTCCTCCCCGACCTGTGCTCACTTGCTCTCTCTCTCTCTCAAAAATAAACATTAAAAAAATTTTTTTTTCTAAATGGGGAAATGGGTATAATGGAGTCAATGCAACTTCCACATTGTACACACTGACAACATTCACCTACTTATTCACACTGTGTGAGCTAATTCATGTAACAGAACCATGCATTTAGGAGCAATAAAGTGGTATCAAGTTATGAAATTAGTTATACTATGAAATTAGAATAAAAGATATAATACAATTCCGTATCACCAATTAAAATTAAACTTGCATTCAAATCATGTTACTGAAAACTTTTGAGGTGTTCTCCAACTTACACATGTCTTAAACAAAAAGCTTCCTTTTTAAAAATACCTCTGGTAGGTATTATGCACACTGTCAGTTATTTAGAAATTCAACTACTTTGTTACTAACATTGATTATCTTCACTGAGGAAAAGAAAGCTTGGATTTGAAGGTTAAAAAAAAATTTTCTTTAAACAATTTTGGAATACAGGATCATTTAGAAAACAAAGGCTTGGGTAAAGACTGCCATTAATAAGTAGGTGATGATTCTTGGCAGCATGAGTGTACCAAATCCCGAGAAGAAGCTGAGCAGGATATGGGAAGAATATTAGAAAGAAAAACTGAATTATTTCTCAAGTAACGGCTACAAAATTTTGCTGTGCCCTCAGAAATGGAAAAGACTGCCACCACTTCTTTCTGCTTCTTTCACCTAATAGTGCTCAGGTTCCACAATTCATTCCAGATAATCAGTCCAGCTATTTGATAACTTCATTAGATTCTATAGCCTAGTTTAGGAGACTAGTACTTAGGAAAAATGTTCAAAATTCCAATCAATCTATTAAAGAAACTTTTGGAATTTAATCTGCTTCTCATTAGAGACCATTAGAACTATAAAATGCAGTCAAATAATTAGTTCAATTATTACTTTGTCCTTTGCCACAATAAATATATATATACAGTGGTAAATAAATACCACTATACTAATACGTCTTAATGTCACACAATTAGACAAAACAAGTAAGAACCTCACAAATTATTTAAATCTCCAATCTGGTTTTTCAGTCAAAAGTTCCCCAAAATAGAACATCTTACCTCTAAAATCATCTCTTGCTCCTTGTCCTTCCTTCTTGTTCATTTTTATGTCAGAGCAGGAGTTGTTAGGGGCACCTTTCGAGTTTTCAAGGTAAGCTGAGCTTGCTCCTTTCTTGGAGGGATGAGGATCACAGAGTTTTGCATTAATCTTATAAAGCTCGAGGGCTTTAATAGCTGCTGCATTGTTATCCATACGAAGAAAAGTTGGACAGGAAGCACAAAACTCATTCGTGCAGGCCTCATTTCCACAGCCCTCAGTTAACTGGTGGTAGTAGCGTTCTATTAGATGCTTTGCAGCTGCTCGCTTCCTGTAGCAAACATTCAAACAATGAGCACAGTGATTAAGATTAGTATAGCTCTCATGTAAAAAGCTCAACAGATCATAAGGCAAGGCAAGTTAGTCAAGCACTGAAGTAAAAAACTGGCAAATTAAGATGAGGTTTAGAAAATGAAGATCCACTATTTACATAAATAAAACTTTTAACTAGATAAATGCTAAGATACTATGATAAAGAACAGCAGGGACACCTGGGTGGCTCAGTTGGTTAAGCATCTGACTTTGGCTCAGGTGAGGATCTCACGGTTCGTGGGTTCGAGCCCCACGTCGGGTTCTGTGCGGACAGCTCAGAGCCTGGAGCCTGCTTCGGATTCTGTGTCTCCCTCTCTCTCTCTCTGCCCTTCCCCCATTCACACTCTGTCTCTGTGTCTCTCAAAAATGAATAAACATTAAAAAAAATTAAAAAAAAAAAGAACAGCAATATTTATCAAAATCATTGTTTTAATAGATTATGCTTTTCTTTGGCTTAAAAAAGTGTGTGGGGGGGACTTTATTCGATGGTATATGTGCTTAAACTGTTTAGCACAACAGATGAAAATCAGAAGGTTTATGGCCAAGAGTTTTGTATTTTATCACTTTAAACAACTGACATTAAGAAAATAAGAGTCTAGTTAAAAGTATCAATCCAGCTTTCCTTTATATAATTACTATTTTAATAATTTATAAATACTTGATTAATAGTTAACAAAGAACTTCTATCTGGAACAAAAAAGTTTTTTCCTCCAATTATCTACCATATGAGGGATTTAAAAATAACCTATAAATGAAATAGCCAAAACTGTGTTATACTGCAAGAAAATGATTCTGAGCATACAATCCTGAACCCAAAACATGTCCTTGAACTTGCTCATTAATCCCATGTCACAGAAACCTAGAATATTTTTGTTCCCGTAGGGCAAAATTTTATGTTTCATTTACTTGTGAAGTTAAAGTATGTAGATTAACATTCTTAACTGGCTGTTCCAGCAGAGCTTCCAAAGATACTGAGGAAGAGATTATTTCATCAAGCAAGGAGTTGGACTACAATATCTATCTCTATGGTTTATTCAACTCTAAGATCTATGCTTGTACTGTCTGATGATGTGAGATTACCATAATTTAAGGAAAGCAGTCTAGATCCAAAGAAACAGAATTTATAGCTATTCCTTTTGGTCTCAAATTCACATGCATGGGAATAAAAACTACAAGTAATCAAAACCATAAAAAAAAGAAATTACCTAACTCTCAAAATGTTCCTACAATTACCTTACTAACATGTAAGACTAAATGGCAAAGGACAGTAGGGTTCACATTTTGTTAATTGTGAGATACCTCTTGTTCATCATGAGAAACTGAACAAGGCAAATGAACAGTAGATAAGGGACATACTAATTAAGTCCAATTCTGTCTCAAAAGTAGGACTTTGTCCCTAAACTAAGTGACAAAGACTAGCACAATTAACTCTTGAACAATGTTGGCATTAGCAGTGCAAACACTTTGCAGAGTTAAAATCTGCAAGTAACTTTAGATGCTCTCATAACTTAACTACAAACAGCCTACTATTGACCAGAAGCCTTACCAATAATATAAAGAAGTGATTAACACATATTTTGTATGTTACATGTATTATATATTTTTACATTAATGTAAGCTAGAGAAAATAAAATATTAAGAAAATCGTAAGAATACATTTATAGTACTCTAGTGGATTTATCAATATGTGAGTTTAAAAAAACCCTCATGTAAGTGAATGCAGTTCAAACCTATGTTGTTCAAGGGTCAACTGTAACTCAAAAACACTCATTTTGATGCATCTATTTTTTAAATGTGCCATGCAAATTAATGCATACAGAGAAAGAAGACAAACGTAAAACACACACTTAAAATTTCCATCAGCAGCACTTAGTTATTTTAGATGTAGCTACAAACAATCCAACTTTTGAAAATTAAAGATTATGCCAGATATGTCACTATGCAAAATATTAAAGTGACATGTAAAGAGAAATATAGCCTCAAGAAGATTTATACCATCATCTCCCAAAATATAGTAGCTTTCCCTAGTGAAAATGTAAATAGGTATGTATTTCTATTCTGGAGGAAAATTATTGAACACAAAGTTAAAAATGAAAAATCAGAAATCAAGTGAAATTAACTGGAAAACTGTGCAAAAATGCATTGTTTCTGTGAAATTTGGAAAAATGAAATGCCCATTTACATAATATGGGATTACTTAAATGAACTGCAACAATTCACATAATGGAATAAATGAAATTACCAAGATCTGAATTTGGCAAGGAATAGTCTTCTTCATTCATCACTAATGGACAAAAGTCAGTTACAAAGTTTTAAGTTTAAGATGAGGCCACTTTTATTTCAAAGTGTTAACAGTCATTTTCTCTAACTGATGTTGACTGAATGGGTTTTTTGAATTCTTCCATACTTTGCTTCTAATTTATTTTTTCTATAATAAACATGCTACTTGTATATTAAAAATAAATACAAGTGAGGAAACGTTAACAGCTTTATAACTTCATATACATGATTTAAAGAGCCTCAAGATTTATTAAATTGTCCCTATGATTTTTTTAGTAGTTAATTACAAAATTCAAAATACCAAACACTCTTACTATTTTTCTTAATAAGAGTGTCATGTTTTGTTCGAAGAAAAGTCCCCCCAAAACTCAGCCATATTACATAATGCTTCTGTATGTAATGCATAAAGGAGTGTGAACAGTAAAAATAGGACAAGACTGAGAAATTAGAAGACCTACATTAAGTGACAGCTCCTTTTGCCTCTAATTACCTATACAGTTCTGAATGAGTAGTTCTCTGGGCCTCAGTTCTCCCATCTTAAGATTCCCTTCAGTACTAAGGTTTAGGTTATTCTATGTAGTAGTAGGTGAACAAGGTACTAGTATTTGATGAGTGTCTGATAACATACTAGACATACTGCTAGGCACTCTGGCATAGGTTATCTCATTTGAATCCCATTACTTTGAGGATTATCTTCAGTTGACAGCTAAAAGACAATTAAAAGAGTAAAATTATGTACCCAAGATCACACAAAGGAAAATGCAGCATCAGGACAAAAACAGGAGTCAGGGGTCTTCTGGCTCGTTTCCACTATACTGCCTCACAGAAAGGGATTCATTTCAAAACAATTCTTAAGAATAGTAGCACTAATGACTCTAATGGGGGGAAAAATCCCAGGAATAATATGTAATTGAAAAAAGCAAAAAACCTGAAAAAATCAAAATCTGAATCTCATATTTATGCATACCTGCTATCTCATAAGTACACTAGTTTTTTGAAGAGATACCAAAATATTCTGTAAAGTTAATACATCTACAATTTCTTGAAAACCTATATGCTACAGATGTTCTCACCTTAGAAGGCAGTAAAGCCTAGCAGTTAAGAGCTTGCACTATGAAGCCAGACTGCCCAAGCTCACATGTTGGCTCTGGCACTTATTAACTATGTGGCCTTGAATGATTTACTGACAACATTTCTGTGTCTCAGCTTCTTCATCATTAAAATGATAGTATACAATTACCATGGCTGTGAGAGAATTAATGAGTTAATATACATAGTTAGAACACTGCCTGGGATATAGTAAGTGCCATGTGTTAGCTGCTATTATTGTTATGACTAAGATCCTCGTAAGCTTATGAATTGGCTAGATAAACTATCATTCTGCTGATGCTCAGAGCAGTTACATCACAAGTCACACATCTGATAAGAGATTTGAACCCAGGCTTGACTCAAAAACTTGGGTTTTAAATACCACTAAGGGAGATTTAATACCAGACAGGGAACGTAGCCCTCTCTATTCAGTCTGCTTCTCTGCCCGGGACATACAAATAGCAGCTACACAGCTGAAACAGGACTGAAAGGAGGCCATGCCAGAACCTCCAGGTTATCAGTGGAATCAACCATTTTAAACATTTTTCTTCTTTCCTCACACCAATGACACCCTGAATTATATCTGTCCAATTCTGCATCCCCATCTAATAGAGCATTAAAAAAGACTTCTATGTTGGCAATGTGTACACTAATAATGACATTTTTATAAGTAACTTGTACAAGGTTAATCCCTATACAGTAGGAGTCACCAAATCATAGCTTGTGGGCCAAATCTAGCCTGCCATAAAAAACAACAAACAAACAACCATAAAGTCTTATTAAAACATAGCCAAGCTCAATAATTTATATATCGTCTATGGCTGTTTTGCACTACAACAACAGAGTTGAGTAGTTTTAAAGAGATTGTATGCTTGTAAATCCTAAAATAAATACCCACCTGGCCCCTTACAGAAAAATTTCCCAACTCTTAATTTAGAGTCTGTGTTCCTTGCTCTCCAGTGACATTTCCTTATCATCACATGGTCGGCTCACTCTTTCCCCTCAACAAATCAATGCAGCAAAATACGTACTTTTCCCCAACTATGATTAAAAGAGAGAGAAAGAGAGAAAATGGAAGGAGAAGAGAAAAAAAGAAAGGAAGAAAAGGAGATAACAAAAAGGAAAGAAACGAAGAGAGATCCTTCCTTAACCAGACCCCTCTAGTGACCCCTATCTGCTATTCATAATCAAAACTACAATACGGGCTAGGGCTTATTTTTTTTAAGTTTTTATTTAAATTCCAGTTAGTTAACATACAGTGCAGTATTAATTTCAAGTGTACAATACTTCCATATAACACTTGGTGCTCATCACAAGTGCACTTGTAAATCCCGACCACCTATCCCCTCCACCCACCTCGCCTCTTGTAACCATCAGTTTGTTCTCTATAATGAAGAGTCTGTTTCTTGGTTTTCCTCTCTTGCAATGCCTCCCCCCCCATGTTTGTTTCTTAATTCTACATGAGTGAAATCATATGGTATTTTGTCTTTCTCCAGCTGACTTATTTCACTTAGCATAATACTCTCTAGCGCCATGAATGTTGCTGCAAATGGCAAGATTTCATTCTTTTTATGGCTGAGTAATATTCCATTGTGTATATACGCCACATCTTCCTTATGCATTCATCAGTTGTTAGATATCTGGGCTGTTGCCATAATTTTTCCTTTTTAGATAATGCTGCTATAAACATCAAGGTGCCATGTATCCCTTTGAATTAGTGTTTTTGCATTCCCTGGTTCAATACCTGGTAGTACAATTGAAACTATAAAAATCCTATAGGAGAACACACAGTAACCTCTTTGACACTGGTCGTAGCAACTTCTTTCTAGATCTGTCTCCTGAGGCAAGGGAACGAAAGCAAAAATAAACTATTTGGGCTTCATCAAAATAAAAGCTCTGCATGGTGAAGGACACAACGAACAAAACTAAAAGGCAGCCTACAGAATGGGAGAAGGTATTTCCAAATGGCATATCTGATAAAAGGTTAGTATCCAAAATATATAAAGAACTTATAAAACATCAAAAAACCCAATAATCCAATCTAAAAATGGACAGAAGACATGAATAGATATTTTCCAAGGAAGACATCCAGGTGGTCCACAGACACAGGAAAAGATGTTCGACATCACTCATCATCAGGGAAATACAAATCAAAACTAAAATGTGGCACTGCCTCACATGTGTCAGAATGGCTAACATCAACAACACAAGAAACAACAGGTGTTGTGGAGAAGGGAACCCTCTTGCACTGCTGGTGGGAATTGCAAACTGGTACAGCCACTCTGGAAAACAGTATGGGGGCTTCTCAAAAAGTTAAAAATATGGCTTACTTTCTATATTCTGTATTTTTTTCACATTTCATGGACTTTTCTTATGGAGTCAATAATGGAGGAGGGCCAAGTGAGATCTGATGAGAAAGCTCTCAAAGTAGACAACTGAAAATATGCATTTAAAATAGACAACATTGGGGCACCTGGGTGGCTCAGTCGGTGAAGAGTCCAACTTCGTGATCTCACAGTTCATGGGTTTGAGCCCTGTGTCAGGCTCTGTGCTGACAGGTCAGAGCCTGGAGCGTGTTTCAGATTCTGAGTCTCCCTCTCTCTCTCTCTCTCTGTCCCTCCCCCACTTGTGCTCTGTCTCTCTCTCTCAAAAATCAGTCAATCAATCAGACAACACTTTCTATTTATTTATTTTACTTCCATGGCTCAGTGAGACAGTTCTACAAATAAATGTCCTATGGAATAAATTACATATAGAGGGCCAGAGTTACTCTAGAAAAACTGGACAGAAGTCTTTTAAAAAATTAGTTTCACTCTTGGGGAGAAGGGCACTGAGGTCAGCAATTAACTTTGAAATGCATGAAAAAATAAAGATGGAATGATGGACAGAAGGATGGATATGTGATAATACAAGGTAAGTATTAATAGTAAAATCTAGATGGCAGGCATATTGTGTCCATTGCAGAACACTTTCAACTTTGCTGCATGTTTCCAAGTTTCCAAAATAAAACACTGGGGGAAAATACTGTTACAATACATACTATAACTTCTGAGAGGTCAACTGGCAGAGGAAATGATTTTAGCCATCAGTGGCCAAAAGAGAAAAACCAATGTGTCATCAATGGCACTAATACCATGTTTTCCTGACTTTTGAAGCTAGTTTTGAATCAATCCAGTACTCAACAAACAAAAACCCCCTATAATAATAATAAAAGAAAGCTATGAGATGACCATAAATACATATAGCACTCAGTTTACTTGTCAAGGAGACAATATTAGGAAAGTATTTTTAGATATCCTATACCAATAGCAAAGCACTGGGGTTAGGATCACTGAAATGACGGCCAACAATAAAGAAGATGAAAGTTGAAAAAAAGATATTAAACAGGTAGCTGAAAAGTAAGTAATGAATACAGGAACAAAAAGATGAAACCACAAGAAACTGCTACTGTCAGAAAGGGAAGATGTGTTTGACGAACAATTGACAAACAAGATTGGAATCAATTAAAAAATGGTAAGAACATAAAGAAATAGTAACTGTGACATGTAAAATAAAAACTAATGGTAGACAGGGACGTCTGGTTGGCTCAGACGGTTAAGCATCTGACTCTTGATTTCGGCTCAGGTCATAATCCCAGATTCATGATGAGTATGGAGGCCAGCAATGGGCGCTACACTGAGCGTGGAACCTGCTTCAGATTCTCCCACCCTTCCCCTCCACTTATTGCGATCTCTCTAAAAAAAATATTATAAACAAAAAAGCGAATGATAGAGTATTAAAATAATAAAAGAAGATAAAAGGCAAAGATAAAAAAGTCAATGTAAGCAGAGTGACTTTAACTGAAGATGAAGTTAAATGAAGATGTGAGGAATCGAGACGCCAGAGATAAAAAGGCTTGTATGCTCATCTATAAAGCTAATAAACACTTGCTTACTGATTTCTCAAAGTAGTGTTGTCTCTCTGTTCCTTTTGGGATGTTGGCTTTGTAAACACTCCATCCCCTCCCCTAAAGTTATATTAACATAAAAATTTGGAAGAGTGAACAATGATATCCAAGGTAGTATTACACCTTAGAAAATTGGATGACATAAAACATCTGTAACATAACTGTTAGGTTTAAGGTTGGTCTGTTACAATGGAACTGCATGAAATGTTAGATTATTTCAAGACTAACGTACAATTCTGAGTCATTATTACACTATATCCTACCAATAATCCATTAACTACAGAATAAGATATATTTTCAGGAGAAAAATATAAATATAAATCAGCATATTTACTATGATAACTCAACATAATATAATCCCAAGTATTACTTTATTGAGCTTTATAATCTCAATGCCCAGAGTGTGTGTTATACATTAAACATGAAGTAAAATTGTAGAACAAAATATTTATTTACCTTTAACCTGTTTTTTAAAAAGTATCACATTTTATGGTGAAGTTGTAATGAACAAAAAACGAACTATAATCCATCTGCCTCCCTCTAATTAAGATCCTAAAAGGATAGAAACACAAAAACACAAAATACTTGTTGGCATTAGTATAGGGTTCTATCAATTATCTGTGACAATCATGAAATATAGTCTTGATTTTTTTTCTTTCTAATTCGAATATAATCAAGACAGAAATTCATTCCTTGGTTGATAACATACTTCTGTGTCTACCATGGACCAGGCATATGCCCAAATTTTGTGATAAAGATCTGGTTAATGGGTTATTTTACATTCTGAATATTTATCACTCTTACAAAATCATCTTTTTAGGGGTTTAGGGAGCTGACTAAAACCTTGGAGTTATTAGAAACAATAGCTTTTATAGATTCTGTTGAGAAACAAGTAGACTTTTCAGTGTTATAATGAGAAAATCCTGAAACAGATCTTTGAACTTATACTAAAGATAATTTACTAATATGTCTAAGTTAGCTTTGTATAGGTGATAAATCTTCTGGCATTTTCCTCCGACCAAATGAATTGGAGAAATAGTAAATTTATCTGAACAAAGATAAAAAGCCAACCAGGAGAGATGTCTGCAAGATGGAGAAAAAGAAGCTCCAGAATTTATTCCCTCACAGGAACATTAACTTATATACATGGTCCCAAAAACCCTTTATGAGACCTCTAGAAACCAGTTAGAAAGTTGCAGTACCCCAAGCAAGCTCCAAGCCAAAAAGAGCCAGATATATGTAAGAAAAACTTTCATTTCAACTGTATCAATCCCTCCCCAAGATGGCACAGTTCATACTCATGATGAAAAGCTCAACCTGCAGCTTCACCCATTGGAATTATGTCCAACATTCCTGTTTTTTGGGGTGAAAGGAGCTGTCAAAGGGACAAGTTTTTTGTATTGGCCAGACTTGGAGCACTGATGGAACCAGCATATACTGGATGCCTAGAGGCTACAGAAACACTGGTTTGTTTCAGGACTAGAGTACTTGAAGCTCTTGAAAAAGAAACCAATTAAGTCCTTTCACTGGGAAATTACAAGCGTAAGTCTGAAAAAGATACACCTCAATAAAAGGTATTAGAGTTACCAAGAATCTCTAATGAAGGTCTTCCCCTCAATGAAGCCAATTCAGAGAGACTGGAAGAGGTGGTTGTTTTTATCAGAGGCAAAATCTACACACACACACACACACACACACACACACACACACACCACAATTAAAATGCATATTAAAAACTACACAAAGTACCCCCCCCAAAAACCAAGAAATTACAGTCCAATTCCAATCAAAGGAACAAAATCAAGCTCTAGAATGACCTTAAAGAAGCAGAGATCTATGAATTACCTGCAAAAATGCAACATAACTGTCTTAGGGAAACTCATTTGTTACAAGAGAACACAAGGAAAACAACTAGATGAAATCACCATGCTACACAAAAAAAGAATTCATCAGCAAAAAATATAAAAAATAACTAACCAAAAATTCTAGAAATAAAAAGAATACAATAACTGAACTGAAAATTCACAAGGGAACAATAGACTTAATCAAACAAAAGAAAGAAAATAAACCCAAAGTCAGGCCATTTGAAATTAACTGAGTCAGAGGCAATTTTTAAAACGGAAGAAAAGTGAAGAAACCCCAAGACACTTCTAGGACAACCACCAACCCTACTAATATTGCACTTAGAGGAATTCCATGAGAACAAAGAATGTGGCAGACAGCTTATCTGAAAAAGTAATGGCCAAACACTTCCCAAATGTAAGGAAGGAAATGGATATCTAATTTTAAGAGGTTTGAAGGACTCCAACTACAATGAACCCAAAGAGGATGATTACTAAAACACACTATAATCTCTGTCAGAAGTCAGAGACAGAGAGAATCTGGAAAACAGCAAAACAAAAATGACTAGTCATGTACAAAGGCAGCTATCCTAAGACTATCAGCAGGTTTCTCAGCAGAAACCTTGCAGAAAGACCAGAAAGAAGTGGGATAATATATTCAAAGTGTTGAAAAAAATAAGTGCCAACCAAAAACACTGTATCTAGCAAAACTGACTTTCTAAATGAAGAATAAAGACTCCCAAGGATAAACAAAAGCTGACAGTTCCTCACTACTAGCCCTGTCTTACAAAAAGGAAGTCCTTCAACTTAAAAAAAAAAAAAGAAAAGAAAAAGATAAAAAGGACTGTAAATACAAAATCATGTAAAAAATATTAAAACTGTTTGGTAAGGTAAATATATGGACAAATACAGGATCCTGTAATACTGTAATGGTGGTGAGTAAATCAGTCAGGTAGATGCGAAAGATGTGAAAGATGAAAACATTTTTTAAACAACTATAAATAAAATTGATACAAAACATAAAAAGATATAATTGTATCCTCAAGTGAAAGGGGGGAAAGATGTAAAGGAGTAGAGTTTTTGTATGCAATTGAAATTGCTATTAGTTTTAAATAGATTATAACTATAGTACAACTATAAGATGTCTTATGTAATTCCCATGGTAACCAGAAAGAAAATGCCTAGAGAAGATATACAAAAAGAAAAACGAGACAGGAATCACAGCATGTCACTACAAAAAAATATCAAGATGAACACCAAAGGAAGACCTCACAGAGAAGGAAAAAAATAACTACCAGACATACAAAACCCATAAAAATGGCGACAGGAAGTCTTCCTTATCAGTAATTACTTAAAGGTATATGGATTAAACTCCCCCATCAAAAGACACAGAGTGGCTGAATGGATTAGAAAAAAAAAAAAAAAAAGATAAGACACAACTATATGTTACTTACAAGAGACTCACATTAGATAGAAGGATATACCAGACTGAAAGGATGGAAAGAGACATCCTATGCAAATAATACCAAAAAGAGAAAGAATGATTATATATATACACATACTAAATATGGCTATATTATATATATATACATATATATACACACCACACCACATATATAGAAAAAAGAAAACAAGTGACACATTATAGATAAAGGGTTAATTCGCCAAAATATATATTATAAATATATATGCACCTAACAGAAGAGCAGCCAGATACATTAAGCAATATGACAAGAACTAAAGAGAAAAGAAAGACAGTAACATAGTAATAATAGGACATTCCATATCCCACTTTCAATAATGGGAAAGAAAACCGATTAGGAAACACAGGACCTTAGCATTAGACCAAATGGACCTAAAGACACACACATGACATTATACCCAACAACAGAACACACATTTTCTCAGTTGTACATGGGACATTTTCCACAGGAGATCACGTTATACCATAAAGTTTAGTGTTAAAACAAACTTAAGGAGACTGAAAATCATACCAAGTATCTTTTCTGACTACAACAGAATGAAGCTAGACATCAAAGCAAAAGAAAAAACATGAATATCTACAAATAAGGGAAACTCAAACCGCATATCCTGAATAACAATATTCAGAAGAAAAAATCCGAAGGGAAAGCAGAAAATATCTGGAGACAAAGGACATAAAACACAACATACCAAATGTATGGAATGCCACAAAAGCAGTATGAAAAGGGAAATTCATAGTAGTAAATGCCTATAGTAAAAAACAAAGACCGCAAATGAACACCTAACTTCAGACTTCAAGAAATTAGAAAAACTAACTCAAAGTTCATCAAAGGGGGAATAATAAAGATTACAACACAATTAAACGAAATAGAGACAGAAAAATAAAAATTCAACAATTTAGTATTGGTTTTTGGAGACTATTAAGATATCAACAAACCGTTAATTAGACCAAGAGAAAATGCTCATAAAACAAAAGTCAAAAATGAAAAAAGACACATTATAACGGATGCCATAAGAATAAAAAGGATCATAAGAGACTGCTGTCAACACATGCCAAAAATTGGATAACTTAGAAGAAATGAGTATATTTCTAGAAACATATAATCTAACAGGACAGAATCATGAGGAAATAAAAAATCCGAAGCAACCTGTAACTAGTAAAAAGACTGAATCAGTAATACAAAACTTCCCAACAATGAATAACCCAGAATCAGATAGTTTCAATGGAGAATCTACCAATGATTAAAAAAAAAAAAAAAATTAACAAGAACCCTTCTCTAACTCCTCCAAAAACCTGAAGTGAATACTGTAAAACTCATCCCATGAGGCCAACATTACCCTGATACCAAAATAAGACAAAGAAGAAAAGAAAAATACAGACAAATATCCCTAATGATTATTGATGCAAAAACCCTCAATGAAATACTAGGCAGTTAGAATTTAACAATACATTAAAAGAGTTATATCATCACCAAGTGGAATTTATTCCTGGAATGTAAGGATGCTTCACCATACAAAAATCAATCAATCCAACACAATGAATTATCAAAATTACAAAAATAACATGATCACTCCACTGACACAGAAAAAGCATTTGACAAAATCAAGATCCTTTCATAATAAAAACATTCCACAAACTAGACAAGGAAGGAAATTACTTCAACACAATAAAAGCCATATATGAAAAGCCCAGAGCGAAGATTATACGTAATGGTATAAAACTGAAAGCTTTCCCTCTAAAATCAGGAACAAGGCAAGGATGCCCACTGTTACCATTTCTTTTCAAAACAGTACTAGAAATCCTAGACAGAGCAATTAGGCATCCAAATTGGAAAGGAAGAAACAAAATTATCTCTGTTTGCGGATGACATGATCTTATGTGTAGAAAACCCTAAATGTAGACCCTATAAAAAAACTGTTAGAATAAATCAAACTTAGTAAAATTACAGGATACAAAAGTCAACCAATGCAAAATCCAGTTGTATTTCTATAAACAGTGAACAAAAGGAAATAAAAAATATTCCCATTTACAAAAGCATCAAAAAGAAAAAAATACTAAAGAAAACTTAACTAAGGAAGTAGACTTATGTAACAGTCCCCCTTATTTGTGGGGACTCTAAGGACTCCAACAGATGTGTGAAACCACAACAGTACCAAAACCTATATATATATTTTCCTATTGATACTTTTGATAAAGTTTAATTAATAAATTAAGCACAGTTAAGACAGTAACAATAATAATGAAATAGAACAATTACAATATATTACAATAAAAGTTACGTGAATGTGGTCTTTCTCTCAAACTACCTTATTGTACTGTACTCAACCTTCTAATGATGTGAGATGATATAATGCCTATGTGATGAAATAAGGTGAATGATAGATGCCTTGTGATGTAGTATTAGGCTACTATTGACCAAAATCTGACAACACCGAAGAAGAATCATCATCTGCTTCCACAATGCAGTTGACCATGGATAACTGAAAACACTAAAAGGGAAACAATGGATAAAGAGAACAATGAAAAATATACAATTAAAACTATGAAATACTGCTGAAAGAAACTAAAGACACAAATGTAAACATGCTGTGTTCACGGTAAGACTTAATATTGTTAAATGCCCATTCTACCCAAAACAATCTACATATTCAATTCAAACCCTACTGAACTGGCATGTTTTAAATAAAAAAATAAAAAAATAAATCTAAAATTCATATGGAATATCAATAGGACCCAAACAACAAAAACAATCTTGAGAAAGAAAATAAAGCCAGTCTCATACTTCCTGACTTAAAACATCTTACAAAGCTACAGAAACCAAAACGGTAATGTACTGGCATAAAGACAAGACACAGACCAATGAAACACATCAGAGAACCCAAAAATAAACTCACATATATGGTCAAATAAACTGTGGCATAGATGCCAAGGCTATCCAATGGGGGAACAAGAGCCTCTTCCACAAATGGTGCTGGGAAACCTGGATATCCAAATGCAAAAGAATGAAGTTGGAGCCTTACATCTTATACTACATTAAAAAAAAAAAAAAAGGTTAACCAAAATGGATTAAAGAGCTAAACATACGGGGGCCTGGGTGGTTGAGTAACCGACTCTTGATTTTGGCTTGAATTGTGATTTCACAGTTCATGGGATCGAGCCTCATGTGGGGCTCTATGGTTACAGGGTGGAGCCTGCTTGGGATTCTCTCTCTCCCTCTCTCTCGACCCTCTCCTACTCACACACTCTCTCTCTCTAAATAAGTAAATAAACATTAAAACAAATAGGGGCGCCTGGATGGCTCAGTCAGTTGAGCATCTGACTTCGGCTCAGGTCAGGATCTCAGAGATTACGTTTGAGCCCAACATCAAGCTCTCTGATGTCAGCATAGAGCCCACTTCAGATCTTCTGTCCTCTCTCTGCCCCTCCCCAACTCATGCGTGCGTGCGCGCGCGCACACACACACACACACACACACACACACTCTCTCTCTCTCTCTCTCTCTCAAAAAAAACATTAAAAAATAAAAAGACCTAAACATAAAACCCAACATTACAAAACTCCAAAATAAACATAGGGAAATAGCTTCATTACACTGGATTGGGCAATGCAACACCAAAGCGCAACTAAAACCACATAAAACAAAAGCAAAAATACAAATGAGACTACAGTGAACTTCTGCACAGCAAAGGAAACCATCAACAGAGTGAAAAGGCAACATATATAATATGATTATTCCATCTCCTGGGTCTGACTTAAAACTCCACCTCAGGAAATAGAAGAACCAGGGATGGAGACTGGAAGACAGCAGAGGGGCCACAGGATACCTCTCAAAGACAGGAAAAACAGAAGGAGAGAAAGCAAGTAAGAAAGCATACAAAGATCACAACCTGAGGTGGCTGTTTTAATTAACATTAAATAATAAACATTAGCATGCCCATGGAAATGGAAAGGAGCAGCAAAACAGAGGTGAAAAGAGTACTTCAAAGACTGAGAAGTGACTAACAATGAAGACAGACATAGCCATAAAGATGACATAGCCAGAATGCATAGCCTCAAAGTAGCAGGAATTTTTATGCTGAGAGAATAGTAACAGTCCAGAAACATCAGTGGATAACAAGAATAACAATGTGTGGGAAACAAACAGGTCAGGCTTACTGCACCTGTAACCTAGCTTCTGTATCTAGTGATACAGAAACTATTCTTGACAGTCATCACTTTTCACTCCTTATTTTGTTTTAACCTTGCTGAGAAATGCAGACCTGGAAATTTATTGTGGGCTTTCAGGACACATTTCCTGATTTTCTCCCTTCTCTCTGTTCTTCACAGACTTCCCTCCCTAATCTGGAAATGTTTATACTCCCAGGGACCAGCCATTAGACACTTTCTCTTTTAAATTTCTCTTTGAACCATTTCATCTTTTTCAAGGCAATACCTGATGACTTCCAAATGTCTCTTTCAGCATAGTTTAACTCTGCTTGAGAATCTATTCCAAGTTCTCTGGCTATTTTCATATTAGCTCTTTCTTTAAGAAATATGCTGCTTGAAAAGATAAAGGCCAGATGATTTAAATATCATAGAAAATACAGAGGTACAGTAATATAAACAAAGACAACTTAGCCAAGATAAGTCACAAACGATGACTAGGAGAGGACAAAAAAATACAAGGAATATTTCAGGTAAGAAGGGAATGAGTAAAGGCACAAGAGCCTGAGAACATCCTATGACAATTTCAAAGATACAGTTCAAAACAGGAATCAAAAATATGAAGCGGAAGGGAGGAGCCAGATTATGAGAGACTTTGAATTCTGATTTTAGTCAGCAGAAAAGTAATCTAATAAAGGTGAATGATTTTCACCTCATAAAAATGCACATATACTCCATCTTGCAAAAAATTTCAGAGGCATCACATACTATTTATAAACCACTAGATAAAAACACATTCAATACAAGTCACTGAAGGGTTTAAGCAGGTCAGTGATTAAGCCAAATTTGCCTTTATGATAATTCTATTTTGTAAATTGGGATCAAAGCTGGCAAAAGTGGAGGCAGGCAATCCAGTTAGGTGATGACTACTGTAATACACCAGGGAAAGAAAGCAGCAGGAATGAAGAGAAGGAAACTAATGCAAGAAATATTTAAAAGATGTAGCATGTAGGGGGTAAATGAGTGGAAAGAGATAAATGCCTAGGTTTCTATTATGGGCAACTGGGTAGAAGGTAGTGCTACAATCTAAAATGATAACAAAAACAACCACCACTCATTAACCTGCATTAACCTATAGTGAATGGTTTTTGTATGTTGTGTCCTTTAATCCTTACAATTATCCTAGCAAGAAGATTGCAGAAGCCAATAAAGGATCCAGTAAATCAGAAAGTCCTGCTTTTAAATAATTTAGGGGAAATAGCATCTATTTTCACTACATCTTTTAACTTTGAATCCCATTTATAGCCAGCAAGTTCTATGTAATAAAGTACACCATCCCCATTAATGTTTCTTAAAACCTTTTTAGGGACACATAAGATATAATGAATAAAATGCAAAATTAACATAGATTCTAAACAACATTTTATTAGAGTACCTGAACAAAACCAGCCAGGTTTTGCTCATTCTGCTTTCTGAGAAGACTAAGCCAGAGGGAGCTCATCTATTCATTCATTCTTACCATTAACCAGAAGCACAATACCTTCTATTTAAAATACAATGTGTAAGTTTATTGATGCTTCATGTGGTAGAAAAGTAGACCAATTCAAGCCACTTCAAAGCCTAACACTTTTCATTAGCTCCTATGTCTATCAGAAGAAAACCCAGGGCTTTTCAGTAGTGTCGAGGCCTTTCACTTGACTACTTCACTTTGTCATGCCTTTTTGCTTCCAGCTACATTTTTTTTAGCACATCCCCTCCCATCTCCTAAATCTACATTCCAGCAATACTGAACTTTCTACAGTTAAAAGGATTTGTTCTACCGTCTTCCTTGGTTCCAGGTGTTAGAAAAGTTTTCTTCCTGCCCAGAATACTATGATCCCTACTTACACCAAGTAATTCTCAAAGATTCAGCTTAGATATCACTTCCAAGATTATTACATATCCCTTCTCTGATCCCACAGCAACCTGTACCTACTCTAAATGTGCCTTATTATAAATGCCAATTATTTAGATGGTAGGTTCCCTGAGACACATGACCAAATAACTTCTTTACAGTTATATCCTCAGGACCTAGTAAATTATGAAACTTTAATAAAAGTCCTTCAATTTCTCTTCTGGTATTATCTAAATAACAGTGTCAGTTAACCCTATCTTTTTCTAGTATTTAACCATAAAGGGAAATACCTGTCAGAATACTTCCCAGTTTCAGAAAAAGGAACCCTTGTGCACTGTTGGTAGGAATGAAAACTGTGTAGTCACTGTGGAAAACAGTATGGAGGTTCCCCAAAAAATTTAAAATAGATTACCATATTATCCAGTAATTCCACTACTGAGTATTTACCCAAAGAAGAGAGCACAGTAATTCAAAAAGGTAAACACACTCTATGGTTACTGGAGTTTATTTACAATAGCAAAGATATGGAAAAAAATCCAGGTGTCAATCGACAGATCAAAGGATAAAGATGTGGTACATATATAATGGAATATTACTTAGCCATAAAAAATGAAATCTTGCCATTTGCAGAAACATGGATGGATCTGTAGGGCATAAGGCTAAGTGAAATAAGTCATTCAGAGAGAAACAATACAATACAATTTCACTCATACACAGAATTTAAGAACCTCAACAAAGAAAAAGAGACAAATAAACAAACAAAAAAACCAGACTCTTAACTAAGAGAACAAACTGATGGGGGCAAGGGGAGGATTAGTAAAATAGGTAAAGGGGATTAAGAGTATACTTATCATGATAAGCAATGAGTAATGCATAGAACTGTTGAATCACTTTACTGTAAAATATAAAACCGTATGTTAATTACACTGGAACTTAAAATGGAACAAAAATATGAGCATCTTTTTTAACAAAAAATACCTCCCAATTTCATAGGTTTTAACAGAAGCATAAAAAGAATATGCAAAGGCTCATCTGGAGAAGAACACAGTTATCAGAACCTATAGGAGAGGATACTGAAAAAAGAATTATCTCTATTGACTAAATAGACTTTTTCCAAATTTTTATTTAAATTCTAGTTGGTTAACATACAGTGCAATACTGGTTTCAGGAGAATTCAGTGATTCATCACTTACATAAATACCCAGTGCTCATCACAAGTGCCCTTCTCAATACCCAACACCCATCTAGCCCATCCCCCACCCACTTCCTTCCATCAACTCTAAGTTTGTTCTCTATTTTTAAGAGTCTCTCATGGTTTGTTTCCCTCTCTTCCCCCCCTCCCATATGTTCGTTTTGTTTCTTAAATTCCACACGAGCAAAATCATATGGTATTTGTCGATGAAAGAGATTTGTATCTTTAGAATGTACTTCCAGATGTTATTTAATCCATAAATGCTGTTATACACGTTAAATATATCTAAGTTGGAAGTTACACAGAATTATTTTTCCCATTCCATATAGAAAATAAAAGCATCCAAGCTAGATCTCAATTTCTGACTTCTGGTTCCACATGTAAAGAGCTAGAAAGCTGCTACTCCAATCAAACAACAGGTAAAAATCTGAACAGACAAAAAATTAACAACTCTTCATGGGTTATTGGAAGAGGGATACAGGGCAAATTGCTGCCCCAAAGACTGGAGAGAGAGGCAAATACATGCAGCCATGGTTTACTGAAGCAGAGAACAGGAAACCATCAGCGGAATCTGTGACTGCAATTGACAAATTCCTGGAGGCTCACCACAGAAAAGTCTAACAGTTAAAAACTCCCAAAGGGACCTAGCCACAGCAGAGCCCCCACAATTTTGTGATATTTACCTCAAAAAACTCAACCAGGCTCTCACAGCAAATGCTGGAGAAAAATCCCCTCATGCTTCTAGCAGGGGAGGAAAAAGGAAACATTTGAGATAGATCAGAGAATTCATAACAAGACCTATCCTCAGGGGACACTAGTTAACCAGAGCCTAATCTGCCAGGTATTATCAGAGCCTAACTGGCCTGTGTACTGGAAACATCCAACTCCAGCCCACTCTAGTCATCCTGTTCCACTTAAGAGGGGAGGAAAAAAAATGAAAGTTCACAATCCAGAGGCACAACCAGGCTCACTAGAAGACTAAGACGTAAACAAAAGACTACAGAACACTTCCCTTCCTCCTATACCACAATACCATATTATTAAGGCCTATTTATAGCAATTCCTTTTACCTGGGAAATCACATCCAGCTATCTAGAAATATTACAAGGCATACTAAAGGCAATAAAACACTATCTGAAAAGACAGCAAACACAAGAACTAAATACAGCAGGGATGTTGGAATTAACATACCAGAAATTTAAACTATGATTACTATGCTAAGGACTCTAATGGATAAAGTAGATAGCACAAAAGAACAGCAGAGCTATGTAAGCAGAGAAAACCAAAGACTCAAAAAAGAAAAACCAGAGTTCAAAAACACTGTAACAGAAATGAAAACTATTTTTGATGAGCTTAATAATGAATTGCAAACAACTGAAGAAAGAAATCCTGAACTTGAAAATATACCAAAAGAAACAGAACTGAAAAGCAAAGAGAACAAAGATTGGCAAAAACAATACGCAAGGACTTGTGGGACCTACAAAAAGCGTAACATACACAAAATGGGAATATCAGAAGAAAGTGACAGAATCAGAACTGAAACAATAATGACTGAGAATGTCCCCAAATTAGTATCAGACATCAAACCACAGATCCAGGAAATTCAGAAAACATCAAAAAGAATAAATTGTAAAACAAACAAAAACAAAACAAAACAAAACAAAACAAAACACACCAAAACCAAAAAACTACACTTGGCATATCATTTTTAAACTACAAATAATCAAAGATAAAGAAAAAATTTTGAGAGGCGCCTGAGTGGCTCACTCGGCTAAGTGTCCAACTTTAGCTCAGGTCATGATCTCACAGTTTGTGGATTCGAGCCCCATGTCAGGCTCTGTGCTGACAGCTCGGAACCTGGAGCCTGCTTTGGATTCTGTGCCTCCCACTCTCTCTCTCTTCCCCTCTTCCACTCACACTGTCTCTCTCTAAAAAATAAACATTAAAAAATTAATTAGGGGGAGGCGCAGGAAGATGGCGGCGTAGGAGGACGCTGGGCTCACCGCTCGTCCTGCTGATCACTTAGATTCCACCTACACCTGCCTAAATAACCCAGAAAACCACCAGAGGATTAGCAGAACGGAGTCACCGGACCCAAGTGCAGACGAGGAGGCCCACGGAAGAGGGTAGGAAGGGCGGCGAGGCGGTGCGCGCTCCACGGACTGGCGGGAGGGAGCCGGGGCGGAGGGGCGGCTCGCCGGCCAAGCAGAGCCCCGCGTCCGGCTTGCAAAAGGGAGGGGCCTGACGGACTGTGTTCCGACAGCCAGCGCGACTTAGCGTCTGGGAGGTCATAAGTTAAAAAATTAAATTAAAAAAAAAAAAAAACAATTTGAAAGAAGCTAAGAGGAAAACAACTACAGAAGAATAAAGATAAAAATTACATCTGACTTCTCAGAAACGATTGCAAGCAAGAGAGTGGAAATGAAAAAGCGTCAAAGAAAAAACCCCCACCAACCTAAGAATTCTATACCTTGAGAAATCATTCTTCAAAAGTAGAAAGAAACAGACTCTCAAGCAAAAAAAAAAAAAGGGGGGGGGAGGGAATCTGTTGTCAGTACATTTGCCTTGCAAGAATATTAAGAGAACTTGTTTAGACAGAAAGGAAATGATATAGATCAGAAACTCATTATCTATATAAGGAAAGACCACTACCAAGGAATAAGTGGAAACAAAATAACTTATTCTTCTTAACCTTAATTGATATAACAGATAACAGTTTGTTCAAAATAATAATGCCAACAATTTATTCAGTTATGAATATTTATGTGTGTAAAATTTTAAATACATGTTTATATATGTGAAATAATGACAGCAATGATAGAACAGAAGCAAGGAATATTATAAGGTACTCCCATTCCTGCGACATGTATAGTGTTACTTGAAAGTAGACTAGGTTAAGATATAAATGTATACTACAGACTCTAAGACAACCCCAAAAGAAAGTTAAATGAAAATAACTAACTGATCTACTTGCAAGTGAGAGAAATGGAACAATACACAATGCTCAAGTAAAACCACAAAAGGAATAAAGAGGGTAGAAGACAAACAGAAAAAAAAGAGCAAGAGCAACAAATAGACAACAGTAACAAAAATGTTAGGTACTAATCCAACTATATCAATAATCACTTTCACATTAGTGTTCTAAATGCATCAACTGAAAGACACAGATTGCCAGACTGGATCAAAAAATAACATCCAAGGACGCCTTGGTGGTTCAGTCAGTTAAGCATCCAACTTCGGCTCAGATCATGATCTCAGTCCTAGGTTCAATCCCTGCGTTGGGCTCTGAGCTGTCAGCACAGAGCCTGGAGCCTGTTTCAGATTCTGTGTCTCCCTCTTTCTGCCCCTCCCCTGCTTGTACTCGGTCTCTCTCTCAAAAATAAACATTAAAAAAAAATAACATGCAACTATACATTGTCTACACTTCAAATATAAAGATACAGATTAAAATTTAAAAATGTACTGTGCTAACAATGAAAAGAAAGCTGGGCAGACAGGGCAGACTTCAAAAGCAAGGTAAGTCATCAGAATTAAAGAGGGGACACACATAACGATAAACAGTTTAATTCTCCAAGAAGACATAACGATCCTTAACATCTGTGCACCTAACTAAAAGGCATCAAATTAAATAAGGCAAAACGGATACAACTACAAGAAAAATAGATAATCCACCATCATAGTTGCAAACTTCCACACCCCTCTATCAGAAATGGACAGATCTAGCAGGCAGATAATCAGTAGAGACCATAGTTGAACTCAAAAGCACCATCAATCAATTAGATATAATTGACATCGCTGGACTACCTCATCCAACAACAGCAGATTACACATTTTTCTCAAGCTCACACAGAAAATTCGTCAAGATATATCACATTCGGGGCCATATGATATACCTTAACAAATTTAAAATAATAGAATCATACAAAGTCTACTCTTACACTACAATAGAATTAAGCCAAATCAGTAACAGAACAATAACTGGAAAATCTCAAAATACATGGATATTAAACAAGTCAACAAAGAAATCCCAACAGAAACCAAAAATTCTTTTCAACTAAATAAAAATGAAAACACAATTTATCAAATTGTGGAATGGAATGCAGTGAAAATAGTGCTTAGAGAGCACTAACTATTAGTGCACTATTTATTAACACTGCAGCATGTATTAGAAAAAAAAAGAAGAACTAAAGTTAATCATTTATATTCCCACCTTAATAAACTAAAAAGAGCAAATTAAATCCAAAGTAAGCAAAAGGAAAGAAATAATATTGTAACAGAAATCCATGAAATTGAAAAATGGAAACCAATAGAGAAAAATCACATCAAAAGTTCTCTGAAAAGATTAATGAAATCAATACTCCTCTAGCAAGCTAACTAAGGAAAAATGAATTACTAGTATCACAAATGAAATAGGGGACATCACAACAGATCCCACAAACATTAAAAGGATAAAAGATATACTACGAGTAACTCTATACCCACAAATTTGACAACCTAGATGTAACCGACCAAACTCCTTACAAGACCCACTCTGCCAAAACTCACAAGAAACACACAACCTGATAGGCCTATATCTGATATGAAACTGAAATAAATAAGTAACCTTCCAAAACAGAAAGCACTAGAACCAAATGAATTCACTGATGAATTTTACCAAAATTTAAGAAACTGTACGAGTTCTTCAGTCTCTATCAGAGGATACAAGCTGTAACTCCAGAGTCTAATCTGATTAAAAGGCTCAGGTTTAAAAAACAACAAATCTTGCCAATGGACCTGGAAGGTATTATGCTAAGTAAGAGAAAGACAAATACCATATGATCTCACTTACAAGTGGAATCTTAAAAAAAAAAACCCACACAACCAAAAAACCAAAACCAAATGAACACAAAAACAAACAAAAGCAGAAAAAGATCCATAAATACAGAGAACTGGTGGCTGCCAGAGGGGTGGGTGAGAGGGAAAAAATGGGTGAAGAAGAATGGGAGGTACAGGCTTCCAGTTACAGAATAAGTCACAGGGATGAAAGGTACAATATAAGGAATATAGTCAATAGTTCTGTAATAGTGTTGTATGGTGACAGATGGCAGCTATGCTTCTGGTGAGCATGGCATAATGCAGAGTTGCTGAATCACTATGTTGTATACCTGAATCTAGTGTAGCGCTATGCATCAACTCTATGTCAATAAATAAATAAAATGCAAATTCACAAAATTAAACTTTACATACCTATAGAAATAAATATTTTGGTTATTGTTTGTGTTTTAAGAAGGCTCACTTTTATTATCAAATGACAGAATGCATGTGGAGTACTGAGCACAGTGGTTTATTATATGCTAAGTGCTCAAGATGTCAGGTGCTACTACATAAGTTCTGTGGGTTGTATACAAATATATATCAGCTATTTCCACATAAACTGATCCCAGAAAATTCTTCCAACACTTCTGCAAGGGAATTAAAAAGGCAGAAATAAACATTTTGCATTAACTTGATAATTTCCACTCTTTCATATATTATTTACTGATTACCTCTTGCAGGCCAGGCACTCTATCATTAGGCTTCCATACTAGTATTAAATGAGTCAGACAACAATGAAATCAATTAAGTCAAATGACATTAAATCCCATGATGACAAATGTAACAGGGTAAAGGCAACAGCAAACAAAGAACATGACAATTCTTTGTTGAAGTTGGTCAAGGAAGGCCCCTCTGATAAGACATCATTTGAGCAGAGATCTCTGGGGCAAGTGAAAGGAAGCCATGGGGATACCACAGAGAAGGGTCGCCAACAACAGGCACAAGTCTTTTTTCTTTTTTTAATTTTTTTTAAATGTTTTATTTATTTTTGAGACAGGGAGAGACAGAGCATGAACAGGGGAGGGTCAGAGAGAGGGAGACACAGAATCTGAAACAGGCTCCAGGCTCTGAGCTGTCAGCACAGAGCCCGACGCGGGGCTTGAACTCACGAAGCGCGATATCATGACCTGAGCCGAAGTTGGCCGCTTAACCGACTGAGCCACCCAGGCGCCCCAACAGGCACAAGTTTTAAGAACATCAAAACATTAAAGGCAAAATCATAAAGCCAGTGTATATAAAGATAAACAAGAGAGGTGGAAAGGCCACACAAAATGAAAGCTCGTACAGGGCCTCGAAGATCTTCAGATTTTACTCTGAGACATATAGGGAGCCCCTGAAAAGTTTTGAGCATAAATAACGTGGTTTAACTTCAATTTAAAACAGATCACTCTGGCTGCTACCCAGAAAATACAATGAAAGGGGCAAGGATGGAAGCAGCAAGACTACCAGGGAAACAATTTCATTCTTCTGGCACAAGATAATTGGCTTTAAATCAGCATGATAAGGTGGAAATGGTGTAAATAAAGTGGTACAATTAAGATATTTTCAAGGTGGAGGCAACATGATTTGCTGATAACTTGAGTAAGACAAAGATAAATTAAAGATGCTTCCAAAGTTTTCGATAAGCTGGAAGAAAAAAAAAAGACTTCCTACTAATTGAGATGGCAAAAAGATTACAAGAAAAGTAGTTTTGAGAGGATGAAAATCAAGACCTACCTTGGACTTGTTAAGTTTGAGAATCAGACATTCAATTATTGGATATATGAGTTTACAATTCAGAGGGTAAGTCAGAGTTAGAGATGAAAATATGAGCTCTTACCTGGAGAGAAAAAATAATGATGGCCTGAGACCTGGGTCCTACCAACATTTACAGAAAACTAAGTATTTATTTCAATTACGGAACCATAAATCAGTTGATATGTTTACCCTTGTTCCATTTTCTTAGTCAGTCATACACTCATACGTACAGCCTAAGCACTGAAGATAGGGTTGGAGAGTAACTACCAAAGGATGAGAATTCTGAAGTTGCTAGAAATTGCTTCGTAATCATTAAAAAAAATTAGAGTCTAAATTAATATGTACAAAAATATTCCACTATGTGGTATATATGAATTTTTTTAAAAATACAGGGCGACTATTCATACAATTGGATAAAAAGATCTGGGTTATTGTGTTAGTTCTATTTCTAGGCTAAACTATAGCATGGCATGCAACTGTTAAAGATTTTTACTGTTTTTCTGCAACCTAGGGAATAGGCAACACTAGGTATATTCTTTAATTTTATAATTACCATTTAGAATGCACCCAAGATGTTCCGTAAAGGATGCCAAATGCAAATGTGTCTCCAATTGCCCCCCAAAAAATCATTCTTCAAGATGTTGCCATTATTCAAAGATCCTAGGATAATTCTTAGGTAAAACCAAGAATCCTTCATTATCTATTTTGTACATCAAAACTCATAAAATTTTGGTAGAATAAACTGGACCTACTCACTTTACTAAACCATTGTCTGGTTATAGCTTCCACAGGTATAGTAATTTATGAAATGGGGACGGACACGAAGACAGAGCTGTATTACAACGATTATATCTGGAAGCTTAGACGCCGTATCAAGACATCATGTTAGGTCTAATTCCCGGCTATTCTACCTTAATATGATCAAGTTAAACAGTACGGCAGCTTGCTCAACTCAACCAGAACTGAGTACCAGAGTTTCATCTGGAATCTTGTGACACATATCCTACCATGTCTCACATTCTTGCTATCCTTCATTTTTACTACAAAATGCCAAGCTTCATCTACTGTTTTCTATTCTTTACTATTGATTCATCCCATTAATCTACTCTACTAAGATCTCTAGAAAATATTATAATACAGGTTGTCCCTAATCTTCAACTGCTTATATAATGGTTCCTCAACCTCTTAGCTTTCACTAAAGCCTGGTTTTACCCCAAAAGGAACTGCTTATCTTGCATCCCTTTTATGTGAGGATTTCATAAACAACTAAAACCCGTAAATCCACTATTATTCTTCTAATTCCTTGTATTTAAAACAATGTCCATCAAAACAAAATAAACACAACACAAACACAACTTACATTTGAAAATCATATTATCTACCTGAATACCTTTCTTCTGGTAAATTATACCCATATACTAAAGGCTCTATTTTGCCCCCATTTATATCACTGGCATGCTGACTTCAATGTCTGTGTTCATGATCTATCCCAACATTTAGCCCCCTCTTACCCAAAATACTTACTTGACTTTCTTCAGAAACCTTCACCGCCTCTCTATGTCAATCACTACTGTAGGCATATTAAATATCCAACCCCTGATCATTATCATCTATCCTTATAAAAATTTCACTTACACTAAACGATCTCTCTGACCTATCAAGGCTTTTTATAACCAGCCTAACACCTCTGTCTGGCACCACAATATATCCAATCATGGCCATCACCAAAGACTTACATATTCAACTTACTTCAGTGTTAACAACCTATGCACATGCCACTAGTAATTCTGTCCCATCTGTTCTGCTAATACCCAACCTTGAAATACCATGCCTCTTTTCTGGCTATTAAAGAAATTCTTTAAACTCCAAGTATATGTTCCCTAACCTCAACTAACCACTCAGTAAGTAGCAGGAGACTCAATAATATTTGGTCTACTTCTTCATCCATTCTCCCCAGGCACTTTCCAAATTTGCACAGTCTTCTCAAATTCCCTAATCAAACTCTGTGTTCCACAAAACCCTATTGAAACATGTTTCTTAGAAAGTTACATGCTCACAAAACTAGAATAAAAAAAATAACTGCATTAGGATGGCAATTATCAAAAACAGATAATTACAAGTGTTGATGAGATTATTAAAAAAAGTATAGCGTTCCTCAAAAAATTAAAGAATTAGCATATGATCCAACAAGCCTACTTCTGGGAATATGCCCAAAGAATTGAAAGCAGGGTCTCAAAGAGATATCTGTGTTGTCCTAAACATGTCATGAAAGTAATCCAAGTGTCCATTAATGGGTGAAAGGATAAACAAAATGTTATATACATATAACAGAATGTTATTCAGCCTTAAAAAGGAAGACAATTCTGACAAATGCCACAACAGAATGAAGCTTGAGAACATTATGCTAAGTGAAATAAGCCATCACAAAAAGACAAATATAAATAATTCCGCTTATATGAAACAGAGTAGTCAAATAGAAAGTAGAATGATGGTTGCCAGGAGGTGGGGAGAAAGGGAAATTGGGAGTTATTGTTTAAAGGATATAGTTTCAGCATTGCAAGATGCACAGAGTTGTGGAGAATCTACACAACAATATTAATGTACTTAAATACCACTGAATTGCACTTAAAAAATAATGTTACATGTATTTTACCACAAAAAAAATAGGATGAAAACGTTACATGGACACATAAATTTGAGAAATACATTTTACAATCCCTTTTGGAGATTCACAATGTACATCAGCACTTTAAAGTATTCCACTATTTTCAGTAAAGAAACCTGTTTAATTCTGTAGTTCCCAAATTTATTCAACAATTGAACCTCCTTTTCAAGAAGTGTCTACTAACATCTCAAAGGAGAAATAAACAGTGGTGTAGCAGGCCTATACAAATTTACTGAGAAAATACTCCAAGTAAAAATGACCTTTGACTGGGGCACCTGGGTGGCTCAGTCAGTTAAGCATCTGACTCTTGATTCTGGCTCAGGTCAGGATCTCACGGTTCATGGGACTGAGCCCATGTCAGGCTCCGTGCTGTCAGTGGACTCTGATTGGGATTCTCTCTCCCTCTCTCTCTGCCCCTCCCTCTCTCATTCTCTCTCTCTCTCTCTCAAAATAAATAAACTTAAAAAAAAAAAAAAGACCTTGACTTCCCCTATTCTCATCTGCAAACACATTTAACATTACATAACCATCTTTATCTCCTTCTTCTAGTTTAAGATAGGGGTCTCTGCTCTTATTCCAAAGCAATCCCTATACCTATATTCTTCATTTCAACACTTACTATCTCAAAAACCTTGCTTCAATAATTACCACCTTCCTGTTACCTTACCTTAAACTTCCTAAATTCTTACAACTAGTCACTGAGGTCTTAACTATTTCACTTTCTAAATACTTTTCTTAAATCCAGAGAATGTTATCTTGAATTCCTATTCACTGCCCTTCTTAGGGCTGTCACTGACTGAACTGCTGAAGCTCTGGTCACCTGCCACCACGGACTTCTCTTCAATTCTGTTTCTCTGCTGCCAAAACTATTAAAAACCTATGTCTAACAAGGTTACTACCTCTTCCTCAGCAAATTCTTTATTGACTCCCAGATACTTATGAGAGACAGGCCAAGGCCCTTCACATAGCTGGCAAGGCCCTTTCTCTATCAGTGTTATTTTTCACTTTCCTACTTATGATCTAAAAATCCTCAAATGCCTACTGTTCCCTACACACACTATGCAGCTTTATAACTTTACCCATGCTTCTGCCTAGAACAACTCTGACTATGCTTCTGACTACCTAAGTTCCAGTTACACTTCAAGATTTAATTTGGCCTTCCCTGGCCACCCCTATTTCCCTGCCACCTGGTTTAGGTTCCTTTTGAATACCTAGGTAACACGGTATTCCTTAATGTTCCTGTTGCATCCTCAGTATAACTCTACCAAAAAGATGATTTGCTTCTATGTCTTTCTACTAGGTACACTGTAAAATTATCTGGGTTAGGGACTAATTATTATGCATCTTTGTAGCCACAAGACATCACCAGCTGCTTTATACATAGTGAGTATTTAATAAGTGATTGTTAACCTGACTCTTTCCCCTCTCTATTTCTCCACAACTTCTAGGTGACCAAAAAGACATTACAATCCAGGAGTATACAATTATCCACTTAAAAGTAGAAATCTAGTACCATGTTACCAAAGTTTAGAGGTATTTATTTGGTAGGAAAAATAGTAGGCACATTCCTCTCTCCCAAATTTTTTTTAATGTATTAGTCTCTTACAACTGGAAATTATTGTCAAATAACATGACACCTTTAAAGCAATCTAGGTTAACTTAAAAAACACCATAGCCTCAACCAAGTTACACTTACATTCGGCTAGCTTCGATGTTGTCAGACTGAGGTTCTCCTGGCGATCTGTAAAATGCAATTGAGGAAAGTTAAGCAGAATATTCCATATTCCAAAAAGGGCAGACATGTTATTTTAGAAGACAAATTTGAAAACAAGATTTAATTGTTAACAGTTTTAAAAGTAACTAAAGATTTCAATAGAAGAAAAAAGTGATCAAGTCAGACTGCCATTCAACACATTTATTATAAAAGCTGGACTAATAAAAAAGTCAGCACATTGTTTTTAAGGAAAACTGTAAACACTATATTTAGATACCAACATACAAAGCAGTATAATAAAACATAATTATTCACAAAGTCAATATTTATAATAAAAACATACAACTACGAAACTTTCTATAGCCAACTACTAGTTATCCATAATATCAAAAGTATTCACTAGTATTCACAGTCCGAAACTATATTTAGATCAGGGGTCAGCAAACTATTTCCTCAGACAACAAACTAAGGCCTGGGCCAGGCGCCTATTGTTGTACAATTTTATTGGAATACAGCCACACTCATTCATTTACATATTGTCTATGGCTGCTTTCAAAACACTACAAGAGCAGAGCTGAGAAACTCTGATAAGGATATATAGCCCACAAAGCCTAAGTATTTATTATCTGGCCCATTAAGAAAAAGTTTGCCAACTTCTGCTCTAGATAATTTAAATTTAAATCTAATAGCCTTGGGAATTTTGAGACACTTTAAGTCAGATTTACCATTCTAATCATGATTATCTTGGTTTAACAATGAAATTAACTTTCCCTGAAAATACACCGGCAAGATGCACTATGTATCAAAAGTGTACCAACCGGGGATATTAAAATTTGATTATAGATAATTGTGAACTGACTTCAGTTATAAATAGTTGCCAGTTACACCAAAAAGTATTTTATTTTCATTTTGAGATATGAATCAATTTTGCCTATTCCCACCATGCTGTTAAAAAAATAAATTCCTGTGATCCTATTCGGTTTCATCAACAGTATTGGTCAGTGTATACTAAGGCGAATCAACATAATATTGATTTCTAACACTCAAATTCTCAAAATTTTTAGAGATCAAAAGCTAAATATCTAAAATGACATTATAAGGACTTGATTTGTGAATTTATCACGGACTTGAAATTTCTAATTCTGACCTTTAACAAAAGAATCTTAAATTCAGAGCCACCAGCAAAATAAAAAAAGAAAAGAAAGAAAAAGAAAAAAACAACAAAAATAAACAGTTTTCCACATTTCTTAGCTTTTAAAAATCTCACTTCTTTACCAGACTTTCAAAATTACCCCTCACTGTAGTTCATTCAGAGTCCAAGGACAAGAATGCCAAAAAAAAACAAAAAAAAAAACCAAAAACAAAAACAAAAAAAAAAACAAAAAAAAAACCCAAAAAAGACTCCAGCAGCTCAAATATTTTAGCTCCTCTTTGCAGTGTATTCACATTTTCAATTTTGCACAAAGTTATATTAGAACTAAAAATTGGGGCATGCTGGAGGTGGCAGTGACTTGGCACTGACACAAATGCAAAAATTTCACTCCACCCTCTCCCCCAGGGAGCAAGCAAATCACCTTTGTGACACACCTGGTCTCCACCAGCCTTGTGGGTAAGTACCCCAAGATTGCTTCCAAACTTGTTTGTATGTCTCAGACAGAAGAGCTAAAAACTGATGATAACCCCATGTACCAGCTGACTCATTTTTGAAAGTGCGACCCTCCAGCATCAGATGTCATACTGTAAGGAGGCAGAGCAGGCTTGCAAAACAAAAAATAAACCTGCTGGCACTAAGGGAAGAGAGGCAGATTAGAAGCTTTCAAACACGTAGGCGGCAAAACTTTCAAAATTAACAGGGAAAGAGAAAGAGAGAGGGAAAAAAATGAGGACACAATGACAGGAAAATTAAAATACTACTGCAAAAAGGTAAGACACAAGCAAGAAGGAAAACAAATTCAAGTCTTAGAAGCACAATATATAACTGCTGCAAAGTTTTGAGAAATGAGATAGACGTTAAATACATCATCAAATGGTAACTACACTCTGTTTTCCAATCTCTGTTCCCTAAACAAGAGAATATGTAAACATTAGCATCAAACTGTCAGCGAATTATTATATAGTTAATACATATTCAAGTGAGCTACTAAAAACCATTTATAAGTCAAACCAAGCAATTTAAACCAATTCGGTCTAACAGAAGGACAAAAGAATAAGAAAGGATTGAAAGAGTATTACCCAAAAACAGATCTATCCTCAGTCTCTTAAACATGGTTATCCTAAATTGTTTTCTACTCAAAATGGAAATGTTTTTTTTAATTAAGAGAAAAGTGAATATACACAGAACTAGCAAACGCTTTTCTTGCAATGCGTAATAGTATATGTTTGAATAAACTTCTAGTCATTCTGCTTATATTTCTGTAATATTCTAAATAATTTACCAAAAAATATCCTAAAATTATGATTCTGACTCTCAAACTATGAAATATCTAACATCTAGCATTAGTTTCCAAGCTTTACTTTGGCCACTAAAGCATTTTTATTCATTACTGTCAAGTTTTTGGAAGTAAGGATCTAGTACATGTTCAGGATATTATCAATGGGGAGAAAAAAGAAAAAGTACTGACTTAAGTTAACCTAGTTTGTCAGAATAACAAACCAGAAAAGACACTTTAAAATAAACAATAAGTAACATTAGAAAATAAAAAATCTTGGAAGAGTCTCAATTTTAGGCCTTGATTTGGATCACAGAAAACTGATCACAAAATGCCTACTAATCTAGATAGTGCAGCATGAGCTGGAACATTCAAATGGAGGATCACTTCCAATAATAATGGGTGCAGCTTGTCCAGCCAGCAAGCCACTCCTTCTACCTCCACGATAACTATCTAGGAGAGAAAATTATACCAGTTTTATTGAAGTTGTAAAAATTTCTAGAAGTATTTTAGTTAAAACTCTTACCACATAAAAGGCACATCTTAAAATGCACACTGAGAATTTTTTTAATAGTTTTTATAATGTTCAAACAGGTTTATTTAAAAACATGAAATTTTTGAGAAATACTTTCTTGTTTACTTATACAGATAGATCTGGGGTCGGGGGAAGCATAAAATATTTTAGGAAGGATATTTAAATGGAGAAGCACATTACCACGTAAGCTCTACTATTTGCACTATTCCTGCCAACTATAATTTTCTTCATTTCTTACAAAACATATTTTACTTTATAATAACAGCCTTTTAAAGGCTGTAAAATAACATTCAAAATTACCTTTTACAAGCTGTGGCCATTCGGTGACATCAGGGTGATCACAGCTTTGAGTCACTGATTAAAAACAGGTAGTCACACCAGTCTAGCTGCTAACTTGATCTGAGCGTAGGTTTAATAACTCTAATAAATTAAACAAATCTTTAGTTAGAACACTTTAATATAAATCCAATTCACTGTTCAAAAACTTATCTTCAAAGCTTCAAATCAGGTGTCAATTCAACATTCATCAGAAGAGTAATTATTATAGAAATGCTTTTAAGGACTATTTTCCAGATTTTTTTTTCCTTAAATGATCTCTTCACTTGATAAAGTGTGGTGATAATCTCTTGTATTTTTACAGAGTGTTACAGTTTACACAGCACTTTGGTCAACAGTGTCTTGTTTGAGACTCAGGACAACTTCAGCTCTACCTAATCAGGGCAGATACTATAATAAGAATTTAAGGAAAAAACAAAAACCAAAACAAATTAAGCAGACTTAGAGTGATTAACTGACTTGCCCAAGATTTTAGAATTAGTGTTGAAGCTAGGATTAAAACTCAGATCTACTGACTTCCTATCCAGGGTTAGAATTTATTGGTTTGATTTAGTTTTTACTACACAGAGTTTCCTAACTTCAGTGTATGCAAAGATTCAGAATATGGATTGAGATCCCACTATTATGGCAACTGTTTAAATGAGACTAACAGTCATAGAGTTTTCCAGGTAGTCAAATGCTTAATGGTTACTTACACACACACACACACACACACCCAAAGTCTAGTCCTACTTACTCTACATTAAGTAGGGTAATCTAACAGCCCAAACCCCTTGGGTACTCCATGAAAAAAGCATTCTATTCTTTCTCAGCCATAATCCACTAATATTCAATTCCATAAAAGAGACTGGCAAGATACAAAAACATGTTCTCCTCCCTCAACCTAGTATCTTTTGATCCCCTTACTTGGCTTTAGCACAACTTTCTTGATTGTCATGGTTCAAATTTATCAGGCATCCTAATCCTATATAGTTCTGGCAAAGACATACATCTGAAATATCCCCGTATTGAGAACTCATTTTGTGCAACTAGTTTTTCCTCTATTTGATTTCCCTACCAAACTGTATATCCAGGCCAAATCCAAAAAGTGAACTAAGGAAAAATGAGAAAATTAAGAGGGAGGAAAAAATACCCTTGATAGTTGACACCTCTCCAAAGTGGCAACAAACAACCACAGGAGGCGGTTACCAGCATGGACCCAGAACCCAATATAAAATAGTAAGGTATCTGAGAATACCAAGAGAAGAGTTGAAATATCAATCTTGAGTCCATACCTCTACAGCAGCCTATGAACTTGGGCTTCAAATTCAGATAAGGGTGAGGGTTGGCCTTAGTATATACAAGTAATTTTAGGGAACTCCAAATATATGGGACTTACATGCCCTGGACAAAACAATCCAATTTTCCAGACTTCCCTATCATAGCTACCTGTCTCCTTATGAGAGCCTAGAATATTCCTGAGTTTACATGAGAAAAAGGCAATGGCATCCCTGAAATGAACAATGTTCCCTCTTGGGTTCCCTCTGATTTCAGAACCCCCAAAGAAGTCTAACTTTCCAACCTGTAAACATAATATATGAGAAAGTTAAAATACCTCGAGTGATCAACTAAGGTAAATTAATTCATTAAAGAGCTATTTGTATTTTACTGAGCCAAGTTCTCTCTACTGGTCCGCTTTTATATGAGATCCAGTGTTTAACAGAGCACAAATAGGGTCCAGAGCCAATCTAGATTCAAGTCCTTGTTTGGTCACTTACTAGATGGCAACTCTTGGGCAAGTTGTTTAACCATTCTGAGCCTCATTTCATTCATAGAGAGAAGACAATAGTAGTGTCTATTTTAGAGGGGTGTCCTGAGGATGCACAAACCAACATATTAAACTGCTCAGAACAGTGCCTGGCACATAGTAAGAGCTTAACAAATGGAAGCTATTATTAACTCACAACTTAACAGCCAAACCTGTCCCCTTCAATCTTCTCATGCATAAGATTTCACTTTTCACAGCATCCTAACCTCTTCTAATTTCTTTCAGAATCTCATTTCTGTCCCTTATAGTCTACCTGGTAGCACAGTGATTTACCACCTAGCACAATGCTTTAAAAATAGCAGGCACCCAAATTTGCTGAAAATGTTTGTCCTTATTCTAACTATGACATTAAGATATGCATGCATTTTGAATTCCAAAAAATAAAACAGAAACATACCATATTTCGCCAAACTTCTGAGGAGCTGGTGAACTGTAAAATCAGGTTCTTACAGATTTTTAACCTAAAATATAAAACACCTCACTCAATTCTTTTCACATAGACAACTGGATAAACTAAAAAAAAAAATCTTCCCCAAAATTCATTTTTTGTAATGTTTATGAATATCCAAAAACATACCAAGAGACAAGTGTCCCTAATGCTTTTGCCAGGCTGCATGCAAGGGTGGTTAGACAGGCCCTGTTCCCTGACTGCTTTCCTCTCGCAGAGCCATGTTTCCTATATTCATCCACAGAGCTTAGAGTCTGCCATTTCTTTACTCTTCCCTCCCTCCAAAAGGGCTGAAAATACATGAAAACTGTTTGACTGTATGCCTCTAATTCCTTCAGATACCTATAGCAATTTAGCTATAGGTAAATAAATGTACCTAACACAGCAGATGCTCATAGTATGTAGCATCTTAACATATCATGAGCATCTGCTATGTTAGGTATATTTACGAGCATCCGTCCACTACCCCCTAGATTTGCAGCCTTGGGCAGGTTCTTTCATATCTGAGTCTCAGGCGTCAGGTTGTTGTGAGTTTGAGAGAAAATGTTTTATAAGTATGTAGGACAATGCTACCTGGCACAAAAAAGGAGCTCAACACTGGCAGCAATGATTATTTCCTAAATCAAACATGTAACATGTCTATCAAAACTTAACTCATCAAAAAAAAAAAAAATACCTTGACCCAACAAAAACCAAATTCTGATCTTAAAACATGTACCCAAATAATCACTGTAAATTCTTAACTCTTTTTGCATTTCTCAGTGGAATAAGAACTGCAGTCTTTTAAATCATTTCCTTTGATGATATATGAAGAAACCAACTCCCAAAGATTAGGAAACCCACAGGAGGTCGGGTTGGGGCAGGCCAGGGTGACTCATTCAGTTAATCATCCAATGATTTTGGCTGAGGTCCTGATCTCACAGTTTGTGGGATCAAGGCCCACATCAGGATCCTCGATATCAGTGCAGGGCCTTATTGGGATTCTCTCTCCCTCTCTTTGCCCCTCCCCTGCTCACTTGTGCTCTCTCAAAATAAAATAAATATACTAAAAAAACACAAACAAAAACAAAAAAAAACACCCACCCAGTGTTCTAGGTTGATGGTAGAAAATGAATACACAGCATATATTTTTTGTATTAACCAAGTTTTAAGATCTTAGAGAACCAAGTCTCAATGTATTCAAAATAGACTCCACTAGAGAAATCTGCAAAAAAATGGGTATTTGACCTTTACTTTCAGACTGTGATTTGGTGCATAAAGTGGGGGTGCATGAATCTGCATTTTTAATACACCTTTCAGGTGACACACAGATCCAAATGTGAAATACCTTGCTTCAGAAGATTGGGAACACATAATCATAGGAAAATATATCATCAAATCTAGAGTGATACAGGATAAGAGAAACTGTAAGCCCCAGAAATGTTAGGTAGTCTCTGTAAATTTAACCATTAGCACCCTAATACAAGACTTAGTGCCTTTATTTTATGTCTGTGTGCCTCTCCAGAAAGCCCAGTCTAATAATCTAAGAATAAAAACGTAATCTACCCTTTATCCATCTACATTCATCTCCCCCTCTAACATTTTCATTTACTCTTAAAATGGTCCATCTGTTAACCCTCACACTCTATATATGCACACCACCTATATACATTATGTCTATATATTATAACATTTGTTATGTCCTTCATCTCCTCTTCAATAGCCTATTTCCTTCATTTCCTTCTAACCTAGGTCAAAACTTAATTTCACAGACTACCTTTTCTATCGTTTTTTTGTGTGTTCCCTCAGCACTTCTTTGAACAATGGTTATGATGTCTTAAATTTATGGGTAAAGCTACTTGTTGAAACTCTTAAGCTTTGTAAATTTATAAATCTCACAACTGACCAAAGACTGTCCTCATCCATTCTGTTGTTAGAACAAAATGTTTAAATACTGCTTTCATACCGTACTCTCCACATAATCCCCTCAACTCTATCAACCCCTGAGTACCAGTTCCTTATTTTCTTCCCTTTTAACTGCTGGAAAGACCTGAAAACCATTATTAATTATCTCAGCTGCTTACACACAAAACCTTCCACCTACTGACATTTTTCTTACAAAGTCATCATCATTCCTGTGTATTCTAAATCCTGTGGCCTCTAATCCTATTTTATCTCTGCAGCACTTCACACCAGTACTCACCTTCCCTGGCTTCCATAATGCTGTACCCACCTATATATTCTTCTACCTGTGACAGCAACTAGGTCTTCTAGTTCACCTTCCTACCCCTCATTCTTGGCCACAAAAGTTTCTTGCACTAGCCCCTTTTCTTAACCTAAATTAATTCTCTGTGCAATGCCATCCATTTCTATAGCACCCCTATACTTTGGACCCAACTCTATATCTTTAAATCTCTATCTCTCAAGTTGTGATAAGCCTGCTACTCTCAATTACCACTGATACACATGCATGCCTGAATTATCATTAGCATATAATCAAACTCCATTATTTCCCAAAAAATCACTCCAACATGCCCAATCCTGCTGTCCTTCTAGATACAGAATGAAAAAATTGCTGCCACTCTTTATTTTCTTCCTCTCATTTTTATTTGGCATAACCACGGTGTGGGTTGAAACTTGTTAACCTTCAAATTCTTAATCATTCATTCAAAAAATGTCTGCTAGCTGAAACTAATACAATGTTATACATCAATTTCATCTCAATAAAAAAAGTGTATTAGAGTTTGAGTGCACATCAAGTGGATAAAGACACAGTGGTAAAGAAACTAGACATAATCTCTTGTCCTCATGTGATGGGCAAAAGGGGCACAAATAATAAAAACCACAATAAATAATGTAATTGCAATACATAATTGTGTTGTAAAGAAGCACAAGATATGGTAAGTGCATATAGAGTTCTGACAATCTGGGAAAACAGGGAAGGCAAAAAACCACAGAAGCACCCTATGACCCAATAATACCATTCCTCAGTAGATACCCAAGAACCAAAAATATAAGAACTGAAAGCAAGGACTTGAAGAAACATTTGTACATCCATATTCACAGCAGCATTATTTGTAACAGCCAAAAGAAAGAAGCAACCCAAGTGTCCAGTGAATGAATGGTTAAACAAATTGTGGTATTTTTACATACAATGAAATACTATTCAGCCTTAAAAAAGGAAAATGATACATGCTGTAACATGAGTAAGCCTTGAATATATCACGCTACCTGATACAAGCCAGAAGCAAAAGGATAGATATTATATGATTACATTTACATAAGTAGCTAGAATAGTCAAATTCTTAGAGACAGAAAATAGAAGAGTGGTCACTAAAGGCTGGAGGGAGGGAGAAGGTAACAGGAGCAGGGGAGAGTTACTGTTTAATGGGTACAGAATCTGAGTTTGGGACAATGAAAAAGTTCCAGAGATGAGTAAGAGTGATGACTGCACAACAACATGAATATACTTTATGCCACTGATCTGTACACTTAAAAATGGTTAAAGTAATGAATTTTATCTTACGTACATTTTACTGTACAGAAAAAGAAACTATGATGTGATACCACCACACACCCATCAGAACATCTGATACTTGAAAATATCAAATGCTAAATGCAAAATGATAGAACAATTTGGAAAACAATTCTTTATAAATCTGAACATAAACTTGTCATGTGACCTAGTAATTCCAATTTAAGGTTTTTACTCTGGAGAAATGAAAACATGTTCACAAAAAGACACACGCAAAGTGTATGTTTATTCACAACAGCCTAATGCTGGAAAAAATCTCAATGTTCACCAAAAGAAAAAAAAAAAGAAAAATGAATAAGCAAACTGTGGCATAGCTGTACTGCACTAAAAAACAAACATAAAGTGATAAATACAAAATGGAGGAATTTCAAATACTTGCTAAGGGAACAAAATCAAAGAAAGAAAAATATATAACTTATGACACCATTTATATGCAACTCTAGAAGAGGCAAAACTAATATGCAGAGCAATGGTTGGTTACCTGGAGCTAACAGGGAGAAATGACTAGGAAGAACATTTTTGGGGAGTAATTTAAATGTTCTAGTTCTTAACTGTGGTAGCAGTTACAGGACATATATGCATGAAAATACATCAAACTGTACACTTAAAAATGGGCATACATTATTGGATATAAATTATACTTCAATAAACTTTTTTTGGTTTATGAAAATGTAGCATATAAAAAGGTGGCATTTTAAATCAGTGAAGAAAGGATCCCTTAACTGATCTAGAGAATTGTCTACCCAAGTGGAAAAAAAATAAAAGGTAAATATGTGTACACAATATCCAAGGACATGCCAAATGCAATACAGATCTATATCTAAACAAAACCATATACAAAAAATTAACTCAAAACAGATGACAGACTTAAATACAGAGCTAGAACTACAAAACTCTTAGAAGAAAGTAGGCATAAATCCTTATAACCTTTAGATTAGGCAATGGTTTCTTAAATAACAACACCAAAGACAACAAAATAAAAATTCATAAACCGGACATTTAAAACTTGGGTGCTTCAAGATAACAACCATAAAAGTGAAAAGAAAACCCACAGAATGTGGAGAAATATTTGAAAATCATGTATCTGATAAGAGACTTGTATCCACAACATATAAAGAATACTTAAAACACAATAGAAAGGGGCACCTGGGTGGCTAAGTCAGGTAAGCGGCTGACTTGATTTCAGCTCAGGTCATGATCTCACATTTCATGAGATCGAGCCCCACATGGGGCTCTGAGTTTAACTAACAGCGTGCAGCCTGCTTGGGATTTTCCCTCTCTTTTTCTGCCATTCCCCCACTCTCGTATATAGAAGCTCTCTCAAAAAAAAAAAAAAAAAAAAAAAAAAAAAAAAGTCCCAATTAAAAAATAGCAAAGGATTTGTGCAGATCCACCCCCAAAGAGGGCCAATCAGCACATGAAATGTTTCTATCATCATTAGTCATTAAGCAAATGCAAATCAAAACCACAAAGAGATACCTTCACACCCATAAAAATTACTAAGATAAAGGGACAATGAACGGAGGTAGTGCTATCAGAAAGAACCTGCATACACTGCTGATTCAACTGTAAACTGGTGCAGCCACTTTGGAGGACTTTGGCAGCTTAAAATGTTAAACATAGATACCCTATGACCCAGCAGTTTCACTTCTAGATATATACTCAACAGAGCTGAATATATATGTCCACACAAAAGCCTATATATGAATGTTCATGGCAACTTGATTCATAATAACCATAAAGTGCAAACAATCCAAACAGTTATCAACTAACTGAATAAACAGTGCATATATTCATAGCATATTATTCAGCCATAAAAAAAGAATGAAGTGCTGTTATATGCTACATGAGTGAAACCTGAAAATATAATACTGTGTAAAAGAAGTCTTACATTAAAGGGCACATATTTTATGATTCCACATATATGAGATGTCCAGAACAGGCAAATCCATATAGAAAGAAAGCAGATTAATGGTTGCCAGAGGATGGAGGACAGGAGAACAGGGAATGACTACTAACAGGTACAGAGTTTCTTTTTGGGATAATAAAAAGGTTCTAAAATCAGCCCTGGTGGTTGTAAAACTGAGTATACTAAAACCCATACTAAATACAGTTATTACTAAAACTGAATTATATGCTTTAAAAGGATGAATTGTATGGTATGTGAATTATATTTCAATAAAGTTGGGAATTATAAAAAATATATGGTGTGATTTTTTTTTAAGAAACCTCTCAAAAAAAGAAAAAAGCTACATGTATCTATAATTATACAAATATATTTGTTTGGCATTTGCCAGGCAATTTTAGATTATTCTACACTAACATTTAACAGCTGTTATATTTTAGAGTAAGAAGAAACTTTCACTTATTTTTATACCTAAAACTATACATTTTATCTACCTGCATTTGCTCACTCTCAAAAATAATTCTATGCACCAATATTTAAGGGGGGGGATGGGAAAACCAACCAGGAAATACAAGTGGCTTTCTGGAAATACAGAAATGTTAGAATTCATGGTTTTATGATTTATGAAAATAACCTAACCCAATATTTGAAATTGATACTATGCTGCAAATCTAGATTGTGCAGTTATATATAGGAGTAGGTAGGAGAACTCTGGAATCACAATTACTGTGTATTGGAAAAGAACTGAACTCTCTAATGGCATTTAGCCTTCCCCTCCCTCTGGGTTCTGTGAACAGTTCATAAATTAAATAAGTTATGCTTATTTACCTACCTGAATAACTACAAAATGTACATTCCTGATTGGCCAATTTTCCCCCTAATAAGGTACCTTTACTTAAGTGTTTTGTTACATGGGTTAAGAGTAGATCAAGTGTCATCTATGGAAATCTTTTAGAAATTCTAAATTACCAGATTTATCTCAATTTCCTGGCTTTAAATATAAATCACATATTCTGGTCAAGAATTCTATGATCTGAAAATAGAAGCAAATGTGACACATAGTCCGAATGACAGTATTGTGAAATTTTCCTCCAGGTTCTTTCTGCACTATAGTTCATTTGAGTTCAATCTTATATAGTGTCTAACCTAAAATTAAACCTAGAATTATGCTTTCAGCCTATTTTATGCACACACACCAAAAAATGACATACAGTACAAGATACTGAAATAACTAAAGGTAGGTGGGTTTTCCTTGAAATAATCATGAACATATACTTTCACATTTATTATTTCCTTTGCATATCAAATGTAGCACCTAAACTCAAGTATCTGGCATGCTGGGGAGCTTAGTCGGTTAAGCATGCGACAGGATTTCAGCTCAAATCACAGTTCATGAGATGGAGCTCCCCTGTTGGGCTCCGTGCTGACAGTGCAGACCCTGCTTGGGATTCTCTCTCTCCCCTCCCCTGCTTGCACGAGCTCCCTCTCTCTCTCAAAATAAATACAATAAACTTAAAAAAAATAAACTCATAAAATCTGATTCAAGGATAACAAAAGACCACTGGCTTCTAATTTAACTTCAAAGTGCTTTTAAGAATGCTTACTACATATAATTTTAATTACATCTGCATCTGTTAAAAAAATTGAAAATTGCTCTAAAGACTATACTTGAAGGATATAAAACGTAAAAGTTGAAGATGTTTAATTTTCTATTAATATCTAGTAAAATACCTCAAAGTGGCCTAATTATATTCTTTTGAGCAGTTACCAACTGGAGTAGTATTTTTAGATCAATTAGTACATGAACCTTCATTCATTCACCCAGCACAAATGCCTGAAAGTATACAATAAAAAAAAAGGGGGGGTGGGGAGGACATCAGGATGGCTTAGTTGGTGGAGTATGAGACTCTTTACTCCAGGGTTGTAAATTTGAGCCCCAAGTTGGGTGTAGAGATTACTTAAAAAAAAAATAAGATCTTTTTTTTTTTTTTTTTAAATTTTTTTTTTTCAACGTTTATTTATTTTTGGGACAGAGAGAGACAGAGCATGAACGGGGGAGGGGCAGAGAGAGAGGGAGACACAGAATCGGAAACAGGCTCCAGGCTCTGAGCCATCAGCCCAGAGCCCGACGCGGGGCTCGAACTCCCAGACCGCGAGATCGTGACCTGGCTGAAGTCGGCCGCTTAACCGACTGCGCCACCCAGGCGCCCCAAAAAAAAATAAGATCTTTAAATAAGTAAAATTAAATAAAACAAAACAAAACAAAATAAAATAAAATAAAGAACCATTTACTTTTATCATGGAGTCACCAAGTCAGGAGTAAAGAACTTATTTAATTGCAATTTGAGATTATGTACTTGCTCAGGAAAAGCAGGATTCAAAAACAGCACAATACAAGGAAACACTAAAACAAATGAGTGCAAGGAGATTCTCAGGGAAGGCTTCCCAGAGTAATATTTAGGAATATTTAGCAATATTCCCTGAGACCTAAAGAACAGGTGAAATTTGTTGTCTGTATTCCAGGAAAATTGAAATGCACTGGCAAAGACTTTGACACTAGAAAGAGGTTAGACAGCTCAAAAAACTGCAAAGGTCAGTACTGTTAGATGGCTCTGAACAATGGGGACTGAGGAGAAAGATACAGCTGTGGAGGAGAAAGAATCTAGATTATGTGAGACTTCCTAGACTAATAAAGGATTCTGAATTTATTCTAAAAGCAACGGAAAGCCAAAGCATAATTTTAAATAGAAAATAACAAGGTTAAGACTTATTTTTAAACAATCACTTGAAAAGACAGAATTGTTATTTGTTCACAATCCAAAAGAATTACAAACAATTAGAAATGATGGAGTTCATCCAAGTTGATGGTTACAAAATCAATATCAGCAATAATCAAATGAAATAAAAAGGATGCTATTTATATTGCAAAAAAAAATTAATCATATACCAGGAATAAATTTAATAAAGCATGTGTAAAAGGCCTTTATGAAGAAAACTGCAAAATACAGAAGAATCAAATAAATAGCAAGATAAACCATGTATAGTCAATGCAGTTCTAAATAATATCCCCAAAGGAATTTGATAAAATAGTTTTAAGTTATGAAAGAATGAAAGTCTAAGGGTCAAGATAGTTCTGAAAATTAATAAAGGGGAGGCCTGGAATCCCAGATTTCAAAGCTTAATATAGAACTATGTGAAATAAAAAAATGTAGTACTGGTGTTTAAAAAAGATTAAGACAAAAAATTAAATTAAAAAAAAACAAACAAACTAAAATCAAACCCAAGCATATGACAGATGACAGTAGAAAAATAATGGAGAATCAATACTTAATGTTGGAACAATTAACTTATGTGAAAAAAAAATTGATTCCTAACTCCCTCCCACATGGGACCTAAATGCAAAAAAAATCAAACAATATAAACCTCTCAACTACTAGCAGACAACGTAAAAGATGGTTTCTGGAACAAAAAATACAAATCATAAAGGAAAAGGATCATGATTTTAACATCCAAAGTTGAGATTCTATATCACACAAGACACTATCACAACGGGCAACAAGTAATTTTATTCTTATTCTGTTATCTTTCACCACTGCACTGTAAAGTAAGAAGGTTGAATGAGATGATTATCAAGGTCCTTTACATAACATAAATGCTGTTATGATGTCTCACTCTTTTTAAAACATTTAATTCATAAAATATTTAAAACATAGCCAAAATAATAAAGTTCATAGCCATTTACCAACCATCCAGAGTTAATAATCAAGAAAATGCAAATTAAAATGAAGTATCATTTCGTATCCATCAAATTTGCTAAAATTTTAAAATGTGACAATCCCAAGTATGGGCTAGGATGCTGGAAAATGAATTGCACATATGCTGCTGGTAAAGTATACATTGCATAATGATTTTAAAGAAGAATTAGTAATATCTAGTAAAATTAAAGTTATTCACAACCTATTCCAGGCAATTTCACTTTAATGAATCTTCCCAAACACCTACACCAAAAAAAAAAAAAAAAAGTATAAGAAACAATCACTCCAGCATTATTAATAACAGAAAAGAAAATAACTCAAAATATCCATCAACAGTGAAATACATACATTTTATATATCTATACAATAGAGTACCATTACAGCAAATTGAATATATTAGACTTATATGCACTAACATACAGATCTCAAAAAATGCTAAGTATTTTTTTAAAAGGAAGCTGATGAAAGATTATGTTCAATACAGTACCATTTTGTAAAAATTTTAAACATAGAACACTGTGTATATCACTTATGGATACATGTACATGGATACAGTAGAAGTATATACAAGAATATGAAGTATACTCAAGAACCTCAGGATAGTTATTACCTTAAGTAGAGAGAGGGTAATAGAACTGGGAAAGATTGGGAGGATGTTGCTATAAGTGCATACATAAGACTGCATTTACTTCCCAAAGAATCAAAAGTGGCCGAATTTATAATTCTGGATAGTGTTTGAATGAGTATTTGCTATATTATTTACTGTAAGTTTTAAATACTTTGTAAACAATGTAACCTAACCTACTTACTTTATAAAAGGAAAGATATCAGAATATAAAATAAATACTATTGTAGTCACAGCAATTTTAAACATGTCTAAAATAGCACTTTGGGGAATTAAATCTTGATCACTTAAGAGAAAGAAACTTGTAGGCTACAGTGCAGCCTTAATTTCTCAACATCTGATGTCAGCTAGAAATCTCGAGAACACAAACACACCCCTCCTAGGAAACCCTGTCAAGTACAGCACAGGTATCAGCAGTAAAGTGGGACTGCAGTATAGGCAGGTCTTTAGTCTACTGTCCAGACTGACCCCTAGTCCTATCATTACTTAAAATTATTTAAAGTTCTGAAGCCTAGAGGATTTTGCTCCTGATTAAACTTAGTTCATCAGCCCACAGCAGATATCCAAAAGTAGTTCTAAACTAAAAAGAAAGCAGTTCACTCATTAAGCACTTACAAATACATAAAACTGCACGTGAAAAAAATGTTTATTGTTCTCATAGAATCTTCAATCCAGGAGCAAAGAAATGATTTAATTTCCATTGAGATAAGTGACTTACCTATTCTCCTGTTGAGACCCATCTATTTTTAAGTTCACCCCTCCTTGCCTTTCATCTAGCCCAAAAGATGGGAGAGGAATTTTAGGGTGAGTAAACGGACTCCCTACTGAGATAAATGAGACCACAGGACCTTACTTTTTCATTTTGAAGATAATCTGAAATATAATACACTGGGCAATCATGGAATTAAAAGAATATACAATAATACCTGAAATGCAGAAATCTAGTTTTATGTGTATGCAAGACTAAAGTTAGCTCATTTTTTTTTTTTAACATATTCTACTTAAGAGGTCTCATTTCAACACTAGAGTCAACTTTTAAGCACTTCCATCCTGTCAAGCACAGTACATCCCTACCTTCGCTGCCAAACTTTAATCCATTTAATTTTCTATTTTCCTTTCCTGCTCTTTAAACATGTTGAATGTGTCCTAGTCCATTTTGGGCAGCTAAAACAAGATACCACAGACTGGGTGGCTTGTAAACAGAAATTTCTCACATTTCTGGAGTCTAAGAAGCCCAATATCAGGGTGCTGGCAGATTTGATGTCTGGGAAGAACTAGATTCCTGATTCACAGACAGCTGTCTTCTAGCTGGGTCCTCCTATGGAAGAAAAGGCAAGGGAATTCCTTGAAATCTTTTATAAGGCACCCCACTAGTGAGGGCTCTACTCTAATGATCTAATCACCTCCAGAAGGCGTCAGATCCTAATACCATTACACTGGGTGTTACAATTCCAACACATAAATTTTGGGAGGACGTAAACATTTAGTCTATAGCAGTATGTCACAAACATAACAAAATGTGTAAAATATTGAATATAAATGAAGCAGCTTAAGTAGCTACGGAAAGAAACTTTTCATTTTTTGTAAGAAACTCTAAATTTAGAACATCTTGAACAGCATAGTTTCTATAACCAATATTCAATATGATGCATTGTCAGCTCACTTCAGAAAACTAGAAGAGAAATGTTACCCAATTACTCTTTGTGTTAAATGGGATTTATCACATAAAACAGGTGCTCAAAAGACATGTATTTTTTTTAATTCCTAAAACAAAAACATTAAATATTTAGCAAAGGTAAATATTTAATATCCTTATTTACAGCACACTATAAGGTTATCAATATTGGCACATATACACACAAAGAGTCACAATAAATAGAACCCCTAAGAAAAAAATACTGAAGTAATTATTAAGCTGAAAATACCCATATGTCTCCCTATGACCCATTAGCTTTATGTAATAAAAACTGCTGGGCATTTCATCCTTTCTCTTTCAAAGAATGGGATTATGCTTTACATCTGATAAAAAAATTTGTTAGCAGTATGAAGAAATTCCTGTAGTGGTATCTGCAGTGCTAGAAGTATCATCTGAGAAGAAAAAAAAGAACACCAGTTTTAAAGATGAAGCAAGGAAGTGACAAAATGTGACATTTGTTCAGTCTGAATGGTACATACATGATTGTTATATTATTCTCTATACTGTCTGTATATTGAATGGGGGGGGTCAGAATTTGTTCTGAATCACAAAGAATATAAAAGTAAATGGGTTAGGATAGTGGTTACAGTCCACAAAAGAAATGCTAAGACTACCTTCTCACATTCAAGAGTAGAACTCTATTAGAAGCTTGAAATGGATAAGGTATCCCTTTTGATACAAGGAGGCAGAAGTCATCACATTAAGAACTAACAAAGAGCTATAAGCCTGCATACCACAAAGAAACAGGTCAAAAATTTTTTCATGTTTTATTTTCAATATAAAAGGATCTGTGCTTGACTAACCTCAACTGACCTCAGAAGGGTACTGTACGCAACACACTGAACTGTTAAGAGTTACCACATTAAGCTCCATTCTGCCCAGCCAAGAGTTTCATTTAAAGAACATTTTACCCTACTTGTATAGTAAGTGTTCAGGGTTCATATGCTACCTTCATGCTTTTAATTATAGCATAGATGCTGACTTTAATAAAGTCTTACATAGGATTCTTTTCCATGATCCACATGTGATGCCTTATAGATTCCACAGACTTCCTAGGATTGAACTTCTCGCATAATCTTATCCAATAAGAATCTATGTCTCCAAAATTTTTCCTTTGAGGTCAACCTTATGATTCACTTGCCATTTATCAAATTAACAGGAGAGGTCAAAAGTAAAGCAAATTACAGAAGGTGTTGGACTATGGATTAATAATACTGAATACATCACTAATTATTAAGATTTATTGCTTATTTTAAATGTAGTTGACAAATTTAAAATAAATTCAGACACTAAACATTTTCCAAAATAATACTTCTATGAAAAGATTAAAAATGTTAATAGAGAAAAGCATGGAAATATACCAAGGTTCCAATCACCTATTTAATACTAACCAACTTGTTTTTTAGGGCAAGTCACTAAATCATACAAGGTCACTTTATTATTCCACTTTTTTGAGAATGATCACATCTGAAAAGCAATCCTTTGAAACAGACAAAGCAAGTATCACCTTCACTTGAAAGAAGTTAACAGAACAAAGGCTTTAAGAGATAAATGACCTGCTCATGACTAGAAGCTAGATGGGAAGAATGAACCCATGATCTTCTGACACCAAAGTTAGTGCTTCTTCCTCCACATCAGTGATTCTTGGTGGCTTTTGTTCACTGAACCTGCTGAGACTCTGAAACACTTAAAATTTTATATATAATTTTAGGGAGTTCACAGTCATGAAGCTTAGAATCAAACAGTTAACAACTATCAGCTAAATCTATATGCAAACAGCAATATTCCAAAAAAAAGGTACTAGCTTTATTTCATTCTCAGATTGGCCTTAAACTTAATAATCTTCTTTTTGACTTACTATCCACAATGATATTTACTTGCTAAAGATAATTTAGATCAAAGCACACTATACATAACATTTCTCAGGTTAAATGAAAATGAAAGTTGGCAGAGACTAATTATGTACTGTTATTTCATTAAAAAAATTACACAGTATCTTTAAGTGTTTTAAACATAGGATATGTTTATAGATTAATACTATTTCTATTTAGGGGCACCTGGGTGGCTCCGTCGGTTGGGCATCTGACTTTGGCTCAGGTCATGATCTTGCAGTTGGTGGGTCCAAGCCCTGCGTCAGGCTCTGTGCTGACAGCTCAGAGCATGAAGCTTCCTTCAAATTCTGTGTCTCCTCCTCTCTCTGCCCCTCCCATGCTCATGCTCTGTTTCGCTCTGTCTCTCAATAATAAATAAATGTAAAAAAAAAAAAAAATACTATTTCTATTTACTGTAATTTTACTTGACTTCCTTTCTAAGAAGTTCCATTTCCTGCACTGTTATGGTCAGAAAAGGCCCATTGATGGCATCTTGTGAAGTCATCCTTCTAATAATAGTGTAGAAAACACTCAAACAGAAGGTAAGTGTGTAATCACAAACTACTCCTCCCAAGAGGTAGGAGCAAACATGTGCCATAGGGTACAAAGAGTCCTGAACAAAGAGTCCATATTCTCAGACTGTGGTTCTGGCTCTGCCACCTAGGTGACTTTAAGAAAATCTGTTTAAAGCTTTGCACTTCAATTTCTTCATGTGTAAAATTAATGGAGTAACTAAAACTAACTTCGAGAATAGTCCTACTCAGGTTTAAACCTTGTATAAATCTAGAAGACAGAAGGATAATCACCCCAGAAAAATATCAAAGTATTCATAGGAAACTGCCAATTTTTCTTTTTTTTTTATATATACCCATTCACACAAACAAACACACTATGTGCCAGATCTTGGGTGATGGAGAGGGACCAAGATATAAAGATATGAAATATCTCACATATGCCAAATAGTGGTAGAAAGGGGTAAAAATAATAATCTTTAGAATAGCAGCTGAGGGTGGAAAGTGTTGAGCCCAACAGAACTGTCCTAAGATTAGAAGAGCACAGAAGAATGAGGCTCTGTTACATGATAGGGTTTCACAAAAAATGGGATTAATATGGACAGAGTAACTAGACTATAAGCTTCCGAAAGACAGAGACATGATTTTTGTCTTTGTATCCCTTACACCTAACCAAGCTCATAGTAGGTACTCAATAAATGTTAGCTGACTATTTACTACTTCATTAACTAATTCATCCATACTCAAGTATGGATAGTAAACTTTCTGGTAAACACTAGTAGGAGTCCTTGCCCTTAAAGAGTGAGTTCACAGGTAGTGAGAATGAAAACATGTAAAGGATAACATGCTAGAGTTCCCTGTATTTAAGGTGCTTTGAGACCAATCAGAAAAACTGGGTAGAAAGACTTCAAATGATAATACTTATTAAGGGCCTATGTGTTAGGCATTTTACAAACTTTAATCCTCATTAACAACTCTGAGTTAGTTTCACCATCCCATTTTACAGATGACAAAACTGCAGCTCACCAAGACGAAGTTAACTTGCCAAGATAAGACAACTAGGGGGAGCCCTGAATTAAAAATGGGATCTAGTTCCAAAGCTGTTTTCACTGTACATACTGTAATGTCTTTGAATATATTTTATCTTTACATTTCCACTGGGGGTGGGGGGGTAGGGGGCTGAGGGAGCAGGAACTGTCAAAATCTGCCAAAACTCTGTTATCCTGAATTAACCATAAAAAGAGAAAATTTGTCTTCATTCATAAAAATGAGAAAACTAATTTTTATACAGCTGCATGTGTACTTAATATAAATTGTCTCTATATTCTGACCAATACAAGTTTAGGTCTCAACAAAAATATGCAACATGACTGAAGAACATAACCAATAATCATTTCAGAAAATAAGCATTTGTAAATATCATTTCAAGTGCTTGGGTTGAAAAATTTAGGTATGATTCATAGTTTTGGATTATTCCAATGACTGCTTATTCGAAACAGCAAATTATTTCAGATTTGTGGGGGAGAGGTTTGGAGGTGAGAGAGAAGGGATAATTTTAAAAATGACCTAAAGTTTAAGAAATACAAATGATTAAATGTCAAAGACTCTGTAAGTAACCAATTAATCTTGTTAAATGACCTGGACAAGTGGGATGAGAATGTCTTCCTCTCAATTCTAATTAAGTGTACTTAAAAAAGTAAGTCATGAAAAAGATGTACAATTTAGGAGACATAAAACAAAAACAGCTTACAAAACCTCTGAAAAGGAAATCAAAACATTGTAATTTTATCTCTCTGTAAAGTTAAACTCCTCAGGAACTAGGCAATGTCTAGACAATTGTGTACAAAACACTTAGCACATTAATGCTAGTTAATAAATATTGACACAATAAGGCTTTCTTAGTTTCCAATTCTAATTTTGTAAATATAGGGTCATTATTTCTTGGATTTATTTTTTACTTTTGCGATCATGATTACTAGTTTCTTTAAAGGGCTTCTGGGTCATTCTTTAGTTTTATCAGCACCATCACTAATACTGTATTCATTTCATTAAAAATGTGATAAATAGCTCAGATTTACAAGCAAAATCTAATTCCAAAATTACTTCAACTATACACACTGTGACAAAATTTTATTTTTATCTTCCTAAATTCTAAACTTTTTTACATGATTTACACAATAATACTCCAAGTAAGAATACTTACTAGTCAGAGATATGAAATACACTTCTCATTCCTCTTGTCATTCACTTAAGATTTACTGGGTATCTACAATGACTTTGACAGGTAATTTTTTTGACTGCTGTACTTAGAAACTTTAGGTCACTTCCATTTCAGGTCCCCAGAATATTCTGGAATAAATTTCCTGCTTCTTTCAATATTGCAAGCAGTGGAATACTCCAAAATTATAGGTCATATCCATATTCTCTCATGGTTTATGGAGAGTAACTCTGGACTGTAAATCCCATATTGCCATTCGTCTACATTTTCAACAGCACCTTAGCCACTTAATAAATATAATGCCAAACAGATTTAGTAATGCTTCTATTTTAATATGCCCATAGGACGTTTTAAAAAAAAATCAGAAACTAAATTATCTTTGAAGAATAAACTCAACGAGTGTCTATGTTAAAATTATTTCTAACAATTTTACGGACTAAAGCATTTGCCACATTCAATTCTGACTTTACCAACAAAACCTCAACGCCATGACGAAAAGTCCTTTTCAATTTTCTCAACTGAAAAGGGAAAACAAAAAATGCCAACTGTTTGCAGGGCTGCATTTAACAGAATCTCTGGCAAACCCGGTAGAGCTCATACTTAATTTGAAAAACCCAATAACCTGTGAACACAATCCTTGGGCTTGATTTCCCTCTTCATTCCCCCTCTCCGCCAGTCCACCCCCAAAATCCCGACCCACCAAAGCACACGTCTAAACATTTTTCACTACCGGGGCAAAAACCTCGAAAACAGAGGCTTCCTCCCCTTTGGAAGAAAAAGGCCAGGCCTATTCAGCCTGGGGCCCGGGCCTGCTCCTTAAGCTCCGCTCCAAGGAGGGCCAACTCTCGACTCCCTGCACGGCCCGCCTCGGGCCCGCTCGCGTCCCCTAAGGCGACAAAACCCTCCCTCAGGCCCTCAGCCAGGACTGACAGTTACGGGAGCAGCAGCGGCTGCTACCTATCAGAGGCCTACTTCTGGCACCGACCCCTCCAAACCACGCGCCCCCAAACACCTGCCGCGGCGCGGTTTAGGGGCGTCCTTACGTTTGCCGAAGCCAGCCCCGCAGGGTGGCTTGGACTACAGAGAAAACGAAGGGAAACGTGACCGGCCTCCCCGGCCCAGGCCCCGTCCTCGGCCACACTGACCTGTTGTCGCCCCCGCGCCTGGGCTGTGGCCCTCGCAGAAGCGGCCGCCTCACTAGTCGTCGTCGCCCTCGCTCGCCGCCTCCGCCCGCCGCCGCCTCGTTCCCTTTCGCTGCCGCCACCGCCGGGGCTCATGCGGGACCCGCGCTTCCTTCTCCGGAGACTAAGGCCGGGAAAGGGGGCACCGGGGCCGCATAAAACCCCGCGCTCGTCGCCAGCCGCCGCTCCGCCGCTGCCTGTCCCCACTAGAGAGCTGCGGGGCCCGCCGACCCGGGGCTAGACTGTAAGCTGCTCCGAGCGCGACCCCAAGGAGGAGCCGAGGGAGGCGCCGCTCCCCGAGGCCGTAATCGCTAGGTCCGCACAGATGAAGCTCAAGTCGGAGGCAGGAGCGAAAGGCGAGTGCCTGGGCCGGCAGATGGCTAAGTGGTAGCGAGGTGTGCAAGCGAGAGGAAGGCGATGTGTCGAGGTTCTGGCGAAGGGGATTCAGGCTCTGTCGTCTCCTGCAGTCACCCCGAACCCAGCGCCACCATCTTGGGAAAAACGCGGATCTCGCCGCCGCAGCGCAAGCCGGGAGGACTGGCTGGGCGGGCCGAGTATCCCAGCAGGCAGCGCGCTCCGCCCGGTCGGGCGAGGGCTCCGGGCCGGGACGCAGGAACGCGGGGCGGGGCTGGGGGGAGCGCAGGAGGACGCAGCGTTGTGCCCTGCCCCCCTTGCTGGCTCCGCCCTCTTCCTGCTTGCCGTCGTCGCCGGCGCAGGGGCTGTTGGGAAGGGGAAGTTGCTCCCGGCTCCCTGGAGTCCTACTAGGGTCGGTCGCCATCTTAGGACGGGGCGGAGAGGGCAATGTTTCCTTTGAGCCACCGCTGTTTGTGGCCCCACGAAAGAAGGGGGTACACGCCGGAAGGCCCCTGTCTACCCAGGCGTGTTGGAGAGTCCCCTGGTCAACCCAAGTCCAGAAGCGTGCTAGGACTTGGACGCTTTTGCTTTTGGTGGGGAACAAATCGGCTCTGAAAATCCGCCGAAGGGTGGGTGGAGGGGGCCTTTGATAGCTCCCAGCCCCTCTGCAGGGCTGAAGCCGCCGGATCCCAGGCCTTCGACCCCAACCCCTTTCTGTCCAGAGCTGCCTCTAAATACTGCCGAGGTAGCCCGAAAGTGTGAGCCAGCTTTCAGGGATCCAAGGTCATCTGCTTAGGTCTCTCGGCAACACTTTGTCACTAGTTTGCTAGAATCTGAAAGCCAGTCTCGCAGTTTTGATGCTTGGTAGGTTGTTGATAAAATGAATGTGGCGTCTTGGTAGACATCAGCTGGATGGATGCTAGTTTTGACCCATATGACAACACATTTAAACCCGTGCGTCATTTTTAGTACCAAGGTCACCATTTTATTTAAAATGGATTTTTTGTGGCTCTGCGACACTTAAACTAGCAAAGCTATAATGGAATCACTAGCAATTCAGTCTTAACGGCTTGCAACTTTGCTAAGCCCATAGAATACTATATGAGATCCCATTCATCTAGTATTCAAAGGATTTTTTTAAATCAACAATCTTACATAGCACTGTATTTAGCTGTCATTCTTAGAACATTTTTTTCTATACAGTAACATATATATAGTTATATATAGAGATATACTGCTTTCCAACTATAAACAACTTAAACAACTATAAAAAGTCAGCTACTGGAATTTAAATTTTCCCAGGACAATTAATGATAAATGACAGTATTAAATCATGTCCAACTTTAACTCAGTTCCTCATTCTTTTTTTTCATTTTCCTCCATTACAGGTCTTAATTTGGAAACAATTTGCAGTTATATTTTATAGAAGAGGGAAATTAAAGTCAGTCTTTTAAGGATTCTTTGCATATTATCAAAATAGGCAAATGAGAATGAAAATCTTTTAAGAATTTTGTTAGAATTATCAAAGCAAAATGTTACTGCAGTGTCTAGTATGTGAAGATACTTGTAACTATTCTACTTAAGTATAAATTGAATAAATGAAATGTAGTTTTGTATAACCTGATGCATCAAAATGGGGCAGAAATTCCTGAATATCAAAAAAATTAAAGACTGACGAGAAATAATTCTGTTCTTAGTTAAATGTCGCACTGACTATCCTGTTCTTTACCAAAATCAAGGAGGATCCCAGATCCTTTGAATATGCAGAAATTACACATAGACCTTTTAATTCATTGATAGGTATTTGTTAGTGTCAGACCTGGTTCAAGAACCCACTCTCTTTGTCTTATCCATTTAAAATGTTGTGATGTTTGCTGATAAAAATTACTAGCACTTTGGCATATGGTAAGTGCTCAGTAAATGTTAGGGCTTAGTAGTAGTAGTAGTATCAATACTATTGTGTAACATTATACACTTCATGAACTCCTTCACACCTCCACACTTATTTCTACAGATCTACCTGAATTTCCACTCCCCTGATCTCATGTCTTAAAGTATGAGCCTTTTTTTTTTGCCAGTGCGTGAGGGGGTAGAAATCTCAAGACCTTAGTCCCTTGGTTGTTTCCTTTCTTGTTCATGAATTCTCCTAACTTTGTCCCTTCTATTTAGAAGAGCTATCTATACTTGGGTTGTCATTTCTTTCTAAGTCCCTCTTCAACTACTGAAATTTAGCATTTGCTCACATTTTAATATACTGCTTGTGTTAATGTCAGTAATAGCACAGTGGCCAAATCTAAAAGTTGCTTCTCAATTTTCATGGTGTATGACCTCTTTGTAGGCTTCCATACTGCTGCTAACCACTGCCTGCTGGAAACTGCTTCCTAGGTTCCATCACCCTGCATTCTCCCTTCCTTGTCATGGGCCCTCTTCTTCAAGTTGTCTTTGCATAATGTTCTTCATTGTTGGTTCTCTTTGCCTGCTGTATTATACAGTCTCTGATATTACCATATACATATACTCTCCCTCTATCACTTATTTCAGTCAGAGAACAAGTCTGAATCTTGAACACTGATCTCTCTCAGAAACCAGTTATATTCAGCCCCTTATTGGAAATGTGTATTGGATGTTCTGTTGCACCTTAAAACTCAACATGTATAAAATTAAACTGCTAATTTCCATTTTACACCATTAACTGAGATGGGAATAATTTTGGAGAAGAGCAGGTTTTGGGAAGAACTAGCAGGAATTGGGTTTGGGGAGTGTTAAATTTGAAATACCTATATCTCTGTAGTGGATATCCGTGGTAGAGATTGACTGCTAGATGACTCCTAATATGCCTTCTCCTCTTCATCCATGGTAATAGAATTATCTAGCCAGACACATGGTTGCCTATAATAAACTCTGTATCCATGTCAGTAGGCTCTGGCCAGTGGGATTGAGAAACTTCCAGATGATATTCTAAAATAATGGGATGCCTCTTTCCCTTTATCCGTTTCTGGTGATGGAAATGTAGTAGACGTTGTGAGCTATTTTGGAAGGACAATTGGGTGGGTCCCTGAAGACTTCATGAGTCAGAGCCTATGTACCAGCTTGAACTTTAGTGTGAGACCGATAACTTCTATAATTTGCCATGGTTTTTCTACATCACTTTTACTGAAGCTGACCTTGTATCATAATATCCAAATGAAGAAATCAAGGAGGCAGTTGGATGTGGGTGTCTGGAGTTAAGGGAGAATGAAAGCAACTTATTCTACATTCCCTGGCTTGATGACTCTTCCATCTGTGGCATTCCTCAATCATAATTTGGTAATCCTAGATTTCTTCCTCTCTCTCACTCCTTTGGCAATTAGGCAAAGTCACATTTTCTTTAAAGCATTGGTTTTAAAGTTAGGTAGCATAGCAAAATGGTTAAGAGCACCGGCTCCCAATTTATTGGCAAGTGCAAAAATGTCAGGCAAAATCATAAATGCCTCCCTGGATTAACTTTTCTCATCTGTAAAGTGGGGTTATTGTGAGGATTAAGTGTTAATATATGTAAAGCTCTTAGAATAATGCTGAGCATATAGTAAACAAAAGTGAGCTTTTTCTAAATCCCAATGCAAATCACAGTTCTGCCACTTACCAGGTATAGAACTTTTAGTTAAAACTTGAATTAATGTCTCTGTTTCCTCATCAGTAAAATGGGAAAAATAATAGTACTGACCTCATATGGCCACTGTAAGCCTTCTTTCATCCATTCAAACATATTTATTAAATAGATACGATACACCAGCATAGTTCTAGGTGTCAAGAATACAACAGTGAACAAAGCCTGCCCTCATGTGGTTTATGATCTAGTAGAGAAACCAATCAATGTGATAAGTGTTAAGGAGAACTACAAAACAAAGTGAAGAGAATAGAGAATACTACAGTAGTTGAATCATGCAGCGTGGTCAGAGAGGTGTCATTAAAAATATATTTAAGCAGAGGCTTGACAGAATGAGCTGTGAGATATAAGAGGGAGAGTATTCCAGACAGAGAGGGCCCTGAGGCAGGAAGGTGCCTAAAGAATTCTAGGACCACCTAGGAAGACACTGGCTGGAACACAGAAAAGGAGCTGATATGAGATCAGGGAAGTCAGAGTGGGCCACAGCCCAGGCTTTGCAACACATCTTGAGGCCATGGGTACTTGCACTAAATGAGGTGGAAAGCCCTAGAAGGGTTTGAGAGAGTTATGACAAATTTAACTCTAGGAATCATTCTGGCTGTTGTGTGGAGAATGGGCAGACAGCACATGTGAAGTGTTTAGTGCCTGACATATAAGAAATGTTCAATAAGTGGTAATAAACATTTATTAGGTATTATGATTGTTGCATCCACATGACTCCTGAAACAGAATGCTACGGGCATCAGTGACAGTCACAATAAAGTTTATTGCAATGAGAGGTAAGGCAAACCGATCGATCGGGACCGACACTCTTGACCAGAGTGCAGTCTCGAACAGCCGGAGTACAGAGTTTTTATAGCTGACCACATCGTCGTATTATCACCTGGGAACAGAACAAAGGAATAGTTCCCAGGTGGAAACAGTTCAAACAGGCCCTTGTCCCAATCCAATCAAACACTAATCACATCCCTTGATTGATAGGATAAGGCTGTTATCTCTTAACCTATAGGGTTAAAGCTGTTATTTCTTAAGGCTACAGGTTAGCCCTACACTACAATTTAATCCTTACAATGATCATTATTATTATGACATCTATTTCCTTCTATGTGAACTCTCTGATACTACCTTAATTTAGACCCTTACTGTTTCTTACCTGAACGCCAGTGTAAGCTTCAGAAGGGCAGGATCGTACTACCTTATTCATATTATATCCCCCAAACCCAAGACAATGCTTTACAGTACTTTGCTACTGAATCTCACTGTGGAATATTTTTTAAAGAAACAAATATGATTTCATTGCATCCTTGCTTGAATCTGTCACTGGTTCTTTTTTTTTTTTTAATGTTTATTTATTTTTGAGGGGAGGGGAGGGACAAAGAGAGGGAGATCCAGAGCAAGCTCTGCTCTGACCACAGCAAGCCTGATGGGGGGCTCAAACTCACGAACTATGAGATCATGACCTGAGCCAAAGTCAGATGCTCAACCTACTGAGCCACCCAGGCACCCAAAATCTGTCACTGGTTTTCATAGCTTTCTGGATGACGTCCAAACTCCAAGACCAAAGTCCATTCGAATTGGGCCTCGCTTCCCTTCCAGCTCCAATTCTTTCCACTTCCCACATAAATCCATTGCTGGAGAAGTACTTACTTTAAAAAGTCATTTGGAGCCCTTTTGCATGCAAATTCATTTTTTTTTCATTTTCCAATTCCAGTGTAGTTAGCATGCAGTGTTAATTAGTTTCAGATGTACCATATAGTGATTGAATAATTTCATGTATTAGTGGTCATTAAGAGAAATGCACTCTTAATCTCCTTCACTAACAAAACTAAAGACAAAAGACTATTGAATGGAAGAAGGTAATTACAAATGATATCTGATAAAGGATTAGTACCCAAAATATATAAAGAACTTGTACAATTGATACCAAAAAATAATCCAATAAACAAATGGGCAGAAGGCATGAACAGACATATCTCCAAAGAAGACATACAGGTGGCCAATAGACACCAAAAAGATGTTCAACTTCAGTCCTTATCAGGGAAATGCAAATCAAAACCCCAATGAGATATCACCTCACATTTGTCATAATGGCTAAAATTAACAGCACAAGAAAAAATAAGTGAGAATGTGGAGGAAAAGGAACTCTCCTGCACTGCTGGTGGGAATGCAAACTGATGCAGCCACTGTGAAAAACAGTATGGAGTTTCTTTTAAAAGTTCAAAATAGAACTACCCCATGATCCAGCCATCCCACTCCTGGGTATTTACCCAAAAAATAGAAAAACACAAATTCAGAGGGGTACATGCACCCCTATGTTTATTCTAGCATAATTTACAATAGTCAAATTATGGAAGCAACCCAAATGTCCATTGATACATTGATGGATAAAGAAGATGTGGTGTGTGTGTGTGTGTGTGTGTGTGTGTGTGTGTGTATGATGGAATATTATTCAGTCATAAAAAATAATGAAATCTTGTCATTTGTAACAACATAGATGGAGCTAGAGTATGATGTTAAGCAAAATTAGAGAGAACTATGATATGATTTCTCTTATGTGGAATTTAAGAAATAAATGAGGAATAAAAAAGAGAGGCAAACCAATAAACAGACTCAAATATTGAGAACAAACTGAGAGTTACCAGAGGAGAGGTTGGTGGGCATGTGGGTGAAAATAGATGATGGGGATTAAGGAGAGCACTTGTGATGAGCACTGGGTGATGTATGGAATTGATGAATTGGTATATTGTACACCTGAAATTAATATACCACTGTATGTTAACTATATTGGAATTTAAAAAAGTCATTGAAGTAAAAACTTGGAAGTGTTATGCTTTGACCTTGGTGATTTCAGTTTCTTTGTGCCTACCTTAACCCAGCTGGAGAGTAGGTGGAAGAGAGGAGTTTCATTGAACACCAGCTGCTGCTGCTGCTGCTGCTACTGTTGCTGCTGCTGCTGCTAATCTGAACTGTTCTGAATAAAACAGTTCCACTGAAATCAATGAAGCCATCAGAAATTTTGCCTTCTGACAATTTCATCTTTTATTTATTTGAATCTAAGGAAGTGCATGGGTTAAATAAAATCTCAATTATTAAAACCGGTACAGACTACACTTCCTATTTTTCCTCATGATATCTCAACTAAAGAAAAACATCTGGTTAGGGAAGAATCATGAATACAGTTTGGAATCAACAAGCAATATTTTGTTTTTTTTTTAATTCTTGCTTGACACTAACAAACAATACAAAATTATCAAAATGATAAATTTACTATTGGACTCTGAGCTTACTTAAAACAATTTTATACCTAAAGCTTGCCTTTATTTTAGTTTTGCTTTGTGACAGTAAACAAACTATCATTATGATATAGAAAGATCAAAATTTTTAAAGATAGTAATGTAGATATTATTTATAACATAAAGTGTTTTTTTTTTATTTTGGTTAAGCATAATACTAATTACATCTGTATTTTAGCACTTAACACAAAGTTTCTGACATGACAGTTTATTTCCACAAATTGCATTTGTGCACCCTTTGGGTGCTAGTTGCTTGAATAAACCTCATTAATTCTTACAACAATTTTGAATGCTATGCATTTTATGGATTAGGAAGTTGAGCTTAGAATAAGTAACCTGTCAATGTCTCTCAGTTGAAACCTAGTAGAGCTAGGATTTAAATCCAGGTGTGTGTGTGTGTGTGTGTATGTGTGTGTGTGTGTGTGTGTGTTATGGTGCTGCTTTCCCAGAAAACAAAGATAATTTTTTGAATTTCAAAGGTTTCATTGAAATGCTTTTTAAATTATTAAGTCATCCCTAACAGTATTACAGGTTTCCCCTGCTTTCCAAAAGTAGAATGCTCATATGAAATCTTTCATAAGCTGAAATGGCATAAATCAAAGAAGCAATTACCATAAATTTACATGGAAAACCTTTTTTTAGCATTCCCAGACCCCCCAAAAAAAAACTTCTCTTAGGCTTTTCTGATCCCTTACAACACATCTTGCTAATGGATGTACACAATGAATGGAAATAAAACACAGATATTCATAAACACAGTTCAAAGCTTTGGCAGTTTGATACTAAGATGCTGAGTGTAGTTCCTGGAGAAGACGCTGGGCGGTGACACTCGCTGCTCTGGGTGTACACTACTTCTATTATGGCTCGATGCAAAACAAATGTTGAACACTATTTTCACTTTATACCTTTTTCTGGTAAAAGCAAAAATCCTCTTTGAATTTCTTTTAGTCAGTGAAAATAGGTATGTTCTAATGTGAGTCTTCCATAAAAGCAAAGTGGTGGGTCATGAACTGTATATCAGAAACTGAACCTGGTATGACATGAACCTGTATACCAGAACAATATTCTCAACTTATTACCCCCAAAGAAACCTCCTTTTCCATAATGTTCAATTCAAAACACAAATTCTGTGGCCCTCAGCTGCCTGATTTGCCACAACTCCCTTCCAACACTCAGTCCCATTTTGTGATTGTTGGACAAGCTGCTTATCTTCTTTAGGTGTTAATTTCTTCATTTGTAAAGGGGATGATATGAATATGATTAAAGAGACCATGTGTTGCTAAGGACTTGACTCAATGCTTAGCACATGATAAATGCTAAATAAATGTGATGTATGAATGAATGAATGGGTGAGTAGATGAAGTTGTCTTAACTTGGGTTTCCCAGAAACAGATTTGAGATAATTTGAGTATAAGTATTTTAGTTGAGAGGTTATTCTAAAAACTTTGGTAGGGAAGCAAGGAAGTGAGCTAAGGAAGGAGGACAACGAATAAAGTGGGCAATATCAATCAAGTATCCACTGTGGGTAACCAGCAGTTAATTCTGCTGAGGAACTCTGGAAGAAAGTGTAGAACAGTCACCTCACAGTTATCCTGTCAGTAGAAAAAGGGAGCTTTTATTATACACTGATTATCCTGGTGATTACACTGCTGGCTTACTGTAGTAGGGGCATGGCAACTCCAACTGGTCAGAAAATGCCCAAAGTAAAAAAAATGCAGATGCTAGCAATTAGAGCTAGTACTGGCATGTACTACATTGATAAGACTTAGGTCACCAAGAGCATCTGCTGTATGAATTAATGCACACACAAAAAAAAGGGACAAATGAGCCATATTTGATGAATTTACCACAGTTCAGATGGCCCTCGTGTTTGCAAGTTTAGAAACCTATTAGAGCAGCCCATCAAACAAATTAACATTAACCAAGCTCGAGAAATGGAATTTTAAAATCAGAATGCCAGTTTATTTCTTTTCATTTGTTTTTCGTAAGTAGAATTTAGCGATTCATCACTTACATGCAACCCAGTACCCATCTAAACAAGTGCCCTTCTTAATACCCATTACCAATCTAGCCCATCTCCCACTGATCTCCCTTCATTAACCCTCAGTTTCTTCTCTATCATTAAGAGTCTCTTGTGGTTAGTTTCCTTCTTTTCTCTTCCCCCTCCTACCCCTACGTTCATCTGTTTTGTTTCTTAAATTCTACACAGGACTGAAATCATATGGTATATGTCTTTCTCTGACTTATTTTATTTAACATAATGCATTCTAGCTCCATCCACGTTGTTGCAAATGGCAAGATTTCATTCTTTTTGATGGCTGAGTAGTATTCCAGTGTGTGTGTGTACACATATATAAGGTATTTTCTTTATCCATTCATCAGTCAATGGACATGGACATTTGGGCTCTCTCCATAGTTCAGCTATTGTTGATAATGCTGCTATAAACATTAGGGTGCATGTACCTCTTTGAATCTGTATTTTTTAATCCTTTGAGTAAATAATAGTGCAATTTCTGGATCATAGAGTAGGAAACTCCATAGTATTCTCCACAGTGTCTACACCGGTTTGCATTCCCACCAATAGTGCAAGAGGGTTCCTCTTTCTCCACAACCTTGAAATACCTGTTGTTTTTTGTGTTGTTAATTTTAGCCATTCTGACAGGTGTAAGGTGGTATCTCATTGTGGTTTTGATTTGTATTTCCCTGATAATGAGTGATGCTGAGCATCTTTTCATGTGTCTCTTAGTCATCTGGATGTCTTTAGAAAATGTGCTCTGCCCATTTCTTAACTGGGTGGTTTGATTTTTGGGTGTTGAGTTTGATAAGTTCCTTATAGATTTTGGACACTAACTCTTTATCAGATATGTCATTTGCATTTATCTTCTCCCATTCTATAGGTTACCTTTTAGTTTTGTTGATTGCTTCCTTTGCTGTGCCAAAGATTTTATCTTCATTAAGTCCCAATAGTTCATGTTTGCTTTTGTTTCCTTTGCCTTCAGTGATGTGTCTAGTAAGTGTCTAGTAAGAAGTTGTTCTGGCTGAGGTCAGAGAGGTTGCTGCCTGTGTTCTGCTCTAGGATCTTGATGGTTTCCTGTCTCACATTTAGGTTTTTCATCCATTTTGAATTTATTTTTGTGTACAGTGTGAGAAATTGATCCAGGTTCATTCTTCTGCATGTCACCATCCAGTTTTCCCAACACCATTTGTTGAAGAGACTGTCTTTTTTCCACCAGATATTCTTTCCTGCTTTGTCAAATATTAGGTGATCATATAGTTGTGAGTCCATTTCTGGGTTCTCTATTCTGTTCCATTGATCTATGTATCTGTTTTTGTGCCAGTACCATACTGTCTTGATGACTACAGCTTTGTAGTATAGCTTGAAATCCAGAATCGTTATGCCTTTAGTTCTGTTTTTCTTTGTCAGGATTGCTTTGGCTATTATTGGGTCTTTTGTGGTTCCATATAAATTTTAGGATTGTTTTTACTAGATCTGCAAAAAATACTGGTGGTATTTAGATAGGGATTGCATTAAATGTGTAGATTGAGTTGCGTAGTATAGACATTTTAACAATGTTTGTTTTTCCAATACACGAGCATGGTATGTTTTTCCATTTCTTTGTGTCTTCTTCAATTTCTTACATAAGCAGAATGCCAGTTTGTTGATTTAAATTGAGAAATAACTATTACAGGGGCTGGAATGGTGGCAGTGCATATGATCAGAGCATTCTTTCTCTGTAAGAAGATATACAGTCCCCTCAATAAGAGAAAGTTTCTTATGAAGCTTGAGATCTAGACAAAACGAGTTGGAGGAAGTGAATTTTGATGACAATAAGCTAAAATACCTGATATATTCAACTTCCATTAAGAATAATTTTGAGGAATTAATATGGCAGAATTATATGGGGACCCTGAGCTTGCCTCATACCTGAAACACAGCTAGATCAGCATCAAACCATTTTGAACACCTAGGAAATTGATCTGAGGATTAATGCAACAATCTGCATAATTGAAGCCAGAGAACTTGGCAGGTGCATGGTGCAGAGAGGTTAATTGGGGGAGAGAACAGCCATGGAGCCACAGAGGATAGGGAGACATTTTCATGGAGAGAGGACAGAGGGAGAAAGAGAAAGGGGGAGAATGCAGCATATCAGAGTCACACAAGAAAAGTCCTCCCCATGAAAGTAGCTAGAGAGAAAGAGAGAGAGAAAGAGTGAAAACACTTGCACAGGACTGGACAAAAAAATCTGTTCACCAAACCATTGACAGGGAGAAAGGAGAGGAGTTCAATACCACCAGATTCTATAACCAGTGGAGAGAAAAGTCTGAAATTTCAGAGCTCAGTGCCTGGAGGTGCTCTGGTGAAGAAGTAGCACAAAACCTCATGAGCAGGCAGCACACTCTGAGGGGACCGTGTGCCATATGGGGAGAAGCAGTTTCCCTGATTGGAGTGCATTTGGTAGAAGCCATATGGCCTCCCTGCAGACAAAAGTCCCAGTGGACCCCCTCACCCTCCTAAGGGCAACCACGTTTACTGATATTGGAACAAAGATGCCAGAGGGGAGCACAACCTGGTGCCAGCTATGTGTTGTGACTTGCCATAAACTCTGGGCCTCTGTCACTGTGAAACTGAGTGAACTTTTTCTGGGAGGAGCCAGCACCCAGCCATTGCTTGGCGAGACCCTCCCCCAGAGAGTTGGTGTGGGTCCAAGCCATAGGACTCTCTGAAGTATGGGGTTTTGAAACAGCCCCATCTGAGATAAAACTCTGGAGGGAGGTTCCACCTGGCAGGTGGACAGCTTGGACACAGGCAGGATGGGGCAGGGAGCAGACAGAGGCCTGAGACAAATGAGGGGTGCTTGATCACCAGTGAGGGCACAGGGTTTCTGTTTCAGAGACTAGGGATCTGGGTGAAGCCATTTTCACTTCTAGCATGCACACACATGGATCAATCCCAGTAAGCTAGCAGCACCACCAAGTGGAGAACAGAGTTGTTACACCAAGCCCTGCCCACCTGCACCCTCCAGGCATATCCCCCAGAGATCAGCACACATCCCTTCTACCTGCTTATTACTCTACAGACTATAAGCATGTCTATAAACTGCAAAGTTTCAGTTCTAGGGGACACCGAATGTAACTTCATTCAGATTTCATTCTGTTTGCTTATTTGTTTGTTTTCTTTGCTTCTGTTTTTCTTTAGATTGTTTTCTTTGTTCTTTCCTTTCTTTCTCTTTGTTAGGTACAGAAAGATCAAATTCTTACTTTTTAATGTCTTTATTTTATTTTGTAATCCTATTTTATTCTCTTTATATAATTTTATTATTTTAAAATTATAAAGTAATTTATAATAATTTATATAATTTTATATAATTTATATATATTTATTTATACTTATAAATAAATATTTATTTATTTATAATAATTTATATTATTTTATTATAAAATAATAAAAATTATGGCACACCTGAGTGACTCAGTCGGTTAAGCGTCTGACTTCATCTCAAGTCATGATCTTGCAGTCCATGAGTTCAAGCCCCACATAGTGCTCTGTGTTAACAGCTCAGAGCCTGGAGCCTGCTCCGGATTCTGTGTCTACCTCTCTCTCTGCCCCTTCCCTGCTCACACTCTGTCTCTCTCTCTCTCTCTCTCAAAAATAAATAAAAATTAAAAAATTTTTTAAAAACAAAAACATTATTTTCCTTTCTCTATTCTATCAAGCTTCTCTCAACAAGCAGACCAAAATACACCTAGGATCTAGCTTTCTGTATTTGATATTTTTAGTTTTATTTTTTTTATTTTTAACACTTATTTCTTATTTTATTATTTTTTTTCTTCCTCCAAAGTGACAAGACAGAAGAAATCACCCCAAAAGAGAACAGGAAGAAATTATGGCCAGGGATTTAATTAACACAGATATAAATAAGATGTCTAAACTAGAATTTAAAACCATGACTATAAGAATGCCACCTGGGCTTGAAAAAAGCATAGAAGATGCTGAGAATCCCTTTCTGTGGAAGTAAAAGAAGTAAATTCTAGTCAGCCCCAAATTAAAAATGCTATAGCCAACATGCAATTGTGAATGGATGCCATGACAGCAAGGATGATTAAGCAGAGCAGTTAATCAGTGAGATAGAAAATAAAATTATGTAAAATAAAGAAGCAGAAAAAAAGAGGGACAAAGGAAAAAGATCATGATACAATACTTAGAGAACTCAGTGACTTATTAAAAAGGAATAACATTTGAATGATAGGAGTCCCAGAAGATGAAGAGAGAAAAAAGGGGCAGAAGGTTTATGTGAGCAAATTACAGCTGAAAACTTTTCTGATCTAAGGAAAGACACAGACTTCAAAATCCAAGAAGCACAGAAAACTCCCATTAGATTCAACAAAAACTGACCATCACCAAGGCCCATCAGAGTCAAATTCATAAAATACACAGACAAAGATAGAATTATGGAAGTAGCAAGGGAAAAAAGTCCTTAACCTGCAAGGGAAGACAGATCAGGTTTGCAGCAGATCTGTCCACAGAAACTTGGCAGGCCAGAAAGGAATGGCAGAGTACATTCAACGTGCTGAATTTGAAAATAGGCAGCCAAGAATGTTTTAACCAGCAAGGCTGTCATTCAAAATAAAAGGAGAAATAAATAGTTTCCCAGACAAACAAAAACCAAACGAGTTTGTGACCACTAATCCACCCCTACAGGAAATTTTAAGGGATATTCTTTGAGTGGAGAAAAACACAACAAAACAAAAAAGACCAAATGCAACAAAGGCTAGAAAGGACAAGAGAACATCACCTGAAATACCAACTCTACAGGCAACACAATGGCACTGTATTCATATCTTTCAATAATCACTCTAAATGTAAATGGACTAAATTATCCAATCGAAAGACATGGGTATCAGAATGGGAAAAAAAAGAGATCCATTTATATGCTGCCTGCAAGAGACTCATTTTAGACCTAAAGACACCTGTAGGTTGAAAGTAAGGGGCTGGAGAACCATCTATCATGCTAATGGACATCAAAAGAATGTCAGAGTAGCCATACTTATATTGGACAAAATAGATTTTAAAACGAAGACTTTAACAAGAGAAAAGCAGGCATGACATCATAATTAAGGGGACTATCTGCCAAGAAACTCTAATAATTGTAAATATTTATGCCCCCATCTTGAAAGAACTCAAATGTATCAATCAATAAATCACAAACATAAACTCATTGATGATAATAATAACATAATAGTAGGGGACTTCAACACCTCACTTACAACAATGGACAGATTTAGGCTGAAACCAACTAGGAAACAATGGCTATAATAAAACACTGGACTGGATGGATTTAACAGATATATTCAGAACATTTTATCCTAAAGCAACAGAACACACATCCTTCTTGAGTTTACATGGAATGTTCTCCAGAAAGGATCACATACTGGGTCACAAATTAGTCCTCAACAAGTACAAAATGATCGATACCATACCATGCATATTTTCAGACTGCAATGCTATAAAACTTAAAATCAACCACAGGAAAAATTTTGGAAAGACCACAAATACGTGGAGATTAAAGAACATCTTACTAAAGAATGAATGGGTTAACCAAGAAATTAAAGAGGGAATTAAAAAGTACATGGAAGCCAATGAAAACACAACAGTCCAAAATATCTGGGATACAGCAAAGGGGATCACAATAGGGAAGTATATAGCAATTCAGGCCTTCCTAAAGAAAGAAATGTCTCAAATACTCAAGCTAACCTTACATCTACAGCAGTTGGAAAAAGAACAGCTAATAAAGCCCAAAACCTGTGGAAGAAGGGGAATAGAAAAGATTAGAGCAGAAATCAATGATATTTAAATACAAAAACAAACAAACAAACAAAACAACAGTAAAACAGATCAACAAAATTAGGAGCTGGTTATTTAAAAGAATTAACAAAATTGATAACCCCATGTCCAGATTTATCAAAAAGAAAAAGGAAAGGACCCAAAGAAATAAAATCACAAATGAAAGAGGAGAGATCACAACCTACAGCACAGAAATAAAAACAATAATTAGAGAACATTATGAGCAAATATATGCCAAAAAATTGGGAAGGAAACTGAAGCAGGAAGAAGTAGAAAATTCGAATAGATCCATAACCAATAAAGAAATTGAATCAGTAAATAAAAAAAGGGGGGATGGCACCTGGGTGGCTCAGTCAGTTGAGTGTCTGACTTTGGCTCAGGTCATGATCTCACGGTTTGTGAGCCCCATGTTGGGCTCTGTGCTGACAGCTTACAGCTTGGAGCCTGCTTCAGATTCTGTGTCTGTCTCTCTGTTTCTTGGCCCCTCCCCCTATCTCAAAAATAAATAAACATAAAAAAAAAGCAATTGAGTCAGTAATAAAAATCTCCCAACAAACAAGAGTCCAGAGCCAGATATCTTCCCAGGGGAATTCTACCACACATTTAAAGAAGAATTCATACCTATTCTTTTGAAGCTGTTACAAAAAATATAAATGGAAGGAAAAGTTATAAACTCACTCTATGAGGCCAGCATTACCTTGTTTCTGAAACCAGAAGACCCCACTAAAAATGAGAGTTACAGACCAATCTCTCTGATTAACATGGATCCAAAAATTCTGAACAGGATGCTATTAAACCAAATCCAAAAATACATTAAAAGAATTATTCACCATGATTAAGTGGGATTTATTCCTGGTCTGCAGGGCAGGTTCAATATCTGCAAGTCAATCAATGTGATACATCACATTAATAAAAGAAAGGACAAGAACCACATGGTCTCTTAATATATGCAGGAAAAGCATTTGACAAAATACAACACCCATTCTTGATAAAAACTCTCAAGAAAGTAGGGATAGAAGGAACATACCTCAAGCTCATAAAGGCCACATATGAAAGACCCACAGCTAATATCATCCTCAATGGGGAAAAACTGAGAGCCTTTCCCCTAAGGTCAGGAACATGACAGGGATGTCCACTCTCATAATTGTTGTTCAGCATAGTGTTGGAAGTCTGAGCTTCAGGAATCAGACAACAAAAAGAAATAAAAGGTATCCAAATTGGCAAGGAAGAAGTCATACTTTCAGTCTTTGCAGATTACATGATACTCTATATGGAAAACCTGAAAGACTCCACCAAAAAACTGCTGGAACTGATACATGAATTAAGCAAACTTGCAGGTTATGAAATCAACATACAGAAATCAGTTGTATTTCTATATGCCAAAATGAAGCAGCAGAAAGAGATATCAAGGAATTGATCCCATTTACAATTGCAACAGAAATGATAAAATACCTAGGAATAAGTGTAACCAAAGAGGTGAAAAATGTATACACTGAAAACTCTAGAAAGCTTATGAAAGAGATTGAAGAAGACACAGAGAAATGGAAAAACATTCCCTGCTCATGGATTGGAAGAAAAATATTGTTAAAATGTTGATACTACTCAAAGCAATCTACACATTCAATGAAATCCCTATCAAAATAACTCTTACATATCTCAGCATACTTTTCCTAAGAACAAAAGCATTCTTGGGGCTCCTGGGTAGCTCAGTTGGTTGAGCATCTGACTTTGACTCAGGTCATGATCTCACAGCTCATGGGTTCAAGCCTCACATCGGGCTCTGGACTGACAGCTCAGAGCCTGGACCCTACTTTGGATTCTGTGTCTCCATCTCTCTCTGCCCATCCCCTGCTCATGCTCTGTCTCTGTCTCTGTCTCTATCAAAAAGAAATAAACATTAAACATAAGAAAAAGAAAACAACAAGAACATTCTTACATATTACCACAATACTGTATAATATTTAACATTGACCCAATAATGCTGTCTAACACACAATTTATATTCAAGTTTCCCTAATTGTAATATTGATTACAGTTTTTTAAATATTTTTCAAGTATAGTTAGCACATAGTGTTATATTAGTTTCAGGTGTACAACATATAGATCCAACAATTCTGTACATTACTCAGTGCTCATCATGAGGAGTATACTTTTAATTCCCTTCATTGGTTTCACCCATCCTCACACCCACCTTCCCTCAAACCCACCAGTTTGTTCTCTATAGTTAAGGCCTTTTTTGTCTCATTTTTTCTTTGATCCTTTGTTTTATTTCTTTAATGTTTATTTATTTTTGAGAGAAAGAGACAGAGTGTGAGCATGGAGGGGCAGAGAGAGAGAGAGAGACAGACAGACAGACAGACAGAATCCCAAGCAGGCTCTAGGCTCTGAGTTGTCAGCAGAGGTCCTAATGTGGGGCTTGAACCCATGAACCATGAGATCATGACCTGAGCCAAAGTCGCATGCTTAACCAACTGAGCCACCCTGGCGCCCCTTGTTTTATTTCTTAAATTCCACATGTGAGTGAAACCATATGGCATTTGTCTTTCTCTGAGTAAGAACCAATTAAGTAACACACACCATTAGTTTTCATAATTTTTTAGTCTTTGTTTATCTAGAAACCACCCCACAAGATTTTTTCTTTTATGACCTTGATTCTTTGAAGATACAGGGCAGTTGTTATGTAGGAGTCCTCATGATCTGATTCATCTGATTGTTTCCTCATGATTAGATTCACATTATATATTTTTAGAAATAATATATAGGTGATGTTACATACTCTTTGCATCACCAAAGTAGGCATATATTGTAGTTTTTGTATTGTTAGTGTTGCTCTTATTACTTGGTTAAAGTGGGGTCTGCTAGATTTCTTCATTATAAATGTTTGTTATAATTAATAAGTAATTTGAGTAGTGGTACTATTAAAGTTGAGCATATATTTCAATATTTTACCTAGTAGTTTTTGTCCAGGTATGATTATTATCTGAAGCAACCTTACACTGATGATTATATAATAATTCTCCCTCCATTTCTTTTACATCTATCAGCTGTGTATTTTAGAGAAGAGATTTTCCTCCTACCCACCATTTTTCTTTAGTTTTAATATGGATTCATGGTTTTACTTTTTATTCAATATGACAAAATACATTACATCATTATTCTTTCCAGTGCTCAAATTGTCCCAAATTTGGCAAGTTGAGGCCCCCCAACCAATTTTGTATCCTTTTGACTTGATCCTATCAGTCTGAGTATTTCTTTGCACAATAAGATGTTCAGGTTTATTCTACTCATGATCTGGACTCAGTGGCTGAGCTGTTTCTCAGAAACCTTGTGGGGTTTTGTTTTGATTTGTTTTAGTAAATCTGGGCACTATTCATTGCATCAATGGCCATATTTATGGAATACATCTATATCTATCTATCTATCTATCTATCTATCCATCATCTATCATTTTTTAAATTATGTGTCAAACCCAATACTCCTGTATTCTTCTGCATCTTCTCTCATTCCATATTTACTTCTTCCTTCTCCCACAGTGAGAACCCAATATATTTATTATATGCTCTTACAATACACACAAATTACCAATACCACTATCAACAAATTTACGAAGTAAAATTCAAGATTTCTTTGCAGATTGCTAGTCCTTAAACTAACCCCCCCCAAAGATGATCAGATTATTGTATTCAGAAGTTTCTTGAATTAATTATTATTATTACTTTGATACATAGGTTTATTTTTTTCTGTCTACAGGAATTTTTGGGCTTGATTCTTTCATCTTCATGAGTTATTTTCATTTTGAGTTTGTAAAATATTTTGATGTTTCAAATTTTCAAACCACATAAAAAGATATACCTAGAGGTGTTTCACTCAATTTCCTATCCCTCCAACTCCATTCCTACTCACTCCTTATAAGAAGCTATGTTTATTTTTTAGAATACCTTTCCTAACATTTTTTAAATGAAAATTTATTTTCAATAAAATAACTCCCACACATCTTGTTCATATTTTTATTTGTGTATGTAGTGTATATTATTATTATCATCCTCTCTTCTTTATATTTATGGCGTTTATTTCTTTTGGTATTTAAGAAATGTAAATTAGTATAGAAAAAAATTACACCAATACTTTATATAATCTTCTCAGTTTCCTTTATTTAGATTTTGACTATTTTATTTAATAGTTACTCAAAAAAGTTTGAATTCTACCTATTGCCTATGCAACAATCAGTGAGGATATTCTACTCCCCATTACTTCTCCGTTCTCTTATTTTTAAAATGGTGTAAGTTCTACTTAGTAATAATAATTTTTACATACTATTCTTCACAGCAATTTGTTTTAGGGTTAAGGTTAGGGCTATAAGTAAATACATTCTAAGCTTATAACAAGTCCTTTTACTGATGTTTCTTCAGTTATATCTTGGTTTGATAAAAGTCATCTTCCAGTAAATTCCTCAGGAAGAGGTCAGGCATACAGTATTTCCTGAGTTTTGTTCATATTTTAAATTGTTTTTCCTATATCCTTGATATTCAAAGGATGGCTTAATTGGCTTAAGACATTTGGTTTACATATTCCCTTTGATCTTTATGTATATGATGCTCCACTGTTTCTTTACTTCTGCTGCTTTTAAGAAATCTGATGAGAACTAGATTTTATGCCCTTTATAAGAAACTTTGTCTTTTAACACAGCCATACTTTTAAAAATCTTAACTTGTAATAGTTTTACTAGGATATGATTTGGATGTGATCATTTAGTGGTGATTTTCCAAGTTCACAGTGAGGCCCTTTCAACATATAGTTTCAGATCTTCTTTTATTTCCATAAATATTTTTAGTATGTAGTTATAAGACTAGGTAATACCACCATAAATTCATCATGAGTGGAAGTGATACATTCAAGATCAGGCTTCAGCAAATCTAAACATCACAAGTAAGCTTAAATAACAGCTGTCTCTCAACTCCATGTTATTTACTATTGCAGTGTTGCCTCTCCCTTCACCCAGTGTTACCTTTGACCCAATGGAGTATTTCTTATGACAAGCTGAAAAAGAAGAAAAAAAAAATTTGAACTTGTTTGACAATGGGTCAATGTATGATGTTGGCATGACCAGAAATTTAAAAACAGAAACAAAAAAATAGTAGTGTGGGGTAGGGGAAAACATCTCAATGGGTAGAGCTTTGGATGACTCGTCATTTGTTTTATGTGGAGAGAGAAGTTGGATACACATGGACTTATGGGAAATAACAAGTGACTTAGTTAATTGGTCAGGGTTATAGATAAAATTGTCCTACATGGTAGAAGACTAGGAGTATTTCTTCAAGGTTGGGACTAAAACAAAGATTTCCACTCTCATTATTTCTGTTCAATGTTATCCTGGAGATCCTGGCCAGTGAAGTTAAGCAAGACAAAAAATTAGAAAGCGTATAAATTATAAAGAAGTAAAATTATCATTATTCATACATGAAAAAATTTCATACCCCATTACTATATAAAGAGAATCCAAATGAATCTGTAAGTAACTTTTTTTTAAATATATGGAATTTATTGTCAAACTGGTTTCTATACAACACGAGTGCTCATCCCAAAAGATGCCCTCTTCAGTACCCATCACCTCCCCTCCCCTCCCTCCCACCCCCATCAACCCTCAGTTTGTTCTCAGTTTTTAAGAGTCTCTTATGCTTTGGCTCTCTCCCACTCTAACCACTATTTGTTTTTTTCCCCTTCCCCTCCGCCATGGGTTTCTGATAAGTCCCTCAGGATCCACATAAGAGTGAAAACATATGGCATCTGTCTTTCTCTGTATGGCTTATTTCACTTAGCATAACACTCTCCAGTTCCATCCACGTTGCTACAAAGGGCCATATTTCATTCTTTCTCATTGCCATGTAGTACTCCATTATGTATATAAACCACAATGTCTTTATCCATTCATCAGTCGATGGAGATTTAGGCTTTTTCCATAATTTGGCTATTGTTGAGAGTGCTGCTATAAACATTGGGGTACAAGTGCCCCTATACATCCGTACTCCTGTATCCCTTGAGTAAATTCCTAGCAGTGCTACTGCTGGATCATAGGGTAGGTCTCTTTTTAATTTTTTGAGGAACCTCCACACTATTTTCCAGAGCAGCTGCACCAGTTGCATTCCCACCAACAGTGCAAGAGGGTTCCTGTTTCTCCACATCCTCTCCAGCATCTGTAGTCTCCTGATTTGTTCATTTTGGCCACTCTGACTGGCGTGAGGTGACATCTGAGTGTGGTTTTGATTTGTACTTCCCTGATGAGGAGTGACGTTGAGCATCTTTTCATGTGCTTGTTGGCCATCCGGATGTCTTCTTTAGAGAAGTGTCTATTCATGTTTTCTGCCCATTTCTTCATTGGATTATTTGTTTTTTCGGGTGTGGAGTTTGGTGAGCTCTTTATAGATTTTAGATACTAGCCCTTTGTCCGATATGTCATTTGCAAATATCTTTTCCCATTCTGCTGGTTGCCTTTTAGTTTTGTTGATTGTTTCCTTTGCAGTGCAGAAGCTTTTTATCTTCATGAGATCCCAATAGTTCATTTTTGCTTTTAATTCCCTTGCCTTTGGGGATGTGTCAAGTAAGAAATTGCTGCAGCTGAGGTCAGAGAGGAATTTTCCTGCTTTCTCCTCTAGGGTTTTGATGGTTTCCTGTCTCACATTCAGGTCCTTTATCCATTTTGAGTTTATTTTTGTGAATGGTGTAAGAAAGTGATCTAGTTTCATTCTTCTGCGTGTTGCTGTCCAATTCTCCCAGCACCATTTGTTAAAGAGACCGTCTTTTTTCCATTGGTTATTCTTTCCTGCTTTGTCAAAGATGAGTTTGCCATACTTTGGTGGGTCTAGTTCTTGGGTTTCTATTCTATTCCATTAGTCTATGTGTCTGTTTTTGTGCCAATACCATGCTTTCGTGATGATGACAGCTTTGTAGTAGAGGCTAAAGTCTGGGATTCTGATGCCTCCTGCTTTGGTCTTCGTCTTCAAAATTACTTTGGCTATTCAGGGCCTTTTGTGGTTCCATACGAATTTTAGGATTGCTTGTTCTAGCTTCGAGAAGAATGCTGGTGCAATTTTGATTGGGATTGCATTGAATGTGTAGATAGCTTTGGGCAGGATTGACATTTTGACAATATTTATTCTTCCAACCCATGAGCACAGAACGTTTTTTCATTTCCTTATATCTTCTTCAATTTCCTTCATAAGCTTTCTATACTTTTCAGCATACAGATCTTTTACATCTTTGGTTAGATTTATTCCTAGGTATTTTATGCTTCTTGGTGCAATTGTGAATGGGATCAGTTTCTTTATTTGTCTTTCTGTTGCTTCATTATTAGTGTATATGAATGCAACTGATTTCTGTACATTGATTTTGTATCCTGCAACTTTGCTGAATTCATGTATCAGTTCTAGCAGACTTTTGGTGGAGTCTATCAGGTTTTCCATGTATAATATCATGTCATCTGCAAAAAGTGAAAGCTTGACTTCATCTTTGCCAATTTTGATGCCTTTGATTTCCTTTTGTTGTCTGATTGCTGATGCTAGAACTTCCAGCACTATGTTAAACAACAGCGGTGAGAGTGGACATCCCTGTCATGTTCCTGATCTCAGGGAGAAAGCTCTCAGTGTTTCTCCATTGAGGATGATGTTAGCTGTGGGCTTTTCAAAAATGGGTTTTATGATGTTGAAGTACTTTTCTTCTATCCCGACTTTCTCGAGGGTTTTTATTAAGAAAAGATGCTTAATTTTGTCAAATGCTTTTTCGGCATCGATTCACAAGATCATATGTTTCTTTTCTTTTATTAACATGATGTATCACGTTGATTGATTTGTGAATGTTGAACCAGCCCTGCATCCCAGGAATGAATCCCACTTGATCATGGTGAATACTTCTTTTCACATGCTGTTGAATTCGAGTTGCTAGTATCTTATTGAGAATTTTTGCATCCATATTCATCAGGGATATTGGCCTGTAGTTCTCTTTTTCTTATCGGGTCTCTGCCTGGTTTAGGAATCAAAGTAATACTGGCTTCATAGAATGAGTCTGGAAGTTTTCCTTCCCTTTCTATTTTTTGGTTAGCTTGAGAAGGATAGGTATTTTCTCTGCTTTAAACGTCTGATAGAACTCCCCTGGGAAGCCATCTGGTCCTGGACTCTTATTTGTTGGGAGAGTTTTGATAACTGATTCAATTTCTTCACTGGTTATGGGTCTGTTCAAGCTTTGTATTTCCTCGTGATTGAGTTTTGGAAGTGTGTGGATGCTTAGGAATTTGTCCATTTCTTCCAGGTTGTCCAGTTTGTTGGCATATAATTTTTCATAGTATCCCCTGATAATTGCTTCTATTTCTGAGGGATTGGTTGTAATAATTCCATTTTCATTCATGATTGTATCTATTTGGGTCATCTCCCTTTTCTTTTTGAGAAACCTGGGTAGAGGTTTATCGATTTTGTTTATTTTTTCAAAAAACCAACTCTTGATTTCATTGATCTGCTCTACAGTTTTTTTAGATTCTATATTGTTTATTTCTGCTCTGATCTTTATTATTTCTCTTCTTCTGCTGGGTTTAGGCTGCCTTTGCTGTTCTGCTTCTATTTCCTTTAGGTGTGCAGTTAGAGTTTGTATTTGGGATTTTTCCTGTTTCTTGAGACAGGCCTGGATTGCAATGTATTTTCTTCTCAGGACTGCCTTCGCTGCGTCCCAAAGCGTTTGGATTGTTGTATTTTCATTTTCGTTTGTTTCCATATATTTTTTAATTTCTTCTCTAATTGCCTGGTTGACCCATTCATTCTTTAGTAGGGTGTTCTTTAATCTCCATGGTTTTGGAGGCTTTCCAGACTTTTTCCTGTGGTTTATATCAAGCTTCACAGCACTGTGGTCCGAAAGTATGCACGGTATGATCTCAATTCTTACATACTTATGAAGGGCTGTTTTGTGACCCAGTATGTGATCTATCTTGGAGAATGTTCCATGTGCACTCGAGAAGAAAGTATATTCTGTTGCTTTGGGATGCAGAGTTCTAAATATATCTGTCAAGTCCACCTGATCCAATGTATCATTTAGGGCCCTTGTTTCTTTCTTGATCCTGTGTCTAGATGATCTATCCATTGTTCTAAGTGAGGTATTAAAGTCCCTTGCAATTACTACATTCTTGTCAATAAGGTTGCTTATGTTTGTGAGTAATTGTTTTATATATTTGGGGGCTCCTGTATTCGGCACATAGACATTTATAATTATTAGTTCTTCCTGATGGATAGACCCTGTAATTATTATATAAAGCTCTTCTTCATCTCTTGTTATAGCCTTTAATTTAAAGTCTAGTTTTTATGATATAAATATGGCTACTCCAGCTTTCTTTTGACTTCCAGTAGCATGATAAATAGTTCTCCATCCCCTCACTTTCAATCTGAAAGTGTCTTCAGGTCTAAAATGAGTCTCATGTAGACAGCAAATAGATGGGTCTTATTTTTTTTATCCATTCTGATACCCTATGTCTTTTGGTTGGTGCATTTAGTCCATTTACATTCAGTGTTATTATAGAAAGACATGGGTTTAGAGTCATTGTGATGTGTATAGGTTTCATGCTTGTAGAGATGTCTCTGGTACTTTGTCTCACAGGATCCCCCTTAAGGTGTCTTGTAGGGCTGGTTTAGTGGTGATGAATTCCTTCAGTTTTTGTTTGTTTCAGAAGACCTTTATCTCTCCTATTCTAAATGACAGATTTGCTGGATAGAAGATTCTCAGCTGCATATTTTTTTCTGTTCATCACATTGAAGATTTCCTGCCATTCCTTTCTGGCCTGCCAAGTTTCAGTAGAGAGATCCGTCGCTAGTCTTATTGGTCTCCCTTTATGTGTTAGAGCACATTTATCCCTAGCTGCTTTCAGAATTTTCTCTTTATCCTTGTATTTTGCTAGTTTCACTATGATATGTCGTGCAAAAGATCGATTCAAGTTACATCTGAAGCGAGTTCTCTGTGCCTCTTGGATTTCAATGCCTTTTTCCTTCCCCAGATCAGGGAAGTTCTCAGCTGTGATTTCTTCAAGTACACCTTCAGCACCTTTCCCTCTCTCTTCCTCCTCTGGAATACCAATTATGCGTAGATTATTTCTCTTTAGTGCATCACTTAGTTCTCTAATTTTCCCCTCATACTCCTGGATTTTTTTTCTCTTTTTCTCAGCTTCCTCTTTTTCCATAATTTTATCTTCTAGTTCACCTATTCTCTCCTCTGCCTCTTCAATCTGAGATGTGGTTGTCTCCATTTTATTTTGCAGCTCATTAATAGCATTTTTTAGCTCCTCCTGACTGTTCCTTAGTCCTTTGATCTCTGTAACAATAGATTCTCTGCTGTCCTTTATACTGTTTTCCAGCCCAGCGATTAATTTTAAGACTATTATTCTAAATTCACTTTCTATTATATTGTTTAAATCGTTTCTGATCAGTTTGTTAGCTGTCGCTATTTCCTGGAGATTCTTTGAGGGGAATTCTTCCATTTTGTCATTTTGGACAGTCCCTGGAGTGGTGCAGAACTGCAGGGCACTTCCCCTGTGTTGTCTTGAATAACTTGCATTGGTGGGAGGGGCTGCAGTCAGACCTGATGTCTGCCCCCAGCCCACCATTGGGGCCACAGTCAGACTGGTGTGTACCTTCTCTTCCCCTCTCCTAGTAGCGGGATTGACTGTGGGGTGGTGTGGCCCATGTGGGGTACTTGCACAGTGCCAGGCTTGTGGTGCTGGGGATCTGGTGTATTAGCTGGGGTGGATCAGCAAGGTGCACAGGGGCGGGAGGGGCACGCTTAGCTCGCTTTTCCTTCAGAGATCCACTTTGGGAGGGGCCCTGCTGCACAGGAAGGGAGTCAGACCCGCAGCCGGAGGGATGGATCCGAAGAAGCACAGTGTTGGGTGTTTGCGTGGTGCAAGCAAGTTCCCTGACAGGAACTGGTTCCCTTTGGGATTTTGGCTGGGGGATGGGTGAGGGAGATGGCGCTGGTGAGCGCCTTTGTTCCCCGCCAAGCTGTGCTCTGTTGTCCTGGGCTCAACAACTCTCCCTCCCATTGTCCTCCAGCCCTCCGGCTCTCCGAGCAGAGCTGTTAACTTATAACCTTCCAGATGTTAAGTCCCGCTTGCTGTCAGAACACAGTCTGTTCGGCACTTCCGCTTTTGCAAGCCAGACTCAGGGGCTCTGCTCTGCCGGCGGGCTTTCCCTCAGCCCTGGCTCCTTCCCGCCAGTCCATGTAGTGAGCACCACCTCTCCGCCCTTCCTACCCTCTTCCATGGGCCTCTCCTCTACGTTTGGCTCTGGAGAATCCACTCTGCTAGTCTTCTGGTGGTTTTCTGGGTTATTTAGGCAGGTGTGGGATTTAGGCAGGTAGGGATTGCATTGAATATGTAGATCGCTTTGGGTAGTATTGAGATTTTAACAATATTTGTTATTCCTATCCAGGAGCGTGGAATCTTTTTCCATTGTTTTGTGTTTTCTTCAATTTCTTTCATAAGCTTTCTATAGTTTTCAACGTATAGATTTTTCACCTCTTTGGTTAGATTTATTCCTAGGTATTTTATGGTTTTTGGTGCAATTGTAAGTGGGATCGATTCCTTGATTTCTCTTTTTGTTTTTTCATTGTTGGTGTATAGGAATGCAACCGATTTCTCTGCATTGATTTTATATCCTGAAACTTTGCTGAATTCATGAATCAATTATAGCAGTTTTTTGGTGGAATCCTGTGGGTTTTCCATCTAGAGAATCATGTCATCTGCAAAGAGTGAAAGTTTGACCTCCTGGCCGATTAGGATGCCTTTTATTTCTTTGTGTTGTCTGATTGCAGAGCCTAAGACCTCCAATACCGTGTTGAATAACAGTGGTGAGAGTAGACATTCCTGTCTTTTTCCTGACCTTAGGGGGAAAGCTCAGTTTTTCCCCATTGAGGATGATATTAGCGTTGGGTCATTCATATATGGCTTTTATGATGTCGAGGTATGCTTCTTCCATCCCTAGTTTCTTGAGGGTTTTTATCAAGAAAGGATGTTGTATTTTGTCAAATTCTTCCTTGCATCTATTGAGAGGTTCATGTGTTTCTTGTCCTTTCTGTTATTGATGTGATGAATCATGTTAATTGTTTTGCTGATATTGAATCAGCCCTGCATCCCAGGTATAAATCCCACTTGGTCATGGTGAATAATTTTTTTAATGTATCGTTAGAGCCAGTTGGCTAATATCTTGTTGAGTATTTTTGTACCCATGTTCATCAGGGAAATTGGTTATAGTTCTCCTTTTTAGTGGGGTCTCTGTCTGGTTTTGGAATCAAAGCAATGCTGGCTTCAAAGAAAGAGTTTGGAAGTTTTCCTTCCATTTCTATGTTTTGGAACAATTTCAAGAGAATAGGTGTTAACTCTTCCTAAAATGTTTGGTAGAATTCCCCTGGAAAGCCATCTGGCCCTGGACTCTTGTTTTTGGGGGAGATTTTTGATTACTAATTCGATTTCTTTACTGGTTATGAGTCTGTTCAAATTTTGTATTTCTTCCTGTTTCAGTTTTGGTAGTGTATATGTTTCTAGGAACTTATCCATTTCTTCCAGATTGTCCATTTTATTGGTGTATAATTTCTCATAATATTCTCTTATTGTTGTTTTCATTTCTGCTGTGTTGGTTGTGACCTCTCCTCTTTCATTCTTGATTTTATTTATTTGGGCCCTTTCTTTTTTCTTTTTGATCAAACTGGCTAGTGGTTTATCAATTTTGTTGTTTGCTTTAAAGCACCAGCTTGTGGCTTTATTTTTCTGTTCTACTTTTTTTTTTTTTTTTGGTTTCAATAGCATTAATTTCTGCTCTAATCTTTATTATTTCCTGTCTTATGCTGGTTTTGGGTTTTATTTGCTCTTCTTTTTCCAGCTCCTTAAGGCATAAGCTTAGGTTGTGTATCTGAGATCTTTTTTCCTTCTTTAGGAAGGACTGGGTTGGTATATACTTTCCTCTTATGTCTGCCTTTGCTGCATCCCAGAGGTTTTAGGTTGTGGTGTTATCATTTTCATTGACTTCCATACACTTTTTAATGTCCTCTTTAACCTGATGGTTAGCCCATTCATTCTTTAGTAGGATGTTCTTCAGTCTCCAAGTATTTGTTACCGTTCCAATTTTTTTTCTTGTGGTTGATTTCGAGTTTCATAATGTTGTGGTCTGATAATATGTACGGTTTTATCTCAATCTTTTTGTACTTTCTGAGGGCTGACTTATGTCCCAGTATGTGTTCTATTCTGGAGAACATTCTATGTGCCCTGGAGAAGAATGTATACTCTGTTGCTTTAGGATGAAATGTTCTGAATATATCTGTTAAGTCAATCTGGTCCAGTGTGTCATTAAAAGCCATCATTTTCTTGTTGATTTTCTGTTTAGATGATCTGTCCAATGTTGTAACTGGGGTGTTGAAGTCCCCTCCTGTTATGGTATTATTATCAATGAGTGTCTTTATGTTTGTGATTAATTGATTTATATATTTGGGTGTCTGCACATTTGGAGCATTAATGTTTATAATTGTTAGGTATTCTTGGTGGATAGACTCCTTGATTATGATATAATGCCCTTCTGCATCTCTTGATACAGTCTTTATTTTAAAGTCTAGATTTTCTGATATAAGTATGGCTACTCCAGCTTTTTTTGGCAAACATTAACCTGATAGATGGTTCTCCATACCCTTAGTTTTAATCTGAAGGTGTCTTTAGGTCTAACGTGGGTCTCTCGTAAACAGCATATAGATGGATCTTGTTTTCTTATCCATTCTGTTACCCTCTGTCTTTTCATTGGAGGATTGAGTCCATTGATGTTTAGAGTGAGTACTGAAAGAAATGAATTTATTCCCATTATGTTGCTTGTAGAGTTGGAGTTTCTGCTGGTGTTCTCTGGTCCTTTCCAATCTTTGTTGCTTTTGGTATTTATTTATTTATTTATTTATTTATTTATTTATTTATATTTTCATCTTGTCTCCCCTGAGAAAGTCTGTCTTAAAATTTCTTGCAGGGCTGGTTTAGTGCTAACAAAATATTTTAACTTTTGTTTGTTTAGGAACTTTTTATCTCTCCTTCTGTTTTGTATGATAACCTTGCTGGATAAAGAATTCTTGGCTGCATATTTTTCTGATTCAGTGGATTGAATATATCTTGCCACTCCTTTTTGGCCTCCCAAGTGTCTGTGTATAGGTCTGCTACAAATCTGATCTGTCTTCCCTTGTAGGTTAGGGACTTTTTTTCCCTTGCTGCTTTCATGATTCTTGTCTTGCCTGAGTATTTTGTGAATTTGACTATGATATGCCTTGCTGATGGTCGGTTTTTGTTGAATCTAATGGGAATCCTCTGTGCTTCCTGAATTTTGATGTCTGTGTCTTTCCCCAGGTTAGGAAAGTTTTCTGCTATGATTTGCTCACATAACCCTTCCACCCCTATTTCTCTCTCTTCCTCTTCTGGGACCACTATGATTCTGATGTTTCTTTTTAATGAGTCACTGAGTTCTCTAATTTTTAATTTGTATCTTTTGCCTTAATTCCCTTCTTTTTTTTTATGCTTCATTAGTCTCCATAAATTTGTCCTCTATATCGCTGATTCTCTGTTCTGCCTCATCCATCCTTGCCACCGTGGCATCCATTCGAGATTGCAGCTCATTTATAGCATTTTGTATTTCATCCTGACTAGCTTTTACTTCTTCTATCTCCACAGAAATGGATTCTAATCTATTTTGACTCCAGGTAGAATTTTTATTTTCATGATTCTAATTTGTGGATCAGACACCTTGCTTGTATCTGTGTTGGTTAAGTCCCTGGCTGTCATTTCTTCCTGCTCTTTCTTTTGGGGTGAATTCCTCCATTTCATCATTTTGAAGGAGAAAAGGAAATTGTGAGGCAAAAAACTTAAACAATTTTAAATTTAAAAAAATATTAAAATTAAAAAATTAAAAGCAAACAAACACACACACACAAATCAAATAAATTATGCTAGATCCTAGGTGTGTTTGGTCTGGTTGTGGAAAGGAGCTTGATAGATTAGAGAAAAAAGGGGAAAGAAAAAAAGCAAATCATTTGAAAATTTCAAAAAATGAATGCACTGAAGTAGACTAAAATGAAATATAGGAGTAAAATAGAAGTTGAAAAAATTTACATGAAGGTAAAAAATATAGTAGAAAAACATGAAAGAAAATATTTTTTTTCTTTTTTTTTATATATGAAATTTATTGACAAATTGGTTTCCATACAACACACAGTGCTCATCCCAAAAGGTGCCCTCCTCAATACCCATCACCCACCCTCCCCTCCCTCCCACCCCCCATCAACCCTCAGTTTGTTCTCAGTTTTTAACAGTCGAAAGAAAATATTTTTAAAATTTTTTTTTTTCCACGTTTATTTATTTTTGGGACAGAGAGAGACAGAGCATGAACGGGGGAGGGGCAGAGAGAGAGGGAGACACAGAATCAGAAACAGGCTCCAGGCTCTGAGCCATCAGCCCAGAGCCCGACGCGGGGCTCGAACTCACGGACCATGAGATCGTGACCTGGCTGAAGTCGGACGCTTAACCGACTGCGCCACCCAGGCGCCCCAAGAAAATATTTTTAATAAAAATTAAAAATAAAAATGAATTTTTCTCTTTCTGTATTGCAGAGAAAGAAGAGAAATTAAAAAAGAGGAAAAAAATGGAAAGAAAATTGAATAGATGGACTGGCAAACAGACTGAAATACAACTGACATTACTTTGTTTTACCCTAGAAGTCAAGCTATGAAGTGCTTTATAGTCCATAAACTAAGCAGGTGGCTAGACTTGTGTTCTTTAAGAATGAGGTTGGTCCAGTTGGGCGGTGCTTAGTGTAACAGCTCCGTTCTGCACTAGATGGTGCTGCTTAGCTTACTGGAGTGGATTGTTGTGGCACTTATAGGTGCATATCTCATGCGTGGGAGCAGTGAAAATGGTGTCACCCAGCTACCCGGTCTCTATATTGGAACACTGTTCTCCCTGATTAGCAATTGTGCACCCGTGGTTTGTCTTCAGCATCTGTCCACTCCCTGCTTTTACACAGTCTGTGGCCAAGCCCCAGGCAGCACCTTCCTCCTGAATTTTGTCTCTGATGTGGCTGTTTTCCTTGACACCTTCTGAGGGACTGCGGCTTTGACCAGTTCTGCCCCTCTGCAAGAGGGTTTCATAGAGTAATGGCTAGGTGCCGGCTGCACCCAGGAATGTTTGCGGGACCATGCTGCTGCCGATGCTGAGACTGTGGCTGGTGCCAGCCTGCCCCAGAAAAACTTTGCAAGATAGTGTAGCAGCAGTGTTTCAGGGATTATGGAAAATCACAACACACATCTGGCACCAGTCTTCACCCTTAACAACCTTGTTCCAGCACCAGAAAATGTCGTTGTTCTCCTGGGTCTACTGGGGCCTTGCCTTTGGGGTATCCACACAGCCTTTACCAGATGTCCTCCTATCAGGGGAACTGCCTCTCCCCATGTCCCCTGAAGAACCCCGGACTCCACTCTGCTGCTGAGAATTCGCCCTTCTCACCAGAGCACCATCAGGTATTGAGCCATGGAGTTTCAGACTCTGCACTTCCTCTGTTTATAGGGTTTAAACCCTTTTCTTTCTCCTTTCTCTTTTCTCCCTTTTTAGTTCAGTCCCTGTGGCTGTTTCCACTTTTCCACTTTCTCTCCAGCTGCTTTGTGGGCAGTGATTTTCACATATTCTCACCTCTCCATCTTTGTCCTTTCTATGCACACAAAAGTGGCTCCCTGCCCTCTGCAACTTCTCTCTCCCCCAGTTAACCTCTCTGCTCTGTGTACCTGCTGAGTTCTGTGGTTCAGGTTGTGCAGATTGTTGTATTAATCCTCAGATCAGTTTTCTAGGTGTGCAGGATGGTTTAGTGTTGGTCTGACTGTATTTCATGGATGCGAAGCAAACAAAAAAATTCCATGCTGTTTCACCATCTTGGCTCCTCCCCATATTACATCCATTTATTTTTTGAGTTCCTTGACTGATTTTTTACAGAAATATTCTTTTTTCTTTTTCTTTTTTTTTTTTTTACTGCTTTTATGCTTCCTACTTTCATATTGTCACTTTTGGTCTCTCCTGTCCACTCAAAGTGTCCCCTTTAATAATACTTGCAGAGCTGGCTTAGTGGTCATGAACTCCTTTAGTTTTAGTTTGAGAAACTCTTTATCTTTCTTTCCATTCTGAATGATACCCTGCTGGATAGAGTATTCTTGGATGCCCCTTTTTTTCCCATTCAACACTTTGAATATATCATGTCACTCCCTTCTGGCTTGCAAAATTTCTGCTTAAAAATCTGCTGATAGCCTTATGGGGCTTCCCTTGTATGCAACTATATTCTTCTGTCTTGCTGCCTTAAAATTTTTCTTTATCACTACATTTTGCCATTTTAATTACAATATGACTTGGGGTGGATCTGCTTTTGTTGATTCCATTAGGGTTTGTAAGTGCCTTCTGCATCTGGATATCTGTTTCCTTCCCCAGAGTCAGGAAGTTTTCAGCTATTATTTCTTCAAATAAGTTTTCTTCCCCCTTTCTTCTGTATTCGTCTGGGGTTCCTATAATACAAATGTTATTACTTTTGATGGAGTTTCTGAGTTCCCAAAGACTATTTTCATTTTGCATATATTTTTCTCTTTTTTGTTCAGGTTGATTAATTTCCATTATTCTTCCTTCTAGGTCATTAACTCATTCCTCTGCTTTTTCCAGCCTGCTGTTTGTTTCATCAAGTGTGTTTCTCATTTTATTTATTGGACCCTTTATCTCTGCTATGTTATTCCTTATTTGTGTTAAGGGTGACACTAATGCCTTCCACTCTTTCCTCAAGTCCAGTGAGTATCTTTATTATCATTACTTTAAATTCTCTCTCAGGCAGGTTACCTATATCTCTTTCACTTAGACCTCTGGTGGTGGCTTCGTCCTCTTCTTTAATGTAGGACAAATTCCTCTGTTTCCTCATTTTATCTAAGTCTCTGTGTCTGTTTCTCTGTGTTAGTAATGTCATCTCTGTCTCCTCTTCTTGAGGATAATGGCCTTATGAACAAGAGCTCCCATAGTGCCCTGCTGTGTAGTGTCACCTGTTCCCTAGGGCCTGAGGCTTCAGAGAATGTCTCCAATGTGTGTTGTGTATGTGTCCTGGCCACTTTATACTTCAGGCCAGTCATCTGAAGAGGCTCTCTTTGCCTGTTTTGGGCGATGTTTTATCCCTGGCCTAAATGTAGCAAGTTTTAACTAGATGTTCTCTTGTCTACTTGTGAAATGAGAGTTGTTGCTACTGCCACTGGAGCCAAGGCCCCACAAAACTCCCTGTTTGAGAGATGTAGCATTGGAAGGGGTTTGGTTTGGTGTTCTGGGTGAGGGAGCCACTGTGCTGAGACTAAGGTAAGTATGACTGTAAAGAGTAGTTTCACCAGAGCATTGCAGGGGTGGGACATTGTGTAAGCAAGTTAGGTAATAAATGTCAGTACTATGCTGGTTCCTGTAGTTGGCCCTGTGCTTATGCTGAGGGGTAGGGGAGAGAAATGTCACCTACCAGTTTCTTTGTTCCTGGAAGGGCCTCTCCTTGAACACTGCCTCTCTGGGACATGCCCTAACATGAGAAATTGACCTTCCCACTGTGTTCCCCAGGTGCTCCCCAGAGTGCTATTTCCTTGCTGTATGTCTGTGAACTGTTTGCCCTGCTTTCTTTCAAGGTGCAGCCTCAATGCCCTTCATGCCCATTCACAGCCACACTCACTGAGATTTGAAACCCCAGTCTTTAAGCCCTGCTGATTGCAAGAACTCTGTTAATTTAGCTCCTTTTGCTGTAGGGATTTGTCTTTCCTGTGTGGGCTCATCTGCATGCTAATCTGTCTCTCACCCTTCTCTGTGACCATGGCTCCCTCCCCACTGCAGCAGCCACTATCTATATATCTCTTATTATGCATCTCTATACTTTCTACATTCTTCAGTGTGGCCTATTCTCCTCTTTTAGTAAGGCCGTTTGTTTTGCCAGTCTTTAGGTTGGTTTCTGGGGGTATTTGATAGTTATCTAGCTATATTCATGAAAGGAGATGAACCTAGGATCCTCCTACTCCACTGCCACCTTCCTGAATTTCATACTATGTAAATTGTACTTCAAGAAAGAGAGATGACAACAAAAAATACTTATGCCAGTTTTTGGATTATATATATATATTTTTTTTTCTACTAGGCAGGATCATTATATGTTAAACTTGTTTCTCTCCCTCTTTTTCTTCTTCATTTCATGTGCCAAGGTGTATAAGTTTATTTGGAGATCCTCTTGGGACCCAGACATCTCATTCTTCATATCCTTGCTTATACATCACCAAATGGTCATAGGAATTTAAATATAAAAGACAGTAGAAAATACTTTAAATATAAAGAAACCTCATGCTTTAACATAGCATATGCTAGAGTTATTAGGAATATGTAGATGTACTAATAAAGAGACTATTTCAACTGGGATTGATTCTATTCCACCTGGGATTCCATGGTTGACTATGACAGTAGGAGAGTAGTATTTAGGTAAGGGAGGTTGGTAGGGCAGGATTTGTGTATGCCTGTGTCCTTAAGAGAAATACCATCTAAAAAACACCTAAATAGCCTTATTTATTTTTAAAAAGTTTATTTTATTTATTTATTGTGAGAGAGGCAGGGAGGAAGGGGCAGAAAGAGTGGGAGAGAGAGAATCCCAAGCAGGCTCTGCACTGTCAGTGCAGAGACCAATGCAGGGTTCATTCTCACAAACCATGAGATCATGACCTGAGCGGAAATCAAGAGTCAGACGCTTAATTTACTGAGCCACCCAGGTGCCCAACCCAAGTACTATTAACCCCAATATTGGGTTGGGAAGATACATGCATAGGGAATAGCATTTGGAAACAAGTTGAAGCTGCAGCTGTCATCAGCAACTGTACAACTAAGCTTGGGTTAGTAAGAAAAAAAATTCATTTTGAGAGTAGAATGAGATTGTACCTCAACTCTTCATGACCTCAGCCTAGATCTCTCACAGTATGGTAATGACATTTTTTATTATGGTTCATAAATAGCCTAATTTGAAGACATCAGATTGCATAGCTGGTATCACATCTCTTGGGTAGAGATCTTTGAGCAGGCTTGTAAACATGTCTATCAAAACTTTGCCTGTTTTTAAGAAAGTTATACCTGCTTAAGAGATGTGATGCTACCTCTTCAATCTGTGGAGTGATTAGTTCTTGGTAGGGCCAAAGATGACCATCTTAAAAATGGCATTTTGATGCTTCTATTTTCGCTATGCCAAAGAGGAAAGATTCTCTACAAAAGAAAGATAATCCATAGAAAGGACTTTGTTGTTTTTATTATTAGTAGTGAAGGCTTATCAAAATTTGGGAAATTAAAAACAAAGAAAAAATAAGTTTAGGGGAAATTATTTGTGAGGAATTTGAGGATACAGGCTTGGCGAATGCCAACAGCAGAGTTTCAGAATTGAAAACGTTGACTTCTGCAGGATTGGGGGAAATACCACATGACAGCACTAGTACCTTTTCACCGAATTTGTTCCCAATAGAATTATGGAGGTTATGGGCACTGGCCAATAATAATCTGGCTGAAGCATAGAAGTAACACTGAAACCAAATTTTCTTCAAATGTGTTATTTCTCTCCTTTATTTACTCAAATGCTTTGAAGTATTTTCTGGGGTCTTCTCTTGTTAACTGTCAAGTGGCTCTAAATTGTATTGTATACAATTTTGTGTCTAATTGTGTTCTAAGGGTAGCATATTGCTTGAGATGGACTGTTGAAGTACATGGGGGGGAATTCTAACAATATTTTCCATAGTTTTTTTGGCATAGAATTACTGCTATGGTGTATTTTATGTTGTATGAACTCCTTAAAATGTTGAAAAATAGGCTTACTCCATACCAAAAAGCAATACAATAAAAAAAAATAGGCAGAACTCCTGAATAAACATTCTTCTGGGAAGACATACAGATGGATAAAGACACATGAAGAGATTCTCAGGGAGGGACCAAGATGGTGGAGCAGCATGGAAGTTTTGTGTCTCTCATCCCTGAAATGAAGCCAGATCAACACCAAATCATCTTGCACACCTAGAAAATTGATCTGAGAATTAACTCAACAATATGCAAAACTTGAACCACAGAACTCAGCAGGTATGTGGCACAGAGAGGTGAACTGGGGGAAAGAGAAGCCATGGAAGGTAGGAAGCTATTTTTGCTTGCAGAGAAAGGACAGAGATGGGGTGTGGGGGAGAGTACAAGAAAGGCACTCCCCCTGAAAGCAGCTTGAGAGAAAGAGAAAGAGTGGAAATACTTAGAAGGGAATTAATAAGAAAGGGAGAAAGAGAGGGTTTGGATACCATTAAGACTCTAGGAATAGAGGAGTGCAGAGTCTGAAACTCCACAGCTCGATACCTGGCAGTGCTCTGGTAGGAAGGGCAAATACCCAGGAGCAGACAGTGAGGTCTGAGGGGTCCTCAGGCCACACACAGAGAGGCAGTTCCCCTGATGAGAGGACATTTGGTAGAGGGTTTGTGGCCTCTGCACAGGCAAAAGTCCCAGAAGACCCTAGAGATCAGCCATATTTGCTGGTGTGGGAACAAGCACATAAGGAGGCAGTAGAGACTGGTGCCAGATATGTGTTGTGATTTACCATAATCCCTGAAATGCTGCTGCTACATGATCAAACTTTTTCTGGGGCAGGGTGGCACCCGACTGCAGTCTCTGGGCCTCTGCAGTGGCATGGTTGCATAAGCATTCCCAGGGGCAGGCCAGCACTGGACATGGCTTGGCAAAACACTCTCCCAGAGGGTCTGAGTGGGACAAAGCCGCAGGGCCCTCAGGAGTGAGGGGTTTCGAAACCCTATCTGAGATAAAACTCAGGAGAGAGGTGTTGTTTGGCAGGCTGACAACTTAGTGGCAGACAGGGTAGAGGTGGGGAGTGGACAGAGGCCAGAGACAAAAGAAGGGTGCTTGATTTCCAGTGGACAAGAGGACAGAGTTCTGATACCAGAGACTGGGTAGCTGGGTGTGGCCATTTTCACCTCTCTCATGCATGAGCATACACGTGTACACACACCACAACAATCCACCCCAGTAAGCTAAGCAGTGCCATCTAGTGGAGAACAGAACTGTTACACTAAGCCCCATGCAACTGTTCTGACTGTGCTGTAAGGAATACAAGTCTTTCTGCCTGCTTACTTTACAGACTATAATGTGCTTCATAGTTTGACTTCTAGGGGAAACTGAATGTAATTTCAATTGTATTCCATTCTGTACCCTGGTCTATCTATTCAATTTTGTTTTCTTTTTATTTTATTTTCTTGAAAACAGAAAGAGAAAAAAATTATTTTTTATTTTCTATTTTTATAAAAATATTTTAAATATTTTAAATTTTTTTGAATGTCTATTTATTTTTGAGAGAGAGAGACAGAGCATGAGCGGGGGAGGGGCAGAGAGAGAGGGAGACACAGAATTCAAAGCAGGCTCCAGACTCTGAGCTGTCAGCACAGAGCCTGATGTGGGGCTCAAACTCACAAGCCATGAGATCATGACCTGAGCTGAAGTCAGATGATCAACTGACTGAGCCACCCAGGTGCCCCAAATATTTTAAATATTTTTTCTACTATATTTTTTACTTCTTTTGAAAATTTTTTTCTCCTATTCTATTTTCAACATTTCATTTATTCTATTTTATTGTATCCATTTTTTAAATTTTCAAATGTTTTCCTCTTTTCTTTTCTTTACTTTCCCTTTCCCTCTATTCTCTCAAACTTCTTTCAACAACCAGACCAAAACACACCTAGGATCTAGCATCCTGTCTTTGATTTTTTTGTGTTTTTTTTAATTTTAATTTTTAATTTTATTAATTATTTTTCTTTCTCCAAATTGACAAAACAAAGGAATTCACCCCAAAAGAAAGAACAGGAAGAAATGACAGCCAGGGACTTAACCAACACAGATACAAAGAGATGTCCGAACCAGAATTTAGAATTATGGTAATAATACTAGCTGGAGTAAAAAATAGATTAGAATCCCATTCTGCAGAAATAAAGAAGTAAAAGCTATCAGGATGAAATAAAAAAAAAAAAACTGAGCTGCAATCTCGAATGAATGCCACAGCGGCAATGATGGGTGAAGCACAGCAGCAAATAAGCAATAAGGAGGACAAACTTATGGAGAATTATGAAGCAGAAAAAAAGAGGGAGAGTAAGGCAAAAGAGCATGATATAAGAATTAGATAACTCAGTGATTAATTAAAAAGGAATAACTTCAGAATCATAGGGGTCCCAGAAGACAAAGAGAGAGAAAAAGGGGTAGAAGGTTTATGTGAGCGAATCATAGAAGAAAACTTTCTTAACCTGGGGAAAGACACAGACATCAAAATCCAGAAGCACAGATAACTCCCATTAGATTCAACAAAAACTGACCATCAACAAGGCATATCATAGTCAAGTTCATAAAATACACAGACAAGGAAATAATCATGAAAGAAGCAAGGGAAAATAAAGTTCTTAACCTATCAGGGAAGACGGATCAGGTTTGAGGCAGACCTAGCCAAAGAAACGTGGCAGGCCAGAAAGGAGTGGCAAGATATATTCAATACGCGGAATCATAAAAATGTTCATCCAAGAATTCTTTATCATGCAAGGCTATTATTTAAAAAGGAAGGAGAAATAAAAAGTTTCCCAGAAAAACAAAAACTAAAGGAATTCATGACCACTGAACCAGCCCTGTAAAAATTTTAAGGGGAACTTTCTGAGGGGAGAAAAGATGAAACAAAATTAAAAAGACCAAAACAACAAAGACTAACAAGGACTAGAGAATACCACCAGAACCTCCAACTCTACAGGCAACACAATGGCAATAAATTCATCTTTCAGTACTCACTAAATGTCAGTAGACTAAACACTCTAGTCAAAAGACAGGGTAACAGAATGTATAAGAAAACAAGATCCACCTATATGCTATTTACAAGAGACCCATTTTAGACCTAAAGACACCTTCAGATTGAAAGTAAGGGGATGGAGAACCATCTATCATGCTAATGGTAGCCGAAAGAAAGTCAGAGTAGCCATACTTATATCAGGCAATCTAGATTTTAAAATAAAGACTATAACAAGTGATGAAGAAGGGCATTATATCATAATGAAAGGGTCTATCCACCAGGACCTAACAATTGTAAACATCTATGCCCCCAATCTGAAAGAACCCAAATATGTAAATCAATTAATCACAAACATAAAGAAACTCATTGATAGAAATACCATAGTAGTAGGGGACTTCAACACCCCCACTTGCAACAATGGAAAGATCATCTAGACAGAAAATCAACAAGGAAACAATGTCTTTGAATGACACACTGGACTGGATGGACTTAACATATATATTCAGAACATTTCATCCTAAAGCAGCAGAATATACATTCTTGCCCAGTGCACACGGAATACTGTTCAGAATAGATCACATACTGGAACAAAAATCAGCCCTCAACAAGTACAAAAAAATCTTGATCATTTCATGCATAGTTTCAGACCACAATGCTATGAAACTCAAAATTAACCACAACAAAAATTTGGAAAGAACAAATACTTGGAGACTAAAGAACACCCTACTAAATAATGAATGGGCTAACCAAGAAGTTAAAGAAGAAATTAAAAAGTCCATGAAAGCCCGAGCAACTAGGTGGCTCAGTCTGTTAAGCGTCTGACTTCAGCTCAGGTCATGATCTCACGGTTCATGGGTTCAAGCCCTGCATTGGGCTCTGCACTGACACCTCAGAGCCTGGAGCCTGCTTCAGATTCTATGTCTCCCTCTCTTTATGCTCCTCTCCCACTCATGCTGTGTCTGTCTTTCTCTCTCTAAAATAAACATTAAAAAATTTATAAAATAAAAACTACATGGAAGCCAATGAATATGATAACAACACAGCCACAAACCTCTGGGATGCAGCAAAGTTGGTCATCTGAGGGAAGTATATAGCAATCCAGGCCTTCCTAAAGAAGGAAGAAAGGTCTCAGATACACAACTTAACCTTACATCCTAAGGAGCTGGAAAAAGAACAGTAAATAAAACCCCAAAAGAGCAGAAGACAGGAAATAATAAAGATTAGAGCAGAAATCAATGCTATTGAAATAAACAACAACAACAACAACAAAAACAGAACGGATCAATGAAACCAGGAGCTGGTTCCTTGAAAGAATTAACAATATTGACAAACCCTTAGCCAGTATGATCAAAAAGAAAAAGGGAAGTAACCAAATAAATAAAATCAAGAATGAAAGAGGAGAGATCACAACAAACACTGCAGAAATACAAACAATAATAAGAGAATATTATGAACTATTACATGCCAATAAATTGGGCAATCTGGAAGAAATAGACAAATGCCTGGAAACATATAAACTACCAAAACCGAAACAAGAAGATATAGAAAATTTGAACAGACCCATAACTGGTAAAGAAATCGAACTATAATAAAAAATCTCCCCCAAAACAAGAGCCCAGGGCCAGATGGCTTCCCAGGGGAATTCTAACAAACATTTAAAGAAGAGTTAACACCTATTCTTTGGAAGCTGTTCCAAAAAATAGAAATGGAAGGAAAACTTCCAAACTCTTTCTATGAAGCCAGCATTACTTTGATTCCAAAACCAGAAAAAGACCCCACTAAAAGGAGAACTACAGACCAATTTACCCGATGAAGGTGGATGCAAAAATCCTCAACAAAATACTAGCCAATTGGATCCAACAATACATTAAAAAAATTATTCACTATGACCAAGTGGGATTTATACCTGGGATGTGGGGCTGGTTCAATATCTGCAAAATAGTCCATGTAATACATCACATCAATAAAAGAAATGACAAGAACCACATGATCCTCTCAATAGATGCAGAGAAAGCATTTGAAAAAATACAACATCCTTTCTTGATAAAAGCCCTCAAGAAAGTAGGGATAGAAGGAGCATACTGCAAGATCATAAAAGCTATATATAAAAGACCCAACGCTAATATCATCCTCAATGGGGAAAAACTGAGAGCTTTCACCCTAATGTGAGGAACACATCAGTGATGTCCATTCTCACCACTGTTATTCAACATAGTATTGGAAGTTTTAGCCTCAGCAATCAGACAACACAAAGGAATAAAAAGCATCAAAATTGGCAAGGAGGAAGTCAAACTTTCACTCTTAACAGACGACCTGATACTGTACATGAAAAACCAGAAGATTACACAAAGAAACTGCTAGGATGGATCCATAAATTCAGCAAAGTCGCAGGATATAAAATCAATGCACAGAAATTGGTTGCATTTCTATACACCAATAATGAAGCAACAGAAAGATAAATCAAGGAATTGATCCCATTTGCAGTTGCATGAAAAGCCATAAAATACCTAGGAATAAATATAACCAAAGAGGCAAGAAATATATACACTTGAAATTATCAAAAGCTTATGAAAGAAATTGAAGAAGACACAAAAAAATGGAAAAAGATTCCATGTTCGTGTTCTGGAAGAACAAATGTTGAAATGTTGATACCACCCAAAGCAATTTACATATGCAGTGCAATCCCTATTAAAATAACATCATTATTCTTCACAGAGCTAGAACAAACAATCCTAAAATTTCTATGGAGCCAGAAAAGACCCTGAATAGCCAAAGCAATCCTGAAGCTGGAGACATGACAATCCCGGACTTCAAGATGTATTACAAAGCTGTAACCATCAAGACAGTATGGCACAAAAACAGACACATAGATCAATGGAACAGAATACAGAACCCAGAAATGGATCCACAAACGTATGGCCAGCCAATCTTTGACAAAGCAGGAAGGAATGTCCAATGGTATAAAGACAGTCTCTTCAGCAAGTGGTGCTGGGAAAACTGGACAACAACATGCAGAAAAATGAATATGGAACACTTTCTTACTTTCTTACAGCATAAACAAAAATAAACTCAAAATGGAAGGAAGACCTAAATGTAAGACAGGAAGCCATCAAAATCCTCGAGGAGAAAGCAGGCAAAAACCTCTTTGACCTGGGCCGCAGCAACTTCCTCCTCAACATGTCTCCAGAAGCAAGTGAAACAAAAGAAAAAATGAACTGTTGGGATCTCATCAAGATAAAAAGCTTTTGCACATCCAAGGAAAGAATCAGCAAATCTAAAAGGCAACCAACGGAATGGGAGAAGATATTTGCAAATGACTTATCAGATGAAGGGTTAGTATCCAAAATCTATAAATAACTTACCAAACTCAACACCCAAAAAACAAAGAATCCAGTGAAGAAATGGGCAAAAGACATGAATAGACACTTTTCCAAAGAAGACAGCCAGATGGCCAACCGACACATGAAAAAAATTCTCATCAGGGAAATCCAAATCAAAACCACAGTGAGATACCACCTGACACCTGTCAGAATGGCTAACATTAACAACTCAGGAAACAACAGATGTTGGCGAGGATGCAGAGAAAGAGGATCTCTTTTGTACTGCTGGTGGGAATGCAAACTGGTGCAGCCACTCTGGAAAACAATATGGAGGTTCCTTAAAATTTAAAAATAGAGCTATCCTGTGACCCAGTAATTGCACTACTAGATATATATCCAAGGGATACAGGTATGCTATGTCAAAGGGGCACATGCACCCCAATGTTTATAGCAGTGCAATTGGCAATAACCAAAGTATGGAAAGAGCTCTAATATATATATATATATATATATATATATATATATATATAATGGAGTGTTGCTAGACAATGAAAAAGTGAAATCTTGCATTTGCAACAACGTGGATGGAACTAGAGGGTAATATGCTAAGTGAAATTAGTCAGTCAGAGAAAGACAAATATCTGACTTTAGTCATATGAGGAATTTAAGATTCAAAACAGATGAATATAAGGGAAGGGAAGCAAAAAGAATATAAAAACAGGGAGGGGGAAATATTGGAGATTTAAATACAGAGAACAAACTGAGGATTGCTGGAAGGATTGTGGGTGGTGGGATGGATAAATGGGTAAGGGACATTAAGAGAGACACTTGTTCGGATGAGCACTGGGTTATACATAGGGGATGAATCACTGGAATCTACTCCTGAAAACATTATAGCAGTATATGCTAACTAAACTGGATGTAAATTAAGAATAAATTAATTAATTAGAAAATAAAAAAGGAAAAAAAAAAGAAAAAATGTAATTAAAGGATAAAAAAATGAAGTAAACTTAGCCCAGAGAAGAATGCAAAGTTCTGTTTCAGTATTGTGAATAAATAATATTCTTCTGCATCTGTAGGAATTCTTCCGTAACAACATGGGTAAATGAAAGTACTGCCATCTGCTTGATTACTTCCTATGATGGAGGACCAACACTAAATACAGAGAACGAAGAAGTGTAGAGTATTGTGAGATACTTCTTGTTAGGAAAATATTTCTTCTATTAAACTTGTTTAAAAATTAAAAAAAAAAATTGAAGAAGTGACTGAAAAAAAAGAAAAGATTCTCAACACCACTCATCATCAAGAAAATGCAAATCAAAACCACAACAAGATATCACCTTACATCTTTTAGACTGGGTAAAAACAAAAAGACAAGAAATAACAAGTGTTGTGATGATATGAAGAAAAAGGAATCCTTATACACAGTTGGAGGAAATGTAGGTTGTTACAGCCACTGTGGAAAATAGTATGAAGGTTCCCCCCCAAAAAAAAGTTAAAAATAGAAGTAGCATACAATCCAATAATTCCATTATTGGGTATTTGCCCAAAGAAAATGAAAACACTAATTTGAAAAGATATTTACACCCCAATGTTTTTTGCAACATTATTTAAAATAACCAAATATGACAGCAACCTAAGTGTCCATCATTAGATGAGTGGATAAAAAGATGTGGTACACACACAGACACACACACACACTACAATATCACACAGCCATAAGAAAGATGAGATCATGCCATTTGAGACAACACTGATAGACCCAAAGAGTATTATTAAACTGAGTGAAGTAATTAAGACTGGAAAAGACAAATACCCTAAGATTTCACTCATAAGTGGAATCTAAAAAAATGAATAAACAAACAAAAAGCAGAATCATATCTATAAATACAAAGAACAAGCTGATGATTGCTAATGGGAAAGGCAGTGAGCAGTTGGGCAAAATTGGTGAGGTGTAGTGGGAGATACAGGCTTCCAGTTATGGAATAAACAACTCACAAGAATAAAAGGTACAACATAAAAAGTATAGTAAATGATATTGTAATAACAATGTATGGGGATGGTTGGGGTTCACTTGTGGTGAATATAGCATAGTGCATAAACTTATGAAATCACTATGTTATACACTTGAAACTAATGTAAAATGTGTGTCATTACACTCAAAAAAGGAAACAAAAAAAATTACTTTGTAGGTGCCCAAAGAGTTGGATCCTTTTCAATGAAATTAGTGCAGTTTGGACCCCATAATGTACTCACACCCCTCTGTATGAGATCAAGTTGAATAAAAAATTGAAGTGGACAAAAATTTGAGCTTTACTTTTACATTTCAATGGCAGATTGAGTCTATTTGTATTAGTTTTTATATTTCTGTAACAAATTGCCACATATTTAGTGGCTTAGAATAACAGATTTATTATCTCACAGTTCTCTAGGTCAGAAGTCTGACATGGCCCTCATTGGGCTAAAATCAAGATATAAACAGGATTCTTGTGCCTTTATGGAGACTTTTCAAAGGAGAATATGTCCCTTGTCCTTTCCAGCCTCTGGAAGCCACCTGTATTCCTTGGCTCATAGCTTCTTTGCTTCATTTTCAAAGTCAGCATCATCAGTGCAAGTCCTTCACATGTTGCTATCCCTCTGGTTGTCTGCAGCTGGAAAATATTTCAGCTTTAAAAGACTCATGTGATTAGAGTGGGCCTATCTGGATAATCCAGAGAAATTTACCAATCTCAATGTCCTTATGTTTAATCACATCTACAGATTCCATTTTACCATGTAAGGTAACATACCCACAGGTTCCAGGAAGTAAGAAGTAGACATCTTTTGGGGTGCATTATTCTCCTACTACATTACTCTAGGTAATTTAGGCAAAAGAGATTCCATATATAATATTGAATAACTTATAGAATCATTAGGAGGGCTAATGTAACAGACTTTAAGTTGAGCTTTCTGGAAGGACTTCCAAAGCTACACTGTAAATCTACATCACCTAATGTTCCCTTTGTATCATTAGACACTCACTGCAATGGAGAAACTTTCCTAACAAAAATGACATTCTACTACAGCAGGACCCCAAGATGCTGATCTTGTTATGATTTACATCCACAAAATGTATTACACCAAATGTTGCTTCTCAACATTCCTAAAGCTAATGTCTGAATTCTAGGACCTTTGCTAATACAACCACAGGAAATCCAAACATCTCCAAAATTTTAGCTGCCAACAATGGTATGACCTATTCCATACTGTCACCATCTAAGAACATTTCACTAGCCAAACACAAGTCACTTCTGGAAATTTAGCTCCATGAGAGTCCTAAAAATGCAGTTTTCTGTTCTCTGGCCTCTGCTCAATAGGTAGGCATAGAATTAAGGTGGGAATGGATTTGAAGGCCAGTTTACTGTATCTCCTCGTGTCAGTCTCCATACACACCCATTTTCCCATTTTTAAACATACATGCGACATCAACCTCTTCCTGCTGAACATTAAATAAACATTCCTCCCCCCTAAGTGAATAAAATATGCTTATCCTTCTCTCAAAAGTGGAGGCATGGTAATCATAAAACAAATGCTGAACACTATTTTCAATTTTCACCTCTTACTATGCCCTAGTTAAAACACTACGGAAAAGGAAGAACAGAGAAAAATGATTCAAATGTAAATATTTTTAGCAGAATGAAGAAGTCAATATGGGAAAGATGAAGAGTTGGAACGCTTGGTAATTATTCTTTTAAAATTTTTTAATGTTTATTAATTTTTGAGAGAAAGAGACAGAGCATTAGTGGGAGAAGGGGGGAGAGAGAGAGAGACACAGAATCAGGAGCATACTCCAGGCTCTGAGCTGTCAACACGGAGACCAACGTGGGGCTGTAACTCATGAGTGGTTAGGTCATGACCTGAGCTGAAGTGGGACACCCAACCAAAGGAGCCACCCAGGCACCCCCCCCCCACCTTGGTAGTTTTTCTTGCATACAGTTACTATAGTTTTCCATTGACTCTGATCACTGGACATGGAAGTGCCAAGGAGCATCAAGAACATCTTGTGAGTTCCAGATATATTCTTGTACTCTCATTGTTTAACAATAGTACCATACATCCTTAGTAATAAGGCTCAAGTACCCCCAAAATAGTATTTTTTTGCCAGGTAGCCCATTAGCTTGATGAACTCCAAATAACTGGTTGTCTTTTGAAATTCAGTTCAAAGAAACCACAGTTGAAGCTCTCTGGTATAAGCATTCTTTAGGTACCAAGACTTCTGTATCAGCAGAACTTGAAGTAGCAGAGACAGAAAGCAAATGTTGCAAGTGGGTTATTAAGCAGAGGAAAAAAAAAACCATTTATATCCCTTGGGTTTTGGGTTCATGCATTCTGTCTATGAGAGAAGGAACACCATACATTTGTTGCTGTATTTTGTGGGATTACACCTCCACCTCACAAATATGATTACAGTTGTCTTAACTGAGTCTTCAGTAGGCCTTTCCATTGTTCTACAAGGCCAGCTGCTTTTGATGATGTTAAGATCAAAGAGCCCCTTGGGTATCAATTCATTGCTTCACTTCTGTTGCTGTAAACTCACTTATTTGGTCAGAACCATTGTTGGGTGAGAGATATAGTCAGATGATAGGTGAAGACAAATATTAAAAAGAACTATTGACTTAGGGGCACCTGGGTGGCTCAGTTGGTTAAGCATCTGGCATCAGCTCAGGTCACGATCTCATGGTTTGTTGGTTCAAACCTGGTGTCGGGCTCTGTGCTGACAGCTCAGATCCTGGGGCCTGCTTTGGATTCTGTGTTTCCCCCTCTCTCTGCCCCTCCCATGCTCATGCTCTTTCTCTCTCTGTCTCTCAATAGTAAATAAACATTAAAAAAAACTATTGATTTCAATGAGGACAAATTGATATCCCTTCCATGAGAGCAGAGGTCAAATATAATCAACATACAACATATAACCAGTTGTTTTGTGTTGTGTCATAATTGCTGGAATATTTGTCACTCAGCAAAGGTAATAGCTAGAACAACATTGGTGAATATATGTCCAGATTGAATTTTCCCATTATCTATCGCCTTGATCATTTTGTTCATAAGACCATTAAGCAAACAGGGAGGTAAATAGCACAAGAAACTGGCATCCACAAAATTGGCATCTTGTCTACCTGATTAATAAGCACCTTTTCTGTAGTGAGTGCCCTTTGGTGAACATTCACATGGGCATAAATATTCTCACACTTTTGGCCAAGGCTGAAAGTCTACCCATGTGGCTCCCCCAAGATATCCATAATACAAGTCCAGTTTTTATTTCTCCAGGTTTATGATCATCCAGTAAAACTATTACCCATTGCCCATGAATCAGTCATAGATCCATATTCCTTATGAACTTTCCTTCCAGGAAAAGGGAACAACTAATCTGTACCATCCAAAGTTCTACTCACTTGGGAGTATTATGTCTTCCTCTTCATTTTTTAGGGTTACATTCAAGAAGACTATAAAGCTGAATTGATCCTCTTCTGGTTAATGTCAGAACAGTCTATAATCTAGGCTCTATGTTTTCTCTTCCAGCCAACTGGTCATAGGAAATGTCTCAAGTGGCTTGAAAAGACAATGGAACATCATGAATAATTCAAGAAACTTGATCATAAAAATTAAGTGTGCCTTCAAAGTATACTCTGTCTGATATATCTAGATTGCCTCTCCTATAAGCAGTGTATAATTGGGTCTTGTATATTTTTTAAAAACTTTATTCTGATAATCTCTGCCTTTTAATTTAATTTTAATATAGTTATTGAAAACATTGGATTAAGGTGTACCATTTTATCATTTATTTTCTGTTTATCCTTTCTATTGTTTCTCTATTTCCTCCTTTTTTAAATTAAAACAATTAAGTTTATTGATTTTGAAAGAGAGACAGCAGGGGAGGGGCAGAGAGAGAATGAGAGAGAGAATCCCAAACAAGTTCTGCACTGCCAGCACAGAGCCTGACATGGGGCTCAACCCAGAAATTGTGAGATGATAACCTCAGCCCAAACCAAGTCAGATGCTAAACCAACTGAGCTACTCATGTGCCCCTCTGTTTCCTCCTTTTTACATTCTTTTAGATTTATTTTAATATTTTATTTTAGATTTCATTTAAATTCTTTTAAATTTCATATGGGTTTTTAGTTTAGCTACCTCTCTTTTCATTTTGTTCAGTAGTTACTCTAGAAATTATAACATATTACCTTAACTTTTCACAATATTAATTTAGAGTTAATATTGAACAACTTCACATGAAGTGTAAAAATTTTGCATTTGTATAGGTCCATTTACTCCCCTGATATTACAGTTTTCACATGTATTACATGTGCATACATGGTAAACCCAACAAGAAAATGCTATATATTTTTTCCTTTTAAAAAAATCATGTGTTGGGACGCCTGGGTGGCTCAGTTGGTTAAGTGTCCAACTTCAGCTCAGGTCAAGATCTTGTGATCCATGGGTTCGATCCCCATGTCAGGCTCTGTGCTGACAGCTGGGATTCTGGAGCTTCCTTAGGATTCTGTGTCTCCCTCTCTCTCTGACCCTTCCCAAAGGGTCTGTCTGTCTCTCTCTCAAAGATAAAAAATAAATAAATAAATCATGTGTTTTTTAAAAGAAATTAAGAGAAGAACAGTTTGTTACATTTATCAATACATTTACCATTTCTGATGCTCTTCTTTTCATTACTGATGATTCAAGTTTCCTCCTGGCATCATTTCTCTTTGCCTTGAAATGTTTCCTTTACTAGTTCTTATCGTGTAATCTTGCAGTAATAAATTCTGTTATTTTCCTTTACCTGAAAGTAGCTTTATGTTATCTTCATTATTAAAGAATATTTTTACCAGATATAAAATTATAGATTGAAAGTTTTTTTTTTCTTATATCACCTTAAAAATGTTTCACTGTTATCTGGCCTTCATGGTTTTGAGAGAGAATTTTCTGGCCTTCATGGTTTTGACAGTCATTTGAATCATTGTGCCTAGGTACATATTTCTTTACATTTATCTTTTTGGAATTCATAGAACTTTGTGAATGTTTAATTTATTTCTTCCACCACATTTGAGAAGTTTTCTGCCATTGCTTCTTTAAATATTTTTCTGTTCCTCTATGTCTCCTCACCTTCTGGGACTCCAAATATCCTATGTCATGCCTTTCAAAATTATTGTTCAGTCTTTGAAACTCTATCCATCCATCTTTCAATCTCTTTCTTCTCTCTTCTCCATATTAGATAATTTATATTGATTTTTTTTCAGGTTCACTCTTTACTCTGTCATCTCTACTCAGATATTAAATCTGTGCAGTTATTTATTTCAGATTTTCTACTTTTCAGTTCTAAAGTTTTAATTTTTTTTAATATTCAAAAGGGTTTTCCCCCATTCATTGCAAGTGTGTTTTCCTTTACCTCACTGAGCATATGTACAAAATCTATAGCAATCCTTGTCTAATAATATGTGTCATCTCTATTTGGCATCTGTCAATTGCCTTTTTCTTCAAGAATAAGTCATATTTTCCTCTGTAGATCCAACAGTTTTGTATTGTATACTGGATATCCGGAAGACTTATGCTGTGGAGACTGATTTATGTTCTGAATAGTTCTGATGTTTTCTTCTGAATAGTGCTGATGTTTTTTGTTTTAGACAATTAATTTGTTTAGACTCAAACTGAAAGCTGTCATACCTGATGTGGGCAGCATATGAATACTTTTTTCAGTTTGCTTTATCTATGCTTATATCAGGGAGCAGCAGGAAAGTTTGACTGAGTTCAGACATGACATTTGGGGATCATCTTCTCTTTCTCATTTATGGAGTTCTTCCTCATTCTTTGGTTACCCTGTTTGTTTTGGTTTCCTTCCCATGGTTATTCTGACTTCCCTTGGTTCCTACGACTAAAAGATGGCAAACTTTCTATCAGATACTACCTGCCCCATATTGCCATTTCTCTCACTGTGGCTACCCTCAGGGCAAAGCTGACAAAAAAGGGGGGGAACTCTCTTCCTTCAAGTAACTTGTTGCCAATTTCAGATCTCTCCAAAATCTACATACCTTTATTCAGTCTTCAAAGTCATCAGACTCTGTTGCTGTTGTTGTTTTTGTTCAGAGTTCATAGCTATTGTTTGCAGAAAGATTTTTCAGGCTTCTGATCTTATATAAACCGCTTCCGGTTTATGATGGAGCACTGCTGAGCACGACCAACCTTATGGCTTGGTAGATAAGCTATCAAATAATCGTTCACCATGGACATTTCATTTCATGCAATCATCTGATGTCCTTTTATCAGGCTTTAGTCTCCTTCGAAGTCAAGTAACAAGCTAAAAGAAGATTTAGAGAAGGATAAAAATTATATGTTGCCTACTCAAGATTCACCGTGACTTATGGTTTCTGACTGAGTTACTTTTCCTTGGTAATAAGTGTTGGGGAAGGCCTTTTTTTAAAAAATGAGATCTCATTTATCTACTACAATTTACATACAGAAGTTTCGACTAGGAACTAGGAGGAAGATGAGGCAGAGGCAAAGAGAAGGCATTTCTATATATGCTTAAAATAAATCTAAACCATGAGAAGTTACACTCAATGAATTATTTGCTTACAGCAAATTATGGAATATGACTTCTGCTGTGGATCAGCTAGGCAGCCTTCCCTTTTTTTTTGTTCCCAGTCAGAGAAGTATTATGTCTCCTTCTTAGTGTGGTAGGAGGTACAAGGCACAAAAACCCTTCTTTAATTTTGTAACAAATATTCAGAAATGCCTCAGATACTGACTCTCAGAAAACTTCACTTAGGTGTGAGACCCTTAAGTTTTGATGGATTATTTTCTTTTATTTCTATTATCTTTGTGCCTTACCTGGGAATCTTGGGTATCTGCCATCCCCAGGTTTCCACTATGTACCAGTAAAATGTCATTAATGTAGTAGACAAGGGTAATTTCCTGTAGGATGACAAGATATCAAATCTTTCATTTGGCATAGCACAGAGTTGTGGGGGTTATGTAGCCCTGAGGTAAGAGAAATAAGGTGGCTCAAAGTTCCTGCCAGATACACTAAATTCATTCAGATGTTTTTGTATCATTAGAAAAGAGACAATGGCATCTTCCAGATCAGTCACTATGTACCAATAACCAAGAATTGTGTTTATTTGCTCTGGTAAGGAAACTACCTGGAGCAGCATCTGAAATTGTAATCACTGTTTGATTGACCTTATATTAATCCACTGTTTCTCTTCAAGACCTATCCATTTTCTGTACAAACCAATAGGGCAGTCAGATGGAAATGTGATAGGAATCACCAAGCCTTTTAATTTGGTAAAATCTCTGAAATTTTCATAGGGATGTTTTTTTTTTTTTTGTTAGAGAGTTAGATGGCTTCCCCTTGATCTATTATCCAATAATATCCTTTGCTCCATAGATTAGGGAGCCAACTGAGGATTCTACCAGTTGTTAAGAATGGTTAGTCCAACTATACCCTCAATATTTAAAAAAGTAACTTTAGCTTGTGTTCAGGAACCACTGGGAGTTAGACACAGGCTCAAATCTTTTGTCTGTCTATTTTTTAATATTCATAGATCTCTGTCTGTTTAGTGGACCACACGATTATTTCCAAGTTAGTGTCCACAAAAGTCCACTGGCTTTCCCCCTTTCTCCAGTGCACAATTATCCTCGTAAGTGGCCGTTACTCAGACTGGGAAATGTTAGGAGGATCATTCGTGTTTGTGATATTGACAGGAATTGCTTCCTCAGGAGTCTGTACTTTTTATTCAAGAAGTACTGGGTTTGTGAACTAACTACAGTGTTGGACTCAGTGAAAGATATTGAATCTTCATGGTGATAACTCAAGTCAGGTATTTGTTCATCAGCCCTAGAGTTCCTTTTGAGATATAGGTTAAGTTAAATTGCTTTGTGGATTCCTCTTATATTTTTCTCTTGTGTACTCTATAATCAATTGGCCAACACCAAAGAATCCCTGCAGAGGAAGACTTGTAACTGTCATTCTGGTCCTGCTGCATTTTATATCCCCAAGAGCACCTTGTCTCTAGCAGTGAGGTTGTTGCTACCCTGTCTCTGCTTTATTTTTGCTATGATTAGTATTTGGGTGAAAGCAGAGAATTTATGAAGTCAGAAGTCATTGTGGTACTGGACTAACAAGGAATTTACAGAAATATTTTTGGGTGCCTTTAACACATAGACTGGAATTTAGTAGGTCTTAGATAAATCTCAGGACCCTGAATTTTTACCAAATGTTTTAGGTAATTATTCAGGCAACCCCTTTTCTCTCTTCCACCATAACCATAACCCACTTAATTTTTTTTTTAATTCCAGGGTAGTTAACATATAGGGTTATACTATTTTCAGGTGAACCATAACCCACTTTAGGAAACATTTGTCGTCAATCATTAATGGCTGCCACAAATTCGTTTGAACACCTTACCTTCACTTTGATATATGGCCACATTTTTAATCCTACCTCCTCAACGTGGAATTAAAATGATCTTAATTTGTCAGTCTTCTGTCTCTCTGCACAGGCTGACTTAGGCTCCATCTGTCAGATAGGGTGGTAGCCTTCCATTTGCAGCAAAAATAATCTTGTTTTGGTCAGCAGGGACAGCATCTCCATTAGCAAGCTAGTTCTATGATATGGTTTGAGGAAATGTTCTCAGAAACACAACCTAGGGTCTGTCTCTTCATCCCTTCTGATTATACTGTGATCTTTATAAAAATTTTCTCACTTGGAAAGAAAGGGTAAACTTAGTAGGCCTGGGTTGTTCAAACCCTGTATATTCCAAAGAAAAGACTGTTTTCAAGACTAGCCCTTGGCTGGGCCATGGGATATAATCTCTGGACCCTCATAACACTTTGTCCTATAAGAATGTTTTATATGTTTGAGGTCTTGGGCCAGGATGTACCAGTTTGGCCAGATAAGCTCATCTTAACAGTGTGATATATGGTGAATTCCCAATTGCAGGGGGTGGAGGAGAATTTTTGGAGTATGAGTCACACAGGAACCACATGTCTACATGACTGACCCCAATAAAACTGCACACAAAAGCTTGAGTGAGCTTCTCTGGTTGGCAATATTTAGTATATTGTCACACACTATTGCTGGGAGAATTAAATGCATCCCTATGTGACTATACTGGAGAGTACACTGTGTGTATGGAACTTGTACCTGGTTTCTCCTGGACTTTGTTCCATACACCTTTTTATTTTGCGGATTTTAATCTGTATTATTTTGTTGCAGCAAACTGTAACCATGAGTACAACAACTTTTCTGAGTCCTGTGAGTCTTTCTAGCAAATCATTGAGCCTGAGGATGGTCTAGGGAACCCCTGAAGCACCTGTCTAAAACAATTACAGTGGTTTCTATTATCTCCAAACAAGAACTATTACTGACACAGAATTGAAATAAAAAGATTTTCTAAGAAGTAGAAATCTGGGACTAGCATCTGAATGGTTGGGTCTAATGGCAGTAAGTATCTCACTAGTGTTAAATAATTGGACAGTAGTCCATAGCAAATATTGACCAAATAGTTATTTCAATGATATTTTATAGTTAACTGGACTAAAGTGAGAATTGAAAAAAAGCATTTGATGAACCAAGTGATTGTTTGTTGCTCTATCATTAAGAAGGCTCCTGAAGGCCATTTACAAAGTACAACACAGGAGAAGTTTTACGGAGAAGTAGGGTAGTAGTCTTAATGGTTTGGCCTGATAGAACTTTAATAGACGCTAATTTGTCAGAAAGTACTAAGGACTGAAGTAAGTGTGCAGTCTCTTTTGATCAGTACAGCTGGTTCTGTTTGGTTCCGGTTAGCCAAAAGTTGACACCCACCATCTCAATGAAGACTCACAGTCACCCACCAAGTCCCAAGCCTGAGTTACTTGGTGACTCAGAGAATATAGAGTAATGTGAATGAAGAAGAGTCTGGGTATATATGAGGATAACACCACAAAGTTCATACAGTCTATTTTCTTTCTACTTTTCCTGAAAAAATCATATTACTATTTAGTAGTGTCACCATTCACTGAGAGGAAAAAAATACCCAGACCTTTTGGGCACTAATAGATATTGGTTCTGAAATGACATACTGCCCCGAGAACAGAGAGATACCTTGATCCTTCAGTCAGAGTGGAGGTTTGTGAGCCTCAGCTGCATAATTTCTCAGTGGATCCAGTAGGTCCCCAAGCCATCCCATGGTTAATTCTACAGATTCTGAATGTGAATTATAATTGGTATGCTTGTATCTAGCAAGATCTTCACATTGGTTTCCTGACCCATGGAGTGAGGGCCTACCATGGTACAAAGGTGTGAAACTATCCTGTGTTAAAAAAAAAACAAAAACAAAAACAAAAACAAAAACAATACCATTCCACAATGGGAATATTATTGATTAGTGTCCCACTGCCAAAAACTTGAAAGATACAGAAGTGTTGATTTCTACCACCTTTCCCATTTAATTTGCCTGATTGGCCTATGCAAAAATCTGATGGGTATAGGAGAATAACAGTGTGGTTTATCATAGGTCCAATCAGGTGGTGATATCAATTGCAGCTTCTATTCTTGAGGTGGTTATTCATTATTTCTCTTTCTCTCTCTTTCTCTCTCTCTCTCACACACATGGACATTCAAACACACACTTTATCCCCTCTCACCTCATTTTTCTCTTCCATTTCTTCTCCCTCTTTTTAAAAATTTAAATTATGCAATATATCATATCTAGAGAATTGTATAAAATCTATATGTACTGTTTCATCAATGATAAATAGTGCATCCCCGTGTAAACACTACTCAAGGCAACATGTAAACTAGAAGTTCCCTGCATGCCCTTCTGTACTCATACACCTTCCGTCTATCCTAGAGGGAATCATTATGCTAAATTTAGTGACAATTTCACCTTTGTTTTTCTCTATAGGTTTGTTGTACATATGTGTGCCTCCAGGTAACATAGTATTTTGAGCTTTATACAAACTAAATAGTAAATTTTCCTTTGTGATCTTTATTTAAATGTATTAGTTTTTTATTGCATTGTAACTGATTACCACCAACTCAGTGACTTAAAAACACAAATTTTTTATCTCATAGTTTCCATTGATCATATAGTCTGAGTTATAGGACTCATTTGTTCAGGGTGTCACCAGGATGAAATGCAGGTGTAATCTCTTCTGAAACTCAGGGTTCTCTTTCAGGCTCACTAGCTACTGGCAGAATCCAATTCCTTCCATTCCTGGTACTGATGTTCCCATTTTCTTACTGGCTGTCAACTGGAGACCACTCAGCTTTTAGAGGCCATCTTCAGATACCTGCCATATGGGTTCCACCTCTCACAACATGGCAGCTCATTTCTTCAAGGCCAGCAGGATAGTTTCTCACAAGTATGCTACAATGGAGTTTTATTATATAACATAATATAAGGAATGACTATCCCATCATATACACAGGTCCCACCCACACTCAAGTGGAAGGGATTCTTGAATGTATACCTGGGAGTTGGAAACTTGGAGGCCATCTTAGAATTCCACTTGCTACAAAAAACATGATATTTATACTTTATTTAACTTAAACGGTATATGTTATTCTATTGTATCTATATTATTCATTTCTAATTCTACTCTTGAATTACATTTGTGTTATTGTCTAGATTTTTATTAAAACAAACAAGCTACATGAACATTTCTATACATTTGTCTTCTTGCACATGTGCAAGAGCTTCTGTATGATATGCAATGAGGAGTAAAATTGCTTGTTCAATAGGTTATGTATGTGGGGGTGCCAGGGTGGCTCAGTCGGTTAAGTGTTCAACTCTTGTTTTTGGCTCAGGTCATGATCTCACAGTTCGTGAGTTCAAGCTCCACGTTGGGCTCTGAACTGACAGTGTAGAGCTTGTTTGGGATTTCTCACTTCCCCTCTCTCTGATTCTCCCCAGCTTGCTATCTCTCTCCCTCAAAAAAATACGTAAAGAAATTAAAAAAATAGGTTGTGTGTGTGTCCAATCTCACTAGGTGATTATATTACTCCCAATGTCATTTACCAATTTACACTACCTCAGCATTGTATGAAAGTAACCATTGGTCTACAGCCTTGTAACTCTTGCTTTTTTTTCAGACCTTTATATTTTTTGCCAAGCTAGCAGGGTAGTAATTGAATATCATTGTAACTAGACTTTGTCTCCATTTGGTTGCCAATGAGATTGAGCATCTTTTCATATGTTTGCTGACTATCTTCTTTTTCTCCAAATAGTCTCCTAACTGGAAGGGCTGAGATGCAAGAGTGGTTGCTGGGCTTCTTCGGGTTTTGGATGTAACAAATGTTGCATCCATACTGTTCATGGGGAAACCCATTAGGCTGACAGTTCTGCATGGATCTTGAGCAAAAGAAGGTTCTCCAGTTGGAGCAGGCTGCAACCTGCTATCTGGCCCTTAGAAGCCAATGGATCCAGTAAAACTTGAAGTGCCTGTGATTGATTAGATACTGCATGGTGTCTGTGGCAAGTCACAACAAGAGAAATGTGACAAAGACTCCAGAGTTTTGGAGAAAATATAGGTCCCCTTTGATAAATAATTTCCCTTTGAGAAATAATTCTTCTCTTGCAATTGAACTTAGGTAGGAGATATCAAAAGTATATGCATCCTGAGTTGCCTTCATGTACTGGGTATTGTCTGAACTGACTGAGCAACAAAGTTTCTCAAGGTATATGGTCTATAAGATGCTGGGTTCTGAGGATTAGGCAAGTTTCTTGAACAGCTGACTCATATTCCTAATAGGCCAGTTCTTGATGCCATTCAACCCTTACCTGTGGTCATATGGAGATTTTTATAGCATTACCAGTTGATTTGAATCTAGTACACAGTGGGCTCACATGAGATTCTCTTACCAGAGAGAAATGATTGCTACAGTGTTTTCTCTTTACTTAAGAGAGGTACTGAAGTTTGGTGCGGGAAATAAAACTTTCAGGTGAGAAGAAGTTTGAGAGGTTTGATGAAGTTTTCATTGATTTATGGGGCCAGTGGCTAAGGATTAGCTTTATGGGCAAGGACTTGCAAAAAACAACATAGAGGGGCTCCTGGGTGGCTCAGTTCGTTAAGTACCTGACTTCTGCTGAGGTCATGAACTCACAGCTCATGAGTTCAAGCCCTGCATCAGGCTCTGTGCTGACAGTTCAGAGACTGGAGCTTGCTTCAGATTCTGGTTTCCCCTCTCATTCTGCCCTTCCCCCCACTCGGGCTCCATCTCTCTTTCTCAAAAATAAATAAAACATTAAAAAAAAGAACAACATGGAAACACTGGGGGCAAAATGGTTTAGTATGAGGATGGAACTCTGAAAATGACACTGCACTGTGAATGAATCAGTGTCCCATGATAATTCCACCAAACAAATCTTATGAAGTGTATCAGTCAGTGTCCATTCAGGATAGAATCCATAAAGTAATGTGAATAGGTAAAATTTAATGTAAAGAATTATTAACTATATAGTACTGAAGAAATGAGGGATTTTCTAATTAGAAATAAAGAGAAAACTAAAAAAACTAATAAAAGGAGTGTCTGCTGTCTTTGGCCTGAAGAAGAATCTCCCAGGGCTGAAAGCTGCCAGAAGACTAGCAGAATGGACTCTCCATAGCCAACCATAGACAAGAGGCCCACAGAAGAGGGTAGGAAGGGTGGAGAGGTGGTGTGTACTACATGGACTGGTGGGAGGGAGCTTGGTGGTGGAGGGGCAGCCTGCCGGGCAAGGCAAGTCCCCTGAAGTCTGGCCTGCAAAAGCGGAGTGGACAGACTCCATGAGTTCTGACAGCTGGCGGAACTTAACATCTGAAATGTTAAAAGTCAACAGCTCTGTTCTCAGAGGGCGGGGAGGGGGAGAGAACACCTGGAGGGAGAGTTGTTGAGCCCGGGAAGACAGAACTCAGCTTGGCTGGGGAACAAAGGCACTGGAAAGCGCCATCTACCTCTCCTACATCCCAGCTGAAATTCCAAAGGGAACCAGTTCCTGTCACCAAACTTGCTTGCACTGCCCAAACGCCCAATGCTGTGCTTCTATGGATCCATCACTCCCACATGCCTGCCTCCCTCCCAGTGCTGCAGGGCCCCATCCGTGGAGACCACCAATGACAAAGTGAGCTAAGCCTTCCCCTCCTGCCCCTATGCACCTTGCAGATCCACCCAGGCTAATACGCCCTTGGCCAGATCCCATCAAAGCAGCACCACAAGCCTGGCAGTGTGCATGTAGCCCAGAGAGGAGCCACACCACTCCACAATGAGTCCTGCCCCTGGGACAGGGGAAGATAAGGTACACACCAGTCTGACTGTGGCCCCAGCAGTGGGCTGGGGGCAGACATAGGGTCTGACTGAGGCCCTGCGCACCAACACAAGTTACTCTGGACAAAACAGAGGAAGTGCCCTGAAGTTTGGAGCTACTGCAGGGACTACCCAAAATGATGAAATGGAAGAATTCTTCTCAAAAGAAACTCAAGGAAGTAGTGACAGCTAATGAATTGATCAAAACCAATTTAAGCAATATAATGGAAAAAAAATTTAGAATAGTAGTCATAAAATTAATCTCTTGGTTTGAAAAAAGCATAGAGGACAGCAGAGAATCTATTGCTACAGAGATCAAGGGACTAAGAAATAGACATAAGGAACTAAAAAATGCTATAAATGAGGTGTAAAATAAAATGGAGGCTGCCATAGCATGGATTGAAGAGGCAGAGGAGAGAATGGGTGAATTAGACGGTAAAATTATGAAAAAAGAAGCTGAGATAAAGAGAGATAAAAATTCCAAGAGTATGAGGGGAGAATTAGAGAACAAAGTGATACAATCAAACAGAACAATATCTGTATCATAGGAATTCCAGAAGAAGAAGAGAAAGAGAAAGGGGGTGAAAGTGTGCTTGAACAAATCATAGTTGAGAACTTCCCTCATCTGGGAAGGAAGCATGCATTGAAATCCAAGAGGCACAGAGAACTCCCTTCAGAGGTAACTTGAATCGATCTTCTACATGACATATCATAGTGAAACTGGCAAAATACAACGATAAAGAGAGAATTTTGAAAGCAACTAGGGATAAACAGGCTCTAACAATGGGCCCTAAATACAAAGGTAGACACATAAGGGTAGTAGCAGACCTCTCTACTAAAACTTGACAGGCCAGAAAGGAATGGAAGGAAATCTTCAATGTAATGAACAGGAAAAGTATGCAGCCAAGAATCCTTTATCCAGCAAGTCTGTCATCCAGAATACAAAGAGAGATACAAGTTTCCCAAACAAACAAAAACTGAAGGAATTCATCACCACTAAACCAGCCCTACAAGAGATCCTGAGGGGGAGTCTGTGAGTGAAATGTTGAAAGGACCACAATGTGACACAGACATCACTACAAGCAAGAAACCTACAGATATCACAATGACTCTAAACCCATATCTTTCAATAATAACACTGAATGTAAATGGACTGAATGCTCCAGCCAAAACACATAGGGTATCAAAATGGATTAAAAAACAAAAAAACAAAACTCATCTATTTGCTATCTACAAGAGACTCATTTTAGACCTGAGGGTACCTTCAGATTGAATGTGAGGAGATGGAGAACTATCTATCATGTTAATGGAAGTCAGAAGAAAGCTGGAGTAGCCATACTTATATCAGACAAACTAGACTTTAAATCGAAGACTGTAACAAGAGATGAAGAAGGGCATTATATAATAATTACAGGGTCTATCCATCAGGAAGAGCTAACAATTATAAATGTCTATGTGCCAAATATGGGAGCCCCCAAATATATAAAGCAATTAATCACAAACATAAGCAACCTTATTGATAAGAAATTGGTAATTTCAGGGGACTTTAATACCCCACTTACAACAATGGATAGATCATCTACACAGGATCAATAAAGGGCCCTGAATGATACATTGGATCAGATGAACTTGACAGATATATTCAGAACTCAGCACCCCAAAGCAATAGAATATACTTTCTTCTCGAGTGTACATGGAACATTCTCCAAGATAGATCGCATACTGACTGGGTCACAGATCAGACCTTAATAAGTATAAAACAATTGAAATCATACCATGCATACTTTCAGACCACAATGCTATGAAGCTTGAAGTCAACCACAGGAAATAGTCTGGAAAACTTCCAAAAGCATGGAGGTTAAAGAACACCCTACTAAAGAATGAATGGGTCAACCAGGCAATTAGGGAAGAAATTAAGAAATATATGGAAACAAATGAAAATGAAACTACAACAGTCCAAACGTTTTGGGATGCAGCGAAGCAGTCCTGGGAGGAAAATACATTGCAATCCAAGCCTGTCTTCAAGAAACAAGAAAAATCACAAATACAAAAATCTAACAGCACACCTAAAGGAAACAGAATAAAAACAGCAAAGACACCCTGAACCCAGCAGAAGAAGAGAAATAATAAAGATCAGAGCAGAAATAAGCAATATAGAATCTAAAAAAGCTGTAGAGCAGATCAATGAAACCAAGAGTTGGTTTTTTGAAAATATACACAAAATCGATAATCCTCTAGCCAAGTTTCTCAAAATGAAAAGGGAGATGACCGAAATAGACAAAATCATGAATGAAAATAGAATTAACAACCAATCACTCAGAAATACAAGTAATTATCAAGGAATACTATGAAAAATTATATGCCAAGAAACTGGACAACCTGGAAGAAATGGACAAATTCCTAAGTACCCGCACACTTCCAAAACTCAAATAGGAAGAAATAGAAAGTTTGAACAGACCCATAACCATCAAAGAAATTGAATCAGTTATCAAAAATCTCCCAACTAATAAGAGTCCAGGACTAGATGGCTTACCAGGGGAATTCTATCAGACACTTAAGGCAGAGATAATACCTATCTTTCTCAAGCCCTTCCAAAGGAAAACTTCCAGACTCATTCTATGAAGCCAACATTACTTTGATTCCTAAACCAGACAGAGACTCAGTAAAAAAAGAGAACTACAGGCCAATATCCATCCCTGATGAATACAGATGCAAAAATTCTCAACAAGATACTAGCAAATAGAATTCAACAGCATATAAAAAGAAGTATTTACCATGATCAAGTAGGATTCATTCCTGGGATGCAGGGCTGGTTCAACATTCACAAATCAATCAAAGTGATACAGCACATTAATAAGAGGAAAGGTAACAACTATATGATCTTGTGAATCGATGCCGAAAAAGCATTTGACAAAATTCAGCATCCTTTCTTGATAAAAACCCTCGAGAAAGTCGGGATAGAAGAAACATACTTCAACATCATAAAACCCATTTTTGAAAAGCCCACAGCTAATATCATCCTCAATGGAGAAACACTGAGAGCTTTCTCCCTGAGATCAGGAATATGACAGGGATGTCCACTCTCACTGCTGTTGTTTAATAAAATGTTGGAAGTTCTAGCATCAGCAATCAGACAACAAAAGAAAATCAAAGGCATCAAAAATGGCAAAGATGAAGTCAAGCTTTCACTTTTTGCAGATGACATGATATTATACATGGAAAACCTGATAGACTCCACCAAAAATCTGCTAGAACAGATACATGAATCCAGCAGTCACAGGATACAGTATCAATGTACCGAAATCAGTTGAATTCTTATACACTAATAATGAAGCAAGAGAAAGACAAACAAAGAACCTGATCCCATTCACAATTGCACCAAGAATCATGAAATACCTAGGAATAAATCTAACCAAATATGTAAAAGATCTGTATGTTGAAAACTATAGAAAGCTTATGAAGCAAAATGAAGAAGATATAAAGAAATGGAAAAACATTCCGATTCATGGGTTGGAAGAATATTGTTAAAATGTCAATACTACCCAAAGCTATCTACACATTCAATGCAATCCCAATCAAAATTGCACCAGCATTCTTCTCGAAGCTAGAACAACCAATCCTAAAATTTGTATGGAACCACAAAAGGCCTCGAATAGCCAAAGTAATTTTGAAGAAGAAGACCAAAGTGGGAGGCATCACAATCCCAGACTGTAGCCTCTACTACAAAGCTGTAGTCAGCAAGACAACATGATATTGGCACAAAAACCGACACATAGACCAATGGAATAGAATAGAGACTCCAGACTTGGACCCACATAAGTATGGCAACTAATCTTTGACAAAGCAGGAAAGAATATCCAGTGGAAAAAAAGACTGTTTCTTTAACAAATGGTGCTGGGAGAACTGGACAGCAACATGCAGAAGAATGAAACTAGACAACTTTCTTACATGATTCACAAAAACAAACTCAAAATGGATGAAGGACCTGAATGTGAGACAGGAAACCATCAAAGCCCTAGAACGGAAAGCAGGTAAAAACCTCTCTGATCTGAGCTGCAGCAATTTCTTACTTGAACCCCTCCAAGGCAAGGGAATTAAAAGCAAAAATGACATATTGGGACCTCATGAAGATAAAAAGCTTCTGCACTGCGAAAGAACAATCAACAAAACTAAAAGGCAACCGACAGAATGGGAAAAGATATTTGCAAATGACATACTGGACAAAGGACTAGTATCCAAAATCTATAAAGAACTCACTGAACTCCACACTGACAACAAATAATCCAGTGAATAAATGGGCAGAAGACATGAATAGACACTTCTCTAAAGAAGACATCCAGATGGCCAACAGGCACATGAAAAGATGCTCAATGTCACTCCTCATCAGGAAATAAAAATCAAAGCCACACTGAGATATCACCTCACACCAGTCTGAGTGTCTAAAATGAACAAATGAGGAGACTCTAGATGCTGGAGAGGATGTGGAGAAACGGGAACCCTCTTGCACTGTTGGTGGGAATGCAAACTGGTGCAGCCACTCTGGAAAACAGTGTGGAGGTTCCTCAAAAAATTAAAAGGAGACCTACCCTATGATACAGCAATAACACTGCTAGGAACTTACCCCAGGGATACAGGAGTGGTGATGCATAGGGGCACTTGTACCCCAATGTTTATAGCAGCACTCTCAACAATAGCCAAATTATGGAAAGAGCCTAAATGTCTATCAACTGATGAATGGATAAAGAAATTGTGGTTTACATATACAATGGAATTCTACTTGGCAATGAGAAAGAATGAAATATGGCCCTTTGTAGCAACATGGATGGAACTGGAGAGTGTTATGCTAAGTGAAATAAGCCATACAGAGAAAGACAGATACCATATGTTTTCACTCTTATGTGGATCCTGAGAAACTTAACAGAACCCATGGGGGAGGGGAAGAAAAAAAAAAGAGGGAGAGAGCCAAAGCATAAGAGACTCTTAAAAACTGAGAACAAACTGAAGGTTGATAGGGAGTGGGAGGGAGGAGAGGGTGGGTGATGGGTATTGAGGAGGGCACCTTTTGGGATGAGCACTGGGTGTTGTATGGAAACCAATGTGACAATAAATTTCATATTAAAAAAATAAAATAAATCAACAAGTAGCACAGTAGGAGAGGCTCTCAATAATCTGGCAAATACAATGACCTATCCTGTAGATGTCAATCATCCTCTTTCTTTGGCTACCTCCGTAGCTCAATGGACACAAACAATAAGTCAATGTTGCAAACATGGGGGTTATGCATGGATGCAAAACACAAAATTACCCTTAGGGATAGTGTAGCTATAATTATTAATGAATGCCAAATCTGTCAACAGCAAAGAACAATTCTGGTCTCTGCAAAAGGCATAAACCACCTGATTGCAATAAAATATATCTGTACCATATCATGGAAAGGAAAATTAATACTGAATTAGACATCTATTTTTGAAAGGAAGTTGGAAACTTTTACCTCGCCTCCAGTTTGAAAAATTGCAGAAAATGTCTATGATTGTCCCAACTTGGATCACAAACCCATATCTTGATTTAATATCATGGGCCTATGAGATACCTCTGTTGGCCCCCATCATGTATTCTGTCTGTGATTAAGAGGATAGTATCCCTATGAAAATGGAAGCTGACATTTAGACCATGTTGATAGAGTCATCAGATTGGATGTTAGTTTCTTAGACCTGTCATAAAAACGTACCATAGACTAAGTGGCTTAAACAACACAAACGTTGTCTCACAGTTCTGGAGGCTATAAGTCTAGGATCAAGGTATTAGCAGGTTTGGTTTCTCCTGTGGCCTGTCTTTGGTTTGCAGATGGCCAGCTTGCTGTGTCCTCATAATGTCTTTCCTCTATGCAATTGCACCCCTGGGTGTATCTCTGTCCAAATTTTCTTATTATGAGGACACTGATCATATAGATTAATACCTCATTTTAACATAAACATATCTTTAAATGCTCTATTCCCAAATAAAGTCATATTCTGAGGTACTGAGTGTTAGGGCTTCAATGTGCAAATATTGAGGAGACACAAGTCAGCCCATAACAGAAGAATGATTTCCCAAGGAGGGAGGTGTATAGATAATTTGTGACCACTTGAAAAAAATATTATAAGACAGTTTTGGCTTCCTTAAATTCAGTGTGGTAGGGGTACAACAAGTTGGAAGCATGGACAACCAGTAGCCCAAATGTCACTGGACTCTGTCTTTTACCTCATTCCTGTGTAGGTTGACTTCAAAATTTTCTATTCAAAATTGTTTACTTCACATAGCAGGCAACTTTATTTTTATTTCTCTCTATCCTTAAATTTTTAAATGTAGAATTGGCTCCTCCCTTGTCCTTGGTTGAAATTTATCAAAGACTCAATGACTTTTTGGTCCTTTTTAGGTAAGAAAATATCCTTAGATTACTCCAGTCCACAAGGTTTAGTTCAATAATTAAACTATCTGATCCAAAGTAATAATTAGAAATGTCAAACTTTAATGTTGAGGCATATTTTCCTGTTCCCCCAGCTTAGATATATTGTAGATTGGCTAATTGAAGTGGGGAAGGGGGTGTGGTTTTCATCTTCTGTCTTTATCTTCTTGAACTTCTACTTATCCTACTTCTACTGCTCATCTTTCCATCTCTCAAATTCCAGCTTTTACTTCTCTAGAGAAAATAGGCAGAAAATTCTAACCTGACTAATACTGTTATGAGATGGTCTGAGTGTTTCCTGCAATATGTGGATGTGTGGGAGGCCGGGCCCTGGTGCCAGGCTGAGACCAGGTCAAGCAACGGCTCCCTGTTGACTCAGCCAACCCGGTGGTTCCCCCTCCCATCCCCCCACTTTCAAGGGCATACAAAAGCCTTGTCAAAGCTGAGAAAGTTAATTCCTGAAGCCTGTGGTCTGCAGGTGTTGGCAGTAATGCTACCTCCCTTTTTCTACCCCGAGTCAGATAGAAACAAACATGGGAACTGTGTTTTGCTAGCAATCTATCAACATGGTCTTGTGACCCGTTCAGAAAGTTCACAAGGTACACAGAACTAAATGTTTTGGCTGGCAGTGATCATGTGAAACCTGTTTATTCTTATAATGACCTGATCCATAAGAGTCTTATATTATAAAAGATTGTGTACAGCAACAATAAAGCCGTCACTTGGGCCATCAGCCCAGGGGACCCTCCTGTTCCCAAACTTTCTCTTCTCTCCTCTTTTTTCTTGCATTCCCCTACTCTCAGGACCCTACCTCGGTGATTGTCACGCTGGTCGCGACATGGATGTTTAAAAATGACTATTTTAGGGCACTTGAGTGGATTTCCATGTGACCTCTTATCCACATCATTGAGGGTATCTCTCCTATAGTTCCACTGAGAAAGACAAATTCAGATTTTGTGGCTGATTTTTTTTTTTATAAGAGATTACTTTAGCTTCTGAGATTTTGGAATTTTGTCCTGCTGTTGAGTTCTCTTCATTTATTGGTGGCTCTCCTGGATAGAGTCTAAGATAACTCCTCTCGAGAGTAACCTATCTCTAATCCCTGGGAAATGTTCATTCATTCTTTTTCCTGATAAATGTGGACCTGAAAGTTGTCCAACCTGGTCACACTTCATTACATCATTCACAGAGCGCTAGCTGACCAGTTTTCCTTTTTAGGGATTTTAGGTATGAATTAATATATCAGTTTTCTAGAACTATCATAACAAAGTATCACAAGCAGAATGGATGAAAACAACAGAAATTTATTATCTTATGGTTCTGGAGCTTAGAAGTCTGACATCAAGTTGTTAGCTGGGCTGTGCTCTAGCTGAAGCCTTCAGGGGAGGATCCTTCCTTAACTCTGAGTCTCTGGTAACCCAAGGTGTTCCTTGGTTCATGGAAGCATAATTCAGCATTAACCCTGTCTTCACATGGCATTCCTTTCTGTGTTTCTGTCTTCAGATGGTTGTCTTCTTATAAGGATAGTAGTCACATTGGATCAGGGGATTACTCTACTCCAGTATGGCTTCATTTTAACAAACTATATCTGAAACGACCATATTTTTGCATAAGATTACATAATGAGGTACTGTAGTTAGGACTTCAATATATCTTTTTGTGGGGGACATAACTCAACCCATAAAAATCAGCTACCAGTTTGCTCCATGAGACTTAAAAGACACACATTAAGATTCTCAAATAATTGCCTTAAGTTCCACCTCTTGACTTGAGTTAAAGTGGGAAGCAACCCTCCCCTCAGCCCACCAGCAGTCCTCTCTCAAAATTTCTTTAGTAATTGCCCACACTTTTCACAGCCTGCCCAAATGATTTTATAGTGGAGAAATGAAGGCATTAGAGGGCTGAGAAGTATCTGAGAATTGACAGAAATCTAGAGAGATAAAATTGGTATATGGAACTTCTTATTACCAAGGATCCTTTCATAAATGCCAGAAGTGGTTGAAAATTAGCAGCACTTGTGACAAACTTGTAAGCCTGGGGGACAAAGTTAGAGTCAAGGGCCTATCCTGGTTGGGGTCACTGACAAACCCTGTGCTTTGAGATGAGAAATAAAGGGTGGAATCTTACAAATATGGGCAAACATAAATAAACCAAGACATTCTATAAAATTGCAGGGCTGAAATTAAATTAATGTGACCAAAGATTACTAGTATACTTAGGAAGTAAATACAATGCGAATGGCAAGCCATTTTTAGTGGGCTTTAAAATATGTAAAAAATGGAAATACACAACAATAATACCTATAGATTTGGAGAGGGCAATGAAGTTAAAGTGTTCCATATCCCTGTATAGTCAAGAAAGATGACAAAAATAAAGATAATCTACAAGTCAAGGATGCAGGATAATGTCTAGCTTGAAAACCTATAGAACAGTAAACATTTTTTTCCAAAATCACAAAGTGGCAAACTCAACAATAAAACAAATCAATGAAATAGAGAAAAAAAGAAAAAAAAAACAAAAAGAAAACATGGCAAAATAAAAAAATTGGGGAACAAAAATAATTTTGTGTGTAAATACATTAAATGAAAAAGGATTAAATGTTTCAGAGAGGGTAATAGTGGTCAGAATGAATAACATGAAACCCAACTGTATGCTGTTATTTTAAATACAAGAATACAAGAAGCAAAAGTTAAAAAAAAGTTAAAGTATAGAAAATTATAAACAAAAAGGCTAGTATCACATATTAATACCAGATAGACATTAAGGCAAAAGTCTAACTAGAGATCAACAGAGATACATCATAAAAATACATTTTTTTAATATGTAATTTATTGTCAAATTGGATTCCATACAACACCCAGTGTTCATCCCAAAAGGTGCCCTCCTCAATACCCATCACCCACCCTCTCCTCCCTCCCACTCCCCATCAACCTTCAGTTTGTTCTCAGTTTTTAAGAGTCTCTTATGCTTTGGCTCTCTCCCTCTCTTTTTTTTCTTCCCCTCCCCCATGGGTTTCTGTTAAGTTTCTCAGGATCCACATAAGAGTGAAAACATATGGTATCTGTCTTTCTCTGTATGGCTTATTTCACTTAGCATAACACTCTCCAGTTCCATCCACGTTGCTACAAAAGGCCATATTTCATTCTTTCTCATTGCCACGTATTCCATTGTGTCTGTAAACCACAATTTCTTTATCCATTTGTCAGTTGATGGACATTTAGGCTCTTTCCATAATTTGGCTATTGTTGAGAGTGCTGCTATAAACATTGGGGTAAAAGTGCCCCTATGCATCAGTACTCCTGTATCCCTTGGGTAAATTCCTAGCAGTGCTACTGCTGGGTCATAGAGTAGGTCTCCTTTTAATTTTTTGAGGAACCTCCACACTGTTTTCCAGAGTGGCTGCACCAGTTTTCATTCCCACCAACAATGCAAGAGGGTTCCTATTTCTCCACATCCTCTCCAGCATCTGTAGTCTCCTGTTTTGTTCATTTTAGCCACTCTGACTGGCGTGAGGTGATGATATCTCAGTATGGTTTTGATTTTTATTTCCTGATGAGGAGTGACATTGAGCATCTTTTCATGTCCCTGTTGGCCATCTGGATGTCTTCTTTAGAGAAGTGTCTATTCATGTCTTCTGCCCATTTCTTCACTGGATTATTTGTTTTTTGGGTGTGGAGTTTGGTGAGCTCTTTACAGATTTTTAGATACTAGCCCTTTGTCCGATATGTCATTTGCAAATGACCATTTTGTTGGTTGCCTTTTAGTTTTGTTGATTGTTTCCTTCGTGATGTAGAATCTTTTTATCATCATGAGGTCCCCCCAATAGTTCATTTTTGCTTTTAATTCCTTTGCCTTTGGGGATGTGTCAAGTAAGAAATTGCTGCAGCTGAGGTCAGAGAGGTCTTTTCCTGCTTTCTCCTCTAGGGTTTTGATGGTTTCCTGTCTCACATTCAAGTCCTTTCTCCATTTTGAGTTTGTTTTTGTGAATGGTGTAAGTGATCTAGTTTAATCCTTCTGCATGTGGCTCTCCAGTTCTTCCAGCACCATTTGTTAAAGAGACTGTCTTTTTTCCACTGGATATTCTTTCCTGCTTTGTCAAAGATGAGTTGGCCATACTTTTGTGGGTCTAGTTCTGGAGTTTCTATTCTATTCCATTGGTCTATGTGTCGGATTTTGTGCCAATACCATGTTGTCTTGCTGACTACAGCTTTGTAGTAGAGGCTACAGTCTGGGATTGTGATGCCTCCCACTTTGGTCTTCTTCTTCAAAATTACTTTGGCTATTTGGGTCTTTTGTGGTTCCATACAAATTTTAGGATTGGTTGTTCTAGCTTCGAGAAGAATGCTGGTGCAATTTTGATTGGGATTGCATTGAATGTGTAGATAGTTTTGGGTAGTATTGACATTTTAACAATATTTATTCTTCCAACCCATGAATCGGAATGTTTTTCCATTTCTTTATATCTTCTTCATTTTGCTTCATAAGCTTTCTATAGTTTTCAGCATACAGATCTTTTACATCTTTGGTTAGGTTTATTCCTAGGCATTTCATGATTCTTGGTGCAATTGTGAATGGGATCACTTTCTTTATTAGTCTTTCTGTTGCTTCATTTTTAGTGTATAAGAATGCAACTGATTTCTGTACATTGATATTGTATCCTGCAACTTTGCTGAATTCATGTGTCAGTTCTAGCAGACTTTTGGTGGAGTCTATTGGATTTTCCACGTGTAACGTCATGTCATCTGCAAAAAGTGAAAGCTTGACTTCATCCTTGCCAATTTTGATGCCTTTGATTTCCTTTTGTTGTCTGATTGCTGATGCTAGAACTTCCAACATTTTATTAAACAACAGCAGTGAGAGTGGACATCCCTGTCGTGTTCCTGATCTCAGGGAGAATGCTCTCAGTGTTTCTCCATTGAGAATGATGTTAGCTGTGGGCTTTTCAAAAATGGGTTTTATGATGTTGAAGTACGTTTCTTCTATCCCGACTTTCTCGAGGGTTTTTATTAAGAAAAGATGCTTAATTTTGTCAAATGCTTTTTCGGCATTGATTCACAAGATCATATGTTTCTTTTCTTTCATTAACGTGATGTATCACGTTGATTGATTTGGGAATGTTGAACCAGCCCTGCATCCCAGGAATGAATCCCACTTGATCATGGTGAATACTTCTTTTCACATGCTGTTGAATTCGAGCTGCTAGTATCTTATTGAGAATTTTTGCATCCATATTCATCAGGGATATTGGCCTGTAGTTCTCTTTTTCTTATCGGGTCTCTGCCTGGTTTAGGAATCAAAGTAATACTGGCTTCATAGAATGAGTCTGGAAGTTTTCCGTCCCTTTCTATTTTTTGGAATAGCTTGAGAAGGATAGGTATTTTCTCCGCTTTAAATGTCTGATAGAACTCCCCTGGGAAGCCATCTGGTCCTGGACTCTTATTTGTTTGGGAGAGTTTTGATAACTGATTCAATTTCTTCACTGGTTATGGGTCTGTTCAAGCTTTGTATTTCCTCGTGATTGAGTTTTGGAAGTGTGTGGATGCTTAGGAATTTGTCCATTTCTTCCAGGTTGTCCAGTTTGTTGGCATATAATTTTTCATAGTATCCCCTGATAATCGCTTCTATTTCTGAGGGATTGGTTGTAATAATTCCATTTTCATTCATGATTGTATCTATTTGGGTCATCTCCCTTTTCTTTTTGAGAAACCTGGGTAGAGGTTTATCGATTTTGTTTATTTTTTCAAAAAAACAACTCTTGGTTTCATTGATCTGCTCTACAGTTTTTTAGATTCTATATTGTTTATTTCTGCTCTGATCTTTATTATTTCTCTTCTTCTGCTCATTTTGGGGTGTCTTTGCTGTTCTGCTTCTATTTTCTTTAGGTGTTCTGTTAGATTTTGTATTTGGGATTTTTCTTGTTTCTTGAGATAGGCCTGGATTGCAATGTATTTTCCTCTCAGGACTGCCTTTGCTGCATCCCAAAGTGTTTGGATTGTTGTATTTTCATTTTCATTTGTTTCCATATATTTCTTAATTTCTTCCCTAATTGCCTGTTTGACCCATTCATTCTTTAGTAGGGTGTTCTTTAACCTCCATGCTTTTGGAGGTTTTCCAGACTTTTTCCTGTGGTTGACTTCAAGCTTCATAGCATTGTGGTCTGAAAGTATGCATGGTATGATCTCAATTCTTGTATATTCATGAAGGGCTGCTTTGTGACCCAATATGTGATCTATCTTAGAGAATGTTCCATGTGCACTCGAGAAGAAAATATATTCTGTTGCTTTGGGATGCAGAGTTCTAAATATATCTGTCAAGTCCATCTGATCCAATGTATCATTCAGGGCCCTTTAGTGATCCTGTGTCTAGATGTTCTATCCTTTGTTGTAATTGGAGTATTAAAGTCCCCTGCAATTACCACATTCTTATCAATAATGTTGCTTATGTTTGTGAGTAATTGTTTTATATATTTGTCGGCTCCCATAATTGGTGCATAGACATTTATATTTGTTAGCACTTCCTAATGGATAGACCCTGTAATTATTATATATTGCCCTTCTTCATCTCTTGTTACAGCCTTTAAAGTCTACTTTTTATGATATAAATATGGCTACTCCAGCTTTCTTTTGACTTCCAGTAGCATGATAGATAGTTCTCCATCCCCTCACTTTCAATCTGAAGGTGTCCTCAGGTATAAAATGAGTCTCTTGTAGACAGAAAATAGATGGGTCTTGTTTTCTTATCCATTCTGATACCCTGTGTGTTTTGGTTGGAGCATTCATTCCATTTACATTCAGTGTTATTATAGAAAGACATGGGTTTAGAGTCATTGTGATGTCTGTAGGTTTCATGGTTGTAGTTATGTCTCTGGTACTTTGTCTCACAGGATCCCCCTTAGGATCTCTTGTAGAGTTGGTTTAATGGTGATGAATTCCTTCAGTTTTTGTTTGTTTCAGAAGTCCTTTATTTCTCTTTCCATTCTAAACGACAGACTTGCTGGATAAAGGATGCTCAGCTGTATATTTTTTCTGTTCATTACATTGAAGATTTCCTGCCATTCCTTTCTGGAATACCAAGTTTCTGTAAATGAATCCATTGCAAGTCTTATCGGTCTCCCTTTATATGTTAGAGCATGTTTATCCCTAGCTGCTTTCAGAATTTTCTCTTTATCTTTGTATTTTGCCAGTTTCACTATGATATGTCATGCAGAAGATTGATTCAAGTTACGTCTGAAGGGAGTCCCCTGTGTCTCTTGGATTTCAATGCCTTTTTCCTTCCCCAAATCAGGGAAGTTCTCAGCTATGATTTCTTCAAATATACCTTCTGTACCTTTCTCTCTCTCTCTTCCTCCTCTGAATCCCTATTATGTGTATATTATTGCATTTAATTGTGTCACTTAGTTCTCTAATTCTCCCTTATTTTTCCTGGATTTTTTTATCTCTCTTTTTCTCAGCTTTCTCTTTTTCCATCATTTTGTCTTCTAATTCACCTATTCTCTCCTCTGCGTCCTCAATCTGAGCTGTGGTCGCCTCCATTTTATTTTGCACCTCATTTATAGCATTTTTTAGCTCCTCCTGACTGTTTCTTAGTCCCTTGATCTCTGTATCAATAGATGCTCTGCTGTCCTCTATACTTTTTTCAAGCCCAGCTATTAATTTTATGACTATTATTTTGAATTCACTTTCTGTTACATTGCTTACATCGTTTTTGATTAGTTCGTTGCCTGTCACTACTTCCTGGAGTTTCTTTTGAGGAGAATTCTTCTGTTTCATCATTTTGGATAGTCCCTGGAGTGGCATGGAACTGCAGGACTCTTCCCCTGTGCTGTCTGGAGTAACTTGTGTTGGTGGGTGGGGCTGCAGTCAGACCTGATGTCTGCCCCCAGCCCACTGCTGGGGCCACAGTCAGAGTGGTGTGTACCTTATCTTCCCCTCTCCCAGGGGCAGGAGTCACTGTGGAGTATTGTCCCTGTGTCGGCTACTTGCACACTGCCAGGCTTGTGGTGCTGCTTGGATGGGATCTGGAGTATTACCCAGGGTGGATATGCAAGGTGCATATGGGTGGGAGGGGCAGACTCAGCTCGCTTTGCCTTCAGTGGTCAGCTGCAGAAGGGGCCTTGTGGCGTTGGGAGGGAGGCAGACCCGTCGGAGGGATGCATCCACAGAAGCATAGCATTGGGTGTTTGTGCGGTGCAAGCAAGTTCCGTGATGGGAACTGGTTCCCTTTGGGATTTTGGCTGGGGGATGGATGAGGGAGTTGGTGCTGGCGAGCAACTTTGTTCCCCGCCAAGCTGAGCTCTGTCCTCTGTGGCTCAACAACTCTCCCTCCCATTGTCCTCTAGCCCTCCTGGTCTTGGAGCAGAGCTGTTGACTTATAACATTACAGATGTTAAGTCCTGCTGGCTGTGAGAACACACTCCATCTGGCCCCTCTGCTTTTGCAAACCAGACTCAGGGGCTCTGCCTTTTTGGGTGGGCTGGCTGCCCCTCCACTGCCCCGGTTCCCTCCCACCAGTCCGTGTAGCGTGCATCACCTCTCTGCCCTTCCTACCCTCTTCCATGGGCCTCTTGTCTAAGCTTGGTTCTGTAGAGTCCATTCTGCTAGACTTCTGGTGGTTTTCTGGGTTATTTAGGCAGATGTGGGTGGAATCCAAGTGGTCCGCAGGACGCGGGGAGCCCAGCATCCTCCTCCACCATCATCTTCCTAGTTTTGTCAACAATAAAACTTTAAGTCACCCAGAAGATAGAATTGCTCTAAAAATATGTATCTAATAATATAGCTTCAAAATATATAGCTAAAAAATAAAGGAATAAATCCATAATAAGAGTGGAATATGCTAATATACTTCTCTAGTGATTGACAAAACAAGTATACCAGAAGTTGGTAAGCATATGAAAGATTTAAATAACACCATTAAGAAATTCAACCTAGTTGAGTGAAATCTCCCAGGGTCTAACAGTGATAAATTCCAGTTAGAGAGAAGGTGTTACAAAACAAACAAACAAACAAACAAATGATTGGTGTCCTCTCAGAATGCCAGATTTTGAATGTCATGGGGTAAAATAATAGCTAAGTTCAAAACCTACAAGGAGAAAAACTTCCACGTTTGAGGAGATAAACATTTTATAGTTTCTAAATCAGAATCCTGGGAGGACCATCTATAATTAATGTGTTTTTTCAAATACAAAAGATTAAAAGCCAACTAAATTCATTAAAACTTAGAGACTTTCAACAGAAAATTTAAACTTTTATACAAGGAAGAATTTTCACAGAGGCAAGGAACTCTAAAATACAATTACCTTTTTTTTTTCTTCCAAGATTTTATTTAAATTCAAGAAATTTAACATATAGTGTAGTATTGGTTTCAGGGGTAAAATTTAGTGATTCCTCAGTTACATATATAAAAACCAGTGTCATCCTTAATGACCATCACCCATTTACCCCACCCCTCCATACACCTCCCCTCCAGTAACCCTCAGTTTGTTCTCTATAGTTAAGAGTTTCGTATGGTTTGTCTCCCTCTCTGTTTTTTATTTTATTTTTTTCTTTCCATACTCTGTGTTCATCTGTTTTGTTTCTTAAATTCCACATATGAGTGAAATCATATGATATTTGCTTTCTTTGGCTGACTTATTTTGCTTACCATAATACACTCTAGCTCCATGCACATCATTGCAAATGGCAAGATCTCATTCTTATTGATGTCTGAGTAATATTCCACAGTATATATACACCATATATACAGTAGACAATATAGTTATGGGTCCATTTGTGGGTTCTCTATTCTGTTTCATTTATCTATGTGTCTGTTTTTGTGCCAATACCATAATGTCCTTTTTACAAACGTTTCCCCCTTAAAGTTTATTTATATTTATTGAGAGAGAGAGAGAGAGAGAAGAGAGAGGAAGAGAATCCCAAGTAGGCTCCATGTGATGTCAGTCTTGATCTCATGAACCTGATCATAACCTGAGCTTAAGTCAAGAAACAGATGCTAACCAACTGAGCCACCCAGGCACCCCAGTACCATACTGTCTTGATGATTACAGGTTCAGAATACAGCCTGAAGTCCGGAATTGTGATGCCTCCCACTTTGCTTTTCTTTTTCAATATTACAGTAGGTATTCAGGGTCTTTTATGGCTCCATACAAATTTTAGAATTTTTGTTCTAGTTCCGTGAAAAATGCTGGTGTTACTTTGACAGGGATTGCATTGAATGTATAGATTGCTTTGGGTAGTAAAGACATTTTAAGAATATTTGTTCTTTGACTCCACAAGCATGGGGTATTTTTCCATTTCTTTGTGTCCTCTTCAATTTCTTTCATAAGTTATCTATAGTTTTCAGAGTACAGATATTTTTCTTCGTTGGTTAGGTTTAGTCCTAGGTATCTTCTGGTTTTTGGTGCAATTGTAGGTGGGATTGATCCATTGATTTCTCTTTCTGCTGCCTCATTACTCATGTATAGAAATGAAACTGTGTATTGATTTTATATCCTGCGACTTTGCTGAATTCATGTATCAGTTCTAGCAATTCTTCAGTGGAGTCTTATGGGTTTTCTACATACATTATCATGTCATCTGCAAACAGTGAAAGTTTGAGTTCTTCCATGCCAATTTGGATGCCTTTATTTCTTTTCGTTGTTTAATTGCTGAAGCTCAGACTTCCAATACTATGTTGAACAACAGTGGGGAGAGTGGCCATCCCTGTCATGTTCCTGACTTTAGGGAAAAGCTCTTTTTCCCCATCGAAGGTGATATTAGCTGTTGATATTTTGTATATGACCTTTATGATGTTGAGGTATGTTCCTTGTATCCCTACTTTTTTGAGGGTTTTTATCAAGAAAGGATGCTGTATTTTGTCAAATTCTTTTTCTGCATCTATTGACAGGATCACATGGTTCTTATCCTTTCTTTTATTAATGTGATGTATCATGTTGCTTGATTTTCAGATATTGAACCACTTTTGTATCTCAGCAATAAGTCCCACTTGATTGTGGTAAAAAATTCTTCTAATGTATTGTTGGATTCAATTTGGAAGTATGTTGAGAATTTTTGCATCCATGTTCATCAGGGGTATTGATTCATCTTTTTAGTGGGGTCTTTGTCAGGTTTTGGAATCAAGGTAATGCTGGCCTCATAGAATGAGTTTAGACATTTTCCTTCCATTTCTATTTTTGGAACAGTTTGAGAAGAATAGGTATTAACTCTTCTTTAAATGTTTGGTAGAATTCCTCTGGGAAGCCATCCAACCCTGGACTCCTGTTTTTGGGAGATTTTTGATTACTGATTCAATTTCTTTACTGGTCATGGGCCTGTTCAAATTTTCTATTTCTTCATGTATCAGTGTTGATAGTTTGTTTCTAGGAATTTACTCATTTCTTCCAGATTGCCCAATTTGTTGGCATATAATTGCTCATTATATTCTCTTATAATTGTATTTCTGTGGTGTTGACTGTGATCTCTTTTTTCATTTGTGAGTTTGATACAAATATTATTACACTTTGTGGAATTGCCGACTTTCCTAAGTCTGTATTCATGATCTAATAGTTTTATTTTCCTCTTCTTTTCACCTTAAATGTTTCCATAACTTTATCTTCTATATCACCTATTTATTACTCTGCTTCTTCCACCCTTACTCTGATTACATCCAGTCCATTTTGCATCTCAGTTATAGTATTTTTCATTTTGGCCTGACTAGTATTTAGCCAAGGGTTTCTCTGGTGTCTTCTACACTTTTTTGCAAGCACAGATAATATTCTTAAGACTCTTGTTCTAAATTCTTTTTTCAGGTATATTGTTTACATTTGTTTTGAGTAAATCCCTGGCTGTGACTTCTTCTTGATTTTTCTTTTGGGGATAATTCCTTCTTCTTTTCATTTTGTCTAGTTTTCTGTGTGTTATGAAACCTTGTTATGTTTCCTGCTCCTGAGAGTAATGTTATATTAAGTAGGGGTAATACACTCTCCAGGTGTTTGCTATGTAACCTCTACTTTTGTGTTTTGGCTTATCTTTCCCACAGATCAGTTCTTTGTGAGAGTTTCTCCTTGCTTGCATTGGGAAGTGTTTGCATTTAAACAGTTGTGCATTGATTCATGCATTAAAATTAGCCTGATTTAAAAAAGAGTAATCCAAAAAAAGAAAAAAGGAAAAGGAACAATAAACAAAGAAAAAAGCTGTAAGCCTGATTCAAAGAAAAAGAAAGAAAAAAGCCTGACCTAAAAAATAAGAAAAGGAAATGAAAAAACAACCAACCAAACAAAAAACTATGAACAAACAAATTTTTTTTTTCCAAAGGGAGAGGGGGGAGAGGAAGGAAGGAAGGACGGAAGAAAGAAAGAAAGAAAGAAAGAAAGAAAGAAAGAAAGAAAGAAAGAAAACCTAGTCTTATTTCCACTAGAACTGAAGCTGACACTTTAGAGCACTCTATGGTCAGATCTGGGGCCTGTGGGGTGCCTGTTTTCATCTGAGGGAAAGGCTCACTGTTGTGGATCAGAGTCAGACCTGCCCTAGTAAAGATGTCCCCGAAGGGCGCAGGCAGGAGGATTTAGTGTAAGCAGCTCCAGTCTCCAGTGGGGGCGCCATGTTTCTCACTGAAGTTAGACTGTGCTGATGGGCAGGGGGCATGGGGGTGAGGAAGATAGCATCAACTCACTCTCTTGTTCCCAGGGAAGGGAGCACACACCCCAGTCTGTTCATTAATCCTTCACAGAAAGCAAACAATATCCCCTCTGTGTCCCAGGCTTCCATCAGATCGCTGCCTTCAACCCGTTTGTGCCTGGGCCATTGGCATTCCAAGTGACATTTTTTCCCTGTGTTTTATCTCTGTAATTGGCTGGGATTCAAAACTCCCAATATTAAGGGACCCAGCAACACACAGACCAATTCTGTCTTCCAGAGGAGAGACTTTCAGTGTTGTGACTGGTGCTGTTTTGTCAGAGGAAAGCAGTCTTGCGGCTATGCAGGTGTTTGGAGTTTATGGTAAAGCACAGTGTAAAGCTGCAGTTTATTCACCCTCTGCATGAACTTCTGTCATCTGCTGTTGAATGTCTCCTCAATAGCACCCACTGGGTTTTTTGTCCTAGGAGAGGCAATATACCCTCTTTCAAATGTACTCCAGGAAAGGGAATGTTCTCTCCCAGTGCAACCCAGGGGATCCCTACACCACACTGTCTGCCCCCAGGTCTCTGCCCTCATTCTCCCCAGGAGTACCATTGCCCACCTGGCTTGAATTTGGTGAATGGTATGGACTTTTAAAAAAATATATAATTTATTGTCAAATTGGTTTCCACACAACACACAGTCCTCATCCCAAAAAGTTCCCTCCTCCATGCCCATCACTCACTTTCCCCTCTCCCCCACCCTCCATCAACACTCAGTTCTCTGTATTTAAGAATCTCTTTATGGTTTGCCTTCCTCCTTTTCTGTTTGTAACTTTTCCCCCTCTTCCCCTCCCCCATGGTCTTCTGTTAAGTTTCTCAAGATCCACATATGAATGGAAACATATGGTGTCTGTCTGTCTTTCTCTGACTGCCTTATTTCACTTATCATAATACCCTCCAGTTCCATCCATGTTGCTGTAAATGGTCAGATTTCATTCTTTCTCACTACCAAGTAGTATTCCATTATATATATAATATATATACATATAATATGTATTATATGTATTATATATATGTGTATATATATACATTATATGTATATAATATATATATATATATTAATGTATTATATATATATTACATCTTCTTTGTCCATTTATATATATTTATATATTTTCCTGTGTTTTATCTCTGGTATTGGCTAGGATTCAAAACTCCCAATATTAAGGGACCCAGCAACATACATATATATGTATATATATATATATATATATATATACATATATACACATATATATGTGTATATATGTATATATATTTATATATATAATACATATACATATATACATATATAATACATATATATATATTACTTCTTCTTTGTCCACTCATTAGTTGATGGACATTTAATCTCTTTCCATAATTTGATTATTGTTGAAAGCACTGCTATAAACATTGGGATACATGTGCCCCTATGCATCAGCACTCCTGTATCCCTTGGGTAAATTCCTAGCCATGTTATTGCTGGGTCATAGGGTAGTCTTATTTTTAATTTTTGAGGAACCTCCACACTGTTTTCCAGACTGGCTGCACCAGTTTGCATTTCCACTAACAGTGCAAGAGAGTTCTGCTTTCTCCACATCTATAGTTTCCCAATTTGTTAATTTTAGCCACTCTGGTGTGAGGTGGTATCTCACTGTGGCTTTGATTTTTATTTCCCTGATGATGAGTGACATTGAGCATCATTTCATGTGTCTGTTGGCCATCTGGATATCTTCTTTTGAAAAGTGTCTATTCATGTACTTTGCCCATTTCTTCACTGGATTATTTGGCTTTTTTGGGGGTGTGGAGTTTGGTGAGTTCTTTATAGATTTTGAATACTAGCCCTTTATTCAATAATATCATTTGCAAATATCTTTTCCCATTCCATCAGTTGCCTTTTAGTTTTGTTGATTGTTTCCTTTGGCATGGACTTTTAAAACCTCAGAATTTGAGCTCCCTGTTTGTAAAAACTTGCAATAGTCAGCTCCTCTTGATTCCCTAGTCAATGGTTTTGAGGGAGTGTTTTTCTTGTGCAAACTCTCTGTTTCTCTCTCTGCCCTCTCACAGGAAAAGGGGCCCCTCCCCTCTGAAGCACCGTGGCTTTTTTCTCCCCCAATTGACACCTCTGCATCTTACACCTGCCATGTTCTTTTCCTTGAATTGTGAAGATTGTTATGTTAATCCTCAGATCTATTTCCTAGGTTTTCAAATTTATTTGATGTTGATCTACCTGCATTTAAGGGATGAGACAAGTCCTGGATCCCTCTATTACTCTTTCATCTTAACTCTCCTCTGAAATATAATTAAATGTGTATTCTGGAAATGAAAAATACCACGTATAAAATTAAAAACTCATTGGAGGGATTTAACAGAAGATCAGGCATAGTGAAGACAGGAGCCATGCAGTTGAAAACTGATCAATAAAAATTTTTCAAACAAATTACACAGAGAAAAGAATGGCAATAAAAATGAGAGGATGAAAGATATTTGAAACAAGTAATCAAACAGCCTAAAGAGTCAAATAACCTACTATATATTTAATGTGAATTTCAGAAGAGAAGAGAAAAAATAAGGCAGAAAGAATATTTGAGGGGCGCCTGGGTGGCTCAGTCAGTTGAGCGTCCGACTTCGGCTCAGGTCATGATTTCACAGCTCATGAGTTCGAGCCCCGCGTCAGGCTCTGTGCTGACAGCTCGGAGCCTGGAGCCTGTTTCAGATTCTGTGTCTCCCTCTCTCTCTGCCCCTAACCCACTTGCATTCTGTCTCTGTCAAAAATAAATAAACATTAAAAAAATTAAAAAAAGAAAGAATATTTGAAAATAGAATAACAATAATTTCCTTAACTTGTTGAAAGCTATCAGTTTACAGAGTAAATAAAATTGGTGAACCTCAGGCAGAATAAATACAAAGAAAATATTACTGAAGCACATCAGAGTCAAACCACCAAAAAGCAAAGATAATGAGATAATCTAAAAGTAGTCAGAGAAATGAGATACAAACCTCTGAAGGACCAACAATAAGACTTACAGCTAACTTTTTATCAAGATTATGAATGTCTTAAGACAGTGGAATAATGCCTTCAAAGGACTAAAAAAACAACAACCACAACAAGAAAGTCTAGAATTTTATACTCAGAAAAAAAAAATATCCTTTATAAACATATGTAAAATTAAAATGTTTTAGGGGAGCCTGAGTGGCTCACTTGGTTGAGTGTTCAACTTTAGGTCAGGTCATGACATCATGGTTTGTCAGCACAGAGCCAGCTTCAGGTCCTCTGTCCACCTCTCTCTGCCTCTCCTCTGCTTTTTCTCTCTCAGAAATAAATAAAACAATAAAAAATGTCTTAAACAGAAAAGTTGAAAATATTTATAGATAGCAGGTCTTTTCTCAAAGATATTTGAAAATAAATTCTTTAAACTGAAAGAAAATCATCCCAAATAGAAGCATAGAACTGCAAGAAGGAATAAAGAGTACTGGAAGGAGGGACACCTCAGTGGCTCAGTTGGTTAAGCATCTGACTTTGATTCAGGTAATGATCTCACAGTTCAAGAGTTTGGACCCTGTATAGGGTTATGTGCTGACAGCTTAGAGCCTGGATCCTGCTTTGGATTCTGTGACTCACTCTCTCCCTGCCCCTCCCTGGCTTGTGCTCTCAGTCTCTGTCTCTCTCTGTCTCAAAAATAAATAAACATTAAAATTTTTTTTAAAAGAGTACCGGAAAAGGTAAATATGTGTGGAAAATACAAATGGATAATAACTAGTAGAAATAATAATAATGTATTATGAGATTTACTACATATAGAAGTAAAAACATGACAGCAATAGTGCAAAGAATGAGGATAATAAATGAGTTAAAAATGTGATGTTCTTGCATGGATCAGGAGGTTATAAAAATAATGAACTTAAGGTAGATTGTAGTAAGTGAGGGATTCATATTAGATCTCTAGGTAACAATTAAAATATTCAAGAACATCTAATAGAGGTGAAAAATAGAATAATAAAAAAATGATTAATCCAGGGGCGCCTGGGTGGCTTGGTCGGTTAAGCGTACGACTTCGGCTCAGGTCATGATCTCACAGTCTGTGAGTTTGAGCCCCGCGTCGGGCTCTGTGCTGACAGCTCAGAGCCTGGAGACTGCTTCAGATTCTGTGTCTCCCTCTCTCTCTGATCCTCCCTTGTTCATGCTCTGTCTCTCTCTGTCTCTAAAATAAATAAATGTTAAAAAAATTAAAAAAAAATGATTAATCCAAAAAAAAGGCTTCTTAGAAAAATAATGAGACAAAGAATAAGCAAGATGAACAGAAAAATAAATAGCAAGTTTGTAGACGTAAATCCAACCATTTTATTAGTTACATTATATATGGATACTTAAACGTTTCAGTTGAAGATACCACTGGATACAAAAACAAGACTTGAGTATGTGTTATTTATAAGAGTAGCAGTTTAAATATAAGGACACAGTTAAATGGAAAGTAAAAGGATAGAAAGAAATTATACCATGCAAACATTAGGCAAAAATTAAACTAGTTACTAATATATAACAGTTTAATAGACTTTAAGGCAAGAAAAAAAACCACCAATTAAATAATTAATAATGCTAACATTTTCTGCATGTAATGTTTTACCTATGTGTACCTAATAGGTTCAAAACATATAATGCAAAATTTAACAGAACTAGAAGAAACTGATTTAAAATCATACAATAGTATTTGTAGATATTAACACATATCTCTCAGTACATACTATAACATCAATAAAAAACTTAACAAGGATATAACATATTTGAGCAACATGTTTAATCAAATTAATCTATGTAAAACACTACAGTTAACAGTTGCAGATCACATTTTCTTTTTATGGATACATGGAACAGTTACCAAAGTATAACATATGTTGCTCCCTTAATCAAGTTCTAAATTAAAAAGATTTCAGATTTAATTTTTTTCAGATTTAAAAGCTTTCTCACCACTTTGGATTTAAATTTGAAATAAAGAACACAAAGTAAATAGACAAATCATTAATAGTTTAGCAATTAAGCAACTCACTTCTAAACAATCCATGAGTAAACGGATAAATTATAGTGAATGCTAAAAAATAGTTTGAACTGGACCAATAGAATTTAGAAACGGTGGGGAGGAGTTAAGATGGAAGAGTAGTAAGGGGACCCTGGGCTTATTTCATCCTTCAAACACAGCTGGAGCAACATCAAGCTATTTTGAATACCTAGGAAATTGGTCTGAGGATTAAAACGACAATCCGCATAATTTGAGGAGAGAACACAGCAGGTACATGGTGCAGAGAGGTAAACTGGGGGATAGAAGAGCTGCAGTACTGCGGAGAGGAGGGATCTGTTTTCATGGAGAGGAGAAAAACAAAGAGGGAGAGAGAGCAGTGGGTCAGGTTTATACAAGAAATAATGCCCCCTGAAAGCAGCTAAAGAGAAAGAGTGAAAACACATATAGGGGACTGCACAAGAAAAATGCTCCCCAAAACCATTGATTGTGAGAAAAAGATACCACCAGTTTTTTATAAGTAGCAGAACAGAGTCTGTAATTTAAGAGGTCATTGCCTGGTGGTACTCTTTCAAGGAAGCAGGGCTGAGCCCCAAGAGAAGACAGCACAGTCTGAGGATCCCCTGGGTCACATGGGGTCTCCAAGAAGTTCCCCTGCTTGGAGTGCATTTGATAGAGGTGATACAGCTTTTCTGTGGGCAAAAGACCTGTTGGGTGCCATCAAGCTGGTACCTTCACCTATATAGGAACAAAGATACTGGCTGAGGATAGCAAACCCTGGTGCTGGCTGTCTTGTGATTTACCATAAACTCTGAGGTGCTGCCACTTCAGGGTCACAGGACCATTTTCTAGGAGCAGCCAACAACACCCAGTGTGGCCAGATGCTCTTCCAGAGGGTTACTGCAAATCTAAACTGCAGGGGTCTCTGAAGTGTGGGGTTTGAAACACAGCCACACCTGAGAGAAAACTCTGGAGGGAGGTGCCTCCAGGTAGGCAGGCAACTTGGACACAGGGTGAAGGTAGGGAGCTGATAGAAACAGGAGACCTAGGAGGGGTGATTGATCGCACATCTGTATGGGCACAAATTTCTTAATCCAGATACTAGAGAGCAGGGAGAAGTAATCCACAGTGAGATAAACAGCGCCACCAAGAGGAGAACAGAGCTATTACACCAAACCCACTCTTGCACCCTCCAGGCACATCTCCACTAGGGCAAGTTGAACTGAGAATCAAAGCAGCAGGCTCTTCCCCCAGAAAACTAACACAAATCCCTTCCACCAGTTTTGTCTACTGACTGTAGACTGCTACAGAGTTTCAGGTGTGGGGAAACTGGATCTAGCTTCATTTGAGTTTGTTTGTTCCTTCTGTTTCTGTTATTATTATTTTTTTTTGCTGTTGTTCTCGTTTTTTTTCTTTTGTTTCTTAGATACAGAAAGAACAAAATTATTTTATTTTATTTATTTATTATTTTATTTTATTTATTTTTATTTTTTCTCTTTTTTTTTGTTTTTCCTTTTCTCTATCAAGCTTCTCTTAACAAGGGCACCAAAATGCACCTTTATTTGATTTATTTAAATTTTTAAATGTTTCTTCTTCTTCTTCTTCTTCTTCTTCTTCTTCTTCTTCTTCTATGTTTCTTCCTCAAAAATGACAAGACAGGGGAATTCTTCTCAAAAGAAAGAACAGGAATAAGTGAAAGCCAGAGATAAAATCAATGCAGAAATGCAGATATAAGATGTATGAAATAGAATTTAAAACTTAGGTCATAAGGATACTAGCTGAGTTTTGAGAAAAAGCACAGAACACACCAGGAAATCCCTTTATGCAGAGATAAAGAACTAAAATCTAGTCAGACCAAATTAAAAATGCTATAATCAAGATGCAAACCCAAACAGAGGCCATAAAAATAAGAATGGGTGAGGTAGACGAGTGAATTAGTGACATAGAAGATAAAATTCTGGAAATAATGAAGCTGAAGAGAGAAACAAAGATCAGGGATCTCAAAGGCAGATTTAGGGAACTCAATGATTTATTAAAATGTTATTTATTGGTAACTTTCATATTATAGCAGTCTCAAAAGATAAAGAGACAGAAAAAGGGGCAGAAGGTTTATGTGAGCAAATTGTACCTGAAAACTTCCAAAATCTAGGGAAGGACACAGACATCAAAATCCAGGAAGCACAGAGAATTCCCATTAAATTCAATAAAAGCCAGCTATCACCAAGATATATCATAGTCAAATTCACAAAATACACAGAGAAGGAAAAAATCCTTAAAGCAGCAGAGGAAAAAAAAGTCCTTAACCTACAAGGAAAGACAGATCATATTCACAGCGGGTCTGTCCATAGAAACTTGACAGACCAGAAAGGAATGGCAAGATATATTTAATGTGTTGAATGGGAAAAAATATGCAAGCAAGAATACTCTATCCATAAAGCTTGTCATTCAAAATAGAAGGAGAGATAAAGAATTTCCCAGCCAAACAAAAACCAAAGATGTTTGTGACCACTAAACCAGACATACAAGAAATTTTAAGGGTGACTCTTTAAGTCTAGGGGAAAAAAAGACTAAAAGCAATAAGGGCTAGAAAGGTACAGAGAGCATCACCAGAAACACCAACTCTCTATGTAATACAATTGCACTAAATTCCTATCTTTCAATGATAATACTGAATAAAATGGACTAAATGCTCCAATCAAAAGACATAGGGTATCAAATTGGATTTAAAAAAGGATCAATCTATATGCTGCATATAAGAGACTCATTTTAATTTTTTTTTCAACGTTTATTTATTTTTGGGACAGAGAGAGACAGAGCATGAACGGGGGAGGGGCAGAGAGAGAGGGAGACACAGAATCGGAAACAGGCTCCAGGCTCTGAGCCATCAGCCCAGAGCCTGACGCGGGGCTCGAACTCACGGACCGCGAGATCGTGACCTGGCTGAAGTCGGACGCTTAACCGACTGCGCCACCCAGGCGCCCCAAGAGACTCATTTTAGACCTGAAGATTGAAAATGAGGGGATGGAGAGGAGCCAAGATGGTGGAACAGCATGGAAGTTTATGAGTGTCTCGCATCCATGAAATACAGCCAGACCAACACTAAACCATCCTACACACCTAGAAAACTGATTGGAAGATTAACACAACAATCTGCACAACCCAAACCACAGAATTCAGCAGGTACATGACACAAAGAGCTGATCTTGTATAGCAAGAAACTGCGAAAGGTAGGGAACCCCTTTTGTGGGCAGAGAGAGGATGGAGACTGGGGAGGGAGGAAGCATTTTGGAAAAGCACCCCTCCCCAAAAGCAGCTGGAGAGAAAGTGGAAAATTGGAAACAGCCACAGGGACTAAACTAAAAAGGGAAAAAGGAGAAAGGAGAAAGGAGAGGTTTAAATTCCATTAAGACTGTAAACAAGGGGAGTGCAAAGGCTGCAACTCTGCAGCTCAATACCTGGCGGTGCTCTGGTGGGAAAGGTGAATCCCCAGGAATGGAGGGGTCCGGAAGATTCTCAGCCCACACGGGGAAAAGCAGTCCTTTTCCCTGTACTTTCCACTGCTGGAAGGACATTTGGTAGAGGCTGTTGAAGCCACCTGGTCCCAGCAGACCCTGGAAGGCAGCCACATTCCCTGGTGCTGGGGCAAGGTCGTTGAGAGTAAAGCCTGGTGCCAGATGTGTGTTGCGATTTTCCATAATCCCTGAAATGCTGATGGTACACTGTCTCGCGATCTTTTTTTGGGGGGCGGGCTGGCACCTGGCTGCAGTCTTGGGGCACCGGCAACAGCAGAGTCCAGCAGGTGTTCCTGGGTGCAGCCAACATTCGGCCATTGCTCATTCAGCCATGGCTTGGTGAGACCCTCCCACAGAGGGGCGGAACAGGTCAAAGCCGCAGTCCTTCAAAAGTAAGGGACTGGGGAAAACAGCCGCAACTGAGACAAAACTTGGGAGAGAGGTACTTCCTGGGGCCTGGTCGTGGAGAGTGGAAAAGTGGGGAGAGGACCAGAGCTGGAGAAAGAGGACTAGTGTGCGATTGCTAATCCAGGTGAACAGACTGGGTAGTTGGGTGGCCCCATTTTCACTGCTTCCACGCATGAGAATGCACACCTATGAACACCACAACAATACACCCCAGTAGGCTAGCAGTGCCATCTAGTGGAGAGCAGAGCTGTTACACCAAGCCTCGCTCAACTGGGCCAACTTCGCTTTTCAAGAACACAAACCTCACCGCTGGCTAAATTTATGGACCATAAAGAGCTACATGGACTGACCTCTAGGGGAAAACGAAGCAATTTCAGTCCTACTTCAATCTGTCAGCAGGTTCATCTATTCAATATTTCTTTCTTTCTTTCTTTTTCTCTTTCTCCTTTTTCTCTTTTACAATTCTTTTTTTTCGAATACAGAAAGAGAAAAAAAACTCATTTTCATTTTCAATTATTAAAAATTTCTGGCTCTAATTTTTATTACTATACTTTACTTTTGTGTAATTTTTTTCAAATTCTACTTTACTTCTTTCATTTTATTTTAGTCTACCACAGTGTACTCACCTTTTCAAATTTTCAAAAAAATTCCTTTTTTTTCTTTCTTTTTCATTTCTTTTCTTTTTCTTGAATGCAGAAAGAGAAAAACTTCATTTTTACTTTCAATTTCTTTAAAATATTTTTATTTAATTTTTATTAATATATATTTTGCTTTCATGTAGATTTTTTCAAATTCTATCTTACTCCCATCATTTTATTTCAGTCTACCACAGTGTATTCACTTTTTCAAATTTTCAAATGATTTCTTTTTTCTTTTCTTTTCCTTTTTCTTTTTTTATCTTTTTTCTCTTTTGCATTTCTTTCCTTTTTTCTTAAATACAGAAAATGAAAACATTCATATTTATTTTTAATTTTTATTAAAAATAATTTTCGTTAATTTTTTTCTACTATATTCTCTACTTTTGTGTATATTTTTTTAAATTCTATTTTACCCACATCATCTCATTTTAGTCTAATTTAGTGTATTCATTTTTTCAAATTCTCAAAGGATTTCCTTTTTTTCTCCCCCCCTTATTTTCTTTTCTCAAATCTGTCAAACCACTTTCAACATCCAGACCAAAACACACCTATGATCTAGCATCATCTATTCAATTTTGTGTGTGTGTGTGTGTGTGTGTTTAATTTGTAATTTTAATTTTTTTAATTTTAATTTTTTTAAAAATTTTTTTCAGCGTTTATTTATTTTTGGGACAGAGAGAGACAGAGCATGAACAGGGGAGGGGCAGAGAGAGAGGGAGACACAGAATCGGAAACAGGCTCCAGGCTCTGAGCCATCAGCCCAGAGCCTGACGTGGGGCTCGAACTCACGGACCGCGAGATCGTGACCTGGTTGAAGTCGGACGCTTAACCGACTGCGCCACCCAGGCGCCCCAATTTTAATTTTTTTTTAATTTCAATTTTCCTACCACATTAATTCCGTTTCTCCTTTCAAAATGACAAAATGAAGGAATTCTCCCCAAAAGAAAGAGCACGAAGAAACGACAGCCAGGATTTAACCAACACAGATACAAGCAAGATGTCTGAACCAGAATTTAGAATCAGGATAATAAGAATACGAGCTGGAGTAAAAAATGGATTAAAATCTCTTTCTTCAGAGATAAAAGCAGTAAAAAATAGAGTGAAATTAAAAATGCTATAACTGAGCTGCAATCATGGACAAATGCAGTGGCGGCAAGAATGGACAAGGCAGAACAGAGAATCAGTGATATAGAGGACAAATTTATAGAGAATAATGAAGCAGAAAAAAAGAGGGAGATTAAGGCAAAAGAGCACAATTTAAGAATTAGAGAAATCAGTGACTCATTAAAAAGGAACATCAGAATCAGGGGTTCCAGAGAAGGAAGAGAGAGAAATATGGGTAGAAGGGTTATATGAACAAATCATAGTGGAAAACTTTTCTAACCTGGGGAAAGACACAGACATCAAAATCCAGAAAGCACAGAGGACTCCCATTAGATTCAACAAAAACCGACCATCAACAAGGCATATCACAGTCAAATTCACAAAATACTGAGGCAAGGAGAGAATCATGAAAGGAGCAAGGGAAAAAAGTCCCTAACCTACAAGGGAAGACAGATCAGGTTTGCTGCAGACCTATCCACAGAATCTTGGCAGGCCAGAAAAGAGTGGTGGGATATATTCAGTGTGCTGTGTCAGAAAAATATGCAGTCAAGAATTCTTTATCCAGCAAGGCTGTCATTCAAAATAGAAGGAGAGATAAAAAGTTCCCCAGACAAAAAAATTAAAGGAGTTTGTGACCACTAAACCAGCCCTGTAAGAAATGTTAAGGGGGACTGTCTGAAGGAAGAAAAGATGAAAAAAAAATATATGTATATATCAAAAGCAACAAAAAATTACAAAGGACCAGAGAACACCACCAGAAACTCCAACTCTACAAGCATCATAATGGCAATAAATTCATATCTTTCAGGACTCACTCAAAATGTCAATGGACTCAATGCTCCAGTCAAAAGACATAGGGTAACAGAATGGATAAGAAAACAAGATCCATCTATATGCTGTTTACAAGACACCCACTTTAGACCTAAAGACACCTACAGATTGAAAATAAGGGGATGGAGAACCATGGTCAGCAAAATGAGAGCCGGAGTAGCCATACTTATATCAGACAATCTAGACTTTAAAATAAAGATTGTATCAAGAGATGCAGATGGACATTATATATAATCAAGGGGTCTATAGACTAAGAAGACCTAACAATTGTAAACATTTATGTGCCAAATGTGCAGGCACCCAAATATATAAATCAATTAATCACGAACATAAAGAAAATCATTGGTAGTAATACCATAATAGTAGGAGACTTCAACACCCCACTCACAGCAATGGACATATCATCTAATCAAAAAATCAACAAGGAAACAATGGTTTTGAATGACTCATTGGACTAGATGGACTTAACAGATATATTCAGAACATTTCATCCTAAAGCAGAAGAATATACATTCTTCTCCAGTGCACATGGAACGTTCTCCAGAATAGGCCATATACTGGGACACAAATCAGCCCTAAGTAAGTACAAAAAAATCGAGATCATACTGTGCATATTTTCAGACCACAATGCTATGAAACTCAAAATCAACCACAAGAAAACATTTGGAAAGGTAACAAATATTTGGAGACTGAAGAACATCCTACGAAAGAATGAATGCACTAACCAAGCAGTTAAAGAAGAAATAAAAAAGTATATGGAAGTCAATGAAAATGATAGCACCACAACCCAAAACCTCTGGGATGCAACAAAGGCGGTCATAGGAGGAAAGTATATAGCAATCCAGGCCTTCCTAAAGAAGGAAGAAAGATCTCAGATTCACAACCTAACCTTACGCCTTAAGGAGCTGGAAAAAGAACAGCAAATAAAACCCAAAACCAGCAGAAGACAGGAAATAATAAAGATTAAGCAGAAATTAATACTATTGAAACCAAAAAAAAAAAAAAAAACCAGTAGAAGAGATCAATGAAACCAGAAACTTGTTCTTTGAAAGAATTAACAAAATTGATAAACCACCAAGCAGTTTGATCAAGAAGAAAAAGGAAAGGACCCAAATAAGAAAAATCAAGAATGAAAGAGGAGAAATCACAACCAACACAACAGAAACAAAAACAATAATAAGAGAATATTATGAGCAATTATATGAGAATAAAATGGGCAATCTGGAAGAAACGGACAAATTCCTAGAAACATACATGCTACCAAAACTGAAACAGGAAGAAATAGAAAATTTGAACAGACCCATAATCAGTAAAGAAATCTAATTAGTAATTAAAAATCTCCCAAACAACAATAGTCCAGGGCCAGATGGCTTTCCAGGGGAATTCTACCAAACATTTAAGGAAGAGTTAACACCTATTCTCTTGAAGCTATTCCAAAAAATAGAAATTGAAGGAAAACTTCCAAACTCTTTCCATGAAGCCAGCATTACCTTGATTCCAAAGCCAGGCAGAGACCCCACTAAAAAGGAGAACTATAGACCAATTTCCCTGATGAACATGGATGCAAAAATCCTCAACAAGATATTAGCCAACCGGATCCAACAATACATTAAAACAATTATTCACCACGACCAAGTGGGATTTATACCTGGGATGCAGGGCTGGTTCAATATCTTCAAAACAATTAACATGATTCATCACATCAATAAAATAAATAACAAGAACCATATAATCCTCTCAATAGATGTAGAGAAAGCATTTGACAAAATACAGCAAACTTTCTTGATAAAAACCCTCAAGAAAGTAGAGATAGAAGGATCATACCTCGAGATTATAAAAGCCATATATGAACGACCCAATGCTAATATCATCCTCAATGGGGAAAAACTTAGAGCTTTCCCCCTAAGGTCAGGAACAAGGCAGGGATGTCCACTCTTACCACTGTTATTTATCATAGTATTGGAGGTCTTAGCCTCTGTAATCAGACAACACAAAGACATAAAAGGCATCCAAATCGGCCAGGAGGAGGTCAAACGTTCATTCTTCGCAGATGACTTGATACTTTATATGGAAATCCCAAAAGATTCCATCAAAAATCTGCTAGAACTGATTCATGAATTAAGCAAATTTGCAGGATAGAAAACCAATGCACAGAAATCGGCTGCATTCCTATACACCAACAATGAAGCGACAGAAAGAGAAATCAAGGAATCAATCCCATTTACAGTTGTATAAAAAACCATAAAATACCTAGGAGTAAATCTAACCAAAGAGGTGAAAAATCTATACACTGAAAACTATAGAAAGCTGATGAAAGAAATTGAAGAAGACACAAAGAAATGGAAAAAGATTCTATGCTCCTGGATAGGAATAACAAATATTGTTAAAATGTCAATACTACCCAAAGAAATCTACATATTCAACGCAATCCCTATCAAAGTAACACCAACATTCTTCACAGAGCTAGAACAAATAACCCTAAAATTTGTATGGAACAAGAAAAGACCCCAAATATCCAAAGCGATCTTGAAAAAGAAAACCAAAGCAGGAGACATCACAATCCCAGACTTCAAGCTATACTACAAAGCTGTAACCATCAAGACAGTATGGTACTGGCACAAGAACAGACACTCAGATCAATGGAACAGAATAGAGAACCCAGAAATGGACCCACAAACATATGGCCAATGAATCTTTGACAAAGCAGGAAAGACTATCCAAAGGAATAAAGACAGTCTCTTCAGCAAGTGGTGCTGGGAAAACTGGACAGCGACATGCAGAAGAATGAACCTGGATCACTTTCTTACACCATACACAAAAATAAACTCAAAATGTATGAAAGACCTAAATGTAAGACAGGAAGCCATCAAAATCCTCGAGTAGAAAGCAGGCAAAAACCTCTTTGACCTGGGCGGCAGCACCTTCCTACTCAACATGTCTCCAGAGGCAAGTGAAACAAAAGAAAAAATGAACTGTTGGGATCTCATCAAGATAAAAAGCTTTTGCACATCCAAGGAAACAATCAGAAAAACTAAAAGGCAACCGAGGGAATGGGAGAAGATATTTGCAAATGACATATCAGATAAAGGGTTAGTATCCAATCTCTATAAAGAACTTATCAAACTCAACACCCAAAAAACAAAGAATCCAGTGAAGAAATGGGCAAACGACATGAATAGACACTTCTCCAAAGAAGACATCCCGATGGCCAACTGACACATGAAAAAATGCTCCACATCACTCATCATCAGGGAAATACAAATCAAAACCACAATGAGATACCACTTGACACCTGTCAGAATGGCTAACATTAACAACACAGGCAACAACAGATGTTGGTGAGGATGTGGAGAAAGAGGATCTCTTTTGCATTGTTGGTGGGAATGCAAGCTGGTGCATCCACTCTGGAAAACAGAGTGAAGGTTCCTCAAAAAACTAAAAACAGAACTACCCTATGACCCAGCAATTGCACTACTAGGCATTTATCCACAGGATACAGGTGTTCTGTTTCAAAGGGACACATGCACCCCAATGTTATAACAGCATTATCAACAATAGCCAAAGTATGGGAAAGAGCCCAAATGTCCATCGATGGATGAATGGATAAAGAATACACACACACACACACACACACACACACACACACACACATAGAGTATTACTTGGCATCAAAAAGAATGAAATCTTGCCATTTGCAACTATGTGGATGGAACTGGAGAATCTTATGCTAAGTGAAATTAGTCAGTCAGAGAAAGACAAAAACCATATGACTTCATTCATATGAGGACTTTAAGACACAGAAAGGATGAACATAAGGGAAGGGAAACAAAAATAATATAAAAACAGGGAGGGGGACAAAACAGAAGAGACTCATAAATATGGAGAACAAACTGAGGGTTGCTGGAGTGGTTGTGGGAGGGGAGATGGGCTAAATGGGTAAGGGGCATCAAGGAATCTACTCCTGAAATCATTGTTGCACTATATGCTAACTAATTTGGATATGAATTTTAAAAAATGAAAAATTAAGTTAAAAAAAAGAAAGATAACAAAATATATTTTTAAAAAAAGAAAGAAAATGAGGGGATGGAGAGCCATCAAACACACTAGTGGACAACAAAATAGAACCAGAGTAGTCATACTTATATCAGACCAACTAGATTTTAAAACAAAGACCATAATAAGAGATGAAGAAGGGCATTATATCATAATTAAGGGGTCTATCCATCAAGAAATTTTAACAATTATAAATATTTATGCCCCCCAAATGAGACACTCAAATATATAAATCAATTAATCAAAAACATAAAGACAGTCATTGGTAACAATTATAAAATAATAGCAGGGGGCTTTAACACCCCACTTACAACAATACACAGATCATCTAAGCAGAATACCGACAAGGAAACAGTGGCTTTGAATGACACACTGGACCAGATGGATTTAACAATATATTCAGAACATTTCATTCTAAAGCAGTAGAATACACATTAGTTTCTAGTGCACATGGAGCATTCTCCAGAATAGGTCATACTGGGTCACAAATCAGCCCTCAACAAGTACAAAAAGATCGAGATCATATCATGCATATTTTCAGATTACAATGCTATGAAAATTTAAATTAACCACAAGAAAAAACTTGGAAAGCCCTCACATACATGGAAGTTAAAGTACATCCTGCTAAAGAATCAATGGGTTAACCAGGAAATTAAAAAGAAATGAAAAAATACATGGAAGCAAATGAAAGTGAAAACATGACAGTCCGAACTCTTTGGGATGCAGCAAAGCCAGTCTTAAGTGGGAAGTATATTGCAATTCAGACCTATCTCAAGAAGCAAGAAAGGTTCCAAATACACAACCTAACTTTACACCTAAAGGAGTTATAAAAAGAACAGCAAATAAAGCCTAAAGCCAACATAAGAAGGGAAATAATAAAGATTAGAGCAGAAATAAATGATGTAGAAACAAACGAATAAACAATAGAACAGATCAAACAAAACTAAGAGCTTCTTCTTTGAAAGAGTTAACAAAATTGTTAACCTCCTACCCAGACTTATCAAAAAGAAAAGAAAAAGGACCCAATAAATAAAAGCACCAATGGGTGAGGAGAGATTACAACTAGAACCACAGAAATGCAAACAATTATAAGAGAATACTATGAAAAATTATATGCCTACAAACTGGGCAATACAGAAGATATTGACAAATTCCTTGAAAAACATAAGCTACCAAAACTGAAACAGGAAGAAATACAAAATTTTAATGGACACATAACTAGTAAAGAAATGGAATCAGTGATCAAAAATCTCCCAATAAACAAGAGTCCTGGGCCACAAGGATTCCCAGAGAATTTTACCAGATTTTAAAAGACGGGTCATACCTATTCTTCTCAAACTGTTCCAAAAAATAGAAATGAAACGTAATGGCCTTAATGCCAAAACTAGCAATGATTTTGATTTCTTAATATATATGTGATTTCCCTGGATAGTTTGTTGACATTTAGATTCCTGGGTTCCATTCAGAGAGTCTGGATCCATAAATTTGAGATAGAGCTCAGGAAACTGTTTTTTGTTTTTGTTTTTGTTTTTGTTTTTGTTTTTGTTTTGTTTTGTTTTGTTAGTAAGCACTGAAAGGAAACATCAAGACAAAGTGTTCATTAGACTATGCTGTGGCAGAGCTGTCAATAAGCAATGTCAGGAAACTGAAACAGGGGTATGAGTATAGTAGTGAAGAGAAAGTAAAAAAATATAGAAAAATTATAGGAAAACCAATTTTGCTTCTTGCTTTGGGCAGTGCTAAAGATCTGACTGTGGAAAGTGATTAGTATCTAGGGTTTTCCATTCTGAGCACATCTACCTCTCACACCAGGGCTGAGGCAAGTGGAGGTCTTACCTTCCTACAATGCCTGATAGATTAGCTAAAACTTCAGAGGTACATGCACTTACACCAAAAGAAGACATCATTTAAGTAGAACAATTATTTTAAAAGTAAAAATAACATAATCATAAAAATCATAAAATTTATAGATTGTGTCAGAAGCAGAAAATAAAAAGAGGACAAATGAATTAAATTATCCTAATAAATATACTAAAAGGAGACAAAAGACAAAGTTGGCAAGGTGAAACAAGAACAACAAAAAGCTGAAAAGAACTAACCAAAAATATTAGTATCAAAAAATATTTAAAATAAAGAATACATTCGATGGGATGAGTAGCAAAATGGATGTGTCTCAGGAATTAATTAAAACATTAGAAGACAAATTGAAGAAATTTTTTGGAAGAAAAACCAAATATATATATATTTTTTAAAAAAGCAAAAAATACACATGCGGAGGAGAGAAATTGAACTGTCAATATCCAATAATAGGAGTCCCAGGAAGAGAAAATATAAATGGAGATGAAGAAATATTTGAAGAAATAATCAGATAAATTTTCCTAAATTAAATAAAGATGAAAGATTTCTGTTTCATTCTTATTTTTTTACTTTTAAAAAATTGCTTTCATGTGTACATGTTAGTGATTCAACACTTACATAAACACCCGGTGCTCATCTCAGCAAGTGCACTCTTCAATCCATATCACTTATTTAACCTATCCCCCCCCCCACTTCTCCTTTGGTAACCATCAAATTGTTTCTATAGTTAACAGTCTTTTGTTTTTCTTTTTCAAATTTTTTATTAAATTTGGTTAGTAAACTTACACTGTAATATTAGTTTCAGGTGTAGAATTTAGTGATTCATCTCTTACATACAACACTTAGTGCCCATCACAATTGCACTCTTAATACCACTCAGCTGTTTAAACCATACCCCTGCCATCCTCCCCTCCAGTAACCCTCAGTTTGTTCTGTGTATTTAAGAGTTTGTTTCCCGGTTTGCCTTTTTCTCCCCTACATTCATCTGTTTTGTTTCTTTTTTATTTAATTGTTTATTAATTTTTTCATGTTTATTTATTTTTGAGAGAGAGTGAGAGAGAGGGAGAGTGCAAGTGGGAGAGGGGAAGAGAGAGAGGGAGACACAGAATCTGAAGCAGCCTCTAGGCTCTGACCTGTCAGCACAGAGCCCGACATGGGGTTCAAACCCTTGAACTGCGAGATCGTGACCTGAGCCAAAGTCAGATGCTTAACCAACTGAGCCACCCAGGCATCTGTCTTTTTTTTTTTTAATTTAATATTATTTATTTTTGAGAGAGAGAAAGAGTGTGAGTGGGGGAGGGCAGAAAGAGAGAGAGGGAGACAGAGAATCTGAAGTAGGCTCCAGGGTCTGAGCTGTTAGCAAAGAGCCTGACGCTGGGCTTGATCCCATGAACCGTTAAATCATGACCTGAGCCAAAGTTAGGTGCTTAACTGACTGAGCCACCCAGTGGCTCCAATCTGTTTTGTTTCTTAAATTCCACATATGAGTGAAACCACATGGAATTTGTCTTTCTGATTGACTTAGTTCACTCAGCATAATACTCTCTATCTCTATCCACATCATTGCAAATGGCAAGATTTCATTCTTTTTGGTGGCTGAATAATATTTCATTGTGTATATATGCAACATTTTCTTAAACCATTCATCCATTGATGTACACTTGGGCTGTTTCCATAGCTTGGCTATTGTAGATAGACAATGCTGCTATAAACATTGGGGTGTATGTATCCCTTTGAATTAGAATTTTGTACTCTTTGGGTAAATACCTAGTAATGCAATTGCTGGATCACAGGGGAGGTTTTTTTTTTACTTTTTGAGGAATGCCCACAATGTTGTCCAGAGTGGCTGCACCAGTTTGCATGCCCACCAACAGTGTAGGAGAGAAAGGGAAAGGGAACACCCCCTTTCACCACATCCTCACTAACACCTATTGTTTCTTGGGTTATTGATTTTAGCTATTCTGACATGTGTGAGGTGATATCTCATTGTAGTTTTGATTTGTATTTCCCTGATGGTGAGTGATGAGCATATTTTCATGTGTCTGTTGGCCATTTGTATATCTTCTTTGAAAAATATCCATTCATGTATTTGCCAATTTTAAAACATTTTTTAATCATTTATTCATTTTTGAAAGGCAGAGAGAGAGAGTGCAAGTGGGGGAGGAGCAGAGAGAGAGGGAGACCCAGAAACAGAAGCAGGCTCCAGGCTCTGAGCTATCAGCACAGAGCCCAACACGGGGCTTGAACTCACGGACCGCGAGATCATGACCTGAGCCGAAGTCAGCCACTTAACCGACTGAGCCACCCAGGCGCCCCAAGTCTTTGGCCCATTTTTAAATTGCATTATTTGTTTTTTTGCGTGTTGTGTTTGATAAGTTCTTTATAGATTTTGGATACTTGGCTTTTATCTTATATGTCATTTGCAAATATCTTCTCCCATTCGGTAGGTTGTCTTTTACTTTTGTTGATTGTTTCCTTTACTGTGCAGAAGCTTTTTTATTTTGCTGTAGCCCCAAGAGTTTATTTTTGTTTTTGTTTCCCTGGAAGCAGAAAATATCTAGTAAGAAGTTGCTATGGCTGATGTCAAAGAGGTTACTGCCTGTTTTCTCTTCCAGGATTTTATCTCTCTTTTTCTCAGCTTCCTCTTTTTCCATAACTTTATCTTCTAGTTCACCTATTCTCTCCTCTGCCTCTTCAATCCGAGCTGTCGTCGTTTCCATTTTATTTTGCATTTTGTTTAAAGCGTTTTTCAGCTCCTCCTGACTGTTCCTTAGTCCCTTGATCTGTGTAGCAAGAGATTCTCTGCTGTCCTCTACACTGTTTTCAAGCCCAGCGATTAATTTTATGACTATTATTCTAAATTCACTTTCTGTTATATTATTAAAATCCTTTTTGATCAGTTCATTAGCTGTTGTCATTTCCTGGAGATTCTTTTGAGGGGAATTCTTCCGTTTGGTCATTTTGGATAGTCCCTGGAGTGGTGCGGACCTGCAGGGCACTTCCCCTGTGCTGTGGTGTATAACTGGAGTTGGTGGGCGGAGCCATAGTCAGACCTGATGTCTGCCCCCAGCCCACCGCTGGGGCCACAGTCAGACTGGTGTGTGCCTTCTCTTCCCTTCTCCTAGGGGTGGGATTCACTGTGGGGTGGCGGCCCGTCTGGGCTACTTGCACACTGCCAGGCTTGTGGTGCTGGGGATCTGGCGTATTAGCTGGGGTGGGTAGGCAAGGTGCACGGGGGCAGGAGGGGCAGGCTTAGCTTGCTTCTCCTTAGGTGATCCACTTCAGGAGGGGCGCTGTGGCAGCGGGAGGGAGTCAGACCCTCTGCCGGAGGGTTGGCTGTTGGCTCCGCAGAACCACAGCGTTGGGTGTTTGTGCGGAGCAAGCAAGTTCCCTGGCAGGAACTGGTTCCCTTTGGGATTTTGGCTGGGGGATGGGCGAGGGAGATGGCGCTGGCGAGTGCCTTTGTTCCCCGCCAAACTGAGCTCTGTCGTCTGGGGGCTCAGCAACTCTCCCTCCCTTTGTTTTCCAGCCTTCCCGCTTTCCGAGCAGAGCTGTTAACTTATGACCTCCCAGATGCTAAGTCCCGCTTGCTGTCGGAACACACTCCGTCCGGCCCCTCTGCTTTTGCCAGCCAGACTCGGGGGCTCTGCTTGGCCGCTGCGCCGCCCCTCCGCCCCGGCTCCCTCCCGCCAGTCCGTGGAGCGCGCACTGCCTCGCCGCCCTTCCTACCCTCTTCTGTGGGCCTCTCATCTGCACTTGGCTCTGGAGACTCCATTCTGCTAGTCTTCTGGTGGTTTTCTGGGTTAGTTAGGCAGCTGTAGGTGGAATCTAAGTGATCAGCAGGATGCACGGTGAGCCCAGCGTCCTCCTACGCCGCCATCTTCCTCTCTTCCAGGATTTTAATGGTTTCCTGTCTCACATTTAGGTCTTTCATCCATTTTGAGTTTATTTTTCTGTATGGTGTAACAAAGTGGTCCAGTTTCATTCTTTTGCATGTAGCTCTTCAGTTTTCTAAACACCATTTTTTTGTTTTTCTTTTGTTTTTGTTTTCTTTTTCAAGTTTTTATTTAAATGCCACTTCGTTAACGTACACTGTATTATTGGTTTAAGGTGTAGAATTTAGTGATTCTTCACTTACATACAACACAAGTGCTCATATCAACAAGTGCCCTCCTTAATGCCCATCACCCATCTAGCCCATCCTCCATTCTTCTCCCTCCATAAGCCTTTAGTTTTTTCTCTATCATTAAGAGTCTCTTTTATGATTTACCTCTCTCTCTCCCCCCCCATGTTCAGCTGTTTTGCTTCTTACATTCCACATATGAGGGGAATCACACAATGTTTGTCTTTCTTTGACTTATTTTGCTTAGCCTAATACACTCTAGTTCCCTCCATGTTGTTGCAAATGGCAATATTTCATTCTTTTTGATTGCTGAGTAGTACTCCATTGTGTATATATACTACATCTTTGTCCATTCATCAGTTGATGGACACTGGGGCTCTTTGCATAATTTAGCTATTGTTGATAGCGCTGTTATAAACAATGGGGTGCATAAGCCCTTTAGAATCAGTATTTTTGTATCCTTTCATTAAATTCCTAGTAGTGCAATTGCTGGGTTGTATGGTAGTTCTAGTTTAAACTTTCTGAGGAACCACCATACTGTTTATTGAAACGTTTTGGGGTATTGTCTGCTTTGTTGTTGTTGTTTTATTGTTTTTGTTGTTGTTGTTGTTGCTGTTGTTGTTTTTATTGTTGTTTTGCTGACTGAGACCAGTTATCTGCTTCAGAGCAGAGAAATTCATCTCTCTCAACCCAACCTCCTGGAAACCTCAGCCCAGCTCCATCTTCTCAGGGGACTACCTCTGCCTCACTCAGGTTGCTAGTACCTTCTAGTACTTCACTCAGGTTGCTAGTAACAGTTGCTCTGTTAGCAGCTCTAAAGCTTGCCCAAATGGCCTCGGTAAAATATTAATAAATAATGATCATGACCTATTTACTCCAGGCCACTTGTATATCTCTTTTTCACTTCTTTTTAAAATATAATTTATTGCCAAGTTGGCTAACATACAGTGTATACAGTGTGCTCTTGGTTTGGGGGGTACATTCCGTGATTCATCATTTACATACAACACCCAGTGCTCATCCCAACAAGTGCCCTCCTCAATGCTCATTATGCATTTTATCCTCCCCCCATCAACCTTCAGTTTGTTCTCTGTATTTAAGAGTCTTTTATGGTTTGCCCACTCCCTCTTTGTTTGTAACTTTTTTCCCCTTCCCCTCCCCCATGGTCTTCTGTTAAGTTTCTCAATGTCCACATATGAGTGCAAACATATGATATCTGTCTTTCTCTGACTTATTTCACTTAGCAGAATACCTTCTAGTTCCATCCATGTTGCTGCAAATGGCCAGATTTCAGTCTTTCTCATTACCAAGTAGTATCCCATTGTATATATAAACCACATCTTCTTTATCCATTCATCAGTTGATGGACATTTAGGCTGTTTCCATAATTTGGCTCTTGTTGAAAGCAATGCTATAAACATTGGGATACATGTGCCCCTATGCATCAGCACTCCTGTATCCCTTGGGTAAATTCCTAGCAGTGCTATTGCTGATTTATAGGGTAGTTCTATTTTTAATTTTTTGAGGAACCCCCACACTGTTTTCCAGAGTGGCTGCACCAGTTTGCATTCCCACCAACAGTGCAATAGGGTTCTGCTTTCTCCACATCCTCGCCAGCATCTATAGTCTCCAGATTTGTTCATTTTAGCCACTCTGACTGGTGTGAGGTGGTATCTCAGTGTGGCTTTAATTTTTATTTCCCTGATGATGAGTGACATTGAGCATCATTTCATGGGTCTGTTGGCCATCTGCATGTCTTCTTTGGAAAAGTGTCTATTCATGTCTTCTGCCCATTTCTTCACTGGATTGCTTGTTTTTTTGGGTATGGAGTTTGGTGAGTTCTTTATAGATTTTGGATACTAGCCCTTTGTCCGATATGTCATTTGCAAATATATTTTCCATTCTGTCGGTTGCCTTTTAGTTTTGTTGATTGTTTCCTTGCCAGTGTAGAAGTTTTTTTTCTTGATGAGGTCCCAGTAGTTCATTTTTGCTTTTAATTCTCTTGCCTTTGGAGATGTGTCGAGTAAGAAATTGCTGCGGCTGAGGTCAAAGAGGCTGTTTCCTGCTTTCTCCTCTGGGGTTTTGATGGTTTCCTGTCTCACATTCAGATCTTTCATCCATTTTGAGTTTATTTTTGTATATGGTGCAAGAAAGTGGTCTAGTTTCATTCTTATGCATGTTGCTGTCCAGTTCTCCCAGCACCATTTGTTAAGGAAACTGTCTTTTTTCCATTGGATACTCTTCCTGCTTTGTCAAAGATGAGTTGGCCATACATTTGTGGGTCCAATTCTTGAGTCTCTATTATTCCATTGGTCTATGTGTCAGTTTTTGTGACATACCATGCTGTCTTAATGACTACAGCTTTGTAGTAGAGGCTAAAGTCTGGGATTGTGATGCCTCCTGCTTTGGTTTTCTTTTTCAACATTACTTTGGCTATTCAGGGTCTTTTGTGGTTCCACACAAGTTTTAGGATTGTTTGTTCTACCTTTGAGAAGAATGTTAGTGCAGTTTTGTTTTTTTTTTTTTAATTTTTTTTTCAAAGTTTATTTATTTTTGGGACAGAGAGAGACAGAGCATGAACGGGGGAGGAGCAGAGAGAGAGGGAGACACAGAATCGGAAACAGGCTCCAGGCTCTGAGCCATCAGCCCAGAGCCTGACGCGGGGCTCGAACTCCCGGACCGCGAGATCGTGACCTGGCTGAAGTCGGACGCTTAACCGACTGCACCACCCAGGCGCCCCAGTGCAGTTTTGATTTGGATTGCATTGAATGTGTAGATTGCTTTTGGTAGTATTGACATTTCAACAATATTTATTCTTCCAATCCATGAGCATGGAATGTGTTTCCATTTCTTTGTGTCTTCTTCAATTTCATTAGAAAGTTTTAGCATAAGTTTTAGCATGTATAGTTTTTAGCATACAGATATTTTGCATATTTGTTTAGGTTTATTACTAGGTATTTTAAAGTTCTTGGTGCAATTATAAATTGGATCTATTTCTTAATGTCCTTTCTGTTGTTTCATTGTTGGTGTATAGAAATGCAACCCATTTCTGTACATTGATTCTGTATCCTGAGACTTTGCTGAATTCATGTATCAGTGCTAGCAGCCTTGTGATGGAGTCATTCAGGTTTTCCATGTAGAGTATCATGTCATCTGTGAAAAGTGAAACTTTGACTTCTATGCCAATTTGGATACATTTTATTTCATTTTTTGTGTGTTTGCTGAAGGTAGGACTTCCAACATGATGTTAAACAACAGTGGTGAGAGAGGACATCCCTATCATGTGCCTGATCTCAGGGTGAAAGCTCTCAGCTTTTCCCCATTGAGGATGATATTAGCTGTGGGCCTTTAATATATGGCTTCTATGATGTTTTGGTATATTCCTTCTATCCCGACTTTTTTGAGGATATTTATTAAGAAATAATGCTATATTTTGTCAAATGCTTTTTCTACAACTATTGACAGAGTCATATGGTTCTTATCTTTTCTTTCATTAATTTGATGTATCACATTGATTGAATTGCAAACATTGAACCAGCCCCGCAGCCCAGGAATGAATCCCATTTGATCACGGTGAATAATTATTTTTATATGCTGTTGAATTCGATTTGCTAGTATCTTGTTGAGAATTTCTGCATCCATGTTCATCAGGCATATTGGCCTATAATTCTCCTTTTTTGTGGGGTCTCTGTCTGGTTTGGGAATCAAGGTAAAGCTGGCTTCATAGAATGAGTCTGTAAGTTTTGCTTCCCTTTCTATTTTTTTGGAATAGCTTGAGCAGGATAGATATTAACTCTGCTTTAAATGTCTGGTAGAAATCCCCCGGGAAACAATCTGGTCCAGGACTCTTATTTGTTGGGAGATTTTGGACAACTGATTCAATTTCTTCACTATGTAAAGTTCTGTTCAAAGTTTCTACTTCTCCATTTGAGTTTTGGTAGTGTGTGGGTGTCTAGGAATTTTTCCTTTTCTTCTAGGTCGTACAGTGTGTTGGAATAAAATTTTTCATAGTATTTTCTGATAAATACTTCTATTTCTGAGGGAGTGGCTGTGATAAATACATTTTCATTCGTGATTTTATCTATTTGCTTCCTCTCTTTTCTTTTTGAGAAGTCTGGCTAGGGGTTTAACAACTTTGTTTATAAAAAAAAAAAACAGCTCTTAGATTCATTGATCTATTCTACTTTTTTTTTTATTCTATATTGTTTCTTTCTGCTCTAATCTTTATTGTTTCTATTCTCTGCTCACACTGGGTTTTTTTTTTGTTTTGTTTTGTTTTTCTGTTCTGCTTCTAGTTCCTTTAGATATGTAGTTAGATTTTTTATTTGGGATTTGTTTTATTTCTTGAGTTAGGCCTGGATTGCAATGTATTTTTCTTTTAGGACTGCCTTTGCTGCATCCCAAAGGGTTTGGACTGTCATGTTTTCATTTTCATTTGCTTCCCTACATTTTTTAATTTCTTCTTTAATTGCCTGGTTGACCCCTTCATTCTTTAGTAGGATGTTCTTTAACCTCCATGCATTTGCATGCTTTAGAAATTTTTTCTTGTGGTTGATTTCAAGTTTCATAGCATTGTAATCTGAAATATGCATTGTGTGATCTCAATTATTTTATATTTATTGAGGGCTGTTTTGTGATCCAGTATGTGATCTACCTTGGAGAATGTTCCATGTGCACTCGAGAAGAATGCATGTTCTGCCGCTTTAGAATGAAAAGTTCTGAATTTATCTATCAAGTCCATTTGGTCCAGTGTATCATTCGGGGCCATTGTTTCTTTGTTGATTTTCTGCCTAGATAATTGGTCCATTGTTGTAAGTGGAGTGTTAGAGTCCCCTGCAATTACCATAGTCTTATCAACAAGATTGCTTACGTTTGTGATTAATTCATTTATATATTTGGATGCTTTAAGTTAGGGGCATAAACGTTTACAATTGTTAGTTCTTCTTGATGAATAGATGCCATAATTATGATATAATTCCCTTTTTCATCTCCTGTTATAGCCTTTAGTTTAAAACCTAGTTTGTCTGATATAAGTATGGCTATTCCAGCTTTCTTTTGACATCCAGTAGCATGATAGATGTTTCTTCTTCCCCTCACTTTCAATCTGAAGGTGTCCTCGGGTCTAAAATGGGTCTTTTGTATATAGCATATAGATTGATTTTTTTCATCCGTTCTCATACCCTATGTCTTCTGATTAGAGCATTTAGTCCATTTACCTACAGCATTATTATTGAAAGATATGGATTTTGTGTCATTGTGTTATCTGTAGGTTTCATGGTTGTGTTGATGTCTCTGGTCCTTTGTAGTCTTTGCAATATTCCACTCACAGAGTCTGCCTTAGGATCTCTTGTAGGTCTTGTAGTGGTTATGAACTCCTTCAGTTTTTGTTTGTCTGGGAAAACCTTTATCTCTCCTTCTATTTTGAATGATAGCCTTGCTGGATAAAGTATTCTTGGCTGCATATTTTTCCTATTCACCCCACTGAATATTTCCTGCCAATTCCTTCTGGCCTGCCAAGTTTCATTGGACAAGTCTGCTACTACCCATATATGTCTGCCCTTATAAGTTAAGTCCCTTTTGTCCCTAGCTGCTTTCAGAATTCTCTTTTTCTTTGTATTTTTCCAAGTTTCACTGATATGTCATTGAGAAGATTGATTCCCATTACATCTGAAGGGACTTCTCTGTGCCTCCTGGATTTCAATGTCTCTTTTCTTCCCCAGATTAGGGAAGTTCTCAACTATGATTTGTTCAAGTAAACCTTCTGCCCCTTTCTCTCTCTTCTTCTACTGGAACTCCTATAATACAGATATTATTATGTTTCATTGAATCACTTATTTCTCTCATTCTCCTCTTGTGGTCTAGATTTTTTTTTCTCTCTTTTTCTTGCTTCATATTTTTCCATAATTTTATCTTCTGTTTCACTTATTCTCCCCTCTGCCTCTTCAATCGTTGCTGTCACCACGTCTAGTTTATTTTGCACCTCATTTACAGCATTTCTTAATTTGTCATGACTGTTTTTTTAGTTCCTTGATCTCTGCAGCAATAAATTCTCTGCTGTTTCTGGTTTTTTTTTCAAGCCAGGCAATTAATCTTATGACTATTTTTTCTAAGTTATTGATCAGATATATTGTTTTTATTTGTTTTGAGCAATTCTTTAGCTGTCATTTCTTCCTGGAATTTCTTTTTAGGAGAAATTCCATTTCATCATTTTGGCTGGTTTTCTGTCCCTTATGTGTTTTAAAGTTTTATTGTGTGTCCTGCACCTGTGAGCACTACTATATTAAATAAGGGCCATACACTGTTCAGGGCCTGGCCCTTCAGGTGTTTTTTGGAGTGTGTTACATGCTGTCTGTTGTGACTCTGGTTGCTTTATCTCCCTACTTGTAGTGATGGTTTGGACCGTCCACCAGGTGTGCTTTGATTTATTCGTTGAAGTAACCCTGGGAAAAAAAAATTTAAAGGGGTGGGGCAGTGGTGGTGGAAGAGGCCTTATTCCATACAAAGAGAGAAATGACAGGGCTGGGGAAAAATAAAATGAAATAAAATTGACAAGGAAGAAACTATAGGGCTTAATCCAGAGACAGGAGGAAAATAAAAGAGGAGATATAGAACAGGTGTAAAGAGAATAGATTAAATATGTCTGCTTAAACAACCAAAGATCAGAATAACCAGACTAGAGAAGGGAAGAAATAAGGAGAAAAGGAAGGAAAAAATATATATAATAAAAATTGTTCAAGAATTAAATCAGAAAATACAAATCTGCTGGGTGACTTGGAACAAGTGGCAGGACTATTCTGGAGGAGGGGCTAACTCCATTTCTTTGAAAGAGAGAGAGAGAGACCGTGTGGGTTAGGGTTGTAGGGAGAAGGAGGGAGAGAATCCCAAGCAGTCTCCATGTTAAGCCCTGACACAGGGCTCAATCCCACAATTGTGACATCATTACCTGATCCAAAATCAATGGTTGGATGCTCAACTGACTGAGCCACCCAGGTACTCCCAATACCATTTGTTGGAGAGATTTTTTACCATTGGATATTCTTTCCTGTTTTGTGGAATATTAATTGACCATATAATGTGGGTTTATTTTGAGGTTTTCTGTTCTGTTCCATTGATCTATGTGTCTGCTTTTGTGCCAGTACCATACTGTCTTCATCCCTACATATTTGTAATATAACTTGAAATCCAGAATTGTGATGCCTCCAGCTTTGCTTTTCTTTTTCAAGGTTGCTTTGGATATTCAGGGTCTTTTGTGTTTCAATACAAGTGTTAGGATTGTTTGTTCTAGCTCTGTGACAACTACTATTGGTGTTTTGATAGGGATTGTACTAAGTATGTAGATTGCTTTGGGTGGTATAGACATTTTAACAATATTTGCTCCTCAGATCCATGAGTGTGGAATGTCTTTATATTTCTTTGTGTCACTTCAATTTCTTTCATTAGTGTCTTATTGTTTCAGAGTATAGGTCATTTACTGTGGGGGATAAGCTTAGGAATCCCCTGGACTTACACCAGTGGGTTAACAAGGCACAAAGAAAGACAAAGTCAATAAAATGCTCACACCCGAGTTTGGGTAAACCAGATTGGCACCCCAAGAATAGGAAGGTACGAAGGTGCCAGGAATAGGGAAGTGCAAAGGCATCCTAAAATAGGGAGGGGGTGCTGAGTTCCCCAAAATAGAGAGAGACAAAGGCCTGAAATAGAAATGGCACCAAGGTGCCCAATACATAGGAAAAACAAGATTAGATATTCAGCATGAAAGCACCCCAAATTTAGTACTATAGCAGAAAGCTGTTTTCATAGGAGAATAGGGCCAGGGTAGGTAAATTGGTGAATTAGACTATGGACCGCTGCACTGCAGACAAAGCAGCCTGGAGTGGAGATGTTTAACAAAAGAAAAGGTGTCTTGTTAACCCTGAGGTTAACCCCTATCTGTCTCATCCCCTAGGCCAGCAAAGATAAACAGGCATGAGGCCTCTTATTCAAAATTCCCTTCCCCCTCTCACATGCTCAAGTTAATGTTCACAGTTTCTTTATCTCTTTATGCACGCCCATCATGTTTGTAAGCCTTCCAATCTGAATAAATATGGAGCAAGGACCCTTATTAAGGGCTTTTGTCTTTTTCCTGGACATTAGCCATCTCTCATTTTAATCCTGCATCTGCTCTTTCGCTAGACAACAGAGAACTTTAGACTTAGAGTCTATGACAATTTACCTCTTTTTTTGGGGTTTATTCCTAGTTACCTTATGGTTTTTGGTGCAATTTGTAAATAGAATAGATTCCATAAGTTATTTTTCAGCTATTTAATTATTGATATATAGAAATGCAACAGATTTCTCTGCATTGATTTTGTATACTTCAACTTTACTGAATTCAGGTATTGGTTCCACCAATTTGGTGGAGTCTTTCAAGTTTTCTACATAGAGTATCATGTCGTCTGCAAATAGTGAATGTTTCACTTTTCCCTTGTTGATTTAAATGACCTTTATTTTTGTTGTCTGATTGCTGAGGCCAGGACTCCAATACCAAGTTAAATGACAGTGGTGAGAGTAGACATCTCTGTTTTTTTCCTGTCATAGAGGAAAAGCCCTCAGCTTTTCCCCACTAAGGATGATATTACCTGTGGTTTTATGTATATGGCCTTTATTATGCTGAGGTATGTTCCCTCTACCCTATTTTGTTGAGAATTTTTATCATGCATGGATATTGTACTTTGTCAAATGCTTTTTCATCTATTGAAAGAATTTTATGGGTTTTATCCTTTCTTTTATTAATGTGGTATATCATGTTGATTGATTTGTGAATATTGAACAACCTTCTAGTTCAGGAATAAATCCCACTTGATTATGGTAAATGTTTTTTTAATGTACTATTGGAATAATTTGCTAGTATTTTGTTGAGACTTTTGCATCCATGTTCAGCAGGGGTATTGACCTGTAGTTCTCTTTTTTATTAGAGTTGTTATTTTATTTTTTTTTTTGGTATCAGAGTAATGCTGGATTCATAGAATGAATTTGGAAGAGTTCCTTTCATTTCTGTTTTTTTTGGAATAGCTTGAAAAGAATGGGTTTTAACTCTCCCTTAAATATTTGGTAGAATTCACTTGTGAAGCCATCTGGTCCTAGACTTTTATTTGTTGGGAGGTTTTTGATTACTGATTCAATTTCCTTGCTAGTTATTCATCTGTTCAAGTTTTCTATTTCTTCCTGTTTCAGTTTTGGTAGTTTATATATTTCTAAGAATTTATGTGTTTCTTCCAGGTTGTCCAATTTGTTGACATATAGTTTTTCATAATATTCTCTCATAATTGTATTTCTGTGGTGTTGGTTTTTATTTCTCATCTCTCATTTGTGATTTTATTTATTTGGGTCATTTCTCTTTTCTTTTTGATATGTCTGGCAATGGGTTCATCAATTTCATTGTTTTGTTTTTTTTTTTTCAAAGAACCAGGTCCTGGTTTCATTGATCTGTTCTATTGTTTTTGTTTGTTTTCATTTCTGTATGGAGTAAAACTTAGTTTGCAAGCATAATTAGTTTCAGAAACATACTTATAATCCAAAGCACTTGAATATCACAGTGAATTTCCCCATAAGATATAATGGAAATTCAAATGATTTGTTCCAAAGCTCCAAAATATTCATATAAAAATGATTACAATACTGTAATACAAAATAATAAAGAAAATACAAAATATGAAGAAAAATAAACAAATTAACCTGCACTTACCTTTGAAAACCTTCGTGGCTGATGTGAAGGAGACAAGAGAGAGGAGGGTTATTGTGTAGGATGACTTTCACTATTACTAACGGAATCACTGCTATCTATTGGCTCAATGGAATCTTTCTTTTCATGCAACTTGTTAACCTACCCAATGACACTTTCTTTGGCTTCCTTTTAAGGATTTTGTGAGATGTGGCATTTTATTGTCATTAAACAGATTCATCACTCACAATGCTACCACCTTATTTGGGTCATGCTTTTCTACAAAATTTTGCACTGTTTCCCACATTTTACACGTCTATCTAATCTCATTTGAAGTGAGGATTTCCTCCACGTTTTTCATCTCCTCCTCTGTAGACAAGATGTAGATGTAGACTTCTTATAAAAGCTTGCAAATAGAGCCACTCAAATACCTTGTTTGTACTTCTAGATTATTTCTTACTTCCACTGTAATCATCTCCTTCTTACTGTCTTTCTTTTCAACATTTTTCTGCATTGGAACCATTGTATATGCTTGAATGAATGTTTGCTAAGTACAAAATTAATAAACTCTTGTCATATATCACATTTAATGTAACTGGCAATAAGGCAGCAGAGGAAATTGTCTATATCTGCAGGCAGCCTGACCTAGAATGAAGCAAAGCATTCCTAAGCTTACTCTTTTATGGCAAAGCAAAGGACTGTTCATAGGAGCTTTGAAGTGACAAAAAATACACTAGTGCCCATTGTGGACACCTTCCAAAGTTCTAAAAAATCACTCATTTCTGCTAACCACCATGGCCTGAGACAAAGCATCCAAATGTGGAAGACGATCACCCACAATCCCCTAGGGAGAGAGAGAGACAGAGACAGAGAGACAGAGAGAGAGACAGAGAGAGAGAGAGAGGAACCATTGGCTCAGTGGTGATCAAGTGACATTCAACATCACCTACTCTTTGTATCACAAGACATGGCTCTTTTATCAAGTTAAAATTTATTAAAAATGTTTGCTCATCTTGAGGAACACTTGCAGAACAAGTTACTCGCAATTCAAGGTTTTACTGTAGTTCATTTCTGCTCTAATTTTATTATTTCCTTACTTCTGCTGGCTTTAGGTTTTATTTGCTATTCCCTTTCTAGCTCCTTTAGGTGTAAGGTTAGGTTCTTTATTTGAGATTGTTTTGCTTGTTAAGGTAGGCCTGTATTGCTATGTACTTCCCTCATAAGAGTGCTTTTACTGCATCCCACAGGGTTTGGACTATTTTGTTTTACTTTCACTAGTTTCCATGGCTTTTTTTTTTATTTCTTCTTTGATTTCCTAGTTAATCCATCTTTGTTTAGTAGCATGTTGTTGAACCTCCTTGTATCTGTGGTCTTCAAGTTTTTCCTTGTGGGTGGTTTCAAGTTTCATAGCATTGTGGTCAGAAATTATGCATGGTATAATTTCAATTCTTTTTGTATTTGTTAAAACTTCATTTGTGACCTCATATGTGATCTATTCTGGAGAATGTTCCATGAACACTTGAAAAGAATGCGTATGAATAGAAACTTTTCCAAAGATATTGAGATGACTAACAGACACATGAAAAGATGCTCAACATCACTCATCATCATGGAAATACAAATCAAAACCATGATTAGATACCACCTCACACCTGTCAGAATTGCTAACATTAACAACACAAGAAACAACAGGTGTTGCCAAAGATGTGGAGAAAGGAGGACCCTCTTCCACTGTTGGTAGGAATGCAAACTGGTGCAACCACTCTGAAAAACACGATGGAGTTCCTCAAAAAGTTGAAAATAGAACTGCCCCACGATCCAGCAATTGCACTACTAGATATTTACGCAAAGGATATAAAATACGGATTTAAAAGGATACACACGATCCACATAAGAGTGAAACCATATGGTATCTCTGATGCTAAGTGAAATAAGCCATACAGAGAAAGACAGATACCATATGGTTTCACTCTTATGTGGATCCTGAGAAACTTAACAGGAACCCATGGGGGAGGGGAAGGAAAAAAAAAAAAAAAGGACGTTAGAGTGGGAGAGAGCCAAAGCATAAGAGACTGTTAAAAACTGAGAACAAACTGAGGGTTGATGGGGGGTGGGAGGGAGGGGAGGGTGGGTGATGGGTATTGAGGAGGGCACCTTTTGGGATGAGCACTGGGTGTTGTATGGAAACCAATTTGTCAATAAATTTCATATATATAAAAAAATAAAAAAATAAATAAATAAAAAAAATAAAAGGATACACACATCCCAATGTTTATAGAAACAATATTAACAATAGCCAAAGTATAGACAGAGCTCAATGTCTATCAACTGATGAATGGATAAAGAAGATGTGGTATATATAATATATATAGTGGAACATTACTCAGCTGTCAAAAGGAATGAAATCTTACCATTTGCAATGATTTGGATGGAGCTAGAGTGTATTATGCTCAGTGAAATAGACAGAGAAGGATAAATACCATATAATTTCACTCATATGTGGAATTATAGAAACAAAACAGATGAACATATGTGAGGGGAGAAGATAAAGGGAAACAAATTGTGAGAGGCTATTAAATATAGAGAACAAACTGAGAGTTGATAGAGGGAGGTTGGGGGGATGAGATAGACGGGTGATGGGTATTAAGGAGGCCACTCATTATGATTAGCACCGGATTTTGTGTGTAAGTGAATTACTGAATTCTGCTCCTGAAACCAATATTGCCCTGTATGTTAACTATATAGAATTTAAATAAAAATTTGAGAAGAGAAAAGTAATGTGTATTGTGCTCTTTTAGGATGGAATGCTTTAAATATATGCTAGGTCCATCTGGTCCAGTGTGTCATTCAAAACCATTATTTTCTTGTTGATTTTCTGTTTGGATAATCTGTCCTTTGATGTAAGTTGGGTGTTAAATCCCCTGCTATTATTGTATTATTATCAATGAGTTTCTTTATGTTTGTCATTAATTTATTGGTATATTTAAGTGCTCCCATTCTGGATGCATAAATATCTACAACTGTTAGAACTTCTTTTTGGAGAGTCCCTTTTATTATATAGTGCCCTCCTTCATCTCTTGTTACAGTTATTGTTTTAATGTCTAGTTTATCCAATATATGTATTGCTACTTTGACTTTCTTTTGGCATCCATTGGTGTGATAAATATTTCTCCATCCCCTCACTTTCAATCTGCAGTTGTCTTTAGGTCTAAAATGAGTCTCTTGTATGCAGCATATAGATGGAGAAAGACTTCTGTTTTAAAGGTCTCATAGAGTGTCCTTGAGGAGAGTTAAAGTGAAGTTTACACTGAAGCACATTGTAGTAAAACTTAAAATATCAAAGACATAGATAAATTATAAGGATTTAGATACAAAAGAAATCACTAATGAACCCACAAATCAATTTGGAATCAGATTTTTTTCACTATCAGCTCTAAATACAACACCTTAAAGTAGAATTTTCAACACACTGAAGGAAAACAACTTAGAATCTAGAATTTTATATCCAAAAAAAATTATCATTCACATTCAGAGACATGGTAACAGATTATCTGGCATAGAAGGCCTCAGAAGTTTTTCCAAACAGAGATCTACATTGGAAATAGGAGTGGAATATTTATATAAGTAGAGAGAAAAATCTAGGAGATGCTGCAGAAATATATGAAGAAACAAGAAATTTCATGACTTGGCAAAATTTAATGTTGCCTTTTTTTTTTATGTTGCCTTTAAAAAATAAGATTAAGGAAAAAGGTAAAATTTATCAATAACAATTATGAATTTGAAATCTAGGTATTACCAACATAAGGAGTGAAGAATCTGAAGTATTTGAAAGAGTGCTAAAATTCTTTTTTGAGGGAGGTTCAGGAGATGTAGACAAGAATGCCAAAAACCAATGAACAAAGAAAGTAAGACACAAATTTATTTTTTTTAAAAAGTCTCTTTATTTTGAGAGAGAGAGAGTGAGCATGAGGCTAGGGAGGATCAGAGAGAGAGAGACAGAGAGACAGAGACAGAGAATTCCAAGCAGGCTCTGCACCATCAGCACAGAGCCCAATGTGAGACTCAAACTCAGGAACCATGAGATCATGACCCAAGCTGAAATCAAGAGTCAGAAGCTTAACCAACTGAGCTATCCAGGTGCCCCAGACACAAATTTAAATGATAGAGAAAGGAGAGAACCAAAAATAATAAACTAAGATTGTAAAAATGTTTTTTTCTAGATCAGATTCCCCCAAAGCACATGCTGAAATTTTATACAGGAGTGTTTTATTAAGGAAATGTTCCCAGTGTTGACTAGTAATGGACTTGACTAAAAAGAACATGTAAGAGAAGGAAGTCAAGAAAGTACAGTTTTATGAACATGCAGCACTGGTGGTTTCAGTGTGATCCTACAGAGCAACTATGGAGGGTATATTACACCTTTCATACTCTCACACCCATCAGTCATTATTGAAGTACTTCCAAAGGGCATGGCAACATAATGAGCTATAGGAGATTGAAGCAGTTATTTTAAATAATGGCAAGTGCTTGATGTTGGAAGCAAAAAAACACAGCATTGATGGAGGCTGAACAAAACTTAAAATGAAGGGTGCCTGGGTGGCTCAGTCAGTTGAGCATCTTACTTCGGCTCAGGTCATGCTCTCACAGCTGGTGGGTTCGAGCCCCTCATCAGTCTCTGTGCTGACAGCTCAGAGCCTGGAACCTGCTTCAGATTCTGTGCTTCTTTCTCTCTCTGCCTCTAACCCACTTGCATTTTGTCTCTGTCTCTCTCAAAAATAAGTAAACATTTAAAAAAATTGTTTAAAATGATCCATGTGGATTTGGGCAGGACACAACATTGTTTGCCACACAGGTCCAAATATGTCAATAATAAATGTAAATGACAAAATGTACGTGAAAAATATATACATTCAAAAGTTGAAAATATGAGGATGGAAAAAGATACATCAAATAGCAAGTTTTATCATTGTGTAGTGACCCTCTCCAAACCCAGCAAATCTTGTGGTATTAAATACTATTGTCTTATATTTTTAGAAAGGCAAGGTCACTACATAATGATAATAATTTCAATGCACCAAGTTAATATCTTGGTTTGAAACATGCATGCACCTGGTAAAACAGTTTAAAAATATTTTAAGTTGATGATTCAATAATGTAGAATAACAAGTTACACATTTGAGTTGAAAACAAGTTTCAAGAAATGCCTACAATTATGGAGGAACAGATACAGTATGTTTATAGCAGAACTTCTCTTGTTATTCAAGGTATTTAAATCACTAAAACTATTGAAAAGATGGAGAAATTCCTTGGAGAAACTTATATCTTGCTTCAAAATGATTGGATATTAAATATTTTAATTGATTATAATTATTCCAATGTTGAAGAAGATCAGAGAAGGTGTTCACAAACATTTAAAGTTTTAAAAACAGATGATAAGAGAGCAAAACTCATTTTGAATAAATTATTAAAAACTAAAACTACAAAACCCCAATTTGTAAATACATATGTATATGTATATAAATTGATAACACAGGACATACTGCTTAAATTATATGAAAATAATAAAATATGGCACAAAAACAGACACATAGACCAATGGAATATAATAGAGACTCAAGAATTGGACCCACAAATGTATGGCCAACTCATCTTTGACAAAGCAGGAAGAGTATCCAATGGAAAAAAGACAGTTTCCTTAACAAATGGTGCTGGGAGAACTGGACAGCAACATGCATAAGAATGAAACTAGACCACTTTCTTGCACCATATACAAAAATAAACTCAAAATGGATGAAAGATCTGAATGTGAGACAGGAAACCATCAAAACCCCAGAGGAGAAAGCAGGAAACAGCCTCTTTGACCTCAGCCGCAGCAATTTCTTACTCGACACATCTCCAAAGGCAAGAGAATTAAAAGCAAAAATGAACTACTGGGACCTCATCAAGAAAAAAAACTTCTACACTGGCAAGGAAACAATCAACAAAACTAAAAGGCAACCGACAGAATGGAAAATATATTTGCAAATGACATATCGGACAAAGGGCTAGTATCCAAAATCTATAAAGAACTCACCAAACTCCATACCCAAAAAACAAGCAATCCAGTGAAGAAATGGGCAGAAGACATGAATAGACACTTTTCCAAAGAAGACATGCAGATGGCCAACAGACCCATGAAATGATGCTCAATGTCGCTCATCATCAGGGAAATAAAAATCAAAGCCACACTGAGATACCACCTCACACCAGCCAGAATGGCTAAAATGAACAAATCTGGAGACTATAGATGCTGGCGAAGATGTGGAGAAAGCAGAACCCTATTGCACTGTTGGTGGGAATGCAAACTGGTGCAGCCGCTCTTGAAAACAGTGTGGGGGTTCCTCAAAAAATTAAAAATAGAACTACTCTATGAATCAGCAGTAACACTGCTAGGAATTTACCCAAGGGATACAGGAGTGCTGATGAATAGGGGCACATGTATCCCAATGTTTATAGCATTGCTTTCAACAAGAGACAAATTATTGAAACAGCCTAAATGTCCATCAACTGATGAATGGATAAAGAAGATGTGGTTTATATATACAATGGGATACTACTTGGTAATGAGAAAGAATGAAATCTGGACATTTGCAGTAACGTGGGTGGAACTGGAGGGTATTATGCTAAGTGAAATAAGTCAGTCAGAGAAAGACAGATATCATATGCTTGCACTCATATGTGGGTCTTGAGAAACTTAACAGAAGACCATGGGGGAGGGGAAGGGGGAAAAAGTTACAAACAGAGAGGGAGGGAGGCAAACCATAAGAGACTCTTAAATACAGAGAACAAACTGAGGGTTGATGGGTGTGGGGAAGAGAGGAATTTGGGTGATGGGCACTGAGGAAGGAACTTGTTGGGATGAGCACCGGGTGTTGTATGGAAACCAATTTGACAATAAATTATATATGTATATAATATATAATATATATTACATTATATATATTATATAGAGAGAAATAAAAAATAAAATAGTATAAAACTCTAACTTTTAAAATTTTCTAAAAATTAAAACAAGAACACGGATTTAAAAATAAGATACTATAATGATAAAGAAACTGAAACAATGGTTAACAATATTCTCAGAAAGAGAACACCAAGGTCAGATGATTTTACAGGTGAGTTTTAAAGGTGGAAAAGGCATTATAATAAAGAAAAACTATAGGCGCATTTTACTCATTAATCTAGACATAATAACCCTAAGTAAAATATGAGAAAATCATATCTAACAAGGTATAAAAGGTAATAAACATGACCAATTTTGTTTTTTCTATATATGCAAGGATTTTTAAATATCAGATCAATAAATATAGTCCACCATACTAATAGATACAAAGACAAAGTCATACAATCACTTAATCTATATCAAAAAAAGCATTTGATTGAATTTAACATTCATGTATATTTAAAAACAAAGTGGTAAACTGGAAAGAAAAAAATCCTTAACCTGATAAAAGTGTCTTTAAAAATCTAAATAAGGATTTAGTGATGATGTTCATCATCATCACTTCTATTCAACATTGTGTTGGAGAGCTTCACCAGTGCAGCAAAATAGGAAAAAGTAATTATAAGTATAGGGGTTTTGAGGAGGAAATAAAATTGTCCTTTTTTGCAGATGATATGATAACATAAAAACCAGCCTAAAATAATCTACAGAATTTAAAATAATAAAATTAATATAGAGATGTCAGTTGCATTTCTGTACATCAATAGCACACTAGAAAAAATAATGACAGAGAAATTGCCTTTTATAATAGTATCAGAAAATTTTAAATACCTAGGAATAAATTCTCATTGTCACTAAACTTTTGAAGCTTTTTATTATACACAAAACCTGATTAATACAGGGTTACAAGGAAAATTATAAGACTCTGTTATGAGATATTAAGGCCTAAGTAAATGGGGATATCTGTCATTATTGAGTAGAAGTTGTAATAGAATAATATTTTAATTCTTCCTAAATTGATGTGAACATTGAAGGTAATTCCCATCAAAACCTCAACAGGGTTTTTATGAAACTTTATGATTATATGTGAAATAGTAAAGGACTGAAATATCCATGACATTTCTTCAGGGAAGGAAGACTTCCTTTACCAGTTATTGGGATTTACCATAAAACCACAGTTATTTAGATATGTTGGCACAGGGATAGACACATTGATTAATGGAGCAATACAGAGAAAACAGAAATAAATCTCCACATGTTAAAGACTTACATATTTGAAAAAGATCACGTATTACTAGTGGAAAAAAGAACTGAAAGATAGGTTATCCAAGTGGAAGAATTTGAAGGTAGATCTCTACCTCACCTCATTATGAAACAAACAAACAAACACTCTATTAGATTTAATAGATTTATGAGTGATCAGAAAAACACAAAACAAGCCTTCAGCAAAATACTATTTTACCCACATTAGGCAGGGAAGACATGCTGAAGAATGAACACTGACATCCCACAACCAGTGTTTTCTTACATTAGTACACAAATACTTCAGCTCCCCAGCTCTTTGGGTAGGATAATTCTGAGGATGGTGTTTGGACCATTTCTCAGTGCTTCCCATTGGACTAAGCTTCATTCACCCACAAGACTATCTAGAGTAATACGTTACCCCTTATCAACTGCAGTCCCTGAGCTGTATCGCTGCAATTCTCTAATGGTGTTATCTGCTTTCCAAATAATGAAATTTCACCTAAATTATTGCCTCGGGGTCTGTTTCTTGGAAAACCCAAACTAAGTGTATTTTTGAGATAATAAATGCATTGGGAAATAATGAAAATATAGTAAATGTAACAGTGGAAAAGGAATTCAGGTTAGTAGTTATCTTACATGAGGAGTCCAAGGGAATTCGAATGGCAGGGATCCAGACGGATATATGCATGATGTTTGTTAAGATTCTAGCTTTTGTGGGGGGCCTGGGTGGTTCAGTTGGTTGGACGTCCAACTTCAGCTCAGGTCATGATGTCACAGTTCGTGAGTTCGAGCCCTGCATTGGGCTCTGTGTTGACAGGCAGAGCCTGGAGCATGCCTCAGATTCTGTGTCTCCCTCTCTTTCTGCCTTTCCCTGGCTTGTGCTCTGTCTCTCTTTCTCTCTCAAAAATAAATAAAAGCATTAAAAAAGTTTCCAGCTTTTGCTCTGGATGCTGGGTTTGCAGGTGAGTATTACATTACTAAAAATAACAAACTAAATAAATCAATATTTTTTTTTATAAACCAAGGATTATGATTAACCCAACTCTGTGCCCCTGAGGTCCTTCAGAATAGAATAAAAAAAGAAACAGAGAGATAAAGAAATAAATAAGGGAAGGAAGAAAGAAGAGGGAAGGATGGAAATAAGGAAGGAAGGAAGGAAGGAGGGAAGGAAGGAAGGAAGGAAGGAAGGAAGGAAGGAAGGAAAGAAGGAAGTTAGTTGTCAGTCTACCTTAGCTAAGTGAGCTCCAGGAATAATATATTCAGAAAAGAATACATTGATTCTAAGCAGTAAATGGAATGAGAAAAATGTTAGAAGTTATTTGAAATCTTACAAGAGCAAGGGGAAATAATGAGAAATTCCAGAAACAAAAATTATAAAAGATCATGCTCCAAATATGAAGTAACTGAATGTGTAGTGTAATCTGGGGCAATTAATGGAATGTAAAAAAATTGAATCCATTTTACTCAATATTAGAATATTTCTTTATTTTGGAAGGCATAAAAGTTATGACATTGAAACTTTACAGATTGAGATGCAATCATAACACAGTTAATTTCAGTTATTAAACATATTTGCATGGTAATTGTGGTAGTTTCTATTTCTTAAACAATGTCAGTTTTACTATCTTACTTTACTCTTTATTACAATAATAACTCCAATTTTGATCAGGGCAGTGTGTGCCAAACTAAACAAACAGAGCAAAAACATCCCCCAGTCTCTTTTGCAACTAGGGATGGACACATGACATGACTTTGACTAATAAGGTATAAACAGAATTTTCTTAATGGAACTTGTCTTTTACCTTCTTGGGTTAACTTTCCATCTTCTCTTCCATTCTTCCTGTATCAGACTTTTCTCAAGACTAAATGCTAGTTATAGCCTTTGGTCACTTGCCAAATACCTGTTGCTTAATACTTTAGCTTCCTACCACTCTACAGAAAATACTTTCCTAAAGCTTGCCAGTAATATCTTAATAGTCAAAGCCTAATTACCCCCTCTCATCACTTCTCTTCTTAAACTTATTTCATCATGTAATACCACTGAAAGCCTGTTTTTGTTAGTGCAGTTCCTCAGATTCCTTGATTCTGTGCCAATCCTATGCTAACTTCAGAGATCCTCCTCTGTGCCAACTCTTTTATCACCCTTAAATTTAAACATTCACCATTGTTTGTTATTAGATTTCCTTTTTTTGTCAGTTATCTCTGCTTTCAAAATTGCATTCTTTTCAAAGCTTTTGCAATTACATCGATAGAGATTGTCCACCAGCCTGTATCTCCCCTCTAACTTCTTGCCCATGTACCAAGCCTGCATTTCTAGATATGTGCTCCATAAAGCCACTACCACTTATAAATGTCTAAACTCAGCTTTGTCATTTTTTTTTTATCTGTAACTAAGTCCTCCCTCCCTGTGGTGGAAATGTTTTGGTCAATGAATTGTTTTAAAGTGTCAGCACCAGGTGTTTACCATGTGCCAGGGACTGTGTCAAAAGACTTACATTTTTGATTCTCATATAATTCTTTCAGGTGTGTACTATTGTTATCTCAATTTTACTGATGAAGAAACTGAGGCCTAAAGAGGGGAAGTAATATTTCTATCAAATAAATTGCCAGATTCTGCCAATTCTAACTTTCAAACATCCCACTTGTCCCTTATTATTGCCCATCTAGCTTGTTCTCTGCAGGATCACTGTCTTTTTTGTCCCAAGTCCTAGTGCACTGTTACAAGATCACCTTCCTCAAGCATTGATCTTTTTCTTCTCCACCCTATATGGACAGGAAGAAAATTCCAGCTTCCATAAAGCTTCCTATTCTTTCACTCTTACTTGTAGCCAAATGACCACTTGCTCAGAAGACATGTTTCCACCTACTTTCCAAAGGTATTTGTGCTTGTCTTCAAAGATTAACAATCTTCTTGGCTTCATCTGCTCTGGCATCCACTCTGGCTCAGAATCCAGACCTGTCCAACTCCTTGCATGGTTTGACAGGAACTTGTTACAGACTTCCTCTGACCTTCTGCCCCTTCCAATACCTGGGCTTCTGCCATGTTCTAGTGATTAACCTCCCTGCCCCCCAGTTTTAACCCTCTGCAGGTACAGATCCCAGTCTAAATCTTGACAGCTCTCTTGAGGACTGAAATTCTCTGCCAGGACTGCAGGATAGTATCTGGCACTGTTATTTTGTACACCTACTTGAACAGCAGCATACATGTCTGCTTCTAGTCTCCTCACTACACTCTGCTTTTGAGGACTGACCTTGTCACCCCACACACGGAGCCACTGGTAAGATCATTGTCTCTGTTTGCTCTCTGACCTTCCAGACCTTTGGTTTGTCCTTAATTATCCAAAGCCAGAGCACCTTGGAGTGTCTGTCTCAGAGGCTCCCAAACTGCAGACTGCAGGCTGTTACTAGGCACTGGGTATAGGATGGTTAAATAAATGTAGGAGACATTTGCTTACATGTAAGCTGTTTTTTCTAGATGGCCCATTCTAGATCTATAGTTGAGTGATATTTTCTTTGTTATTTGAAAAAGCCTTTTTATTGCATAGTTCTAGGGTCACATTTGAGAAATGTTGACAACCAGAGTGGATAAATAAAATTTCCAGGTTCTATTCCTCTCCCACACAGGCTAGCCCATTAAGCAGTATCTGCATTTCCAGGAACTGTAATAAACACCATTGATAAGTTTATACCCCTAAAAGCCCAGTAGTAGAAAAATATTTCCACAGGTAAGTGTCAGTACAATGGGTAAGTATTATTTTGAGGACAGGAAAGAGTAAATATTTCTTCCTGGAGTGTTTGGGGAAGTTTCATTAAGAAAGGGATATTCAAAACTTGTGTCTTGAATTCCACTTGGGTGGAAATTCTCTTCTAAGCACATGTAAAAGTCCAGGGTTCTACAGTGCTGGGTGTGTCTGGGGAGTAATATGGTTCAGTGGATCAGAGATGAAGAGTATGAAGGCCAGGCATGAGAGATGAGTGTAGATTAGGACCAATGCAAGGATTTAAAAATAAGAAAGTTAGACTTTGGAGTGGTCAGAAGGAGTTTTTTTAGAAGTTTTAAGCTAAGTGGTAATGTGGCATGTGGAGCAGACCCAGGTTCTGATCCTGATGCAGATGAAGGTTCAGCTTAGGAAGTCAGGCATAATGTAGACACCTCTTAGCATGTCATTTATACCATTCATCTGGACCACATTCTGTCTTATAGGATGATACTTTCTTGAAGTGAAGGACAGAATTCATCTTTTTATATTTTTTCTAGGTTCCTTACACAGTGACCCATCTCAAGCATATGCAAGATGAATATTGGCTTTTAGAATAAATAAGGTGTTAAAAAATTCTGTACAGCCTACAAGTTCCATGGTTTTGAGGAGAAGGAACCTGATGAGGGCTAGTGTAGAGAAGGTTGGTGCCCTGGAGAGATATGGATAAAGGGGGGGCACTCCTCTTAGGTAAAGAGTACAGCCCCTGAAAGTAGTAAAAAACAGTAGTTGACAGGATTCAAAAGACAAATAAAAACAAGAACCTTGTGGAGATGGTGCCCAGAGAACTTGTGCTGATTATGAACTCTGAATTATTACTCTTTAGATCACTGGAGGGAGAGGAGGAAAAAGGATGGAGCATCTCTGCAAAGTATAACACATGGTGGGATAGGTGCCAGTGTCTAAAACACTAAGACTGGTACAGGAGAGGAGCACAGGTATAGGACAGTTGCTTTGCAAGTGCTGGTGGAGAACTGGGAGGAAAAGAGTGATTGGGATGTGGGTGTCAGGAGGCTGGTTTAATAAGGCCTAAACATTTTCTCCAATCCTACATATCCCAAAAGGAGAAAAAAGAAAAGTAAGCATAAAGTTTATATAGTGTAAATTGTGAGGGTAGTGTCAATGTTAAAAGGGAGGAAAAGAGTGATTGAGATGTGGGTGTCAGGAGGCTAGTTTAATAAGGCCTAAACATTTTCTCCAATCCTACATATCATGTCAGTAGAAAAAGGCTTGAGGAAGTCAGTGAAACTAAAAGTATTCTCCAGATTAGTTTTTGGTGATTAAATCCTAGTGTATTGAATATTACTTTATAATACTTTAGATTGTCAGCTAAGTCTTAAGGATGTTTTGTATTACATGGAATGTTACTTTAACTGGCTTTAACCATGGCATACAATCACATATAAGTCCCAAGCATATATTATAGGAAGTAACAGGTGAAGCCATTGAATTTGGCATGTTGCTGAAAGCAGTGCCCAGGGAATAAACCCTGATATTAACCAGTCATCTTAGCTTACTAAGAATGTGCCACACTTCCTTGATCTTCTGCCAAGGAACACAGTCAACCCCTGACACAGAAGCTAATAGAGAATTCTGGGTATCTAATGTTCTCTCCACCCTCAGAAAAAGTCCCAAAATAATTCTACCAGACCCAATGTGGAGCAGCTTATGAAATAGAACCAGCCTTTGGGAAGGGTGTGTTGCTGGAACTTTCTCTGAGCTGTTACTTTTGGCCTGGCTGTGATGGCTTTTTGATGGATTATGTTTTTCCTAGATGAGGAACAGGTGACAGCAGCCTGGTAAATGGAAGATTTTAAAATAGAAGTCAAAGGTTATGATGTATTATGACTCTCATGCTGACATCTGTAGTGGAACTGCCATAAATAGAAACAGTTCTTCAGTGCTGTGTCTCCGGGATGATGATTTGTGAAGTCAGGTCAGCACAGAGCATATAGTTTGTCTAAATCAGTGACAGTATCAAAAACTACTTAGGATCAGTGGATCTCAGAGAAGGGATTGGAACCAGGGCAATAGGGCTGCCTTCAAATTCATCACTGTCCCAAGGGGAACATTGTAGTGATGGGTTTGACAAAGTCACCATTGCTGAGGACCTCACTGTAAAGGGCTGTTTCCCTTCCCTACAGAGACATGTGTAGTAGGAAGTTGCTTTGGCTGAGGTTAAAGAGGTTACTACCTGTGTCCTCCTCTAGGCTTTTAAGGCTTTTATGTCTCACTGTTAGGTCTTTTATCCATTTTGAGTTTACTTTTGTGTATGGTGTAAGAAAGTGGTCCAGTTTCATTCTTCTGCATGTGGCTGTCTAGTTTTCCCAACTATTTGTTGAGGAGATTCTTTTTTTCCACTGGATATTATTTCCTGATTTGTTGAAGATCAATTGACCATATATTTGTGGGTCAATTTCTGTGTTTTATATACTGTTCCACTGATCTATGTGTCTGTTTTTACACCAGTACCATACTATCTTTATGACTACAGCTTTTTAATTTAGCTTGATGTCCGGAATTGTGATGCCTCCAGATTTGCTTTTCCTTTTCAAGAGTGATTTGTCTATTTGGGGTCTTTTGTGGTTCCACACAAATTTTAAGATTGTGTGTTCTATCCCTGTGAAAGATGCTTGTTTTATTTGATAGGGATTGTATTAAACGTATAGATTGTTTTGGGTAGTATACACATTTTAACAATATTTGTTATTCCAATCCATGAGCACAAATGCCACAAACTTAAAACAACTATCCGACTTCAGGATCAACTTGACAATATTAGAAACGATTATAGTGACTGGTTAGTTAAAATTGTTTTACTTTAAAAATAATTTTTCCTGATTATAAAAGTAATAAATGCCTATATTATAATGTTTTTATTATAAAATTAACATAGTAATTTATTCCAAAGGAGGAAGAAAAGATCATCTACTATTCTTCAAAGAGATATATTCTCTCAATATGGAGAAAATAATGTATTTAAGCATTCAGACATGTGACAAGTATTTATTGATCATCTACTATATGCTAGATATGATTTTTATACTGGGGATATAAAATTTAAAGGATACCAGAAAACAAAAAGAAATAAGAGGCATCCAAACTGGCAGAGACGTCAAGCTTTGACTGTTCATAGATGATGTAATGCTCTACATGGAAAACCCAAAACACTCCACCAAAAAACTGCTAGAGGTGATGCACGAATTCAGCAAAGTTGCAGGATATAAAATCAATGTACAGAAATTGGTTGCATTTCTATACACCAATAATGAAGCAGCAAAGAGAAATCAAGGAATATATCCCAAATACAATTGCACCAAAACCCATAAGATACCTAGGAATAAACCTAACCAAAGAGGTAAAAGATCTGTATTCTTAGAACTATGAAATAAATTGAAGAGGACACAAAGAAATGGAAAAAACATTCCATGCTCATGGATTGGAAGAACAAATGTTGTTAAAATGTCTATATTACCCAAAGCAATCTACACATACAGTGTGTGTATAAAACTAACACCAAAATTCTTTATAGAACTAGAAAAAACAATCCTAAAAACTGTATATAACCAGAAAATACCATGAATAGCCAAAGTAATTTTGAAAAAGAAAACCAAGGCTGGAGTCATCACACTTTACGACTACAAGCTGTAGTACAAAGCTGTAATCATCAAGACAGCATGGTACTGGAACAAAAAGAGAAGCATAGATCACTGGAATAGAACAGATAACCTAGAAATGGACCTGCAAATGTACAGCTAACTAATCTTCAACAAAGTAGGAAAGAGTACCCAATGAAAAAAAGACAGTCTCCTCAGCAAATGGTGCTGGGAAAACTGGATAGCAACATGCAGAAGAATGAAACTGGACCACTAACATACAAAATAGTTAATTAAAAATGGATTAAAGACCTAAATGTGAAACAGAAAACGATCAAAATCCTAGAGGAGAAAACAGGCAGCAATACCTTTGACCTCAGCCACAGCAACTTCTTACTTGACATGTCTCCAGAGGCAAAGGAAGTAAAAGAAAAAATAAACTAATGAGACCTCATCAATATAAAAAACGTCTGCACAGTGAAGGAAACAATCAGCAAAACTAAAAGGCAAACAATAGAATAGGAAAAGATATTTGCAAATGACCATAGGATAAAGGGTTAGTATCCAAAACTTATAAAGAACTTACTTAACTCAACACCTAAAAAATGAATAATTCAATGAAGAAATGGGCAGAAGACATATATAGACACTTTTCCCAAGAAGATATCCAGATGGCTAACAGACACATGAAAAAATGCTCAACATCACTCATCATCAGGGAAAAACAAATCAAAACTATGATGAGATATCACCTCACACCTGTCAAAATGGCTAAAATTAAGACCTCAGGAAACAAAAGATGTTGGCCAGGATGTGGAGAAAGGGGAAAACTTTTGTACTGTTGGTGGGAATGCAAACTGGTGCAGACATTATGAAAAACAGTATGGAGATTCTTCCAAAATTTACAGATAGAGCTACCTAATGGCCCAGCAATCAGACTACTAGATATTTATCCAAAGGATACAAAAATGCTGATGTGAAGAGGCATGTGAACCCCAATGTTTATAAGCATTATCAACAATAGCCAAATTATGTAAAAAGCCCAAGTGTCCATCAACTGATGAATGGATAAAGAAGATGTGGCACATATATATGTGTGTGTGTGTGTGTGTGTGTGTGTGTCTGTGTGTGTGTACACACAATGGCAGTGATGAAAAAGAATGAAATCTTGCCATTTGCAATAATGTGAATGGAAATAGAGGGTATTGTGCTAAGTGAGATAAGTAAATCAGAGAAAGACAAAATCACTTGATTTCACTCATAAGTGGAATTTAAGAAATACAACAGGTGAACATAGGGGAAGGAAAGGATAAAAATAAGATAAAAACATAGGAATGCAAGCTGGTGCAGCCACTCTGGAAAACAGTATGGAGGTTCCTCAAAAAACTAAAAATAGAACTACCTTACGACCCAGCAATTGCACTACTAGGCATTTATCCATGAGATACAGGTGTGCTGTTTCAAAGGGACACATGCACCCCCATGTTTATAGCAGCACTATCAACAATAGCCAAAGTATGGAAAGAGCCCAAATGTCCATCGATGGATGAATGGATAAAGAAGATGTGGGAGATATATATATATATATATATATATATATATATATATATATATAATTGAGTATTACTCAACAATCAAAAAGAATGAAATCTTGCCAATTACAACTACGTGGATTGAACTGGAGGGTATTATGCTAAGTGAAACTAGTCAGAGAAAGACGAAAATCATATGACTTCACTCATATGAGGACTTTAGAGAGAAAACAGATGAACATAAGGGAAAGGAAACAAAAATAATATAAAAACAGGGAGGGGGACAAAACAGAAGAGACTCATAAATATGGAGAACAAACTGAGGGTTACTGAAGGTGTTGTGGGAGGGGGATGGGCAAATGGGTAAGGGGCATTAAGGAATCTACTCCTGAAATCATTGTTGCACTATATGCTAACTAATTTGGATGTAAATTTAAAAAAACAAAATTAAATTAAAAAAACAGATGTGAAAACCATAAGAGACTCTTAAATACAGAGGACAAACTGAGGTTTGCTGGAGGAGAGGTGGGTGGAATGATGGGATAAATATGTGATAGGCATTAAGAAGAGGAATTTTTAGAATGAGCACCGAGTGTCATATATATGAAATGATATCTGGTCTGACTGCAGCCCCGTCCACCAACACAAGTTACTCCAGACATCACAGAGGAAGAGTCTTGCAGTCCACGTCACTCCAGGACTATCCAAAATGATGAAACGGAAGAATTCTCCTTAAAAGAAACTCCAGGAAGTAGCGACAGTTAACGAACTGATCAAAAACGATTTAAGCAATAAAACAGAACATGAATTTAAAATAATGTTATAAAATTAATCCTTGGGCTTGAAAAAAGTATAGAGAACAGCAGAGAACCTATTGCTACAGAGATCAAGGGACTAAGAAACAGTCAGGAGGAGCTAAAAAATGCTATAAATGAGGTGCGAAATAAATGAAGGCGACCATAGCTCGGATTGAAGGGGCAGAGGAGAGAATAGGTGAATTAGAAGATAAAGTTATGGAAAAAGAGGAAGCTGAGAAAAAGAGAGATAAAAAAATCCAGTAGTATGAGGGGAAAATTAGAGAACTAAGTGATGCACTAAAGAGAAATAATCTACGCATAATTGGTATTCCAGAGGAGGAAGAGAGAGGGAAAAGTGCTGAAAGTGTACTTGAAGAAATCATAGCTGAGAACTTCCCTGATCTGGGGAAGGAAAAGGGCATTGAAATCCAAGAGGCACAGAGAACTCCCTTCAGACGTAACTTGAATCGATATTCTGCATGACATATCATAGTGAAACTGTCAAAATACAAGGATAAAGAGAAAATTCTGAAAGCAGCTAGGGATAAACATGCTCTAACATATAAAGGGAGACTGACAAGACTTGTGACAGATTTATCTACTGAAACTTAGCAGGCCAGAAAGGAATGACAGGAAATCTTCAATGTGATGAACAGAAAAAATATGCAGCTGAGAATCCTTTATCAAGCAAATCTGCCATTTAGAATAGAAGGAGAGATAAAGATCTTCCCAAACCAATAAAAACTGAAGGAATTCATCACCACTAAACCAGCCCTACAAGAGATCCCAAGGGGGATCCTGTGAGACAAAGTACCAGAGACATCACTGCAAGCATGAAACCTACAGACATCACAATGACACTAAACCCATATCTTTCTATAGTAACACTGAATGTAAATGGACTAAATGCTCCAAACAAAAGACATAAGGTATGAAAATGGATAAAAAAAAACAAGACCCATCTATTTGCTGTCTACAAGAGACTCATTTTAGACCTGAGGGCACCTTCAGATTGAAAGTGAGGGGATGAAGAACTGTCTGTCATGCTACTGGAACTCAAAACAAAGCTGGAGTAGCCATACTTATATCAGACAAACTAGATTTTAAATTAACGGCTACAGCCATTAATTTTAATTAATTTAATTAATTGATTAAATTAATTAATTAATTAATTAACTTCTTCTACAGAGATGAAGAAGGACATTATATAATAATTACAGGGTCTATCCATTAGGAAGAGCTAACAATTATAAATGTCTATGCACCAAATATGGGAGCTCCCAAATATATAAAACAATCACAAACATAAGCAACCTTATTGAGAAGAATGTGGTAATCGCAGGGGACTTAATACCCCACTTACAACAATGGATAGATCATCTAGACACAGGATCAAGAAAGAAACAAGGGCCCTGAATGATACATTGGATCAGATGGACTTGACAGATATATTTAGAACTCTGCATTCCAAAGCAACAGAATATACTTTCTTCTCAGGTGCACATGGAACATTCTCCAAGATAGATCACATACTGACTGGGTCACAAAACAGCCCTTCATAAGTATACAAGAATTGAGATCATACCATGCATACTTTCAGACCACAATGCTATGAAGCTTGAAATCAACCACAGGAAAAAGTCTGGAAAAACTCCAAAAGCATGGAGGTTAAAAAACACCCTACTAAAGAATGAATGGGTCAACCAGGCAATTAGGGAAGAAATTAAGAAATATATGGAAACAAATAAAAATGAAAATACAACAATCAAAATGTTTTGGGATGCAGGGAAGGCAGTCCTGAGAGGAAAATACATTGCAATCCAAGTCTAGCTCAAGAAGCAAGAAAAAATAAAAACTACAAAATCTAACAGCACACCTAAAGGAAATAGAAGCAGAACAACAAAGACACACCAAACCCAGCAGAAGAAGAGAAATAATAAATATTAGGGCAGAAATTAACAATATAGAATCTAAAAAAACTGTAGAGCAGATCAATGAAATCAAGAGTTGGTTTTTTGAAAAAATAAACAAAATTGATAAACCTCTAGACAGGCTTCTCAAAAAGAAAAGGGAGATGACCCAAATAGATACAATCATGAATGAAAATGGAATTATTACAACCAATCCCTCAGAAATAGAAGCGATTATCAGGGGATACTATGAAAAATTATATGCCAACAAACTGGACAACCTGGAAGAAATGGACAAATTCCTAAGCACCCACACACTTCAAAAACTCAAATAGGAAGAAATAGAAAACTTGAACAGACTCATAACCAGAGAATAAATTGAATCGTTTATCAAAAATCTCCCAACAAATAAGAGTCCAGGACCAGATGGCTTCCCAGGGGAATTCTACCAGACATTTAAAGCAGAGGTAATACCTATCCTTCTCAAGCTGTTCCAATAAATAGAAAGGGAAGGAAAACATCCTGACTCATTCTATGAAGCCAGCATTACTTTGATTCCTACAACAGACAGAGACCAAGTAAAAAAAGACAACTACAGGCCAATATCCATCCCTGATGAATATGGATGCAAAATTTCTCAATGAACATACTAGCAAATAGAATTCAGTAGCATATTATTCACCATGATCAAGTGGGATTCATTCGTGGGCTTCAGGGCTGGTTCAACATTTGCAAATCAATCAACGTGATACATCACATGAATAAAAGAAAAGATCAGAACCATATGATCCTGTCAATCGATGCAGAAAAAGCATTTGACAAAATTCAGCATCCTTTCTTGTAAAAACCCTCAAGAAAGTCGGGATAGAAGGAACATACTTAAATGTCATAAAAGTCATTTATGAAAAGCCCACAGCTAATATCATCCTCAATGGGGAAAAACTGAGAGCTTTCTCCCTGAGATCAGGAACACGACAGGGATGTCCACTCTCACCACTGTTGTTTAACATAGTGTTGGAAGTTCTAGCATCAGCAATCAGACAACAAAAGGAAATCAAAGGCATCAAAATTGGCAAAGATGAAGTTAAGTTTTCACCTTTTGCAGATGACTTGATATTATACATGGAAAACCCAACAGACTCCACCAAAAGTCTGCTAGAACCGATATATGAATTCAGCAAAGTCGCAGGATACAAACCTAATGTACAGAAATCAGCTGCATTCTTATACACTAATAATGAAGCAACAAAGAGACAAATAAAGAAACTGATCCCATTCACAATTGCACCAAGAAGCATAAAGTACCTAGGAATAAACCTAACCAAAGATGTAAAAGATTTGTATGCTGAAAACTATAGAAAGCTTATGAAGGAAATTGAAGAATATACAAAGAAATGGAAACACATTCCGTGCTCATTGATTGGAAGAATAAATATTGTTAAAATGTCAATCCTACCCAAAGCTGTCTACACATTCAATGCAATCCAAATCAAAATTGCACCAGCATTCTTCTCGAAGCTAGAATAAGCAATCTTAAAATTTGTATGGAAGCACAAAAGGCCCCAAATAGCCAAAGTAATTTTGAAGAAGAAGACCAAAGTGGGAGGCATCACAGTCCCAGACTTTAGCCTCTACTACAAAGCTGTCATCATCAAGACAGCATGGTATTGGCACAAAAACAGACACATAGACCAATGGAATCGAATAGAAACCCCAGAACTAGACCCACAAAAGTATGGCAAACTCATCTTTGACAAAGCAGGAAAGAATATCCAATGGAAAAAAGACAGTCTCTTTAACAAATGGAAGAACTGGACAGCAACATGCAAAAGGATGAAACTAGACCACTTTCTTACACGATTCACAAAAATAAACTCAAAATGGATGAAGGACCTGAATGTGAGACAGGAAACCATAAAACCCTAGAGGAGAAAGCAGGAAAAGACCTCTCTGACCTTAGCTGCAGCAATTCCTTACTCGACACATCTCCAAAGGCAATAGAATTAAAAGCAAAAATGAACTCTTGGGACCTCATGAAGGTAAAAAGCTTCTGCACAGCAAAGGAAACAATCAACAAAACTAAAGGTCAACTGATGGAATGGGAAAAGATATTTGCAAATGACATATCCTACAAAGGGCTAGTATCCAAAATCTATAAAGAAGTCGCCAAACTCCACATTTGAGAAAGAAATAATCCAGTGAAGAAATGGGCAGAAAACATGAATAGACACTTTCCAAAAAAGACATCCAGATGGCCAACAGGCACATGAAAAGATGCTCAACGTCGCTCCTCATCAGGGAAATACAAATGAAAACCACACTCAGATAACACCTCACGCCAGTCAGAGTGGCTAAAATGAACAAATCAGGAGACTACAGATGCTGGCAAGGATGTGGAGAAATGGAAACCCTCTTGCACTGTTGGCGAGAATGCAAACTGGTGCAGCCACTCTGGAAAACAGTGTGGAGGTTCCTCAAAAAATTAAAAATAGATCTACCCTATGACCCAACAATAGCACTACTAGGAATTTACCCAAGGGATACCTGGTGCTGATGCATAGGGGTACTTGTACCCCAATGTTTATAGCAGCAGTCTCAACAATATCCAAATTATGGAAAGAGCCTAAATGTCCATCAACTAATGAATGGATAAAGACATTGTGGTTTATATACACAATGGAATACTACGTGGCAATGAGAAAGAATGAAATATGGCCTTTTGTAGCAATGTGGATGGAACTGGAGAGTGTTATGCTAAGTGAAATAAGTCATATGGAGAAAGACAGATACCAAATGTTTTCACTCTTCTGTGGATCCTGAGAAACTTAACAGAAGTCCATAAGGGAGGGGAAGAAAAAAAAGAGCTTAGAGAGGGAGAGAGCCAAAGCATAAGAGACTCAAAAACTGAGAACAAACTGAGGGTTGATGGGGGGTGGGAGAGAGGGGAGCGTGGATGATGAGTATTGAGGAGGGCACCTCTTGGGATGAGCATTGGGTGTTGCATGGAATCCAATTTGAAAATAAATTTCATATTAAAAAAAAAGAAGACAGGTCAGGACCTCTGCTGCAACTCCTGCAAACTAAGTGCTAGTGCATTAAAATGAAACAAAAATGTATAAACTTGAACATTTGGTTGTGTGAATAAGTTCTTTACAGTTCTTATTCAAGACAGACACTAAAGCAAATGACTTCAGAGAAAGAGTATATTTACACAGGGAGAGAGTACTATTTTCAGATGTTTCACTCCCCAGGACAGGTAAATAAAATTTCAGGAAGAATGTGCTCAACATACATTTTAATAAATAAATGGATTCATTAACCACTATTTCTGGGCTCAGAAGGGGAATAAGGACTACATTTAAAAAAATCTATGAATTGTGTTTCAGGGTTTATTGGTATGACATATAGATGAAATATAGCTGCTGTTGGGGCGCCTGGGTGGCTCAGTCAGTTAAGCGTCCAACTTTGGTTCAGGTCATGATCTTATGGTCAGTGAGTTTGAGCCCCACATCAGGCTCTGTGCTGATATCTCAGAGCCTAGAGCCTACTTCAGATCCTATGTCTCCATCCCTCTCTGAGTCCCCCCCCACTCTCTCTCTCTCAAAAATAAATATAACTTCAAAAAATTTAAAGAAAAAGAAATATAGCTGCTGTTTAAAAAAAAAATAGATGCACCATGTGGGTTGGGAAGATGGTAGAGTAGAAGAACCCTATGCTCACCTCATCCCACGGATACAACTAGATAACACACACATCAGCATAAATAACCCAGAAAAATGACAAACGCTAGAAGAACAAACTCTACAACTAAAGGTAGAGGCCATATTAAAGAAGATAGGAAGGGTAAAGGCACAGTTTCTTAGGGAAGGGGATTGTGGCTTTCCATCATAAGGGTGAGCTGGGGTCATGTAGAAAAACAAGAAACAGACCATTGCACTGGGAAGTCCTCTCAGGGAAGACATTTCCCCATAATATTTGGCTTTTAAAGCGAGAGGGGCCAGATTTTGTAGAATTTCTTTCTAAAGTCTGGAATTTTACTTTATTTTATTTTAAAATATATTTTATTGTCAAGTTATCTAACATACAGTGTATACAGTGTGCTCTTGGTTTTGGGGGTAGATTCCTGTGATTCATTGCTTACATACAACACCTAGTGCTCATCCCAACAAATGCCCACCTCAATGTCCATCGCCCGTTTTTCCCTCTCCCCCGTCCCTCCATCAACCCTCAGTTTGTTCTCTGTATTTAAGAGTCTCTTATGGTTTTCCTCCTTCTCTGTTTGAAACTATTTTCCCCTTCCCTTCCCCAATGGTCTTCTGTTAGGTTTCTCAAATTCCATATATGAGTGAAAACATATGATATCTATCTTTTTCTGACTGACTTACTTCACTTACCACAATACCCTCCAGATCCATCCATGTTGTTTCATATGGCAGAATTTCATTCTTTCTCATTGTCAAGTAGCATTCCATTGTATATATATATACTACGTCTTTTTTATCCGTTCATCAGTTGGTGGACATTTAGGCTCTTTCCATAATTTGGCTATTGTTGAAAGTGCTGCTTTAAACATTGGGGTACAAGTGTCCCTATGAATCAGCACTCCTGTATCTTTTGGATAAATTCCTAGTAGCCCTATTTCTTGGTCACAGGGTAGATATCTTTTTAATTTTTTGAGAAAACTCCACACTGTTTTCCACAGCGGCTGCACCGGTTTGCATTCCCACCAACGGGGCAAGAGGGTTCCCCTTTCTCCACATCCTCGCTAACTCTTTTGCTTCCTGAGTTGTTAATTTTAGCCACTCTGACTAGTGTGAGGTCGTCCTCAATATGGTTTTGATTTTTATTTCCCTGATGATGAGTTATGTTGAGTATCTTTTCATGTGTCTGTTGGCCATCTGGATGTCTTCTTTGGAAAAGTGTCTATTCATGTCTTCTGTCCATTTGTTCACTAGATTATTTGTTTTTCAGGTGTTGAGTTTGGTAAGTTCTTTATAGATTTTGTATACTAACACTTTATCCAATATGTGATTTGCAAATACCTTCTCCCATTCTGTCAGTTTCCTTAATTTTGTTGATTGTTTCTTTTGCAGTGCAGAAGTTTTTTTTATCTTGATGAGGTCCCAATAGTTCATTTTTGCTTTTATTTCCCTTGCCTTCAGAAATGTGTCAAGCAAGAAATTGCTGTGGCTGAGTCAGAGAGGTTGTTGCCTGTTTCTCCTCTAGGTTTTTGACAGTTTCCTGTCTCACATTTAGGTCTTTCATCCATTTTGAGTTTATTTTTGTGTATGGTGTAAGAAAATATTCCAGTTTCATTCTTCTGCATGTTGCTGTCCAGTTCTCCTAGTACCATTTGCTAAAGAGGCTGTCTTTTTTCCGCTGGATACTCTTTCCTGCTTTGTCAAAGATTAGTTGGCCATACATTTGTTGGTCCAACTCTGGTTTCTTTATTCTATTACATTAGTCTATGTGTCTGTTTTTGTGCCAATATCATACTGTCTTGATGATTACAGCTTTGTAGTAGACGCTGAAGTCTGGGATTGTGATGCTTACTTCATTGGTTTTCTTTTTCAGCATTAATTTGGCCTTTCAGGGTCTTTTGTAGTTCCATACAAATTTTAGGATTGCTTGTTCTAGCTTTGAGAAGAATGCCAGTGCTATTTTGATTGGGATTGCATTGAATGTGTAGATTGCTTTGGGTAGTCAATATTTAAACAATATTTGTGCTTCCAATCCATGATCATGATTTTTTTTCCATTTCTTTGTGTTTTCTTCAATTTCCTTCATAAGTTTTCTATAATTTTTAGTATAAAGATATTTTACATCTTTGGTTAGGTTTATTCCTAGGTATTTTATGTTCTTGGTGTAATTGTAAATGGGATCTATTTCTTGATTTCTCAATCTGCTGTTTCTTATTTGTATATAGACATACAACCTATTTTTGTACATTGATTTTGTATCCTGCAGCTTTGCTGAATTCACGTGTCAGTTCTAGCAGCTTTTTGGTGGAATCGTTTGGGTTTTGCATATAGAGTACATATCATCTGCAAAAAGTGAAAGCTTGACTTCTTCATTGCTAATTTGGATGCCTTTCATTTCATTTTGTTGTCTGATTACTGAGACTAGGACTTCCAACACTATGTTAAACAACAGCGGTGAGAGTGGATATCCCTGTCATGTTCCTTATCTCAGGGGGAAAGCTCTCCATTTTTCCCCATTAAGGATGATATTACCTGTGGGATTTTTATGTAATGCTTTTATGATGTTTTATGTTCCTTGTATCCTGACTTTCTTGGAGGGTTTTACTAAGAAAGGATGATGTTTTTTGTCAAATGCTTTTCAGCATCTATTGACAGGATCATATGGCTCTTATTCTTTCTTTTATTAATGTGATGCATCACATTGATTGATTTGTGAATATTGAACCAGCCCTGTAGCTGAGGAATGAATCCCACTTGATCATGGTGAATAATTATTTTAATATGCTGTTGAATTCGATTTGCTGTTATCTTGTTGAGAATTTTTGCATCCATGTTCATCAGGTTATTGGTCTGTAATTCTCCTTTTTAGTGAGGTCTCCTTCTGGTTTGGGAATCAAGGTAATGCTGGCTTCATAGAATGAGTCCAGAAGCTTTCCTTGGGTTTCTATTTTTTGGAACAGCTTGAGAAGGATATGTATTAAGTCTCCTTTAAATGTCTGGTAGAATTCTCCTGGGAAACAATCTGGTCCAGGACACTTATTTGTTGGGAGATTTTTGATAACTGATTCAATTTCTTCACTAGTTATGGGTCTGTTCAAATTTTCTATTTCTTCCCGTTTGAGTTTTGGTGGTGTGTGGGTGTCTAGGAATTTGTCCATTTCTTCCAGATTGTCCAGTTTGTTGGCATAAAATTTTTCATAGTATTCTCTGATAATTGTTTGTATTTATGTGGTGTTGGTTGTGATAAATCCAAATTCATTCGTGATTTTATCTATTTGGCTCATCTCCCTTTTCTTTTTGAGAAATCTGGCTAGGGGTTTACCAATTTCGTTTATTTTTTTCAAAAAACCAGCTCTTAGATTCATTGATCTGTTCTACTATTCTTTTGGATTCCATGTTGTTCATTTATACTCTAATATTTATTATTTCTCTTCTTCTGCTGGGCTTGTGGGGTCTTTGCTGTTTTGCTTCTATTTCCTTTAGGCATGCTGTTAGATTTTGTATTTGGGATTTTCTTGTTCCTCGAGATAGGCCTGGATTGTAATGTATTTTCCTCTTAGGACTGCCTTTGCTGCACCCAAAGGGTTTGGACTGTCATGTTTTCATTTTCATTTGCTTCCATATATTTTTAGTTTCTTCTTTAATTGCCTTGTTGACCCCTTCACTCTTTGGTAGGATGTTCTTTAACCTCCATGCATTTGGAGGCTTTCCAAATTTTTTCTTGTGATTGATTTCAAGTTTCATAGTATTGTGATCTGAATGCATGGTATGATCTCAATTCTTCTATATTTATTGAGGGCTGTTTTGTGACTCAGTATGTGATCTATCTTGGAGAATGTTCCATGTGCACTCGAGAAGAATGTATGTTCTGCTGCTTTAGAATGAAAAGTTCTGACTTTATCTGTCAAGTCCATTTGGTCCAGTGTATCATTCAGGGCCACTATTCCTTTATTGATTTTCTGCCTAGATCATCGTTCCATTGCTGTAAGTAGAGTGTTAAAGTCCCCTGAAATTACCGTCTTCTTATCAACAAGATTGCTTATGTTTGTGATTAATTCATTTATATATTTGGGCACGTCACGTTAGGGACATAAACATTTACAATTGTTAGCTCTTCTTGATGAATAGAGGCCATAATTATAATATAATACCCTTCTTCATCTCTTATTGCAACCTTTAGCTTAAAATCTAGTTGTCTGATATAAATATGGATACTCAAGCTTTCTTTTGACTTCCAGTAGCATGGTAGATATTTCTCCATCCACTCACTTTCAATCTGAAGTCGTCCTCAGGTATAAAATGAGTCTCTTGTAGACAGCTTATAGATGGACCTTGTCTTTTTTATCCATTCTGATACCCTATATCTTTTGATTGAAAATGTAGTCCATTTAATTTAAGAGATATTATTAAAAGATATGGATTTAGTGCCATTGTGTTATCTGTACGTTTCATGCTTGTGTTGATGTCTCTGGTCCTTTGTAGTTTTTGCAACATTCCATTCACAGAGTCCTTTAGGATCTCTTGCAGGGCTAGTTTAGTGGTCATGAACTGCATCAGATTTTCTTTGTCTGGGATAGCCTTTATCTCTCCTTATATTCTGAATGACAGCCCTGCTGGATAAAGGATTCTTGGCTGCATATTTTTCCTATTCACCACATTCAATATTTCCTGTCAGTCACTTCTGGCCTGCCAAGTTTCAGTGGACAGTTGTGCTACTACCCTTATGTGTCTACCTTTGTAAGTTAAGTCCCATTTGTCCTGAGCTGCTTTCAGAATTCTCTCTTTATCCTTGTATTTTGCCAGTTTCACTATGATATGCTGTAGACAAGACCTATTCTTTTTACATCTGAAGGGATTTCTCTGTGCCTCGTGGATTTGTATGTCTGCTTCCTTCCCCAGGTTAGGGAATTTCTCAGCTATAATTTATTCAAGTAAACCTTATGCCCCTTTCTCTCTCTTCTTCTGGAACTCCTATGAAATGGATATTATAACATTTCATGGAATCACTTAATTCTCTAATTCTCCCCTTGTGGTCTAGTATTTTCTTATCTCTCTTTTTCTTGACTTCACCATTTTCCATAATTTTGTCTTCTATTTCACTTATTCTCCCCTCTGCTTCCACCATCCTTGCTGTACTGCATCTAGTCTATTTTGCATCTCATTTATAACATTTATTAATTCACTGTGACTATTTCTTAGTTCCCTGATGTCTGCAGCAGTAAATTTTCTGCTGTGTTCTATGCTTTTCTCAAGCTCAGCCTTTAATCTTGTGACTACTGTTCTAAATTGTTGATCAGATATATTGTTTATATCTGTCTTGAGTAATTCTCTAGGTGTCATTTCTTCCTTGAATTTTTATTTTGAGGAGGATTCTTCTGTTTCATCATTTTGGCTAGTTTTCTAGCCCTTACATGTTTTAATAGGTTGTTTTGTGTCTTGTACCTGCGAGCATTCTTATATTAAAAAGAGGTCATACACTGTCCAGGGCTTGGAACTTCAGAAGGTGTTTCTGGAGTGTGTTGCATGCTCTCTGTTGTTGTGACTCTTGGTTGCTTTATTGTTCTACTCATAGTGGTGGTATGGACCTTCCATAAGGTTTGCTTTGATTTGTTTGTTGAAGTAACTCTGGAAAATTTTTCAAAAAGGGGTGCTGTGGTGGAAGTAGCCTTATCCCAAACAAAGAGATAAATGACAGGGGTTGGCAAAAAGAAAAGAAAAAGCATTGACCAGGCAGAGAGTCTGAGAAACTATATGGCTTAATCCAGACAGAGAGAGAGAGAGAGAAATAAAGAAGAAGGATACAGAAGAGGTGCAAAAAGAATAGTTTAGAAATGTCTGCTTAAGTATTTTATATATATATATATATATATATATATATAGTGTGTGTGTGTGTGTGTGTGCGCACGTGTGTGTGTGTATGTGTGTGTAGATGTATTAAATACACAAGAATCAAATCAGAAAATTCAAAACTCTGGTAATGTTTCTGTAACTCTGTATCCTGGATTCCTGGAATTCCAAGTCTTCTGTCCTCAATACTTCTGTGTTTGAGGGACAAGGGAACTTTGGACCCCTCTACTTCTTTGCCATGTTGACTCCTCAAGTCTAGAATTTTAAAAATAAGCAGGCTTGGCTCTGGGAAAGCTCGGAGAGTGTTAGAAAGCTGAGTCCACACTCATAAATAAACTGGATGACAAAAAGCCAGTGGAGATACAGCATAGTAGTAGCTGTTTGAAAAATGCCTGTGGCATAAGGGAGAGAGGGTTATGTATTCATCTCAGAGCTTGTCACAGAGAGGCAGGGATCACAGGAACACCTCTCCAGGAAAAGAAGAGAAGCTGGTAGGTGCCATTCCCTCCCCAGCCCCAGCATAAATACTCAGCTATTTGTAGGAACTATCACTGTGCTGACACTCACTACTTACCTTGCTTACACCAAGCCTCACCTTCCCCCCACACTTCAGTGGGTATTCCCTTTCCACTCATATTTGATTCAGTCCCTGAACCATGGGTACTCTCACCCAGGAGACCAGAGGAAATCACGTCAAGACTGAGTCCCTCAACTTGGGGCTTTGGATCTGACAGTGGCAATAACAGGTCTCATTTCACAAGCAACCACTGCACAACTTGTTAAAATGGACCCCAACTGATGAGGGACCAAAATGTCCCCAACAGGCACAGAGAGCCTCTGCAGACTACTGGGTTGAGGGAAAAAGTGGCCAGGACACAACATCAGGGCACATGCAACACACATAAAAGAAACACTCTAAAGCACTAGGTCCTGGAGAAGAGGGGTCACCACACTGCAGGGCACTAAAGGAATTTTTCATTGCCTTCAAGAAAAGGAGATATAGCTGGCTTTCTTAACACATAGAAACAAACACAGAAAGTTAGACAAATGAGGAAACAAAAGAATATGTCCCAAATGAAAAAGCAGAATGAAACCACAGCAAGAGACTTAAGCAAAACAGATATAAGTTATATGCCTGATAGAGAATCTAAAGTAATTATCATAAAGATACTCACTGGATATGAGAAAAGAATGGAGGACATCAGTGAAACCCTTTACAATGAGCTTAAGAAGTGAATAAAAATTGAAAAACACAGTAAATGAAATTAAAAATACACTTTATGAAATAAATAGCAGGCTAGAGGAATCAGAAGAACGAATTAATTAAGAAGAAGAATAGAAAGAAAGAGTAATAGAAAGTAATTGAGCTAAAAAAAGATGAGAGAAAAAGGAATTATCCAAAATGAGAATCACTGGGGAAATCAGTGATTTCATCAAGTGGAATAACATTCACATTATAGAGAGCTCAGAAAAAGAAAAAAAGGAAGCAGAAAATTTATTTGAAGAAATAATAGCTGAAAACATCTATAGTGTGGTGAAAGAAGCATATCCAAATGCAGGAGGCATAGGGTTCCCCCAAGGAGGTCCAAAACAAGACACATATTAATTAAAATGGAAAAAAAAACTAGTGATAAAGAAAAAAAATTAAAGCATTTAGAGGAAAGAAAACAGATACATTCAAGGGAAACCCTATAAGGCTATCTTAGGTAGAAATTTTGCAAGCCAGAAGGAGTGAAATGACATATTCAAAGTTGTAAAAGGAAAAATATGCAGTCAAGAATACTCTATCTAGCAAAGCTATCATTCAGAATAGAAGGAGAGATAAAGAGTTTCTCAGAGAAACAAAAACTAAAGGAGTTCATGAACACCAAAGCAGCACTATAAGAAACTCTAAAGGAGAATCTTTGAGTGGAAAGAAAAGATCATAAATGAGAGTATTAAAAATGGAAACAAAAAAATAAAATAAGCATATCTGTAAACATTATCAAAGAATTATAAAATAAAATGATGTAAAATATGACACTATATTCCTAAAGTGTAGGTAAGAGAGAAGTAAAGAATGGTTTTGAATTAAGCAAACATCAACTTAATATATACTGCTATATGCAGAAGAGATTCTATACAAACCTAATGGTAAACACTAAATTAAAAACCAGTAATATATTCAAAGAATAAAGAGAAAGGAATCTAAGTATGTCACTAAGGAAATCCAACAAAAAAAGAGAACAAGAGAAGAAAGGATCAGAAAAAAATTACAAAAACAACCACAAAACAAGTAACAAATTGCCAATGAATACATATCTACCAACAATTACTTTGAATGTAAATGCTACAATAAAAAATATAGAGGAGATTAAGATGGTGGAGTGGTAGGGGTACCTTATGCTTGCCTCATCCCTCAAACACAGCCAGATAAATATCAAATTTTTCTGAACACCAAGAAATCTATCTGAGGACCGAGAAAACAAACTGCACATCCAGAGGGAGAAAAACAGACACATTGTGGAAGGTAGGAGGTGCAGAGAGTTGATTTGGGAAAGAAAAGAACTGTGGATTCTGTGGAGGGGAGGGAGCCCATATCATTGGGAGAGGACTTGAGAGAGAGAGAGAGAGAGAGAGGTGTGAAGGGTATTCCATAAGAAAAACTCTTTCCTAAAACCATTGACTGGGAAAAGGAGAGGGGCTGAATAAGCAGTGGAGCTCCAAGTCTTAGGTTTTAGAAGCCCACACCATCACTGAGGTCTTGCCTAATGGACTTCACGGTGCTTCTGTTAAGGAGGACAGAGCGTGGGATCAGACACTGTAGTCTCGGGAACCCCTGTGTCACACCAGGAGAGACAGTTTCCCTTCTTAGAGTGCATTTGAGAGAGGTGGCAGTGCCTCTCAGGGGGCAAAACAGAAGAGGGGAGTCATTAAATGGCCTCATTAATTAACATGGTAGCAGAGTCACCGCTAAAGGCAGCTAACCTGAAAGCCAGTTTTTGGCTATGCTTTACCATAAACTTCTAGGCCCACACCAGTTGTGTGACTAATTTTTTGGGACAAACTAGCATCAACTACAGCATGGTGAGGCCCTTCCATTCCCAAGAGGATCATTGTCGATCTGTGCCATCCTGGGTCCCTAAAATTTTGAGCTTTGGAACCTAGCCATGTGCCTGAGATAAAACACAGGAGTACTGTGCAGCCAGGAAAACAGATGGCTTGACACAGAAGAGGTGAAGGCAGAGTTCTGACAGGAGTCTGGGACACAAGAGGGGAAATTGTATTCTTTTAGGGTTTCCTGAACAGCATCAGGTACAAACTCTCCTCTCCAGGGATGAGAGAGAGGGGTGATGCCATTTTCTCCCTGCCCATTAACATGGACAGACTTCAGTGAGCAATATAGTGCCCCCAGTGGAGGCTGGGTGGCTTACACCAAGCCCCACCCAACTGCACCTTGCAGGTGCACCTTTACAAGGGCAAGTCTCCCTGAGAACCAGCATAGCAGATCCCGTCCTCAGAAGACGAGAACAAACCCTCCACAGTCACCAAGTCTACAGTTCATAGAATGCTTCAAAGCTTCAGGCCTAGCGGAAATAGGATCTAGTCTTTTCTAACCAGCAAACCAAAACACACCTGGTTAAAACTCATCACACACTGGAACAGATCCAAAAGCTCTATACTGCAGGCAAGGGGAAACTCTGTAGAGTACTGATCTGAGGGAAAAAGCAGCCAAAACACAATAACGGAGTACACACAGCATACACCAAAAAACTTCCTGAAGTTATAGGCCCCAGTGTATGACCTCTACTTTATATAGCCATTACTCTCAGATTATGAAATATAACAGGTAGAGAAGTCTAGGCAAAACGCCAAGATGAAGGAATTCATCCCAAAAGAATTGGAAGAGGTCATGGCCAGGGATCTAATCAGAACAGATATAGATAATATGTCTGAACCAGAATTTAAAACAACAATCACAAGGATAATAGCTGAGCTTGAGAAAAACATAGAACACACTAGAGAATCCCGTTCTGCAAAAAATAAAAGAAATAAAAACGAGTTAGGCTGAAATTTAAAAATGCTCTAATCAAGATGCAAAACTGATTGGATGTAATGACAAAAGCGATGGATGAAGCAGAGGAACAAATCAGTGATATAGAAGATAAAATTATGGAAACTAGTAAAGTTGAAAAGAGGGAAACAAAAGTATTGTATCATGAATGTAGACTTAGGGAACTCAGAGACTTCATAAAGCACAATAACATTTATATCATAGGAGCCCCAGAAGAAGAAGAGAGGGGAAAAGGGGAAGAAGGATTATTTGAGCAAATTGTAGCTGAAAAAGTCCCTAATCTGGGTAAAGAAACAGTCATCCAAATCCAGAAAGGACAGAAAACTCCCATCAAATTCAACAAAAGCCAGCTAACACCAAGACATATTGTATTACAATTTGAAAAATATAGACATAAGGAAAGAATCCTGGAAAAAAATAAGGGAAAAGAAATCCCTAATCTACAAGGGAAGACAAATCAATTTAGCATTAGACTCTCCACAGAAACCTGTCAGGCCAGAAGGGAGTGGCAAGATATATTTAACATGCTAAAGAAAGAAATATGCAGCCAAGAATACTTTATCCAGTAAGGGTGTAATTTATAATAGAGGGAGATAAAGAGCTTCCCAGACAAACAAAAACTAAAGGAGTTCTTAACCATAAACGAGCCATACAAGAAATGTTAAGGGGCCCCAAATTGGGAAAGAAAGACCAAAAACAACAAAAACTAGAATGTAATAGAAAATTTCCCAAAACAGCGACTTCACAGGTAGTACAATGGCACCAAATTCACATTGATCAGTAATTACTATGAATGTAAAAAGACTAAATGCTCCAATAAAAAGATATAGGGTATCACAATAGATTTAAAAAAGACCAATTATCTTGGTCTTGTTTTAGACCTAAAGACACATTTTTTACCTAAAGGTACCTTGTAATTGAAATTGAAGGGATAGAGAGACATCTATCGTATTAATGGATATTAAAAAAGCCAAAATAGCCATACTATATCAACTGTAACAAGAGATGAGAAAAGGAACTATATTATAATTAAGGGGTCTAACAAATAAGATATAACAATTGTAAACATTTATCCCCCCAACTTGGAATAACCCGAATATATAAACAAATTAGTAACAAACATAAAGAAACTCAATGGTAATAATACAATAATAGTAGGAGACATCAACACCCCACTTACAACAATGGACAGATCATCTAAGCAGAAAATCAACAAGAAACAATGGCTTTATGCACCATATGGACTTAACAGATATATTTAGAACATTTCATCCTAAAGAAAAGGAATATACATTTTTCTCTAGTGCACATAAAACATTCTCCAGAATAGATCACATACTGGGGCACAAAACAGCCCTCAACAGGTACAAAAAACCCAAGATCATACCATGCATATTTTCAGATTAAAACGCTAATGAACTTGAAATCAACCACAAGAAAAAAATTGGAAAGCCCTCACATACATTAAGGTTAAAGAAAATCCTACTAAAGAATGAATGTGTTAATTGGGTAATTAAAGATATAAAAAAATACATGGAAGCCAACTAAATTGAAAACGTAGCAGTCCAAAACCATTGGTATAGTGCAAAAAACAATATTAAGAAGAAAGTATATGGCATTCCAGGCCTTCCTAAAGAAGAAAGAAATGTCTCAAATATGCAACCTAACCCTATACCTAGAGGAGTTGGAAAAAGAACAGTTAATAAATTCAAAAATGGCAGAAAAAGGGATAGAAAAAAGATTAGAGCAGAAATCATTGATATAGAAATAAAAAAAAACACTAAACAGATCAACGAAACTAGGAGCTGGTTCTTTGAAAGAATTAGCAAAATTGATAACCCCCTAGCCAGACTTATCAAAAAGAAAAAAGGAAATTACCTCAATAAATAAAATCACACATGCACCCAAGACCATTGGATACCTAGGAAAAAACCTAACCAAAGAGGTAAAAGATCTATAGGCTGAAAACTATATAATGCTTATGAAAGTTATTGAAGAGGATACAAGGAAATGAAAGAACATTCCATGTTCATGTATCAGAAGAACTGATATTGTTAAAATGTCAATACTACTCAAAGCAACCTACACATTCAATGCAATCCCTATCAAAACACCAGAATTCTTTAAGGAGCTAGAAAAAACAATTAAAAAGTAGTATGGAACAAGACCCCAAATAGCCAAAGTAAAGTTGAAAAAGAAATCCAAAGCTGGAGGCATCATGATTCCAAACTTTAAGCTGTATTACAAAGATGTAATCATCAAGACAATATGGTATGGGCACAAAAACAGACACATAGTTAAATGTAACAGAATAGAGAACCCAGAAATTGACCACAAACATATGGCCAACTAATCTTTGAGAAAGCAGGAAAGAATATCCAATGGAAATGAGGTAGTCTCTTCAGCAAATGTTGCTGGGAAAACTGGACAGCAACATACAGAAAAATGAACCTGGACCACTTTCTTATACCATATACAAAAATAAATTCAGAATGGATGAAAGACATAAATGTGGTACAGGAAGCCATCAAAATCCCAGAGGAGAAAACAGGCAGAAACCTCGTAGACCTCAGCCACAGCAATTTCTTACTATACATGTTTCTGGGATCAAGTGTAACAAAGAAAAAATGAACTACTGGGCTTCATCAAGATAAAAATCTGTATAGTAAACAAATAGTCAACAAAACTAAAAGGCAACTGATTAATGGGAGAAATATTTGCAAATGACATATCAGATAAAGGGTTAGTATCCAAAATCTATAAAGAGCTTATCAAACTCAACACCCAAAAGACAAATAATTTAGTGAATAAATGGGCAAAAGACATGTATAGACATTTTTCCAGAGAAGACATCCAGATGGCTGACAGACACATGAAAAGATGCTCAACATTACTCATTATCAGGGAAATATAAACCAAAACCACAATGAGATATCACCTCATATCTGTCAGAATGGCTAAAATTAATAACTTAGGAAACAACAGATGTTGACGAGGATGCAGAAAAAGGGTAACTTTCTAGCACTCTCTGTGGGAATGAAAACTGGTACAGCCTCTGTGGAAAACAGTATGTGTTTCCTCCAAAAGTTAAAGTGTGAACTACCCTACAACCCAGCAATTGCAATCCAAAGGATATAAAAATGCCGATATGAAGGGGTACATACACCCCGATGTCTACAGCAGCATTATCAACAATAGCCAAATTACGGAAAGAGCCCAAATGTCCATCAAATGATGAATGGATAAAGAAGAGGTTTTACACACACACACACACACACACACACACACACACACACTCGAATACTATTCAGCAATCAAAAAGAGTGAAATCTTTCTATTTGCAACAACGTAGATGGAACTAGAGTGTATTATGCTAAGCAAAATAAGTCAATAAGTGAAACACAAAATTGTGATTTCACTCATATGTGTAATTTAATAAACACAACAGATGAATTTAGGGGAAGGGAAAGAAAAATAAAATGGTATAAAAACAGAGGTTGGCAAACAATAAGAGACTCAAATATAGAAAACAAAGTGAGGGTTAATGGTGGGTTGGGATATGGATTAAATGGGTGATGGGCATTAAAGACGGCACTTGTTGGGTTGAGCACTGGGTGTTATATGTAAGTGATAAATGACTAAACTCTACACCTGAAACCAATTTTACTATATGTATTAATTAATTTTTTAAAACCTTGAAATATATATATATGTATATATATATATGTGTATATATATATATATATATTAAAAGAAAGTCAGAGAAGAAGTATTATATCAAAGTAAGGTTTAAAACAAAGACTGTAACAAGAGTCAAAGAAGGACACTATATGATAATAAAGGGGACGATCCAACAAGAAGATACAACAATTGTAAATATTTATGCATCCAACATAAAATAACCCAAATACATAAAACAGTAACAAACATAAAGGAACTAATCAATAGTAATACAACTATAGTAGGGAGTTTTAATGTCCCACTTGCATCAATGGTCAGATAATCTAAACAGAAAATCAACAAGAAAACAGTGGCTTTGAATGACACACTGGACCAGTTGGATTTAACAGATATTCAGAACAATCCATCTTAAAATAGCAGAATACACATTCTTTTCAAGTGCATATGGAACACTTGCCAGAAAAGTACACACAGGCCACAATATAAACTTCAATAAATTAAAAAAGATTGAAGTCATACCATGCATCCTTTCTAATCACAATGCTATAAAACTAGAAATTAATCACAAGAAAATTCCAGAAATATCATAAATACATGGAGTTTGAATAACATGTTACCAAAAAAAATGTATGGTTCAATCAAGAAATCAAAGAAGATATATGAAAGTAAATGAAAACAAACAAATACAAAAGTACAAGGAAACAAACAACATTCTAAAACCTTTGGGATTCAGGAATATGGTTCTAAGAGGGGAGTTTATAGCAATACAGACCTACACCAAAAAGTAAGAAAAATCTCAAATAAACAATCTAATCTTAAACTTAAAGGAGCTAGTGAAAGAACAATAAACAAAACCTAAAGTTAGCAGAAGGAAGTAAATAATAAATATTAGAGAAGAAATAAATGATATAGAACAACAACAACAGTAACAACAATAGAAGAAATAAATGAAACCAGGAGCTTATTCTCTCAAAAGTTCAACAGAATTGAAAAACCTCTAGTCATACTCATCCTAGGGAGAGACAGACACAGAGAGAAAGAGAGAGAACTGAAACAATCACAAATGAAAGGGGAGAAATAACATCCAACACCATAGAAATTCAATTGTAAAGGAATATTATGAAAAACTATGCCAACAAACCTAAACAAAATGGATGAATTCATAGAAACATACAACTTCTCAAAACTGAAGCAAAAAGTAATAGAAAATTTGAATAGACCAATTATCAGCAATTAAATTGAATCTGTAGTCAAAAACTTCCAACAAACAAAACTTCAGGACCAGACAGTTTGACAGGTGAATTCTACAAAACATTTATTTTATTACTTCTTAATATTTTGTTTGTTTTCTTTCCCCAAGTTTCCATTTAAATTCCAGCTCTTTTATATACAGTGCAGTATTAGTTTTAAGATATAGAATTTAGTGATTCATCACTTACATACAAAACCCAGTGCTCATCACAACTGCCCTCCTTCATACTCATCACCTGTTTAACCCACCTCCCTGCCCACCTTCCCTCCCCTCCACATTTTTACCCATAGTTAAGAGTCTTTTTCTTGGTTTTCCTCCCTTTTCCCTCTCCATGTTCATTTGTTTGTTTCTTAAATTCCACATATGGGTGAAATTATGCGGTATTTCTTTCTCTGACTTATTTCACTTGGCATAATACTCTGTAGCTCCATCCATGTTTACAAAACATTTAAAGAAGAGTTAATACATATTCTTCTCAAACGATTCCAAAAAATAAAAACGGAAGGAAAACTTTCAAATTCATCCTATTAGGTCATTATCGCCCCGATACCAAACACAGATAAAGACGCCATACAAAAGAACTACAGGGCAATATCTCTAATGCAAAAATCCTCAACCAAATGCCAGAAACCAATTCAAAATATATTTAAAAAGTAATACACCATGATCAAAGGGGATTCATTCCTAGGATGCAAGGGTGATTAAATATTCATAAATCAATCAACATGATACAACATATCAATAAGAGAATGGATTAAAATATATGATCATTTCAATAGATGCAGAAGAAGCATTTGACAAAGTACAACATCCATTTATGATAAAAACTCTCAAAAAGGTATGGAACATATCTCAATATATGAAAGGTCTTGGGGGCAGAAGTTAAGACGGTGGATAAATGAAGGCATTCTGGGCTTTCTTTGTCCCTCAAACATAGCTGTATTGATGTCAGATTACTTGGGAAACTCAAGAAATTGATCTGAAGAGTGACAGAAGAATCTCTACAGTTGGAGGGAGACAGCTTGGTAGGTGCAAAGCACGTGGATATGAATTGGAAGAGAGAAAAACAGCGATGCTACAGAAGGGAGGGAAGAATTTCAGTGGAGAGAGAAAAGGAAGAGAAAGAGAGAAAGGTGGAGATAGTGTAGCATCAAGTTAGCACAAGAGGAAAACCTCTCTGAACAATGGATGGGGAGTGAGAAGTACTGAATGTTCCACTTCTTTTTTGCAAACAGCTTTTGGAGCTTAAACTCAGGTTTTGGAAGTGCACAAATGTCTCCAGAGCAGAGCTGTAGCATGCACTCCTTGGGAGGAAGGAACTGGCCACAGTGCATAGCATGGTGTAGAGATCTCTGGGGTGTGCTGGAAAAGAATAGTCTCCTTCATGCTGTACTTTTGGAAGAGGGTTTATTGCCTCCTCAAGGACAAAAGATCTTACAGGTTCCAGCCAAAGGCCCTTCATCAGCAGGGCGAAGCTCTACTCCAGAGTAGGGGAGTGGATATGCATGATGTTGAGTCCTTTAAGATGTTGGGTTTTGGATCCCAGCCACATGCCAAAGAGAAAATGAAGAAGAGGTTAGTGCAGGACAAGCTGACTGCACTCACTATTCTGTGAGGGCTGCCTGAACAGCAGGGTTGAGATCCCCAGTCTGGGGACAGGAAATTGAGGTGGCCTCATTTCCCCCTCCAACACCAACAGAGTGAGACTTAAGAGAGCAATACTGCGGCTCTCAATAGAGACAGGACCAGCTTACACGAAACCCTGTCCCTCCATTCTTGGCAACTGCTTATTTAATGGGAAAAGACTTACTCTGAGACAAAGCAACCACCTGAGAGGTCCAAGCTCTAGACAAGCACAGCCAGCAGCCTCCATGCACCAAGAGATAGCTCTTTATTCTTCCTTCTTTTTTTCTTTTGGAATCAGGCTCATAGATTCTTGCTTGTTCTTCCACTTTCTTTTCTATTTTTCTTGGATCAGGATTTTTTATTCTTTTTTCTTCTTTTCTATTTTATTCTGTCTCCCCCCCCCTCTTATTTCTTTGGAATCAGCCTTATATTTTTTTGATTCTCTGGGTTTTTTTTTTGTTCCTTTTCCTTCTCTCTCTCTCTCTCTCTTTTGGATCAGGCTTCCTCCTTTTTTCCCAGGGTTACTTCAACAAACAAATCAAAGAAACCAGGTAAAGGTTCAAACACTCCACCACTGCAAGCAAGGAGGAGCTCTACAGAGGACTGACCAGTGGGAAAGAGCAATCAAAACACAATAGCAGAGTGAACACAACTATACACTAGAAACACTTCCTGAAGTGCCAGGCCCTAGACTGTGTGTGACACATTTTTTAATATAGCAGTACTCTCAGGTAAAGGAAACACAAGCATGAACATGAAAAAGACAGAAACTTAGTCAAAATGACAAGACAGAGGAATTCTCTTCAAAAGAAAGGTCAAGAAGAAGTCACAGCTAGAGACTTGCTCAAAACAGATACAAGCAACATATCTGAACAAAAATATAGAACAACAGTCATAAGACTACTAGTTGGTCTTGAAAAAAAAATCATAGAATTCACCATACAAACCCTTGATACAGAGATCAAAGACTAAAGAACTAGTCAGGATGAATGTTTAAAATGATATCATTGAGATACAAAACAAAATGAATACAGTGTATATGAGGATTGAAGAAGCAGATGAGAGAATAGGTGAAATAGAAGAGAAAATTAGGGAAAACAATGAAGCTGAAAAGAAGAGATAAAGGAAATTACTAGACCATGAGGGGAGAATTAGAGAGCTAAGTGATCCCATGAAATGAAACAATATCTGTATCATAGGAGTACAGGAGAAGAGTAGGAAAAAGGGGAAGAAAGTTTATTTGAAGAAAATATAGCTAATAAATTCCCTAATCTAGGGAAGAAAACAGGCATCCAAGTCCAAGAGGCACAAAGAACTCCCTTCAAAATCAACAAAAACAGATCAACACCACAACATATAATAGTGAAACTTGCAAAATACAAAGGTAAAGAAAGAATTCTGAAAGCAGCTAGGGACAAAAGGCCTTTAAAGTACAAGGATAGACACGGTTAATAGCAGACCTATCTACAGAAACTTGACAGGTCAGAAGTGAGTGGAAGGAAATATTCAACGTGCTGAATGGGAAAAATATGCTGCCAGAATACTTTATACAGAAAGGCTGTCATTCAGAATAGAAGGAGAGGTAAATAGTTTCACAGAGAAACAAAAACTGAAGAAGTCCATGGCCACTAATCCAGTTCTGCAAGTAATTTTAAGGGGGACTCTCTGAAAAGACAGAAAAGAAGAAGAAGAAGAAGAAGAAGAAGAAGAAGAAGAAGAAGAAGAAGAAGAAGAAGGGGAAGGGGAAGAGGAGGGGGAAAGGGAAGAGAAGGAAAGGGAGAATGAGAGTGAGAGGGAGAGGGAGAAGGAGAAGGAGAAGAAGGAGAAGGAGAAGAAGAAGTAGGGGAAGGAGGAGAGGAAAGGGAAGAGAAGGAGAGGGAGAGGGAGGAGAAGGAGAAGGAGGAGAAGGAGAAGGAGAAGGAGAAGGAGAAGGAGAAGGAGAAGGAGAAAGGGGAGGAGGAGGAAGAAGGAGGAGGAAGCAGGAGGAGGAGGAGGAAGGAGGAGGAGGAGGAGGAGGAGGAGGAGGAGACCAAAACATAAAGACTACAAAAGACCAGAGAACATCACTGGAAACACCAATTCTGCATGTAATACAATCACACTAATTTAATATCCTATAATAATCACTCTGAATGTAAATGGACTAAATGCTCCAATCAAAAGACATCGTATCAGAATGGATAAAAAATAGATCCACCTATATGATGTCTACAAGACTCATTTTAGACCTAAAGACACCAGCAGATTGAACATGAGTGAAAGGAGAACTGTCTATAATGCTAACAGACGTCAATAGAAAACCAGAGTAGCCATACTTATATCAGACCAACTAGATTTTTTAAAACAAAAACCATAATAAGAGATGAAGAAGGGAATTATATCATAATTAAGGGGTCTATCTATCACAATTGTAAATATTTATGCCCCCAATTTGAGAGCACCCAAATATATAATCAATTAATCACAAACATAAAAACAGTCATTGATAATAATTATACAATAATACTAGGGGATTTTAACAGCCCACTTATAGCAATGGACAGATCATCTAAGGAGAATACCAACAAGGAAAGAATAGCTTTGAATAACACACTGGACCAGGTGGACTTAACAGATATATTTAGAACATTTCACCCGAAAACAGCAGAATACACATTAGTTTCTAGTGCAAATAGATCATACTGGGTCACAAATCAGCCCTCAACAAGTGCAAAAGGATCAAGATCATACCATGCATATTTTCAGATTACAATGCTTTGAAACTTGAAATCAATCACAAGAAAAAGTTTGGAAAGCCCTCACATACATGGAAGTTAAAGTACATCCTACTAAAGAATGAATGGGTTAACCAGAAAATTAAAGAAGAAATGAAAAAAACACGTGGAAGCAAATGAAATTGAAAACACGACAGTCCAAACCCTTTGGGATGCAGCAAAGCCAGTCATAAGAGGGAAGTATATTGCAATTCAGGCCTATCTCAAGAAGCAAGAAAGGTTCCAAATACATATCCTAACCTTACACCTAAAGAAGCGATAAAAGGAGCAGCAAATAAAGCTGGCATAAGAAGGGAAATATTAAAGATTACAGCAGATATAAATAATAAGGAAGAAAACAAACAAAAAAGACCAGTAGAAGAGATCAACAAAAGTAAGAACTGCTTCTTTTTTCTTTTTCTTTCTTTCTTTCTTTCTTTCTTTCTTTTTTTTTTTTTTTTTTTTTTAGGAATGGAGCTACTTTTTTTAATATGAAATTTATTGTCAAATTGGTTTCATACAACACCCATTGCTCATTCCAACAGGTGCCCTCCTCAATGCCCATCACCCACTTTCCCCTCCCTCCCATCCCCCATCCCCCTCAGTTTATTCTCAGTTTTTCAGAGTCTCTTATGGCTTGCCTGCCTCCCTCTCTACCTTTTTACACCTTCCCTTCCCCCATGGTCTTCTGTTAAGTTTCTCAGGATCCATATAAGAGTGAAAACATTTGGTATCTGTCTTTCTCCATATGACTTATTTCACTTAGCATAACACTCTCCAGTTCCATCCACATTGCTACAAAAGGCCATATTTCATTCTTTCTCATTGTTACGTAGTATTCCATTGTATATATAAACCACAATGTCTTTATCCATTCATTAGTTGATGGACATTTAGGCTCTTTCCATAATTTGGATATTGTTGAGAGTGCTGCTATAAACATTGGGGTACAAGTGCCCCTATGCCTCAGCACTCCTGTATTCCTTGGGTAAATTCCTAGCAGTGCTATTGCTGGGTCATAGGGTAGATCTATTTTCAGTTTTTTGAGGAACCTCCACACTGTTTTCTAGAGTAGCTGGAATGCACGAGTTTGCATTCCCGCCAACAGTGCAAGAGGTTTCCTGTTTCTCCACATCCTCTCCAGCATCTATAGTCTCCTGATTTGTTCATTTTAGCCACTCTTGCTGGTGTGAGGTGGTATCTCAGTGTGGTTTTGATTTGTATTTCCCTGATGAGGAGTGACATTGAGCATCTTTTCATGTGCCTGTTGCTATCTGGATGTCCTCTTTATAGAAGTTTCTATTCGTGTCTTCTGCCCATTTCTTCACTGGATTCTTTGTTTTTTGGGGGTGGAGTTTAGTGAGTTCTTTATAGATTTTGGATACTAGTCCTTTGTCTGATATGTCGTTTGCAAATATATTTTCCCATTCCGTCAGTTACCTTTTAGTTTTGTGATTGTTTCCTTTGCTGTGCAGAAGCTTTTTATCTTCATGAGGTCCCAATAGTTCATTTTTGCTTTTAATTCCCTTGCCTTTGGAGATGTGTCAGGTCTCAAATGAGTCTTTTGTAGGAAGAAAATAGATTAGTATTGTTTTTCATCTATTCTGACACCCTAGTCTTTTGATTAGAATTTAGTCCATTTATGTTCACATTAATTATCGATGGATATGAATTCAGTGCCATTTCATTACTTGTTTTGTTATTGTTTCTGGAGATTGTCTCTGTTCCTTTCTTTTTTTAATGTTTATTTATTTTTGACATAAAGTGAGACACACACACAAAGTGTGAGCAAGGGAGGGGCAGAGAGAGAGGGAGACACAGAATCTGAAGCAGGCTCCAGGCTCTGAGCTATCAGCACAGAGCTTAATATGGGCTTGAACCCATGAACTGTGATATTATGACCTGAGCTGAAGTCAGACGCTTAACTGACTGTGCCAGCCTGTCTCTGTTTCTAGTCCTTGTCACTTTTGGTATTTCTTTCCACTCAAAGAATCCCCTCTAATATTTCTTGCTAGACTGGTTTAGTGGTCACAAACTGCTTTAGTATGTATGTATGTATGTATGTATGTATGTATTTACTTACTTACTTATTTCTGTCAGGGAAACTCTATCCTTGATGGATAGGTAGTCTTGGCTGCAGATTTTTCCCATTTGGCATGTTGAATATATCATGCCACTCCCTTCTGGCTTGCCGCGTTTCTGTTGAGAGGTCTGCAGCTTGACTTATGGGTGTTCCCTTATAAGTTAAAGACTTTTGTCTTGCTGCTTGTAGGATTTTTTCTTTATAACTGTATTTTGGAAATTTAGCTACAATATGTTTTGGTGTTTGCCTGCTTTTGTTGATTTTGATGGGAGTTCTCTGTGCCTCCTGCATTTGGATGTCTGTTTCGTTCCCTAGATTAGGAAAGTTTTCAGCTATTAATTCCCCAAATGAACCTTCTTCTCCCTTTTCTCTTCTTCTTCTGGGATCCCAATGATACAAATGTTGTTACATTTGATGGATTCACTGAGTTCTCTAAGTCTATTCTTATGAAGCATAATTCTACTTTCTCTCTTTTTTCACCTTCCTTATATTCTTTTATCCTATATGTCATTTATTCATTCCTCTGTTTCTTCCATCCTTGTGCTCATTACATACAGCCCATTTCAAATCTCAGTTATTGCATTAATTTCTGACTAATTGTTTTCTAACTTTTTAATCTCTGTGGTCAGGATCTCCCTGATGTCTTTCATGCTTTTCTTAAGACAAGTTAGTATCCTTATGATTGTTGCTTTAAATTATCCATCATGCATATGTTATATCTGTTTTATTAGATCTCTGACCGTGACCTTTTCTTATTCTTTCTTTTGATAAATTCCTTTATTTTGTCATTTTATCTACATCTCTGTATTCTCTGTGTTAGAAAAGCCTCTTATATTTCTTGCTCATGAGAGTAATGGCTTTATGACAAAGAGGTTGTATTGTGTCCAGGGCTTGGTGCTTTAGGGAGTGTCTCTCATGTGTGCTACAAGCATTCTGCTGTTGTGTTTTGGCTGATGTATCCTTCATACCAGTCATCTTCAGAGATTCTCCTTGCCTACAGTGGGCAGTGTTTGGGCTTGCCAGGGTTTGGTGAGTTTTAACTAGGTGTACTCTGGCCTGCTTGTTAAATGAGGCCTGATGACACTTCCACTAGATCTGAAGCCTTGCAAAACTCTATAGTTGATAACGTGGTTGTGCGGGGAGTTCTCCTGGTCTTCTGGGGATGGTGCTCACTGTTCTGGGCCTTAGGCACACTTTCTAAGAAAAGCAGTACCAGCAGAGCATGGAGGGTTTGGCTTGATGTAAACACATTAGGCAGCCAGTTTTGGTACTGTTCTGATTACTGAAGTTGTTTTATTCTAAGGGGCAAGAGAGGGAACTGGTGACAGCCATTTCCTTTGTGCCCGGAATGGGATCTCCATGCTTGCTGCTCTCAGGAAAGCACTCACAGAAGAGCAAAGACTTCCCCCTTGTGAATCCCAGGTGTTTTTCAGATCACTACTTTCACACTCTCTGTCTCCAGGTTGTTTTTCTGCCTGGAGCAGCGCAGTGCACTTTGGGATCTATCTCCTCAAAGTTTGCTGACTTTTAAATATTTTTTAATGTTTATTTATTTATTTTTTTGAGGTAGAGAGTGTGTGAGCAGGGGAGGGTCAGAGAGAAAGGGGGACAGAGGATCTGAAGTGGGCTCTGCATTGACAGCAGAGAGCCCAATGCAGGCCTTGAACTCATAAACCATGAGATCATGTCCTGAGCTGAAGTTGGACACTTAACTGACTGAGCCACCCAGGTGCCCCAAGCCTGCTGACTTTTAAAACTCAAAACCTTAGGGAAGTGCTGTGGTGGGTACCTGCACTTATCTGGGGGAAGGTCTCACTGCATTGGGTCAGATGCAGATTTGACCAAAAAGGGCAGTTGTGCCAGGACATGGGGGCATGGGATTTGGAGCAATGCAGGCTAAACATCCAGTGTCTGTCCAGGTTAGCCACCCTCAGTAGGTATCTCTGCACCTATGCTGAGGGGCAGGGAGGGAAATGGCACCTGTTGACTCTTTTGTCACCAGAGAGGCAACTCTGTGAACACCACCTCTCACAGATGCACTCCAAGAAGAGTATAGTTTCTCCCTATGCGTCTTGGGCAATAATCAGATGGTTATATCTGCCCCCACATTGCTTTCCTGTCTTTGATCTAGGAATAGGGAATGTGCCCTGAAGGCTCTATCCCAGCTAATACTTCCAACCTTTAAAACTCCAGGCTTTGAGCCTTACTAGTCACAAAAAATTATGAAAATCAGCCCCTCTCATTTTTCCAGTCAATGGCTTTGGGAAAGTGTTCTCCTTGTGCATATGCCTGTGTGCTCCACATTCTCTCACTTTCTTTATGTCCAGGGCTCCCTCCCCTCTGCAGCACCCACAAACTGTTTCTCCTCCAGACTATGTCTTCATACTTCCTACCTTCCTCGGTGTGTCCTCTTGACTCCCTCCAGTTGTGCAGTTTGCTCTGTCAGTCCTCAGGTCAATTTCTTGGGTATTTAGAATGATTTGATTTTATAGAGTTGTGTTTGAAGTATGAGATAAGCCTAGCATTCTCCTACCATGCTCTCATTTTAGCTCCTCCTCCATTTTAGAATTTTTAAAACATGTACTCTTTAGTGTAGTCTTCACTATACTAAATCTGTAGCTCCAGTCCATCTCTCTATTTAGCTCCTATTATGTATTTACAACTTTATTTTGTGTTTTAAGGCATACCCAAATTTACTACTCTTCCATTCAAGCATATTCTCTGTTTCATATTCCCAAAGTTGATTATTGACTCTGTCATCAATCCTGCCATCCTCTCTAGAAACCTTTGAGTCGTTCATGACTTTTGTTTCTTTATCACTCTCATCAAATTCATTGGATGCTATGATTTTGCCCACAGATTTTAATTTTATTTTTTAATTAATTAGCTAATTTGAGACACACACACACACACACACACACACACACACAGAGAGAGAGAGAGAGAACGAGAACATGCATGAGTAGGGGAGAGGCAGAGGTAGAGAGAGAATCTTAAGCAGGCTCCATGCCCAGCGTGGAGTCCGATGTGAGGCTCAATCCCACAAGCCTGGGATCATGACCTGAGACTAAATCAAGAGTCAGCAGCTTAACCAACTGATCCACCCAGGCACCCCTCCATGTATGCTGAAATTATCCCCACTAGAAAGATAATTCTCCCTCAATCTCTTTACTCTGTATTCTTTTATAGCCAAGATCTCCTGCAGAAATAAGCCCTTATTTGATGCCTATTTCCTTACTCTCATTCACTTTTCATTTCTCTGCAATACAATATTTGTCCCACCACTCCACATATACTTTTATTACCCTTCAAACAAGACCTACCAACAAACCCAAACCCTAACTTTCTAATGAAGCCCATAGAGTCATGTGTAGCTCAGTGTCTACCACCTCTCCTTATGCTGTCTCATTTGCTTCCCTACAGTACTGGGATTTCTTATAGTTTCTTGATATGAAAAACTCTTTTCTGCATCAGGACCTTTGTACTGCTGCCATTTGGAACCTGATACACTCCCATTGATTCCTTCTTGTAGCTTGTCATCTGGATATCAGAGAGAGACCTTTCCTCCTCACCTGATTTAAGGAAAGCTTCCCTATTATTCTCTTTCTTATAATTCCTGTTCTTTTCCTTGAAAGTATATTTCCTAATGTATATATATATATATATATATATATATATATATATAGTTGTTTGTCTATACTGTCCCTTTCTATATTATGAACTTCAAAGGATAGGGGCTGCATTAATGTAGATTATTACCATACCAAGCCTAGTTCCTGGAATACTTTAGTTGCCTTACTTGTAGAAAAAGTGAATGAATGGGGGCACCTGAGTGGCTCAGTTGGTTAAGCATAAAACTTAATGCTCAGGTCATGATCTCATGGTCATGATCTCACGGTTCATGAGATCGAGGTCTGCATTGGACTCTGTGCTGACAGCATAGAGCCTGCTTAGGATTCTTTCTCCCTCCCTCCCCCTCTCTCTCTCCCTGTCTCTGCCCCTCCCCTGCTCATGCTGTCTTTATGTCAAATAAGTAAATAAACGTTAAAAAAAGTGATGAATGAAGATATTTTGTCAGAAGTCACCAATAACCCCTTCACTTCTAGCTTTTGTGTCTGGATACATAAATGAGCTAGCAGAAAATCTTTGATTTATTATTCTCTGCCCCATCACCCCCAGGTGTTCTGAGTTCCCTTAGGAACAAATCCATACATCTAGCAGTTTTTGTTGCTGTGTATGATCCATATGCTGGAAAGGTCTTGGAGAGCTTTGTTTTTTTTTTTTTTAACAATTTCACTCCAAAGAAAACCAAGAGTCTAATTTCTTCCTCTGTACAGAAAGATAGTACTGATGATGTTACTCTGTGATTACAGGATAATGTCAACAAATAGATTTCTGGTTTGCTTGTTTTTGCAGAATGAATGAACTCTAGGGAGAATTACAGTATCCACCAGATGCTATCTTCCTGTGTAGTGCCTTGACTTCCAGGATTCCCTTAGAAATGAAAGTTTAAAGAATTTGAAGGCTTTGCCTTTCAGCATTCCCGCATATGCTACCTTGACTCCTAAGTACAGTGCCTAATAGAGGTTCTCATTTTTGCTGCATTTCACTTTCTTTCTGGGGGGTATAAATCTGCTAGCAATAAAAATATCCAACTGGTTAATAATGCATGCAGTGTACATTGTCAGTGTTCCTAATAGCTGTTAAATGGCGTTAAGACTTAACTGCTATTTTGAACCGTCTTTAAAAAAAAGCTAGTGCCTATCTATATACCTGAAGTGTGCACGTCTTCACACGCGTGCATGTGCACACACATAATGGAAACTTCAACAAATCATTATATCTTCCTTAAAGATGTTTTTTAGCAGATGAGACAGAGTGAGAGATTGGGCACTTTGTTTTTTCTTTTACTATTTAATAATTCTTTGAAATGGAATACAAATGAAATTATATATATATAATTTCATATATATATGTATATATATATATATATATATATATATAGTTTGAAAGCAGATGAGAAACTTAACAGAAGACAGGGAGGGGAAGGAAAAAAAAGTTAGAGAGGGAGGGAGGCAAACCATAAGAGACTTTTAAAAACTGAGAATAAACTGAGGGTTGATGGGGGGTGGGAGGGAGGAGAAAGTGGGTGATGGGCATTGAGGAGGGCACTTGTTGGGATGAGCACTGAGTGTTGTATGGAAACCATTTGGACAATAAATTTCATATTAAAAAATAAATAATAATACTAAAAAATCCATGAAAATCACTTGTCTAGAATTATTTTAGGAGAGTGGCTACATAGGAAATAAATTAAATATTAAAAACAGGTATAGGGGCGCCTGGGTGGCGCAGTCGGTTAAGCGTCCGACTTCAGCCAGGTCACGATCTCGAGGTCCGTGAGTTCGAGCCCCGCGTCGGGCTCTGGGCTGACGGCTCAGAGCCTGGAGCCTGTTTCCGATTCTGTGTCTCCCTCTCTCTCTGCCCCTCCCCCGTTCATGCTCTGTCTCTCTCTGTCCCAAAAATAAAATAAAAACGTTGAAGAAAAAAAAAAATTAAAAAAAAAAAACAGGTATAAAATGTCTTACTATATGCTTACTTGTATGTGCTTTACACACAAGATGAACAGATAAAGGAGTTTGGGGCCACACAAATCAATTATTAGTATGTCTTTGCTACTCTTTAAAATTTTCAGTGTCACTGCCAACTCAATCCAGGTCCTTTATGTAGTTTATTTGAATTATTGGGAGTGAATTTTCCTCACTGCTAGGACTTAATAGTTGATCAGATGAAGACAAAAGGTCATTCATAAATGCACTGAGTGTCTACTACTCTGTTAGGTTTTGTGCTAGATGCCTGAGGTAGTGTGATGAAGACCTCTTGCTACCTCAAGGACACACAGAGAAATTTGTGCAAAGCTCCTATATTTGGTAATGGGGATAGAAAAATATTCACAAAGATGAGTGAGCTTGAGGGAAAGGTGGTGAGCTCTGACTTGGACACTAAGAGCTTGCATTTTTGAAGAACTCTAGACAGTGATATCCAATAAACAACCAGGAACAATTAACCAGAACAAAGGTACAGTCCAGAGTCTGAGACAGACTCCAGAGCCAGGTCCAAAGCAGTCACTGAAGTCCTACTAGGTGATGTATCTGCTAAGAAAATTCACATACAAAGGGGGAAGTTGCTTAGAACAGAAGCTTAAAGAAGGCTTATGAATTTGGGGTGTGCAGTAAGAAAGAAAATAGTAGAGGACTAAGGCAGTGAAGCCAGAAAACAGCTTTGATGTTGGGATGAGAGATGCTAGGGACAATTGTTCCTCAGAGCAAGGAAGATGAAAACTATCTGAGAATGCTATGGAATCAAGGGATTTGAGGAGTGGAGACTATAAAGGAACCTAATCTGGGGGATATGGGTGGCCAATGGAAGGGGAATATGTGGGAGAAAGAGACTGATAATGCTTGGAATCAATAGATGGTTCTCCAAATGGAGTTGCCTGCAGAGGAAAGCAACAAGAGAAGAGGAAAGCTAAGAAGACATGAGATGAAGTAGAAACAAGAGAAAGTGGGGATAGTTTTACAAAACTGGGATGAGAAATAATTTGATAAAAATGTAGGGGGGCATGGTTGTCACTGGGGATTAGAAGGGGGTGACACATGCTTAGAGCAATCACTTTAGATAATGCACAATAAAGTTAAGAAAAGATTAACTGAAAAAGGCTGAGTACTGGGAAGGCCCTCTGAGGGCCAAATTATAGTTATCACACATTTTGAGTATGAAAACATTTTTGTTTTCCTCCAGAAATTCTTGGACAAGAAAAGGGTGATAGTTTGGAAAAGCAGAAATTCTACGGTCCTAAAAATTCAGTGATTTCAAATGACTGATCATAGAGTCCAGACTGGGTACACATGAAAGTGATGGCCAAACAGGAAGAAAAGCCAGAAGATCAGGAAAGGTTTTAAAGACATGAGACTATACATTCCCTCGGAAAGAGATATTCCATTTCAAGGGCAAGTGTTGTCCTCTTCCCCCCATATCTGCTTCCTCCCTCCTTATAGATGATAATGAGTTGTAGCCAGAGCCATTTGAGAGAATCCCATATTTCTGGTGGTGGCTACCCTGGGATGCCCAGGTCTCCCTTTATGCTTATGTCTACACTGCAGGAGAGGACGTTGTTAAGGGCCTGGGATTGAATAAACCATATCCACATGCTTGTCAATTTTAACAAACTGCCAAATTCATAAAGGTGATTAATGATAATAATAATAGTCTCCTGCTAATAATACAGTCTCACACTGCAGTTACATATGTCAAGTCATTGATCTATCCTGTTAGAGTTCTGGAGGATTTAAGTAGCCCAAAATGAAATCTGTGCCTTTTGCATGTCATGAAAGACATATGTAAACCCTGCTGCCTACCTTCCAATACAGAGATTATAATTAATAACATATATATGGCTGAATGCAGTGTGTTCCTACTGTTGTTTTCTGCTGTCAGGAAAGAAAACAGCAACCCCTAAAAGACCTGTAAAAGAAGCTCTCTTGCCATGTGAAGCATTGGCTTTAAATCCCGTCATTCAAACTGGCCTCCCTGCCATCTTGTCTTTCCTTTTTCTGTTCTTTCTTTCTCTTTTGGGTTGCTGAATTTGGGTTTAGTCAGTGCTGTGGTGTTAACACTATAGTTCATAATGAGCCAAGTCATGCTGACTCATAACCAGAGTTGGATCAGCATTTTACCTAGAACCAAGGACAAAAGCAAGTGCCAAGAAGCTTGGGCCAGATGTGTTTCCTGGAGTGCCTCTCTTTGTTCAAACTCCTATGGATGACTGAAGGGAGAAGGCAGGGACAATGTGAGAAGAGTTGAACTCCCAAGAGGAAAATACTATTTCAGTATGAAAGAAAGATTGCAAACTTTAACCAATGTGTATGTGTGTGTGTATGTGTGTGCATGCATGTGTGTTTTAAAATGACTCTAAGCATGCAAATTATATTTAATTGAAAATTACTGACATAATTACAGATTTACATGAAATTTTTAGAAATAATACAGATAGATCCTATATTTACTTTCCTGATTTTCCCCAATGGTAATGTTTTGCAAACTTATAATATCACAACCATGGTACCAACATTGATACAATGCGTGTTTCATATTGCATATTTCTCAGTTTTACTTGTACTCATTTGTGTGTGTGCATGCATTCGTGTGTGTGTGTGTGTATTCAGTTCTATACAATTTGATCACACGTATAGGTTTGTGTATTCTCCACCAAAATCAAAATAGTGAAAGTTTTATCATCCCTAGAAACCCCCATTTTACTCTTTTATAACCACATCCATCTTCCCTCACTCCTTTCCCATCTCCATCCTTGCCTCTAAGCACTGACACCCTTGTTCTGCATTTCTAAAATTTTGTCATTTCAAAAATGTTAGGTAAAGAGAATCATAGAGCATGTAACATATAGGATTGTCTTTTTCACTCAGCATAATTCTTTTGAGATCCATTCAAGTTATTGTGTGTATCCATAATTTGTTCCTTTTAATTGCTGAATAGTATTTCATGGTTATGGATGAAACAATTGAATTATTCCCCATTCAACTTACCTATATTTTTATAATTGAAGTGAGTGTTTTCTAGACAGCATTAAAAGTGTTAGGTTATTTTCACCTAATTTGTCCATCTTTGTCTTTTTATTGCTATATTAAACCATTTATATTGAAGGTAAATATTTATGTGTTGACACTTAAGTCTGACTTTTTATTGTTAGTTTTCCTCTGGTTTTTGTTCCTCTACTTTCTTGGGTTATTTGAAGTTTTTTTTGGATTCTATCTTGATGTATTTATAGTGTTCTTGAGTATATTTCTTTGTATAGTTTCTTTTTTTAGGGGTTGTTCTGGGTATTACAATATAAATATGTGACTTATTACACTCTTCTTATGTTGACATTTTACTATTTTGTGTCAAGTGTGGAGTTTCACTTCTACCTACATCTCTTTACTTTCTCCTCTTTAAACATTCATTGGCTTGAGTATCAGATGGTGTTAACATTTTTGTTTCAATCATCAAACACAAATGATTATTTATGAAACCCATGGAAAGGTACATTGTATGTACCCACATTCCCGTTATTTCTGTTATTCCTTTTTTTTCTGATGCTCCAAGATTTCCTCTTTCATCATTCCCTTTCTATTTGACAAATTACTTTAGCTAGTCCATAAGGGTAGGTCTGCTAACAACAAATTATTTTAGTTTATTTTTCATCTGAAAATGCCTTTATTTTATTTTTATTACTGAAAGGCAGTGTTCCCAGTTATAAAATTCATGGTTCCTTTTTTTCCTTTCAAAAATGGAAAATTATGTTAGTTTTTTTTCTGTTCCTATGGTTCTAGGTGAGAAATCTATTGACATTTGAACATTTTTCCACTGCAGGTAATGTATCATTCCTCTGTAGCTTCTTTCAAGATACTTTTTATTTGCTTTGGCATAAATTTCTTCTGGTTTATGCTGTCTGGGACCCCTTAGCTTCTTGAATTTACAGTTCATGTGTGTTGCCAAATTTGGGAAGTTTTTAATTATTCTTCAAGTACTCATTCAACCCCATTCTCCTCTCTTTTTCTGGGGTTCCAATGACAGAAATGTTGATTTTTTTATAGTCCCTTAGGTCCCCTAGACCTTGTTTATTTTTTAAAGTTTATTTTTCTCTGTTGCTTAGGTTGTATGTCCAAACTGGGTAAGGTATATCCTTAAAGTTCAGTGATTCTATCCTCTGTCTTCATCTTTCTACTATTGAGCCTAGCCAGTGAGTTTTTTTTAATAGTATTCTATTTTTTTAGTTCTTAAATTTCCATTTGGATCTATTTTCTATTTCTTTGGTGAGATTTTGTAATTGTTTTAATTTGCTCTAAGAGAATTTCTTATTGATTGTTGAAGCATTTCTGTAACAGCTGTATTAAAATCCTTATCAGATGGGACACCTGGGTGGCTCAGTTGGTTAGGCGTCTGACTCTTGATTTTGGCTCAGATCATGGTCTCACAGTTTCGTGGGCTTGAGCCCTGCTTTGGGCTCTGTGCTGACAGCACAGAGCCTGCTTGAGATTCTCCCTCTCTCTCTGCCCCCTCCCAATCACAGTCTCTCTGCCTCTCTCAAAATAAGTAAATAACTATTTTTTTAATTCAAAAAATAAACTCCCTATCATCTTTTTCATCTCAGTGTTAGTGTGAGTTGATTGTCTTTTCTCAATCCAGTTGTATTCTTAATTCTTGGAATGGCAGGTAATTTTGTTGTTGTTGTATTCTGAACATTTTGTCTATTGTGTTAGATGACTCTATTGTGTTAGGGTCCTACTTAAATGTTTAATTTTGGGGCATCTGGGTGGCTCAGTCAGTTAAGTATCCAACTTCAGCTCAGGTCATGATCTCATGGTTCATGGGTTCAAACCCCACGTCAAACTCTGTGCTGATAGCTCAGAGCCTGGAGCCTGCTTCAGATCTGTCTCCGTGTCTCTCTGCCCTTCTCCCCCACCAAAGAATAAGTAAACATTAAAAAAAACTTTAAATCTTTAATTTTAACAGGCAGTTACCCTGTTTAGGTTTAGTACTCAGGTTCTGGCTTACTTTTCCAGAGTGTAGTTTCAAGTCAGTTATATTTCAGAGCCTTTGGTCTTCTTGATTTATTTAATGGTGCTGGGACTTCCATTCACTCTTAGTGCTGTCTGAGGCAGTGGAACAAGTTTCCCCAGATTGGACTACCAAGTATCTTACAGGAGGAAAGGAGTATCAGGCCCATGGGGACAAAGAAGCTTCCTAGGCTGGGCCACATGTCATGGTGGCATCTCTCTGTTGGTTCTGCCCACCCACCAACTATGTCAGGGAATCTCAACATAGTGGGGTCTCTTGTTTGTATTTTCCCTAGACTGTAAACTTATGTAGGGAAAACTAGAGTCTGGTAGGCAGTAGTTGTGCAGCTGTTACTACAGCGAATGGCACAGGATAGAATGTGTAAAAGGGTGTGTTTGGTGGGCTGGCTGTGCTATTGTTCTCCAACACTCAGGGCCTCTTTGAAATTCAGCTTATCCATGTGACTCACCTGGCTAATAAAATGCAAACAGGAATGATGAGTGCCACTTACAGGTGGAAGCTTTGAAAGCCAGGAGGATCTTTGCGTTTTACTCTTACCTCTGTCACAGTCACTGATGATGTTTTAGATGGTGTCTGTTCCACCAGCCCACATCCCAGAGTGGGAATGATGACAGCTTAGAGAAGAGCCCCCACAGATCTGGGAAAGCACATTGATGTGAGTGTTGTAAATGAGCAAGAACTTTTGTGTGAATCGTGAAGATTTGGGGTGTTGTTTGTCAACATAGTGTCACAGCCTATTTTGCCATGAATTTTGCTTAAAGGAAAATTTGAGTGAAGAGGTAAATCTTGATAACCCTGGAGGGTTAGAAATGCACACACTAGAAATGCACACAACCATATATCTTAAAAATTACATAAACTAAACCATTTCATTAATTCAGCTTGTGTTCCTTAATTAAACATAATTAAACATAACATAAAATTTATTCCTTAAATAAACATAAACATTACAGGGAAATGAAAATCCAAAATTTTGGTTTGGCAGCATCTTTCTATATTAGAGTAACTGCGTAGTCTGTAAAGACAGTGTCCTTTCCAGTAGGAGAATGGAGGAATTTTCAGAGAAAGCTTTAGTTCTATCTCCACCTTCTGTGGTCTAAATATCCCCCCCACCAAGTTCATTTGTTGAGCTCTAAAGCCCAATGTAATGGTATTAAGAGGTGGGGGTCTTTGAGAGATGGTTAGGTCATGAGGACTCTGCATGTTAATTATGAGATTAATGCCCTTATAAAAGAAACCCAAAAGAGCTCCTTTCCTTATTACCATGTGAGAACATAGTAAGAAATTGACATCTGCAACCCCAAAGAAGACTCTCACCAGAAGCTGACTAAGCTAGTACCCTAATCTTGACCTTCCAGCTTCCAGAACTGTGAGAAATAAATATTTGGTGTTTATAAGCCACCCAGTCTCTGGTATTTTGTTATAGCAAAGATAATGGACTAACATACCACCCCTAGAATAGACTCCAGCATTGAGGATTATTGACTTCATGGCTTTTTGCTTCCCCTAATTTGTGCTATCTATAGCATTTGTATTTATTTGTCAGTCTTCTGCAAATTTCTGTCTCCATCTTACAGCCTTGTTTTGAGATCTCCACAGGTTAGTAATGGAATGAGTTCAGATTGTACCAGACCACAAGTAAAACTTCCAGATATGAACAAGACCATAGTCAGGTAAACTGAATAACATCCTAGAGGAAAGAAATCAATTTTACTGTGGGAAATCTTAAGAAACTCACAGCACTATATTATTACCATATGATGCTTATTATGTTACGATGGCCTTGACACATTTTCCAATGCTTCTAATATAATTTGTACTGAGGAAAAGATATTCTGATCTTGTTATTAGGATGAAATATTTTAGTCAAACTGTTAGAAAGGAATCTGCACCTTTTTACAATATTGAATTGTGAAAGTGGAATTACTTTAAAATGAAATTAGGATGACACGTGCACCTCTCAGGGAACAGCAAGAACATTTTTCCCCTTAAGCCCCTTGGCCACACTCCAGTGTGGCCCCTAAGCACTATTTTCTATTGAAGGACATATGAGATATCCAGCCCGTTATTCTTCCATTTTTTAATCTTTATTCTATGGCTGCTACCACCACTCTTTATCCTTGAGGTTTCTGTTTCACTTCAGTCTAGCAAGAGAATAAATTTCTTTTTCTGCATCTACTGGTCTTTTTCTGCTGTTCTGATCAAGGCATATTATAGACTTCTTTATTTTAAGAATTTCTATTATTCCCTAGGTGGAAATGAAGAGAAATAAAGCAAAAAATACAACAATTTGGGCAAATGTAAACATGTAAATAGTTTCACATAGTTATTCCCTATTGTCCCTGTAGTTATTCTCTGGCTTGGAAAAAAAATGTAAGTGGAAGTGGATGTGTCTGCAACTTTACTTCATTCCCTGGCCAAACTCCTTCCCTCAATCCTTAAGGAAAAGCCTTAATTCCTTTCTCAGTTCACTTATTTCTATTTATGTGTTACTTTCCTTTGAGCTTTTTGAAACTAAATGCTATTTCCTTCCCATAGTTAGATCTCTGGGAGCTAGTCCAGTGTCCAGGAAATACTAGCTGCTCAACAAATATTTATTAACTATAATGCATTATTTTTGTAGGTCAATTCTATCATAACTTAACTGTAATTAAATATTTACAACTGGAATGGTAGAGTGGGGAGCTCCATAAATCCACCTCTCCCTACAAGCAATGAACACATTGGTAAAACTATGAAAATCAACTTTAAAAGAACTCTTGAAATTAACCAAAGTCTCTTATTGTTCTGAAGAGATTTTGTTCAGGAAAAACTGATGAAAATAGGTAATAACAGCAGGGTTTGTAGCATTGTAATGTGATCTAAACTTATTTTCCTCCATGCAGCTACATAGTAAATTTGAAAAACAGGAACCTTACATCCATAGTAGCTATCAATACCAGTGGCCTTGTGGTCACTGGAGGAGGAAGACCAAGTTTGAAGTTCCTTAAAAAGTCCCATCCTCAGAGTACTGTCACTATTTGATATTTCTCTTAGTTCCCCCCAAAAGCTTCATTTTTCAGGGTTTTATTGTTATTTGACCTGACTTAAAGCTGTGCTCTATGAGAAAGTTGTTATTTCCAAGGCATTTGTCCAAAACAAATAGCAACAACTATATAATATTGCAACTGCTCAACACTACAATACAAGTTGAGACAAAAAAAGGGGAGGCTGGTCAAAACTTAAAAGAAAGATCAGGGTCAGAAAGATGAAGATGCCATAGGGTCTTGAAAAAGCTTTGTTCTTGGGGATCTAGTGCACACATGTACTAGGCTGTGTGCACAATCAGGAAAAACCTTGAGGCTTTTACTGAAGGCTAAGAAAAAAAAATGTAAATTGCCAGAACATTTAAGGAAGGCATAGCCCAAAATATGTGCATGTGCACACCCAAAACCCCACAACACATGACACCTATACATATCTTATTTATTTATTTATTTATTTATTTATTTATTTAAATGTTTTTATGTCTATTTACTTTTAAGGGAGAGAGAGAAAGAGAGAAAGAGATAGAGTGAGCAGGGGAGGACAGAGAGAGAGAGAGAGAGAGAAAGAGAGAGGCAGAACCAGAAGCAGGCTCCAGCCTCTGAGCTGTCAGCACAGAGCTGGATATGGGGCTCAAACCCACAAACCATGAGATCATGACCTGAGCTGAAGTCGGACACTCAACTGTCTGAGCCACCCAGGGGTCCCTACATATCGTATTTAAACTGTTGAAAGACAAATCACTTTTGGAGACAGAATATGATTCCTCAGTTACATATAATCCTCAATAAGATCCATAACTGCTTTTCCATAAGGAACTATGGAGATAAAAGACAGTGAGATGACATATCTAAATTGTTGAAGGAAAAATAGTGTCAATCAAGAATTCTATATACAGCAAAACTGTCCATTAAAAATGAAAGAAGGGGTACCTGAGTGGCTCAGTCAGTTAAGCATCCAACTTCAGCTCAGGCCATATCTACCAGTTCATGAGTTTGAGTCTTGAGTCAAGCTTTGTGCTGACAGTTCAGAGCCTGGATCCTGCTTCAGAGTCTGTGTCTCCATCTCTCTGGCCCTCCCTTCTCATTCTCTCTCTCTCTCTCTCTCTCCCTCTCAAAAATAAACATAGAAAAATGGAGAGATTAAGGCTTCCATAGATAAATAAAAACTGAGAGTCCACTACTAGCAGATCTGCCCTACAAGAAAGAATAAAGTAACTCTTTCAGGCTAAATTATGGGACACTTGATAGTAACTAGAATCCATATAAGTGTGTAACATACCTTCTCTTATTTGATTTAAAAGGCAACTCCATAAAGCAATACTTGTAAAATTGTGTTGATGAGATTATAACGTGTAAATACATCATTTTTATGATAACAGTACACAAAGTAAGGGAGAATGGAGCTATAATGGAGCAATGCTTTTGCAAACTATTGAAATTAAGTTGGTATAACTGAATGAGTGTTTAAAGATATCATGTTATTAACCACTCAAAAATTCAAAAATACAGAGTAAAACGAACAATAAGATATTAAAATGACATTGTACAAAATATATATTAATATAAAAGACAGCAGCAATGAAAGAGTACAGGGAAAAATGCATAGTAAACAAAATAGCAAAAGGGCAGACATAAACCTTAACTTAATGGTAATCACATTAAATGTAAATTAATGAAATGGTCTCCAAGCAAAAGACAGAGTTTGTATCTCCTGTTTACAGGAAATATACTTTAGATTAAAAAGCCTAATAGATTGAAACATAAAAGGATGGAAAGAAATAGACAATGCAGGCAGCAATGAAAACAAAACTGGGCTATATATACCAGCATTAAACAAAGTATATTTTAAGACAAAACTTGTTACTAAAGACAAGATTTTATCTGACAAAGTGGCAATCCCTCAAGAAGAAAATAATAAAACTATATATGCAAATATATCACAAACCACAATAACAAAACCTGAAAATGAATGAAGCAAAACTTACAGAATAAAGACACAGAGAATTCAGTAACAATAGTTGGAGATTTCTTTCAAAGTCTCCAGTTTCAATAATGGATAGAACTAGGCAGAAGATTAACAAGGGAGTGGAGCAACACTATAAAACACATAGACCTAATTGACAAACTATTAACTAGACTCAATAAGGAAAAAGAAAGAAGATTCAACTTTTTAAAATAGAAAAACAAACTCACAGAAATAAAAAAAAAATCATAAGGAAGTACTATGAAAATTATATGCTAACAAATTAGATAACCTAGATGAAATGAACAAATTCAGAGAAAGACTCAAACTACCAACACTGACTCAGAAAGAAATAAAAAATGTGAATAGACCTATTTTTTAATGTTTATTTATTTTTGAGAGAGAGAGAGAGCACACGCAAGTGGGGAGGGACAGAAAGAGAGGGAGACACAGAATTTGAACCAGGCTCCAGGTTCTGAGCTGTTAGCACAGAGTTCAATGCGAGGCTCGAACCCATAAACCATGAGATCATGACCTGAGCCAAAGTTGGATGCTTCACCAACTGAGCCACCCAGATATAGATGCATATATCTATTCAGATAGACCTAGTTTTTAAAAGTAAAGAGATTGAATTTAAAAACTTCCCACAAGAAAAATTCCAGGTCCAGATGACTTCACTAGTGAATTCTACCAAATATGTAGAGAAAAATACTTATCACACACATTCTTCCAAGAAAATAAAAGAGGAGACCTTTCCCACTCATTCTGCAAGGAAAATTATTACACTTATATTAAAAGCAAAGATGTCACAAGAATATTGACATGAAAATTTTCAATAAATTACTAGCAATTTGGATCTAGCAATACATAAAAACCACTGAAGACCAATATCTGTGTTTACTCTTCACAAGGAGGTGAAGGATAGTCTACTGGAGGATACTGACTTTATTTGAAGAAGTATCTATGGTAGAGATTCTGACTTGATAAGTTTAGTCAGTGCCCACCCTGTATGTGGGCTAGGCTGACTGAAGGCCACTTCTGCACAAATAAAGTGATCTGAATCAGGAAATATTTATAAGGTGAGTGAATCATCATTATTGATTTTATGAGAGAAAGACAAAATTTAAAAGAACACAGGACTCCTAGTTTTCTTTCCAGCATGCCAGAAGCTAAGAAGTCACCAACCCCATATAACAATAAGAAAAGAGCTGAACAAACTGGAAAATAAACAAAATTTTTAGATCCACCAGAAATGTGAGGTCACCAGCCTAGAATTTTATACCATGAAAAATTATCCTTCAAAAGTATAGGAGGAACACTTTCTCAGACAAAAACTGAAGGAATTTGTTGCCAATAGACATGACTTGCAAGAAATGTTGAAATAAGTGTTTCATAGAGAAGGAAAATGCCATAGCTCAGAAGCCTTGATCTACATAAAAAAAGAAAGAGCAGGAGAGAAGGAATAAAAAAGATAAATTAAACCCTTTACTTTTCTTATTCTTAATCTAACAGATAATAGTTGTTTTATATATATATATACATATGCATATATATAATTTTAAAATTTATATGTATAACACATATAGCAACTGTTATATATATTCTAGTATATTGTTGCTATTGCATATAGATTATATAAGCATATATACATGTTTATGTATGCTTAGATATATGATATATATGTCTTATACAGATATATGCTTCTATAACCTTATGTCTATATGAAAAGAATGACAGAAATGAGCAATGATACAAGAGATGGAAGGAATTAACTATGCTTATTTTGTTATTATAATGTAGTTAAACTACATATGAAGTGGTATAGTGTTATTTGAAAGTGAAATTGGATTAGTTGCAAGTGTATATTTCAAACTTTAGGGTAACATAAAGAGTAGAAAAGAAGTATATAGATATGGAAAGAAAGTAGAGAAAATAGAATCATATAAGATGCTTAATTAAAACCACAGAAGGCAGAAAGAGTGTGGAAGAGAAAAATAAGAACAAAGAACATGGGTAACAAATTAAAAATAGTAACAAATATGGTAAATATTCATCCAACTATGTCGATAATCACTTTAAACATCGGTGGTCTAAATATGCCAATTAAAAGATACAAATCATCATAATGGATCAAAAACCAAGTCCCAATTATATAACTGTCTACAATAAATCCACCTTAAATATAAAGACACATAAAATGGGATACCTGATTAAGTGTCTGACTCTTGAGATTGGCTCAGGTAGTGATCTTATGGTCATGGGACTGAGCCCCACCTTGGGCTCTGCACTGAGCGTGGATCCTGGTTGAGATTCTTTCTCTCCCTCTCCCTCTGCCCCTCCCCCATTCTCTCTCTCTCAAAAATAAATAAACTTCAAAAATAAATATAAAGACACATAGATATTAAAAGTAAAGGGATAGAGAAAGATATACTCTGCTAATACTAATCAATAAAAAAGCAGGAGTTACAATATTAATTTCAGACAGATTAGATTTCAGAGCAATGAAAGTTATCAGGAATAAAGAAGGGCATAACATAATGACATGTTATTTCCAAGAAGATATAGCAATTCTTAAAATGCATGTATCCAAAGATGGAGCACCTAAATTCTAAAATAAAAAACTGGTGAAGCTGCAAGGAGAAGTAGATGAATAGTTGGAGACTATAATATCCTTCTATCATATATGGACATATCCAACAGGCAGAAAACAGTAAGGACATAGTTACATTCAACAGCCTCATTAATCAACTGTGTATATCATTGACATCTATATACTAATTTAACAAAATCAGATTGACAGCCTTCTCAAGTTCAAAGGAAAATTCATCAATGTAGACCACATTTTGGGCCATAAAATACACCTTAACAAATGTAAAAGAACAATGTGTGCTCTCAGACAATAAAGGAAATCAATAAAAGATTAATTTGAAGCTAGAAATCAATAACAGATAATAGCTGCAAAGTCCCCAAATACTTGGAAATTAAACAATGTACTTCTGAATAATGCATGGATCAAAGAAGAAATCTCAAGAAAAGCTAAAATAATTACTTTAAACCAAATAAAAATAATAATAAAAATTTGTGGGATGCAGTGAAAACAGTGCTTAGAGGGAAATTTATACCATTGAATTCATGTATGAGAAAAGAAGGAACAACTAAAATCAATAATCTAATTTTCTATCTTTGGTAATTAAAAAAATAAGCACAAATTAAATCCCAAGCAAGCAGAAGAAAATTATAAGAATGAGAGAAAAATCAATGAAATTGGAAACAAGAAATCAGTATTCAACAAATGCAAAGAGTAATTATTTGAAAAGAGCAATAAAATTGATAATCTTCTAGCCAAGTTAAGTACAAAAAGAGAGAGGAGAGGGAGGAGAGGAGTAAGAGAGAGAGAGGAAAAGAGGAAAGACACAACTTACTAATATTATAAAGGAAGGGGAGATATCACTACAGCTATCATGGACATTAAAAAGATAATAAAGGAATATTATAAACAACTTTATGCTCACAAGTTTGATAATGTAGATGAAATGGATCAAATCTCTGAAAGACAAAATCTGCCAAACTCACACAGGAATAAGTAAACAATTTGAATAGGCATATATAGTAAATAAATTGAATTAATAATTAACGCCCTACAAAACAAAAAGCACCAGACGTGTATGGGTTCATACCAAATCTCTACAATCTTCCAGAAGATAGAAGGTGAGGTAATACTTCGTAATTAATTCTATTAGGCAAGATGCAAAAATTCTCAACAAAACGTTAGCAAATTGAATTCAATAATGTGTAGTAAGAATTATACATAGCAGCCAAGTAGGATTTATCACAGCCATGAAATGTTGGTTCAACATTTTAATTAGTGTAATTGTTCACACCAATAGACAAAAGAAGAAAAATCACATGATTATATCAATAGATACTTAACATTTGACAAAATCCAGCACTCATTCATGATAAAAACTCTCTGTAGACAGAGTATAAAGGGGGAAATTAGTCAATTTATTAAAGGATATCTACTAAACCCTACAACTAATATGACACTTAACGATTAAAAATTTGAAGCATCCACTAAAATTAGAAACAAAGATGTCTCCTCTCACTACTCTTTCCAGCATCATACTGGAAATTTTATTTATTTATTTATTTATTTATTTATCTATTTATTTATTTATAATATGAAATTTATTGTCAAATTGGTTTCCATACCACACCCAGTGCTCATCCCAATAGGCGCCTTCCTCAATGCCCATCACCCACGTTCCCCTCCCTCCCAGCTCCCATCAACCCTCAGTTTATTCTCAGTTTTTAAGAGTCTCTTATGATTTGCCTTCCTCCCTTTCTAACTTTTTTTCCCTTCCCCTCACCTATGGTTTTCTGGTAAGTTTCTCAGGATCCACATAAGAGTGAAAACATATGGTATCTGTCTTTCTCTGTATGACTTATTTCACTTAGCATAACACTCTCCAGTTCCATCCATGTTGCTACAAAAGGCCATATTTCATTCTTTCTCATCTGGAAATTTTAGCTAATGCAGTAAGACAAGAGAGAGAAATAAAAAACATATAGATTGGGAAAGAAGAAAATAAAAGTCTTATTTGCAGACATATTTGCAGATATGATTATCTCTGTATAAAATCTAAAAGAACACAAACAAAAAACCTCCTGAAACTAATAAATGATTGTAGCAGGTTACAGAACATAAAGTTAATGTATAAGAGTCAATCACTTTTTATATACCAGTGTGGGTATTTGAAATTAAAAACACATTACATTTACAGTAGCACTTCCAAAAATGAAATATGTAGCTATAAATCTAATAAAACATGTATAAGATATGTATGAGGAGGAATATAAAAATGATGAAAGACATCATAAAAAAACTAAAGAAATGGAGAAATCATCCATGTTCATGGAATAGGAAGACTCATATTGTCAAGATATCAGTTCTTCCCAACTTGACGTATAGATTCAGTGTAATCCTAATCAAATTGATACTTAAGTTTATATGGAGAGGCAAAACACTCAGAATAGCCAGCATAATATTGAAGGAGAACAAAACTGGAGGAGACACTACTTGACCTCAAGACTTCATGTAAAGCCACAGTAATCAAGACAGTGTGGTATTGGCAAAAGAATAGACAAAAGGATCAATAGAACAGAATAGAAGGCCCCAAAAAGACCCACATAGATATAATCAGCTAAAATCAGCTAATCTTAAACAAAGGAGCAAAGACAATACAATGGAGCATAGAATGTCTTTTCTACAAGTGGTACTGGAACAACTGGATAGCAACATGCAAAAAAAAAAAAAAAATCAATGCCAGACCTTACACTCTTCACAAAACTTAACTCAAAATGAACCTAAATGTAAAACACAAAACTATAAACTCCTAAAAGATAACATAGGAGAAAATCTAGATGACCTTGACTATGGTAATTACTTAAAAAAATTTTTTTTGAGAGACAGAATGTTAGCGGGGAATGGGCAGAGAGGGAGAGGGAGAGAGAGAGAGAGAAAGACAGAGAGAAAGAGAGACAGAGAGAGAGAGAATCTGAAGCAGGCTTCAGGCTCCAAGCTGTTAGCACAGGGCCTGACATGGGGTTCAAATCCACAGACCATGAGATCATGACCTGAGCCAAAGTTGGACACTTAAACGACTGAGCCACTCAGGCGCCCCAGTAATGACTTTTTCTGATATGACACCAAAGGCATGATGCATGAAAGAAATAATTGATAAGCTGGGTTTCATTAAAATTAAAAAATTTACTTTGAGAAAGTCAATGTCATGAGAATGAGTAGAGAAACCATGGAGTGGGAGAAAATATTTGCAAAAGACATATCTCATAAGGGGCTCAAAAAATATACTAAGGACACTTGGGAAACCTGGGTGGCTCAGTTGGTTGAGTGTCCGACTTCAGCTCACGTCATGATCTCACAGTTTGTGCGTTCGAGCCTTGCATCAGGGCAGAGCCCACTTTGTATCCTCTGTCCCCCTCTCACTGCCCCTCCCCCACTAGCTCTCTCTCTCTCTCTCTTTCTCCTCTCTCTCTCTCTCTTTCTCTCATAAATGAACATTTTAAAATATATAAACAAAGAACACTTAAAACTACAATAACAACACAACAACCCACATTTGAAAATGGGCAAAAGATCTGACCACACATCTCACAAAAGAATTATAGATGATAAGTGTGTTAGTGTTTTCCAGAAAGAAAAGAATCAATAGGACTTATTAATTAATTAATTAATTTGGAATGGGCTCACATAATTTATGGAGGCTAAGAAGTCTCATGACCTGCCATCTGCAAGCTGAAGACACAGGAGAACTGGTAGTATAGTTCAAATTTGAGTCTAAAGGCCTGAGAACCACGAGAACAGGTGGTATAACTTTCAGTCTGAGTGAAGAAGAAATCTCATTATCTCCACTGGAAAACAGGTAGAGTGAATAAATTCTTTCTTACTCTGCCTTTTATTTTATTTAGGCTTCTAAAGGATAGGATGAGGCCCAAACACATTGGGGAAGGAAATATGCTTTACTCAGTCTACTTATTCAAATGTTAATCTCATCCAGAAATATTGTCACAAATACATCCAGAAAAATGTTTAATCAAATATCTGGGCACTCAATGTCCAAGTCAAGGAAGGAAATTACAAATTAAAATAATGACCTTTAAAATGACAGAACTCCAGAAGACTGACAACATGAAATGCTGGCAAGGATATAAAGCAAAAGGAATTCTCATTTATTGCTGGTGGGCAAAAATGACGTAGTTATTTTGGAATACAATTTAGCATTTCTTTTTCAAAGCTGAATATACTCTTACCACACAATCCAGCAATTGCACCACCTAGAATTTATTCAAACGAATTCAAAACATGCCCACACAGGAACCTGCACAGGGATGTTGATAACAGCTTAATTCATGATCACCAAAATTTGGAAGCAACCAAAATGTACTCCAGTAAGTGAATAGATACATAAACCATGGTACATCTGGATATGGAATCATATTCAGCACTACAAAGAAATAAGCGATTAAGCCATGAAAAAACATGGAGGAGCCTTAAATACATATTACTTATGGAAGAAGCCAGTCTAAAAAGGCTACATACTGTATGATTCCAACAATTGGACATTCTGTAAAAGGTAAAACTATGGAGACATTTAAATTTCCAATTGTTAAGGGGGGTTGTGGGGAAGGAGGGATGAATTGGTTGAAAACTGAGGATTTTTAAGGCAGTAAAACTCTTCTTCATAATACTATAATGGTGGATACATGTCATTGTACATTTGTTAAAACTCAAAGAATATACAATACCAAGAGTGAGTTGGACCCTAATGTAAACTAAGGACTTTAAGTAATAATATATCAATGTAGGTTCAGTATACTACTCTGGTGGGGGATGTCAGTAGTGGGTGAAGTTGCAAGTATGTGGAGGCAGAGTATACAGGAAGTCTACTTTCTGCTTGACTTTACTGTGAACTTAAACCTCTTCTGAAAATAAAGTTTATTAATTAAAGCAAATAAATAAGGAAAAATAAATATGAGAGACACAGACAGACAGACAGTCTCATCTTAGTTCCTTTATGCTACCTGCAAAGATTTCTTGGCATGTGTTCACCCTCCACTACTCCCAGTCTTTACAATCTGGAGAACGTGGGAATGAGATATTAATAACTATGTAACCACACCATCCTCATATTAATTCTTCAGTAAAGAGTATGATTCCAATTTCAGTGTGTGTGTGAGGAAGAGGGTTTCCCAACACCAACAAACAATTCCCTGACACAAGGTAGGTGTCCTATAATTCAATTCATTTTGACACTATCTACTCAGCCATATCATGGGTTAGATACCACAGGTTAAGGGCTCAGTCTCAAGAGATTTCTCCGTACTCCCACTTTAGACATCAGTTACAAGCTCAGGTTTTCACCTATGCTTCTGATTGATCAGCTATAAATTGGAGGTTCCAATGTTTCATTTATGCCACCCCCCACCTCCTTGGTTTAGATTAATTTTCTAGAGCAGCTCCCAGAACTCAGAGAAACATTTTAATCACTAGATTAAAAAATACAAATATACATTAAAGAATACAAATCAACAGTCAGATGAAGAGATGAATAGGGTGAAGTCCTAAACAAAGGAACTTCTGTCCCTGTGGAATTTGGAATCACATGGTTGCACGTGGATGTATTCTGGTTCACCAAACTGGAAGACCTCTGAAACCCTTCCTTTTGGGTTTTTATAAAGATTTCATTACATAGGAATGTTTTATAAAATGATTGACCATTGGCGATTTATTCAACCTCTAACCCATCTCCCCTCTCTGGAGGTTAGAGGGTGGAGCTTAAGTTCCAACCCCTCTAATCACATGGTTGATCCTCCTGGTAACCCACCCTCATCATTAAGTGGGGTCCAAAGTCACCTTATCAATGTAACAAAAGACACCTTTATTGCTTTTATCACTTAGGAAATTCCAAGAGATTTAGAAGTTCTATGCCAGAAATAGCATAAGATGTATATATATATTTCTTATTATAAATCACAATATCACAATCAACAGGTATTTCTTGAGCATCTAACATATACCAGTTGTGCCTGAAGGTTATGGAATGGAAAATAAGTTAAATGTTCTTCACAAACCGTTGCCCACAAGGACCTCACCATCTACTCAGGAAGTGGAATATCAGTATGAAGCTATTAAAGAATATGACAATATTACATATTGCTACAGTCAACTGGGTACTAAGATGATAATTGAGGAGCTAATAATTATTTAGCACAGCTATTATTTAATGTGAAAAGTTTTGGTGTTCAAAGAGAGAGTCACATGAGCTGGGAAACCTTGAGAAGACTTTATTTATAGGGGAAAGTACAGAGGAAGTTTCACATAAGACTTGATGCTTATAATGGCCCATGCTTGGCCTAATGCTCTGCCATCACCTTTGAAATTCTTAATAAGTTTTTAAAATTTACATCCAAGTTAGTTAGCATATAGTGCAATAATGATTTCAGGAGTAGAATCCAGTGATTCATCTCCTACATATAACACCCAGTGATTATCTCAACAAGTGTCTTCCTTAATGCCTCTTGCCCATTTAGCCAATCCCGTCTACCCACAACCCCTCCAGCAACCCTCAGTTTATTCTCTGTATTTAAGAGTCTGTTATGTTTTGTCCCCCTCCCTGTGATTATATTATTTTCACTTACTTCCCTTGTGTTTATCTGTTTTGCATCTTAAATTCCACATATGAGTGAAGTCATATGGTATTTTTCTTTCCCTGAATGACATAATTTTGCTTAACATAATGCACTTTAAGTTCCATGCATGTTGTTGCAAATGGCAAGATTTTATTCTTTTTTTATTGCTGAATAATACTCCATTGTGTGTGTGTGTGTGTGTGTGTGTGTGTGTATAACATCTTCTTAATCCATTCATCTGTTAATGGATATTTGGGCCCTTTCCATACTTTGGCTATTGTCGATAAGGCTGCTAAAACATTGGGGTGCATGTGCCTCTTTGAATCAGCACACCTGTATCCCTTGGATATGTACCTGGTAGTGCAATTACTGGGTCATAGGCTAGTTCTATTTTTAATTTTTTGAAGAACCTCCATAGTGTTTTCCAGAGTGGATGCACCAGTGTGCATTCCCTTTAGCAGGGCAAAAGGATTCCTCCTCCACATCCTCGCCAAGCTCTGTCACTGACTGAATTAATTTTAGCCGTTCTTTTTCATATGTTTGTTAGCCATCAGGATGTCTCCTTTGGAGAAGTGTCTATTCATGTCTTTTTCCCATTTCTTCACTAGATTATTTGTTTTTTTGGGTGTTGAGTTTGATAAGTTTTTTATCTATTTTGGATACTAACCCTTTATCTGATGTGTCATTTGCAAATATCTTCTCCCATTCTGTCAGTTGTCTCTTAGTTTGGCTGATTGTTTCCTTCACCGTGCAGAAGCTTTATAACTTGATGAGGTCCCAATAGTTCATTTCTGCTTTTGTTTCCATTGCCTCTGGAGCTGTGTCAAGTATGAAGTTGCTGTGGCCAAGATCAAAGAGGTTTTTGCCTGCTTTCTCCTCTAGGATTTTGATGGCTTCCTGTCTTACGTTTAGATCTTTCATCCATTTTGATTTATTTTTGTGTATGATGTAGAAATGTGGTTCATGTTCATTCTTCTGCATGTTGCTGTCCAGGTTTCCCAACAAGATTTGCTGAAGAGACTATCTTTATTCCATTGGATATCCTTTCGTGCTTTGTCAAGATTATTTGGCCATACATTTGTGGGTCCATTTCTGGGTTCTCTACACTGTTCCATTAATTTAAGTCTCTGTTTTTGTGCAGTGCCATACTTTCTTCATGACTAAAGCTTTGTAGTACATCTTGAAGTCTGGTATTGTGATGCCCCCAGCTTTGGTTTTCTTTTTCAGGATTGCTTTGGCTATTCGGGGTTTTTTCTGGTTCTATACAAATTTTTGGATTGTTTGGTCTAGTTCTGTGAGGAATGCAGGTATTATTTTTATAGGTATTGCATTGAATATGTAGATTGCTTTGTGTAGCATTGACATTTTAACAATATTTGTTCTTTCAATCCATGAAAATGGAATATTTTCCATTTTTTGTGTCTTCTTCAATTTCTTTCATAAGCTTTCTATACTTTTGAATGTTCAGATTTTCACCTCTTTGATTAGGTTTATTCCTAGGTATTTTATGGTTTTTCATGCAACTGCAAAGAGGATAAATTCCTTGATTTCTCTTTCTGCTTTATTATTGGTGTATAAAAGTACAACCAATTTCTGTGCATTGATTTTATATCCTGGGACTTTGCTGAATTCATGGACCAGTTCTAGCAGTTTTTTTTTTTTGGTGGAATCTTTTGGGTTTTCCACATAAAGTGTCATGTCATCTGAAAAGAGTGAAAATTTGACTTCCTTCTTGCCAATTTGGATGCCTTTTATTCCTTTGTGTTGTCTGATTGCTGAGGCTAAGACTTCAAATACTATGTTGAATAATACTGGTGAGAGTGGACATCCCTGTCATATTTCTGACCTTAGGGAGAACTCTCTCAGTTTTTCCACATTGAGGATATTAGCAATGGGTATTTTGTATATGGCTTCTATGATCTTGAAGTATGATCCTTCTATCCCTACTTTCTTGAGGGTTTTTTAATCAAGGAAAGATGCTCTATTTTGTCAAATGCTTTCTCTGCATCTATTGAGAGATGTTGTTTCTTTTATTGCTGTAATGTATCACACCAATTGATTTGCGGATATTGAACCAGCCCTGTATCCCAGGTATAAATCCCCCTTGGTTGTGGTGAATAATCATTTAATGTATTGTTGGATCCGGTTGGCTAGTGTCTTGTTGAGAAGTTTTGCATCCATGTTCATCAGGGAAATTGGACTACAGTTCTCCTTTTTAGTGGGGTCTTTGTCTGGTTTTAGAATCAACTTAATGCTGGCCTTATAGAGTGAGTTTAGAACTTTTCTTTCCATTTCTATTTTTTGGGACAGCTTCCAAAGAATAGGTGTTAACTCTTCTTTAAATGTTTGGTAAAAGTCCCCTGGAAAGCCGTCTGGCCCTGGACTCTTGTATTTTGGGAGATTTTTTATTACCAATTCTATTTCTTTATTGGTTATGCATGTATTCAAATTTTCTATTTCTTCCTGCTTCAGTTTGGTAGTTTATATGTTTCTAGGAGTTTGTCCATTTCTTCCAGATTTTCTAATTTATTGGCATATAATTTCTCATAATGTTCTCTTATTACTGCTTGTATTTCTGCAGTGTGGTTGTGATCTCTCCTCTTTCATGTTCGATTTTATTTATTTGGGTCCTTTCCTTTTTCTTTTTGATCAGACTGGCTGAGAATTTATCAATTTTGTTAATTTTTTCAAAGATCTGATTTCATTGATCTGTTCTACTGGTCCTTCAGCTTCAAAGCATTGATTTAAGTTCTAATATTTATTCTTTCCTGTCTTTCCTGTCTGCTGGTTTGGGGTTTTATTTGCTGTTCTTTTTCTAGCTCTTTAAGGAATAAGGTTAGGTTGTATATATGAGACCCCTCTTCCTTCTTTAGGAAGAGCTGGATTGCTATATACTTCCCTCTTATGACTGCCTTTGCTACATCCCAGAGGTTTTGGGTTGTGGTGTTATCATTTTCATTGGCTTCCATGTGCTTTTAAATTTCCTTTTTAACTTCTTGGTTAGCCCATTCATTCTTTCATAGGATGTTCTTTAATCTCCAGGTATTCATTTTCTTTCCATTTTTTTTCTTGTGGTTGACCTCAAGTTTCCTAGAGTTGTGATCTGAAAATATGTACAATATGATCTTGATATTTTTGTTCTTGTTGAGGACTTATTTGTGTACCAGTATGTGATCTATTCTGGAGAATGTTCCATGTGCACTCGAGAAGAATGTGTATTCTGCCGCTTTAGGATGAAATGTTATGAATATATCTGTTAAGTCCATACTGTCCAGTGTGTCTTTCAAAGCCATTGTTTCCTTGTTGATTTTCTGCTTAGATGATCTGTATATAGGTGATGTGTGTGTGTGTGTGTGTGTGTGTGTGTGTGTGTCTCACATTGGGGGCATAAATATTTAAAATTGTTAGATCTTTTTGGTGGGTGGGTAGACTGCTTCATTATGATATTATGCCCTCTTCATCTCTTCTTACAGTCTTTATTTTAAAATCTAGATTGTCTGATATAAGTATGGCTTCTCTGACTTTCTTCTGGAGAACATTAGCATGATAGTTGTCCATCCCCTTACTTTCAATCTGAAGGTGTCTTCAGGTCTAAAGTGGGTCTCTTGTGAACAGCATATAGATGGATTTTATTTTCTTACCTATTCTGTTACCCTATGTCTTTTGATTGGAGCATTTAGTCCATTGACATTTAGAGTGAGTACTGAAAGATATGAATTTATTGCCATTGTGTTGCCTGTAGAGTTGGAGTTTCTGGTGGTGTTCTCTTGTCCTTTCTAGTCTTTGTTGATTTTAGTCTTTTTTTGTTTTGCTTCATTTATTTCTCCCCTCAGAAAGTCCCCCTTAAAATTTCTTGCAGGACTGGTTTCGTGGTCATGAACTCCTTTGGTTTTTGTTTGTTTTTGTATCTCTCAAATTCTTAATACTTTTTAACAAGGATCCTTGCAGTTTTATTTTTCTCTGGGCCCCACAATTTAGGGCTTCTCTTCTCCTGGAAGAGAAGTTTGATTTGGAAATCACAATTGGTACCATTTATTGTGTATTCATGAATGCCAGGAAGGATCTTAGGGGCTTAAATGTTATTTCCTCTAACTGAATCAAGGGAGGAGAAAACCAAGAAAGATTACCTGAAATCAACCAATTTGTGGGAAAGGCAATGGCTTAAGGTCATTTTGTTCCTTTATGATTCATTATTTTCAGATTTTTATATCAATTCTTTAAATTCATGATTTATATTTTGGAATATTTTAAAAACTTTTTGAGGGGAATAAAGGAGCCCACCTCTGTGAATAGTTTGCTCTAGAGATTCCCAAATGTTCTCAGTTCACAGTTCATTGCAGCCTGAATGTCCCAGTGATTCCCCCCCACGAGGCCAAAAGAAATACTTAACATATCTATTTATGAAGTAGTCAGTTCCAAACACCTTAATAAGAATTTATGCCCTAAAATTTAGTAATTGATTAAAAAGAATATGTACAATTTAAGGAAATAATATTTTAATTTTTTTAACCACAATTTTTTATTTATTGCATGTGGATGAACCTGTTTGGTACTAATAGTATCTGAAACATTAAATTTTGATTGGAAATGCTACTTTTATTCCACATCTATCACAATAAACCAAAAACATTGCAAAGATGTGACATCATCATGGAAGAGAATGTGATCTAATGCTAAAGCTGACTTACCTTGAGCTAACAGTTCCTGAGGTGTCCTACAGATGTTTCTGTGTTTCCCTAAAAATTTTAGAGTATCCAGGAGGTTCTGATGAATCTCTTGACTTGCCAAACCCAGGACATAGTTTGTTTATGCAAAGCAATACCTCCTTGCTGGGGGACAAGTGTAGGTAGTCCTTTTTCCTCTGCACAATGATATTAGATATGCAGGAAATCATAGAAAGGGAAAAAATGGGGGTATATTAAAATTGAATGAAAAAGAGAGTTTCAGATATGCATTTTTTTAAATGCAGTATTACACAAAAAACCTATATTTTACTAGTATTACATATCAAAATACAGTTAAAATTGCAATAAATTGCATTATCTACTTGACTTTTCTACAACTTAAATAATAAAGTGTAATCCCAAGTGGAGAGAGCCACTGCTTTCCAATGCTTTCTTAGTAAGAAAACTAGAAGTGTAGTAATGCTCACAAATGTAATAAATTCCAAAAACTTAGGTGCTTAAACAATTGTTAGCAACTATGGGTTTCCTTTTATTTTTCCTTTAAGTAAGCTGGCATGTGGAAAACAGAAACTATATTCAATCACTCACCTATGTCTAGTTAAATTCAACAGATAAGAAAATAAAGACCTTTAGTTCTTCTAAAAAAAACCGAGAGCAAGTGGTATGACTTACAATTAGTAACATGTTATTAGTGGGAAGTTAGTTGATTTTATTTAGTAGTATTTACATATGTATTTGTTCATTTTTTTAATGCCATGTTGCTTCAAGAGGGATGGATGGATAACATGATTTTAATGAGAACAGAAAGATTCTACATCTCATTATACTGGTACTTTTTTATTTTTGAACATTTGACTTCTATGTGCTTATTTAAAAATATATGTTGCAGAGGGAAAGGTGCTGAAGGTGTACTTGAAGAAATCATATCTGAGAACTTCCCTGATCTGGGGAAGAAAAAAGGCACTGAAATCCAAGAGGCACAGAGAACTCCCTTCAGACATAACTTGAATCGATCTTCTGCATGACATATCATAGTGAAACTGGCAAAATACAAGGATAAAGAGAAAATTCTGAAAACAGCTAGAGATAAACATGCTCTAACATATAAAGGGAGACTGATAAGACTAGTGATGGATTTATCTACTGAAACTTGGCAGGCCAGGAAGGAATGGCAGGAAATCTTCAATGTGATGAACAGAAAAAATATGCAGCCAAGATCCTTTATCCAGCAAGTCTGTCATTTAGAATAGAAGGAGAGATAAAGGTTTTCCCAAACAAAAACTGAAGGAATTCATCACCACTAAACCAGCCCTACAAGAGATCCTAAGGGGAATCCGGTGAGACAAAGTACCAGAGACATCACTACAAGCATTAAACCTACAGACATCACAATGACTCTAAACCCATATCTTTCTATAATAACACTGAATGTAAATGGATTAAATGTTCCAACCAAAACACAACGGTATCAGAATGGATAAAAAAACAAGACCCATCTATTTGCTGTCTACAAGAGACTCATTTTAGACCTGAGGACACTTTCAGATTGAAAGTGAGGGGATGGAGAACTATCTATCATGCTACTGGAGGTCAAAAGAAAGCTGGAGTAGCCATACTTATATCAGACAAACTAGACTTTAAATTAAAGCCTGTACCAAAAGATGAAGAAAAGAATTATATAATAATTACAGAGTCCATCCATCAGGAAGAGCTAACAATTATAAATGTCTATGCGGCGAATACAGGAGCCCCCAAATATATAAAACAATTAATCATAAACATAAGCAACCTTATTGATAAGACTGTGGTAATTGCAGGGGACTTTAAAACTGTACTTACAACAGTGGATAGATCATGCAGAACACAGGATCAATAAAGAAACAAAGGCCCTGAATGATACATTGGATCAGATGGACTTGAGAGACATATTTAGAACTCTGCATCCCAGAGCAACAGCATATACTTTCTTCTCAAGTGCACATGGAACATTCTCCAAGATAGATCACATACAGACTGGGTCACAAAACAGCCCTTCATAAGTATACAAGAATTGAGATCATACCATGCATACTTTCAGACCACAATGCTATGAAACTTGAAATCAACCACAGGAAAAAGTCTGGAAAAACTCCAAAAGCATGGAGGTTCAAGACACCCTACTACAGAATGAATGGGTCAAACAGGCAATTAGGGAAGAAATTAAGAAATATATGGAAACAAATGAAAATGAAAATACAACAATCCAAACACTTTGGGATGCAGCAAAGGCAGTCCTGAGAGGAAAATACATTGCAATCCAGGTCTATCTCAAGAAACAAGAAAAATCCCAAATACAAAATCTAACAGAACACCTAAAGGAAATAGAAGCAGAACAGCAAAGACAGCCCAAAATGAGCAGAAGAGAAATAATAAAGATCACAGCAGAAATAAACAATATAGAATCTAAAAAAACTGTAGAGCAGATCAATGAAACCAAGAGTTGGTTTTTTGAAAAAATAAACAAAATTGATAAACCTCTAGCCAGGCTTCTCAAAAAGAAAAGGGAGATTACCTAAATAGATAAAATCATGAATGAAAATGGAATTATCACAACCAATCCCTCAGAAATACAAACAATTATCAGGGAATACTATGAAAAACTATATGCCAACAAACTGGACAACCTGGAAGAAGTGGACAAATTCCTAAACACCCACACAATTCCAAAACTCAAACAGGAAGTAATAGAAAGCTTGAACAGACACATAACCAGTGAAGAAATTGAATCAGTTATCAAAAATCTCCAACAAATAAGAGTCCAGGACCAGATGGCTTCCTGGGGAATTCTACCAGACATTTAAAGCAGAGATAATACCTATCCTTCTCAAGCTATTCCAAAAAATAGAAAGGGAAGGAAACTTTCCAGACTCATTCTATAAAGCCAGCATTACTTTGATTCCTACACCAGACAGAGACCAAGTAAAAAAAAGACAACTACAGGCCAATATCCCTGATGAATATGGATGCAAAAATTCTCAATAAGATACTAGCAAATCGAATTCAACAACATATGAAAAGAATTATCCACCATGATCAGGTGGGATTCATTCCTATGATGCAGGGCTGGTTCAATATTCACAAATCAATCAATGTGATACATCACATTAATAAAATAAAAGATCAGAACCATATGATCCTGTCAATCGATGCAGAAAAAGCATTTGACAAAATTCAGCATCCTTTCTTAATAAAAACCCTTGAGAAAGTCGGGATAGAAGGAACATACTTAAAGATAATAAAAGCCATTTTTGAAAAGCCTACAGCTAATATCATCCTCAATGGGGAAAAACTGAGAACTTTCTCCCTGAGATCAGGAACACGACAGGGATGTCCACTTTCACCGCCGTTGTTTAACATAGTGTTGGAAGTGCTAGCATCAGTAGTCAGACAACAAAAGAAAATCAAAGGCATCAAAATTGGCAAAGATGAAGTTAAGCTTTCACTTTTTGCAGATATGATATTATACATGGAAAATCCTATAGACTCCACCAAAAGTGGAATTCATGTGAATTCAGCAAAGTCACAGGATACAAAATCAATGTACAGAATTCAGTTGCATTCTTATACACTCATAATGAAGCAACAGAAAGACAAATAAAGAAACTGATCCCATTCACAATTGCACCAAGAAGCATAAAATGCCTGGGAATAAACCTAACCAAAGATGTAAAAGATCTGTATGCTGAAAACTATAGAAAGCTTATGAAGGAAATTGAAGAAGATATAAGGAAATGGAAAAACATTCTGTGCTCATGGGTTGGAAGAATAAATATTGTCAAAATGTCAATCCTACCCAAAGCAATATACACATTCAATGCAGTCCCAATGAAAATTATACCAGCGTTCTTCTCAAAGCTGGAACAAGGAATCCTAAAATTTGTATGGAACCACCAAAGACCCTGAATAGCCACGGTAGTATCAAAGAAGAAGACCAAAGCAGGAGGCATCACAATCCCAGACTTTAGCCTCTACTACAAAGCTGTCATCATCAAGACAGCATGGTATTGGCACAAAAACAGACACAGACCAATGGAATCGAATAGAAACCCCAGAACTAGACCCCCAAAAGTATGGCCAACTCATATTTGACAAAGCAGGAAAGAATATCCAATGGAAAAGACAGTCTCTTTAACAAATGGTGCTGGGAGAACTGGACAGCAACCTGCAGAAGGATGAAACTAGACCACTTTCTTACACCAATCACAAAAACAAACTCAAAATGGATGAACGACCTGAATGTGAGCCAGGAAACCATAAAACCCTAGAGGAGAAAGCAGGAAAAAACCTCTTTGATCTCAGCCACAGCAATTTCTTACTTGACACATCCACAAGGGCAAGGGAATTAAAAGCAATAGTGAACTATTGGGACCTCATGAAGATAAAAAGCGTCTGCACAGCAAAGGAGACAATCAACAAAACTAAAAGGCAACCAACGGAATGGGAAAAGATATTTGCAACTGACATATTGGACAAAGGACTAGCATCCAAAATCTATAAACTCACAAAACTCCACACCGGAAAAACAAATAATCCCGTGAAGAAATGGGCAGAAACATGAATAGACACTTCTCTAAAGAAGACATCCAGATGGCCAACAGGTACATGAAAATATGCTCAATGTCACTCCTCATCAGGGAATTACAAATCAAAACCACACTCAGATATCACCTCACACCAGTCAGAGTGGCTAAAATGAACAAATTAGGAGACTATGCTGGAGAGGATGGAGACACGGGAACCCTCTTGCACTGTTGGTGGGAATGCAAACTGGTGCAGCCACTCTGGAAAAACAGTGTGGAGGTTCCTCAAAAAATTAAAAAGAGACCTACCCTTTGACCCAGCAATAGCACTGCTAGGAATTTACCAAGGGATGCAGGAGTACTGATGCATAGGGGCACTTGTACCCCAATGTTTATAGCAGCACTCTCAACAATAGCCAAATTATGGAAAGCACCTAAATGTCCATCAACTGACGAATGGATAAAGAAATTGTGGTTTATATACACAATGGAATACTATGTGGCAATGAAAAAGAATGAAATATGGCTATTTGTAACAACATGGATGGAATTGGAGAGGGTTATGTTAAGTGAAATAAGTCATACAAAGACAGATACCATATGTTTTCACTCTTAAGTCGGTCCTTCTGAGAAACTTAACGGAAGTCCATGGGGGAGGGGAAGAAAAAAAAAGAGGTTAGAGAGAGAGACAGCCAAAGCATAACAGACTCTTCAAAACTGAGAATGAACTGAGGGTTGATTGGGGGTGGGAGGGAGGGGAGTGTGGGTGATGGGTACTGAAGGGGAAATTTGGGGATGAGCACTGAGTGTTGTATTGAGACCAATTTGACAAATAAATTTCATATTAAAATATATGTGTGTGTGTGTGTATATACATATATATATATATATATATATATATATATATATGTTGCTACTGCCATCTGTTGGATGGAATTTGAGAACTACTCAGTCACAAGGACGTTTTAAACATCCAAATTTCTGTTCTTCCTTCTTTTAACTTCACAGCTTGCCTCCAAAAGGTAAGATTCTGCTTTTAATCTATAGATGTGAGAAACAGTTCCTGGCTCCTAGGCCCAGAACCTAATTTGTCTGGGGAACATTTTCTACTGTGGTAAGGCACTTTCTCTTTGGGAGTTTAACTTCTTTGTACTAAAGAGAGAGTATGAGTTTTATGAGTTTTTAAATCTCTCATAAGACTTAGAAAATGAGGCAGACTTGTGGAGGAATAAAGGTGTGTGTGTGTGTGTGTGTGTGTGTGTGTGTGAGCGCGCGCGTGTGTTTTTAGGAACAAGCATCTTTTCTGCATGGGATAAGAAGCTACACATGACTAAGAAGCAGGGAAATCAATGAAAATTCTGTTGCTATACTGTCATACATTTTTGAAGCCAGTGGTTTTACTTCTCTGGGCTTCAGTTTCCTCAACTGTAAGATGACATAGCTGGACTGAGGACATCTTATGAGCTTAAGATCCATGTGGTTCTATCTTTCCAAGGAGTCATATTCAAAGCGTGGCTATCACAGCAGCAAATATGAATTTCAGAAGAAACTCCAATTTACATCTCTTGAAAAGCATGAATGAAGAACCAATTAACCAATCTATGGGAAATCCATCTTGCCACATGTTCCTTTTCTGTCCTCCTCATTTCTTATTTTTCTATTTTCCACCTGTTCTGATTATCAACCTTCCTCCATCATTATTTCTCCCTACACTTGTTCTCTGACATGTGACTATTTTCTCTCTCCCTCCTGTCGCCACTTTTGTTTAGCCTCTTTCTTAGTCCTCTCTTCCTTATCTAGCCCCTCAGGTTCTGTATTTCTCTACATATTTCTTTGACTGCATTGCCAAGTTCCAAAAAACAGTCCTGAAGAAACAGCTTCTTCTTTGAGGTTGGGGAAGGTCAGAGAAGCTGAACCAAGTAAAACACACTTCATATTGGTCTGGGGAGGCATGAGAGGCAGAAAATGCACATCATCAAGCACCCACCCACCAAAGCCTTGCATGATACCACTACAGAGCCTGTAGCTGAACTAACTGGTTAGAGTGTATGATAGAATTTGTTTCCTTTGAAATACAGATTTTTGTAGATACAGGCTATCTAATCCTGTTTTAATCCTTGCTAAAGAAGGTAAGATTGGGATCATTATTGAGCTCATATCTATTTGCTTTCTTGAAATTTGATGTGCAGAAAACCTGGAATTTATTTACTTTTTTCTTCTGTCCTTCCTTCCTTCAGTCAGTCATGCCATTCATTTACACCAGATCATGGAGGAAGAGCATTAAGGAAGAATTCCTTTTCAGTTTTTTCTCTGAGAATGAAGTCTTGGTTGAGCTTTTGGTAAACACAGCCAGAAAGGGAACCTGAGAGTGGGACTGTATTTCTCCCAGTGTGAGCTCTCAAAACGTATCTTGGGCTAGGCCTGTTCTCTTGGCCCTTGCTACAATTCATCGCTTTTCCCTCCCTCTCTCCTACTGGTGCTGAGATTTACTGTGGGAGGAAGGAAGTGCCTGCCAGCCTATACAGATAGTTTCTCCTTAAAAACAGTTTGAAGAGTTTCATAGACTTGTCTTTTGCCAATTCTGTCAGTGAGGGTTCAGAGGACTCCAGACAGTTGGGGTGGAAGCCACATAGTGTGGCCAACCTGAGGCCCACCCTGGAGGAGGTCTGCAGAAGAAAAATCCTGTTCATTATGACAGAGATAACAGTTATGATGATTCATTTCCTTGGTTGAGTTTTGGGAGGATTATAGTTTGAATTTGAAAAAGTCATTTCTATATCTGGCAATGAAGTGATTCTGAGCAATCAGCATGCACTATATGGAGTTTTGTCATCTTTGGTGATTTCACCAATATCACCGTACTGAGAAAAATGTAAAATGGAGCTGTAATATTAAAAAAATAATAAATTATTCAAACAAAACTCCATGCTATTATAACAGAGTTCTACCACCACCAATCTCCTTAGGTTAAGTGTACAAGCTGTATATATATTTATATTTGTATGTATGCCTGTGTATGTCTACGTATAGTAAATTTTCTGAGCATTCATGTTTTAAAGGACATAATAAGGTAATGAGTAATGCCATATTCCAAGAGGCCAGAATTAGTGTATGTCTCCAAACACTGGTTGGGTGGGGAGGCCGAGTGCTTTGAGGATGTCCCCAAATGTCAACATTGTCCTTTCCAGCTTTGCTTATGGAAGTAGATAAACATTTGTTTAATGGTTTGACAGGACACAGAGTGATCCAGTCAAAATCAAAATCCATCCACTCAAAAGTCGTTTTGCCTCCACTGGCACTGGAAGATCCCTGTCACTCATAGTCCCCAGGCAGAGAACTTATTTCTAGCACTAATGTTTACCAGGTCATTCCTCTAGGATGGAGAGCTGCAGTTCCTCTCAGTTCAGAAGCACATGGCATGGTTCTTTTGCTTCTAATATCTTTTGTACTGGAGGGGACCATCACTGAGGACTGGTCTGTGGAGGTAATCATCTTCCTTGTCTCCTGAATAGTAAGTGAACATGGGACAGTCCTGCACATTAGAGCCTAAGGCACTGTACAAGTTCTAGGGGCTGTGCTGTCCTTGAATGCTGTCCTTGTCAGCAAAGATGCATGGCTTGTAGGATGAGAGGCCATTGGCATTTGGTGACTGGGTGGACCTGATTCCTGGGCATTGTGGGGATGCAGAGTTGCTACTCCACCCATGTAGCTATGCTATTAAGGGACATCTTGGAAGGAGATGAGGGATAATCTCAGGTATTTAGTCACCAATGCCTTTAAAACACTATTATGGGATGGAATATAATTATAATAAATATAATATAATATAATATATAATATATAAATATGGGCAAAGGGAATTAGAGTTTTAAGGGATTGAATGGAGACTTTGACTTCAAATCTATGGGTTCCTCTTATGCTTTGTTTTTTATTGAGGTATGATTGACATATGACATACTAGTTTCAGATGCATGACATAATGATTCAACATTTGTGTATATTGCAGACTAAGTCTAGTTAATATTTGTCACCATAAAATTTTTAAATATACAATATAGTATTTTTTTTGTAGTAACCATGCTGTGCGTTACATTCCCAGGACTTCTTTCTTTTACATCTGGAAGCTCATACCTTTTGACCCCCTTCACCGTTCCACCAACCCCCCATCTTCGCCTCTGGCAAATACCTGTTCTCTGTACCTAAGAGCTTGTGTTTTTTTGTTTGCTTGTTTTGTTTTAGATTCCTCATATAAGTGAAATTATTTGGTATTTCTCTTTTTCTGTCCGACTTATTTTACTTAACATAACGTCCTCAAACTTTATCCATGCTGACATAAATGGAAAAATTTTATTCTTTTCTATGACTAACTAATGTTCCAGTGTGTGCATGGTATGTGTGTGTGTGTATGTGTGTGTGTGTGTGTGTGTGTCACATTATCTTTTTTTTTAACTTGTATTTATTTTTGAGAGAGAGAGAGAGCAAGCAGGGGAGAGGCAGAGAGAGAGGGACACACAGAATCTGAAGCAGGTTCCAGGTTCTGAGCTGTCAGCATGGAGCCTGATGGGGGGCTCAAACTCATGGACCATGAGATCATGACCTGAGCCAAAGTTGGACACTTAACCAACTGAGCCCCCCAGGTGCCCCCATATTTTCTTTATCCATTCATCTGTCAATGGACAGTTAGATTGTTTCCTTGGTTATTGTGAATAATGCTGTAATGAACATGGAAGTGCATATTTTGTTTTGTTTTGTTTTTCAAATCAGTGATGTTATTAGTAAGTGGAATTTAGGGATCTTATGGTAGTTTTTTGTTTTTTGTTTTGTTTGTTTGTTTGTTTGTTTTTTTAGGAACCACCATACTGTTTTCCATAATGGTTGTCATAATGGCTCCCATAATGGTAGGAATTTATATTCCTACCAACTGTGCACAAGGGTTCCTTTCCCTCCATATGTTTGTGAACCTTTGTTATTTCTTGTCTTTTTTATAATAACCATTCTAACAGGTATAGAGTGATATATCATTGATGTTTTGATTTGCATTTCCCTAATATTAGTGATGTTGAGCATCTTTGCATGTACCTGTTAGCCATCTGTATGCCTTCTTTAGAAAAATGTCTACTCAGATCTTCTGCCATTTTTAATTAGATTGTTTGGGTTTGTTTTGTTTTGTTTGTTTTTGTGTTTTGTTTTGTTTGCTGTTGAGTTGTGTGAGTTCTTTATTTTGGATATTAACCTTTTACCAGATACATGATTTACAAGTATTTTCTCCTAATCAGTAGGTTGTCTTTTCATTTCGTTGATGGTTTCCTTTGCTATGCAAAAGCTTTTCAGTTTGATGTAGTCCACCTTATTTATTTTGGCTTCTGTTGCCTTTGCTTTTGTTGTCAAATCCAAAAATTCATCTCTAAGATTCATGTCAAGGTACTTACCTCTTATGTTTTCTGTTAAGGGTTTTATGATTTCAGGTCTTACATTCATGTCTTCAATCCATTTTGGGTTAACTTCTGTGCATGATATGAGATAGCAGTCCAGTTTCATTTTTTGCATGTGGCTGTCCAGTTTTCCCAACACCATTTGTTAAGAGACTGTCCTTTACCCTTGTTTACTATTGGCTCCTTTGTCATAAATTCATTGCCCATATATGTGAGGTTTTATTTCTTGGCTTTCTATTCTGTTTATGGAATTCTCTTTTAGATTATACTTCACTTTTTAAAAAAATGCAATTAGGTTTTTCTATTAAAACTGCTTATAAGTTGACTTTGAGTTTATCAGAGGTGCATATTTTCCTACTTTGATAAGGCCTAGTGACCACTAGTGAGAACTTACAGTTACAGTCATCACCAACAAGACAGAAGCTGAGATATGGAGCCCTTCTGTGACTGTGCTGAGGGCATCATATGGGTTATCACATTTTTTTCTCCAAATCCACTCATGGGACAGGCACTCTTATTTCTGTTTTCAAAAAGGAAATTGAAACTCAAGGGAGGCTTACATAGCAGAACCATGCTTGGATTCAGGAACCTTGTCCCTAAAGCCTTGACTTATGATTAGAAGACTTGCTTCTTTCCAGGGGCTTTAACAAGCAGGTTGGTATAGTAGATTTCCCACTAATGTGGGTAAGAACTCCTATTTTATGGTGCCAAATCAGTGAGTCCTCTCATTGAACTTATAAACTTTTTAGTCTAAGGGTAGAGATACAGCATTGATCTAAAATACTATTAACCACTTACTGCTATTCCAGAAACAATATCGCTTTATTATACCATCATAACTAAAATCTTATTGTATGTTTACAAATCAAATGTATTTTCCCATATTTTGAGAAATGACAACTTACTCAGAGAGATACTTTCTTTATTAGTTTATCCATCTATCTATCCATTCATACATACAACTATCCATCCATCTAACAATTGTTGATTTTGACTTAGGGTCAGATATCTCTGGTAAAGTTTGAGAGTCATACAAACAGGCCTAACTTCTTCCTTCAAGGTACCCAGAGTCTAGATAGGAGAGACCCTCTATATAGAGAATTTTAACTGTAACAGAAAGGAGAATGAGGCAAGTTCTGTGGAAGAATATGAGTCTGTAAGAGAATGAGTGTTCCCTGAGAGTCACATAAGTCTTGACGAATGGGCAGGACTTTGAAAGGGGAGATGGTCTGGTGGAGAGGACATTCCAGATGAACAAATGGGCAGCAGTTGGGAGGTTCAGACTTGTGTGGGACTTGGGAATGTTAATGGGGGTGGGAAGAGCTAGAACAAAGTTGAAGAAGCAGGCTACGACCAGGTCACAGAGGGCTTGAGCATCAGGCAGGGTAGGTGGCTTAGGCTGAATTCAGTAGGAGTGGGTTTTATGAAAGCTTTTACAACAGGCAAACCTATGACACTGGTTTAGTAAGAAAAACATGCTGGCTAGATCCTGGCTAGAATCCTGGCTCTTTTGTAAGTTGTTCTCTAAGCTTCAGTTCCCACATCTGTAACCTGATGGCAATGATGCCTACATTGTGGTTTTGTTTGGAGGATCCAGTCCAATCACATGTGTGAAGTGTCCATTGGAAATCCTGAGGCATGGGGGCACACTGACAAGGTGGCATTCTGATGAGGTCAGGAGAATGTTACATTGGGAAGTCTCATTGTAGAGGTGGATGGTGGAGGGAGCAGCCTGGTTATGAAAACTACACTGGTCATGTGAGACATCTGAGGTTTGAATAGAGGGTCAGCAAAAATGGAACGAAAGCAGGGACAAATCTGAGATAAAAGGGAGAATGGATGCAAACTGAAGCCTGATAGAAGGTGTGATCATTATACTGAGGGGGCTGTGAAAGCAAGTATGACTAAAAGGGATTCTGGAGATCTGGGATTTCCCAGAAGTACCCAGCCTAGGAATATAGTCACCATGAGTCCAGAGCAGTTCTTTTGTGGAGCCAAATTTTTCTTTCGAAACACAGCACATTCCAGGGCTTCCTATTTTCACACAAGTTTCTGATGTCTGATGCCAAATTTATAGCTTGAGATAGCAAAGGATTTTTAGTTTTCCTTAGGGCTCAAACCACATAGTGCTGCTTGGCTTCCTCCCATGTAGACAGCTTGGCCAAGAAAACTATCCTTTGTTTTACCTTGAATGGAAAGCACAATGCTGGGTTGCTCTTGACATTTACTTTACCCTGAGAGCAGAACTTCATCTTGGCACACAGTGGTGGTGGGTTGAAAATATAATCCTCAGCAGGCATATTTTCCACATTTGTACCTTAGCCCTCAGCTTCAAACACTTTTATCCCTGATAGCATTGTTTACACCCATGCTCAGAAAACAGACTTAAGGAACAAAAATAACCCATGATAACTGAACTACAATGAGATGGATGTTTGTAAACACCTCCCCTAGGGAAACCAAGGGGGTATCTACCATATGAAAAATGTGTCATAGGGGAAGGGAATTATAGGCAGAAATTAGGCTAATGAATCTCATAAAAGAAAAATTGTTTTAAATTAAATTGTTAAATTATTAAATTATTGACTCATTGTCTTAATTAAATTGCATGATGTTCCAGAATAACTTTTATAGCCATCAGGCATGAACTTCTATTCTGGGGTTTCTCGTGGGTCCTGTGGTTCTTCTTGGGAAGAGAAGGCCATAATGAAAAGGGTCAGAAATTTGTGCTTTTCTTTAAACTTTTTATTTAAATTCCAGTTAGTTAAAATATAGTGTAATATTAGTTTCAGGTGTACCATATATTGATTAAACCCTTCCATACAACACATGGTGTTCATCACAAGTGCACTCCTTCTTCCCCATCACCTATTTAGCCCACCCCCCCACCAACCTCCCCTCTGGTAACCATCAGTTTGTTCTCTATAGTTAAGAGTCTGATTCTTGGTTTGCCTCTCTTTCTTTCTTTTTTTTTTCACTTTTGCTCCTTTGTTTTGTTTCTTTAATCCCACATATGAGTAACATTATATGGTATTTGTCTTTCTCTGAGTGATTTATTTCACTTAGCATAACACTATCTAGCTCCATCCATTTTGTTGCAAATGACAAGATTTCATTCTTTTTTATTTATTTTATTTTTTAAGTTTTTATTTAAATTACAGTTAGTTAATATATATTGTAATATTAGTGTCAGGTGTACTATTTGCTGACTCAACACTTCCATACAACACACAGTGTCATCACAAGTTATAGATACCAATATCTCTATCTCTATCTATCTATCTATCTATCTGTATCAATAGTTGGTGGACACTTGGGCCATTTCCGTAGTTTGCTCTTGTAGATAATGTTGCTATAAACATTGGGGTACATGTATCCCTTTGAATTCGTATTTTTGTATGATTTTGGTAAATACTTAGCAGTACAATTGCTGGATTGCAGGGTATTTATATTTTTAACTTTTTAAAAAACCTCCATACTGTTTGTCACAGTGGCTGCACCAGTTTGCATTCCCACCAACAGTGCAAGAGGGCTCTTTTTCCTCCATGTCCTCCCAACACTTGTTGTTTCTTGCATTGTTGTTTTAGCCATTCTGACAGGTGTGAGGTGATATGTCTTTGTAGTTTTGATTTGTATTTACCTGATGATGAGTGATATTGAACATCTTTTTATGTGTCTGTTGGTCATCTGTATGTCTTCTTTGGAAAAATTTCTATTCATGTCTTCTGCCCATTTTTAGTTGGAGTATTTATTTTGGGGTTGTTGAGTTTGATAAGTTATTTATAGATTTTGGATACTACCCCTTTGTCAGATATGTCATTTGCAAATATCTTTTCCTATTCCATAGGTTGTCTTTTAGTTTTGTTGATTGTTTCCTTTACTATGCAGAAGCTTTTTATTTTGATGAAGTCCCAAGTGTTTATTTTTGCTATTGTTTCCCTTGCTATTATTTCCTTTTCTTACCCTATAGGAAGTTGTATGACTGAGACCAAAAAGTTTACTGCCTGTGTCTTTAATCCATTTTGAATTTACTTTGGTGTATGGTGAAAGAAAGTGGTTCATTTTCATTCTTTTGCATGTTGCTGTGCAGTTTTCCAAACACCATTTTTGAAGAGAATGTCATTTTCCCATTGGATATTCTTTCCTGCTTTGTGAAAGATTAATTGACCATATAGTTGTAGGTTCATTTCTGGTTTCTCTATTCTGTTCCATTGACCTATGTGCCTATTTTTATGCCAGTACCATACTGTTTTCATGATTACAGCCTTGTGACATAACTTGAAGTCTGGAATTGTGGTGCCTCCAGTTTGCTTTTCTTTTTCAAGTCTCCTTTGTCTATTTGGGGTCTTTTGTAGTACATTTTTTGTGGTACATATTTTGGGCTGTTTGTTCTGGCCCTATGAAAATGCAGGTGATAATTTTAAAGGGATTTCATTAAATATGTAGATTACTTTGGGTGGCATAGACATTTTAACTATATTTGTTCTTCTAATCTATGAGCATGGAATGTCTTTCCATTTCTTTGTGTCCTCCTCAATTTCTTTCAATATAGTTTTAAGAGTACAGGTCTTTCACCTCTTTGATTAGGTTTGTTCCTAGGCATCTTATGGGTTTTAGTGCAATTATAAATGGAATTGATTCCTTAATTTTTCTTTCTACTGTTTCATTATTGGTGTATAGAAATGTAACAGATTTCTGTACATTGATTTGTATCCTATGATTTTACCGAATTTGTGTATCAGTTATAGCAATTTTTTGGTGGAGTTTTCAGGTTTTCTATGTACAGTATCATGTCATTTGCAAATATTGAATGTGTTTCTTCCTTGCTGGTTTGGATGCCTTTTATTTCTTTTTGTTGTCTGATTGCTGTAACTAAGACTTCCAGTACTATGGTAAATAATTGGTGAGAGTGGAGATGCCTGTCTTCTTCCTGACCATAGAGGAAAAGCTGCCAGCATTTTTTTCCCATTGAGGATGATATTAGCTGTTGTTTTCTTGCATATGGCCCTTATCATTTTGTGTTAGGTTTCTTCTAACCCTACTTTGTTGAGGGTTTTTATCATGAATGAATGTTGTACTTTGTCAAGTGCATCTATTGAAAGGATCATATGGTTCTTATCCTTTCTTTTACTAATGTGGCACATCATATTGATTTGCAAATATTGAACCATGCTTGCAGCCCAGGAATAAATCTCTCTTGATCATGGTGAATGAGTCTTTTAATATATTGTTGGATTCAATTTGCTAGTAATTTGTTGAGAATTTTTGCATCCATGTTCATCATGGATATTGGCCTGTAGTTATCTTTTTTAGTGGAGTCTTCATCTGGTTTTGATATCAGGGTAATGCTGGCCTCATAGAATGAATTTGGAAGTTTTCCTTCCTTTTCAATTTTTTTTTTGGAATAATTTAAGATGATTAGGTATTAACTCTTCTTGAATTGTTTGGTAGAATTCACCTGTGAAGCCATCTGGCCCTAGACTTTTGTTTGTTTGGAGATTTTTGATTACCTATTCAATTTCTTTGGGTCTGTTCGGTTATTGGTCTCTTAAAATTCAAGTTTTCTATTTCTTTCTGTTTCAGTTTTGGCAGTATATGTTCCTAGAAATTTATCTATTTCTTCCAGGTTGTCCACTTTGTAAGCATATAGTTTTTCATTAATATTATTTAATAATTGTTTGTATTTCTGTGGTGTGGTTGTTATTTCTCCTTTCTCACTTGTGATTTTATTTATTTGGGTCCTTTTTCTTTTCTTTTTGACACATATGGCTAGGGTTTTATCAATTTTATTTATTCTTTCAGAGAACCAGATCCTGATTTCATTGATCTGTTCTACTGTTTTTTTGTTCATTTGTTTCTATATTATTTATTTCTGCTCTAATTTTTACTATTTCCCTTCCTTTGCTGGCTTTAGGCTTCATTTTGCTGTTCTTATTATAGTTCCTTTAGGTGTATTATTAGGTGGTTAATTTGAGGTTTTGTTTTTTTTTTTTGTTTTGTTTTTTTTTGTTTTGTTTTGTTTTAAGATAGGCTTGTATCTTCCTTCTTAGGACCACTTTTTGCTGCATCCCAAAAGTTTTGAATTATTGTTTTCATTTTCATTTCTTTCCAAGTATTTTTTTTTTTATTTTTTCTTTGATGCTCTGGTTGACCCATTCATTGTTTAGCAGCATGTTGTTTAACCACCATATATTTGTGTTTGTTCAAGTTTTTTTTTTTTTTTGGTTGACTTTAAGTTTCATGCTGTTGTGGTCTCTAAATATGCATGTGCGATCTCAGTTTGTTTGTATTTGTTTAGACCTTATTTGTGACCTAATATATTATCTATTCTGGAGAATGCCCCATGTGCACTTGAAAAGAATGTGTATTCTGCTGCTTTAGGATGGAAAGTTCTGAATGTATCTATTAAGTGCATCTGGTCCAGTGTGTCATTTAAAGCCATGTTTCCTTCTTGATTTTGTGCTTAGATGATCTGTCCATTGCTGTAAGTGAGGTGTTAAAGTCTCCTTGTATTATTGTATCATTATCAATGACTTTCTTTATGTTTGGGATTAATTGATTTATATATTTGGGTTCTTTCATACTGGGGACATAAATATTTACAGTTGTTACATCTTCTCTTTGTATTGTTCCCTTTATTATGATACAGTGCCCTTCATCTCTTGTCACAGTCTTCATTTGAAAGTCTAGTTTGTTATTACTTTCTCTCTCAAAAATAAATGAACACTAAAAAAATTAAAGGGGCACCTGGGTGGGTCAGTCGGTTCAGCGTCTGACTTCAGCTCAGGTCATTATCTCCCAGTTCATGGGCTCAAGCCCCGCATCGGGCTCTGTGCTGACATCTCGGAACCTGGAGCCTGTTTCAGATTCTGTGTCTCCCTCTTTCTCTGTCCCTCCCCCGCTTATGCTCTCTCGCTTTATTACAAAAATAAATAAACATTAAAGTCTAGTTTGTCTGATAGTAGTATTGCTGCTCCAGCTTTCTTTTAATGTCCGTTTGTATGATAAATGTTTCTCCATACCCTCACCTTCAATCTGCAGGAGTGTTTAGGTCTCAAAATAGTGTGTTGTAGGCAGCATAGAGATGGGTCTTGTTTTTTTTTTAGTCCATTCTCACACCCTAGTCTTTTCACAGGAGTGTTTAGTCCACTTATATTCAGAATAGTTGTTGATAGATATGTATTTAGTGCCATTTTGTTACTTGTTTTGTTATTGTTTCTGAAGATGTTCTCTGATCCTTTCTTGTCTTTTTGATTTTTGGTCTTTCCTTTCCATTCCCAAATTACTATTTAATATTTCTTGCAGGGATGGTTGACTGGTCACAAACTCCTTTAGTTTTGTCTGGGAAATGCTTTACCTCTTCTTCTATTCTGAGAAATTTGTGCTTCTTGCAAACCCAAATACACTGCTGTATTTCCAGAGCCCTTGTAAATACTATTGTATTTTCACCAGCAGATGTCAGTGTTTACACATAAAATAAAAGCAGCCCCCAAAGGATTATCATTATTATTTTCCTTTTCTTATTCTGAACAAATCAACTTTATTCACGTTTTTCACATAGAGCCTTATAATGTGATCATTTTTGTTCTGGAAAGTAATGATAATGTTTATCCCTTTAAAGAAAAACTGTATATGTGGAGGGACTGGATTACAAATGACACACACATTTCATATAATAAGTTACACTGTGAAACTCCTCATAAAATATTTTTGTTGAACACTTATTCTTTGCCTGAAACCAGCTTATGTAACAGGTTTGTCCTAAAACTGAAAAGCTAGTCCTCAAGGGTCTTAAAACCTCTTTTGGAGGGATGAGATTTAAAAAATAAAACAACTTAAGACTTCAGTTAATTACTAAAACTAAAAGCAATTGCCATATTGTTTCAAGAAGATGGGGTTTCAGTAGTGGCTGGAGCATATGGAAGCCTTTAGGGAAGGAAGCTCCAAGACAAAGAAGGTGAACTCACTGGTTGGAAATGGAAAGGTACTATGGGTTCTTTTGCTAAGAAAGTGAAAGAGAAAGAACTATTTCTGGAGAGTCCATTTGATGAAGTAGTGAAAATGAAATGGAGAAGGGTGGCATTATTACAGAATCTGGGAGTGAGAACAAGAATTCTTACAGTGGTAATTAGAAATAAGACTAAGACCCAGAGGGCATAAGAGAAACAATAGACTACCATGCTGCAGTACTGACAGGTAGTTACTATGGCTTCTTGTCTTAGTACACAGTCATGAGAAAGGTGATATGGGAAACAAAGTCAGAAAGAAATGGCAAAAAAAATTAAATTTCCTTATAACCTGCAGCCCATTGACAAATATTTGAGGCAGGAAGAGCAAATGTTTCTCCAGGAATTCCCTACTGTCTTTATGCTAATGCTTTGCTGGAGGGAAGAAAAACCTTAGCTTGACTATAGGTAGGCCTCCAGTATCCTATGAATCTTCTTTAGCATATGAAAATCTCATTGGAAACTTTCCCTTGACTTTACCTCTCCCAACTCCCCAGTATATAACCAGTCTCTCCTCAGGGTGCCAGGGCAGCTTTTTCTCACCACAGGTCTTGTCCCTGTGCTTTAATAAAATCACTTTTTTTGCACCAAAGGCATCTTCAAGAATTCTTTCTTGGTCATCAGCTCCAGACCCCATGAACCTCTCATCAGCCCCAAAAAACCTCATCAAAGGAGTCAACACATGGTCAGGCAACAAAATAGAAGACTTGAGGTCAGAGTTGTTTCCAGAAACTCTTGGACATATGGCTGCTGCAAGTATATGGAGAAAAGAGTAACTTGAATCTTTTGATCTTGAGTGACAGGTAAGTGATGGTATTGCCACTGACAGAAATGGAAAGCCTGGGAAGGGAGGTTGGCTTGGATGGGATGTTGTCAAGTACAGTGTGATCCATGTTGTTGAAACTGATATGGGCCAGGCTGGAAGAGATCTGGAGGCATGAAAGGTGAGAAGGTGGAAGCTGGACCAGAATCAGGCTAGGTGTAGAAACAATAATAGACTAGAGAAAGAGGAGGTACCACTTCTCAGCAAATGCCCACAGTTAACAGGTGATCCCAGAAAGGAGAAGAGTCATCAGAAAAGAGATTCAGGGTGGGAAGCTGAAAGAAAAGAAAACCAGAAGGGAGGAGTTTCAGGAAGGAAGGGAAGCAAACATTGAGAAAGATCTCAGGGAGATCAAGGAGCCAGACACCACCACCAGGTTACTGAGTTTGATAAGATATCTTCTTTGTCTGTTTGAGAAACTTTGACCTTACTCAAAATGGATTATAATTGGCCTCCTGCTTCCCAGGTGTAAATGCCCAATAGTATTTAAATATTATAAAAGATCAGCATTGAATAACAGTTAAGATTCCTTCCATTCTGAGTTCTTTTGAATATTCTCAAAGTGCTCTGAGATTAAAGATGTCAGGTTTGTTGTCCTACCCAAGCCTGAGGGTATAAAGTATGAGCCCAGGAAGGACAGGCTAAACATTAGTTCTTGTTGCAGGCTGTAGCAATAGCAGTAGCAACTAATATTTCATAGGACTTTTAGTGGATGACAGCTTGGGTTTTTACTTTGGGTTTTGATGCTGTTTCTTCTGCTTGCTAGCTGAGAGTGGGAGCTTAAATACTGGTAGGTGCTCACACAGTAGAGATTCTGTGACAAGATGGTGCCAAGAGCCAAAACTACTTCAGAGAGACAAGCACATCTGTTGAATTTGGTGTTCGTTAGAGAGAGAAAATTGAAAACAAACTCTGGATTACTAGATCCTAAGTTAAACTTGATTGCAAAAGTCAAATGAAACACTGTTCATGAAAATAACTTGCACTCTGTTGTGCATTCTATTAAATAAGGCATTGTAATTTAGCAATACTAAATAAGAGGTCCAAAAACATTCCAGGTATGAATTAGGACATTCTAAATAAATATATGAAGTCTACAACAGCATCAGTGACATGATATTACTTTGTGGGAAAAATTACACACCATGAATCAGGAATGATTTATGTGCCTTTTGATCATTATGATGATAATCATCGTGACTGTGATAATTGTTTCCCAATGCTTCATTTATCAAATGGCCCACCAGTCCCTTTGTGCTAAGAGCTGCCTGGTTTGGGTTGCATGGAGTCTCATCCATAAGGCTCATTCCACCTCCCAGAACCCTGAGTCACAGATCCAGCTACTTTTGGTATGAAGGTTTCTTTAACACTCCCATTACTCCCAGACATTTGTTGCATAGAATTTGCCTTATAGAAGAGACTGGCCATACCAATTCTCTTAGAGCCTAGAACTCGAGGACCTAGGGACACATAGTGTAGGAAAATTTACATTCAGGAATGTGTCATCCACCTACTTGGCTCTGGTCCTTGCTACTATCAATATAATTTATTGATCACTTACATGTCAAGAACTGTGCTACACGCTTTACATACATTAGTATGTAAATACTATATACTATACTACTATGAGGCAGACGTTATTTCCCCCTGACTATAAGGAAGAGAACACTGAGGCTAAGAGAGGTTAAACAACTTGCCTAACATCCCACACTACTTAGTAACAGAACCAGGACTTGAAGACAGATGGCTTGTCTCTGAAGATCTTGTACTTAAACCCTTCTCTACACTAAGAGTATAGGAATACTTCATATTCATAAGAGGGCTCTGAATCATTATTCAGGTTTCCTGATTTCTACCAGAGTGATAGAATTCTTTCCCCTGTCCCCACCTACCTGTCACCACCTACCTGCAATAATTTTACTGAAGAAAGGCATCCATTTTCATTGCTGAATGGAAGACACAGGGTAGGTACTCAAAAGATACTGGAAAAAAATACTTGTTGAATGAATGTGTGCCTGTATGTTTCCTGTGGGTCATCAAAGAGTCTTCAACCATTTGGAAACCAACAAGTGAAGTTTAGGTGATTCTCATTGTACAGATGAAACACTGAACTACACAGAATACCACTTTGAAGGCTCATTACTCTTCATTGAGTACGAAGAGCATGAGCTGGGAAGGGGCAGAGAGAGGGAGACAGAGAATCCGAAGCAGGCTCCAGGCACCGAGCTGTCAGCACAGAGCCCGACATGGGGCTCAAACTCATGAACTGTGAGATCATGACCTGAGATGAAGTCATACACTAAACTGACTGAGCCACCCAGGCACCCCAAGATGTAATGAATTCTTAAGCCCAGAGGTTCTTTCCAACTTCTTATCCTTGCTACATTTATATCACGAGAATTTATAGCCAAAATCCTTCAGCTTGAACCCCTCTGCACACCAGTCATAGTTTCACCATTACTTCTTGGAAGCCCTAAACATCCCTCTACCAATCAGTTACCTGTCATACTTGCTGCTGCTTTTTGAAACTCTGAAAAAGCAACTTAAAAAAAATTAAATCCAAGTTAGTTAACATATAGTGTAATAATAATTTCAGGAATAAAATTTAGTGATTCATTACTTACATGTAACACCCAGTTCTCATCCCAGAAAATGCCCTTCTTAATGCCCATTGCCCATTTAGTCCATCCTCTCAACCCAAGAACCCGCCACCAACCCTCAGTTTGTTTTCTGTATTTAGAGTCTCTTATGGTTTTCCCCGTTTTTATCTTATTTTTGCTTCCCTTCCCCTATGTTCATTTGTTTTATTTCTTAAATTCCACATGAGTGAAATCATATGATAGTTGTCTTTTTCTGACTTATTTCACTTAGCATAACACACTCTAGTTCCATCCATGTTGTTGCAAATAGCAAGATTTTATTATTTTTGATGTCTGAGTAAAATTCCATGGAATATATTATATATGTATATTATTTATTATATAATATATAATATAAAATATATAAATATATAAATAAATATACAAAATATAAATATATGTGTGTAAAATATACACATATATAATATAATATAATATAATATAATATAATATAATACCTCTTCTGTATCCATTTATCAATCAATTGACATTTGGATTGTGTCCATACTTTGGCTGCTGTTGATAGTGCATGTGCCCCTTTGAATCAGCATTTTTGACTCTTTTTTGGATAAATAACTAGAAGTGCAATTGCTGGATCATAGGGTAGTTCTATTTTTAATATTTTGAGGAACTTCCATACTGTTTTCCAGAGTGGATGCACCAGTTTGTATTTCCACCAGCAGTGCAAAAGGGCTCCCTTTTCTCTAACTCCTTGACAACATCTGTTTCCTGAGTTGTTAATTTTAGCCATTCTGACAGGTATGAGGTGATATCTCATTATGGTTTTGATTTGTGTTTTGCTGATAATGATTAATGTTGAGCATCATCTTTTCGTGTGTCTGTAACCATCTGGATATCTTCTTTGGAGAAATGTCTATTCATGTCTTTTGCCCCATTTCTTCACTGGATTATTTGTTTTTTGGGTGTTGAGTTTGATAAGTTCTTTATAGTTTTGGATAATAACCCATTACCTGATATGTCATTTGCAAATATCTTCTCCCATTCCATTGGTTGCTGTTTAGTTGTACCGATTGTTTCCTTTGCTGTGCAGAAGCTTTTTTATCTTGATGAGGTCTCAATAGTTTATTTTTTGCTTTTATTGCTCTTGCCTCTGGAGACATGTTAAGTATGAAGTTGTCACGATTGAGGTCAAAGAGGTTTTTGCCTGTTTTCTCCTCAAGGATTTTGATGGCTTCCTGTCTTACGTTTAGGTCTTTCATCCATTTTCAGTTTATTTTTGTGTATAGTGTAAGAAAGTGGTCCAAGTTCATTCTTCTGCATGTCACTGTCCAGTTTTCCCAACATTATTTGCTGAAGAGACTGTCTTTTTGTATTGGATATTCTTTTCCGCTTTGTCAAAGATAAGTTGACCATATGTTTGTAGTCCATTTCTGGGTTCTCTATTCTGTTCCATTGATCTATGTGTTTGTTTGTGCCAGTACCATACTGTATCTTGATGATTACAGCTTTGTAATACATCTTGAAGTCTGGGACTGTGCTGCCTCCAGCTTTGGTTTTCTTTTTCAACATTACTTTGGTTATTTGGCATCTTTTCTGGTTCCACACAAATTTTAGAATTGTTTGTTCTAGCTTTGTGAAGAGTGCTGGTGTTATTTGGATAGGAACTGCTAACTGCGTATCCATTGTGGAAAGCCGTGTTCTTGATTCAGTTCACTTCTTGTATCCTATGAGGAACGAGTCTTTTTTTTTTTTTTTAAGTTTCTTTTCCCTGGAGGCCACGCATATGTCTTTCCTTATTTGAATGTTAACAACATTCTACTCACATACAGCCAGGGAGAAGTCCATAAACTGATCCTATCTCAGAGAACAGGGCTCAACAAGTGATCAGAGAGTGTTGTAAGTGGATTGATGACCATACCTGTCCCTGAGATTACTGGACCCTGCCTCCTGGGAAGAAATTGTTATTTCCCTGTCCTGCAGCACTTAATGTTTTGTTGGTATTTAATCAGTGTCAGTTTACACCTACAGGATGCAAAGATGATGTCAGCTTTCCCCACAGAATGTTCAAAGTTCTCTAGTTATAGCTCCAGATTTTTATTCCAAGCAACCCTAAGGACTATAAGACTCCTCAATATAATACAGTTGACATGACAATTGTTCACTAAGTATTAGACATATTTATTGTCTTGGAAGAAATATGCTTTTCTTTCAATAAAGAGGTGAGTGTGAGCAGTTTCCTCTGCTCAGAAAGTAAGGAAGCCTATTTGGCCTTGATCTGTTTCCTTGTTCTTATCACAGGATGACAATCTCATGTTTGTGGGTTTTCATGTCCACTGATGATGGAGCAGTTAAGGGTAATGATTGAAAATTTTGGCTTTCAAGTCAGACAGAATTGTGTTGAAATCCTAGCTCAAATTCTGCATTTTCCACTGACTCACTCTCTAAAACTTAAAAACTCCAAAAATAGATCTGTGCATTAGTTTGCTCAACTGAAAAGGGGAGAGAACGATGCCTACCTCTCAGGGTAAAGAGTGTCAAGCCCATTGGGGTTGCACAGTTGGTAGTCATACGTGTTAACACCAATTTTATGGTTTTCACATTGAGTGGGTGTGTAAGAGGTCTGGTGTCATTAGTACCAGAGTGGAAATGACAGAATCCCAGAGTAAATCCTCTTCAGTTGGCATAATTGATACTAAATATTAAATGCATATTAAATATTTGACCAGAGATAAGAAGTCTATGGTTATGAATGCCACAGCTCTGATAATTTAGCCTATGAGTGTGTAGCACTTTGAGGCAACATTTCTTTTGTTTAAAACCCCATGTACTCAATTTACATTCAGAAAAAGGTTGTGGAATCATCCAGACCCACTACTAACATGAAATTGGGATGCCAGCAAGCCAATGTTTTTGTGAGAATGTTGGGCTATTAATCATAAAAAAGCAAAAAAAAACCCACTTTTATATATAGCAAACTGCTAAGCAGATAATAAAGACCCCTTTCAGAGCTTGTATTTTTTTTTTTTTTCACAGAAAAGTGCTTGGCTTTTATAATGATTTTCCAGATGAAATAAAAAACTACACAAGTACCTGAGCCCTAAGTGTTTGTGGTTTTTAGACCAATGTCCTCAACATCAACTAGCCCCCACAGGATGGAGTGCAAGATGTAGAATAACCCTGTAAAGAGAGGCCAGCACATGGCTGGCTCACATTAACAGCTGACTGGGTACATGAAATACCTTTAGATTGGAAATGAGTGAGTAACCCCAAGGAAGCCCAGGTGAGCTATTATGCCTTCCTCTGAGAGCTTCTGACAAGTCCTAGGCCACCTCCTTCCCTCCACCACTTAGTCAGACCCCCCTTTTCTGTTCCTTATAGAGGTGGATGCTGCCTCCTCTTTGGGGAGACAATGGATCATGAAAGTCCACTTTTGCTTAGTCTCTGCTAGGAGGATATCTAAGCTCTTCAATATCCAGGGGCTGAGCTTTTTCAGTTTCTGGATAGAACAGGCACTTAAATATTCATGGAATGCATGAATGATTTCTTTTTTTTTTAATTTTTTTTAACATTTATTTATTTTTGAGACAGAGAGAGACAAAGCATGAATGGGGGGGGGCAGAGAGAGAGGGAGACACAGAATCGGAAGCAGGCTCCAGGCTCTGAGCCACCAGCCCAGAGCCCGACGCAGGGCTTGAACTCACGGACCGCGAGATCGTGACCTGAGCCGAAGTTGGATATTCAACCGACTGAGCCACCCAGGCGCCCCGCATGAATGATTTCATGTATGCGTTTGGACCTCTAGCAAATGGAAGATGTGGTATGCAGAAAAATCAATGCCAAAACATACCCACATCCTAATCCCTGAAACCTGTCAATTATACTGTTATTTACAAAAAGTCTTTTTGGAGATGATTGAGTTGAGGTTCTTGAGATGGGAGATTATCTTGGATTATCACGCTATGACATGTATTCTCATAAGAGGGAAGCAGAGCAAAATTTATAGACAGAAGAGAAGTTGGTGCAAAAATGGAGGCAGAGATTGGAGTAATGCTGCCATAAGCCAAGGATTGCCAACAGCCACCAGGAACAGGAAGAGATACTCCCCCAAAGCCTCTGAAAGGAGCATGACCTGCTGACTCTGATTTTGCCCCAGTGAGACTGAGGTAGTACTTCCAGCCTCTAGAACTGTGAGGAATAAATTTCTGGTGTAAGTCACAAAATGTGTGGTTATTTGTTAAAACGGTCATAGGAAATGAATACTGAAGGTGGCTAATTTATCCTTGACAATCAAACTTCACCTTGATCTTAAAATGTCAGAAAAACTAGCATAAGATGCTTGTGTCCCATACAGGTGTTACAGGGGTGACAACTACATTCTAGTCACATCTTTTCACTCAGAGGAAAATATTTTAAAATATATATTTTTTAATTATTATAAAAGCAAATGGTAAAGTATAAAAAGCTAAAAGTAAATGTGCCCTTCACTCTCACAGGTCAGTCCTCGTGTGTGTGTGTGTGTGTGTGTGTGTGTAGCCTTTCTGTATGACTAGCTTGGGCTTCCTTACAGTATGGTGGTCTCATGCTGGTTGGACTTCTTATACAGCATCTGGCTTCTCCCAGAGCAAAAAGCAAAAGCTGCCATTCCCTCTTAACTCCTGGACTTGATAAGAACTTCACTTTCACTGCCTCATTGGTGAAAACAGTCACAAGACCAGGTAAGACTCAAGAGGAGAGGGGAAAAATCCTTTGTCTCTTATTGAGAGTGTCAAGGCCATATTGAAGAAGAGCATATGAGATGGGAGATATTATTGTGGAAATGGTTGAAAACACTGTAGAACAGGTGATTAGCCATGCACAAAAACGGTTATCATATGAAAAGAAAGAAATGTTGGAAAAGGGGTAGAGTTTGTGGGACTGACATATTACTTCCAGTTTGCAGAATTGAAGACAGAAATTGATGGAGGGTGCATTTAAATTGGTTTGGTGGGTAGGTGGCATTTGACATATGCATGTAAGGAGATACAGGTTCCAAGAGCACAGTGTGAATGAAGGCCAGAGTAAGGGTGGAGTGTGCGCATGCGTGCGTGTGTGTGTGTGCATGTGTTTGTGGGGGTGTTAATCAAAGATATAGCAAGAAGAGGGTTGAAGGACTGTGGGGTGGTTTATTTTTAACCAAAATATAAAACATGGAGCAGAGGTAACTGATTAGACTGGCTTTCTTTGGCACCAGGAGAACAGGCACATGTTGGTTCCAGGGATTGCAAGAGGGGTAGAGATGAAGACTGGGTTTCTCTCCTTGAGTCCCATGGAGCACTGGGAACAGCTTCCTCTTCCACAACTGTTGCCAGGCAGAGGTACATTTCTGAGTTCCTTGGCATTGCCCTTGGCCCCAAGATGAGAGAGTGGGCTCCTGCCCAGGAGCCAGTCAAGTCTCCTCCCAAACCTCCTTCCAAGCCCTCTTCTGGTGCTGCATCTGTGGGGCGGGCACAGCTGTGATGGCAACACTGCAGTAATTATGGGAAGAATATGTTCATGAGCAGATGACTGTGATTAACTTGCTTTTTCTGTTGGCTGTCAAGTCCAGACAGCACTTGTTGGAAAAGATAATTAAATCAGAATCAGATGCCTGCAGTAAATATTTTATTCAAAACCCTACACCACAATAGAGGAAGTTGACCTTGAAAGCCAGCTGTAAATTCCCACCTTTTTCTGAAGCCTGAGCCCAACTCAGGGGATGAGCTGGAGTCTGCTCAAATGAGCTCCTTGTTAAGCAATCAAGGGTGTATGTCATGCATATTAACATTATTAATGCTAGAGGATTAAAGTAATACTTATCTGCTCCCTCAAGAGTGGAGAAAACTTGAGAAGTGTAGAATCCAGAGCAACAAGGCAGCCCAGCCTCTCTCTGCGTCTCTGTTTGCTCAGGTTCAGCTCTGAGTGGCTGATGACTCTGCTCCCTCAATCGAGGCTGTCCCCATGTCATCAAGAGTTGCTGCCTCTCTGATACACATTTCTCACTTGTTGTATGTAGCAAGCCATGGTCTTGATGCTAACTTGGATGATAAGCGCCCATGACAAATCCTGTCACATTCCTTTTCTTCATGTGATGCATTCACCATGATGCATCTTACAGAATGGGAAACTGGAAACTGCGTGGGTGAAAAGTGGATATTTGTTTGGGGTCCTGACAGTAGTTTTCTTTAAGAACTTTCTATGAGGAAAAGATTTGTAAAAAGAAGCCAACATGCCCTACCACACCTTGCTCCTAAGATGCCAAATACTGCTACCATCCTCACAATTCTTGTTCTTCTCTCATGCCTGGAACCTAGAGAGGGACAGGAACTTATCTACTGTCCTTTTTTTTTAGCAATGGAGAAAAGATACTTAAAGCCATCTTTAAGATACTTAAAGATACTTAAAGTCCATCTATCAGACAGAACCAGGACCTGGCAGTCTCCAATTCACATTGTGGGACCTCCTTTTTCTCTACATATGTAGGAGTCAGATAGGTTTGCCTGGGGGAACTTATGAAGCCTCCATGATCAATATAACTTGCTTTCAAGTATCCCAAACACTCAGCTAATGTTTCACTTCCCTGGACAGGCCCTGTGACTTCTTTATGAATCTGAAACATTTTTTTAAAGTTTATTTATTTTGAGAGGAGTGAGGGGAAGAGAGTGAAGGATAGAGAGAATCCCAAGCAGGCTCCATACTGTCAGCACAGAGCTCAATGCAAGTCTTGATCCCATGAACCGTGAGATCATGACCTGAGCCAAAATCGAGTCAGATGTTTAACGAATGGAGACACCAAAGTGCCCTTATATATCTGAAGCATTTAAAAAAAATTTAACTTTTTTTTTACTATTGAGAAACAGAGAGAGACAGAGCATGATCATGGGAGGGACAGAGAGAGGGGGAGGCACAGAATCTGAAGCAGGGTCCAGGTCCTGAGCTGCCAGTACAGGGCTCTATGCAGGACTCGAACTCACAAACTGCAAGATCATGACCTGAGCCAAAGTTGGATGCTTAACTGACTGAACCACCGAGGAGCTCCTGAAGCATTTTATTGGAGAAATATGGTGACCTCTTTAAAAGACATCTCATCAGTATCTCTTTTCAAATTGTTTTCTGTAGGTTCCTGAAGTATGACTCACAGTGCACCTCCTATCTCCTCAACTGTACCCCATTCAAGTGTCCACAGTCCATCCAACCACCCTCCATTTTCCTCACAGTGAAATAAAGCCTGTCATTTGATGTTTGAGAAGCCAAGCATGGAGGCCTCTGACTGTCTCTTGCACTCCTTCTTGCCTTTCATACATTTCTTGTCTGCTTTTAAAATTCTTAGACAGTGGTCTTTTTATCTCAAGAAATCTTAGTTCCTTCTGTCTCCGCAGAGGAAGTCATCTTTAAAAACAAACTGAAACAAAACCACTTGGGAGGGTGAGCGTGCTGAGAGAAGGGAGATCTGGAAGCAGCAGAAGGGCCGGAACTTCCTTTGAGTAAAATATGGGAGCTGTGATTAGAGGAGACCAGCCTGGCTGGCCTGGGGCTGAACCTACCTGGCACCTGTCTATGGTGGGGGGTGGGAGAGACTGCAGGGGCAGGGCTGGCAGGAGGTTGAGTCCAGTGTGAGAAAGGGAGTTGGTGCCTAAAGACATTTTGGATACCTGGATACAGCATTACCTATGAGTAGGGAGGACGATCAGAGTCACCTGCTGGTGGGAAAGGGAGCCCCCACTAAATGTCAAAGGAGAAAATTACTGTCCCTGCAGTATTTTTTTCTTTTTTATTTTCTTGTGGTGTTTTTAAAACAATTTGAACATTTCATAAGGTGAGCAAGCCCCTGGCTGATGAGGACTCCTCCTTAACTAAAGTTTAATCAGTCCTCTCTAAGCACTTTTTTCCATAAGACCTCAACCTTGGCCCTGGCCTTGGCTTACCTAGCCCAATTTTAGCAAGAAATTCTGCTAAGTCAGTTTAGTGAGAGCCTCTCTGCTCTTGACACTCAGCTGTTTCTCATTCCTCCTTCCTTAATGCCTAACCAAGTTCCCCTTAGTAATTTCCCATCTACCCTCTCACCCTGCTTCTTGGCTCTAAATCCCCATTCATCCCTTTTATATTCAGAGTTGAAATCAAGCTCTTTCTCTAATTGCAATAGTCTTAAATTAAATCTTCCTTGATGTTTTAACAAGTGTCAGAAAAATTTCTCTTTAACATGGCTCAGTACCTAATACTCCAGAGGCCACATTAATGTAATTCTTCTCCCTATTCAGTTGAATTTATGTATTTATTTTTCTTCTGTTTCTTACCCTGTTTGCCTCCAGCAGGCACAATTTAGAGCCATTCCAATTTTGAATGGAGGTATATTTGACCAGTTCCCAAGAGATGATCACTGTATACCTGTCTTAGTCAATTTTGGCTGCTGTAACAAGATACCATAGACTGCATGGCTTAAATAACATAAATTTATTTCTCCAGTTCTGAATGTTAAATGGTCTAAAATCAAAGCACAGGCAGATTTGGTGTCTGGTTGTTTCAGACTTTGAGTCTAGAGTTCCCTTTGGTCCAGCAAGAGAGTGGATGCAGAATGGAATACAAGAGAGGCTAATGTATGAGAGGAAACAGGAGCCCCAAGTAAGTGTCCTTGCTCTGTATTTATTAGGATCAGAAGATTTACAAACGTGATGGACGTGCAAAAGGAAACAATAAAACAATGATCATTAACTCATGTGCATGAGAGAAAGGGAGTTTTGAAGGTATGCAGTGTTAGGGATTAGGGTCAATACAAATCAAAGATCCTGGCACTGAGCAGACAGCAGTTTACTGAAGGCACCAGGCACCATGTCTGTTTATCTTAACTTTTCTAGGGACTAAGATAGAGCATGCTACTTCAGGGTTAACAAGACATTTTTCTTGCTAATTAGCCCCCTGGACGTTTTTGCCCTGCTGAGGGGGCTTTCTGCTTCTACTTGTTTTTGGATGCTTTCATCCGGTGAAAGTGGCTTTCCATTTTATGCCTTGTTCTACAATGGGGGCGCTTTTGCCCTGTGGTGGCTTTTTTACCCTAAGCCTTGTTAACCCATTGGTGCAAGCTTAGGGAATTCTTTTTTTTAATTTTTTTTATGTTTATTTATTTTAGGGAGAGAGAGAGATAGAGAGAGAGAGAAACAGTGTGAGTGGGGAAGGGGCAGAGAAAGAGGAAGACACAGAATCTGAAGTAGGCTCCAGGGTCTGAGCTGTCAGCACAGAATCCAAACTTGGGGCTTGAATTCATGAACGGTGAGATCATGACATGAGCCAAAGTTGGTCGCTCAACCGACTGACCCATCCAGGCCCCTATGGGAATTCTTAAACTTATTCCTTATATCTGGTGAGGACTCAATTCCTGGTTTGCAGATTACTTCATTCACATTGTATCCTCACATGAAAGGAGAGCAGTAAGTGTAAGGAAGTTCTCCTATTTCTTGTAAGGACATTAATCCCTTGATTAGTGACTAGGTTCTGCCTTCATGACCTAAGTACTCCCCAAGGGCCTCACTTCATAATGCCATCATATTGAGGATTAGACTTTCAACATATGAATGGGAGGGGAGACACAAATATTCAGTCTATAACAGTGCTTTTCTTATCCATATCAGAGGCATTCAACTGTAACACAACTGGAATATTTCTCTGGATTGATCTCTCTTTCTTTGAGCATGGTACACTCTTCGATATAAAGAGCACTGTGTGATCCCTTAAAATTGCTAGAATAAAATGGATAGTTAAATGATATTACTGCCTATCAACCTTCTGAATTAGGACCTGGCATTTAAAAGCTAGCTGGAATATGTCACATTTGGAAATTTCTCTTGTGAAATTCAGTGACACCATATGAGTGCATGCTTCACATTAATTACCAGCATCTTGTACTTTTTAAGATGCAGCAAGTTATTGGATGACAAATTGGGAATACATTTCTTTGATTTGGAAGAACTCATTTCCTACCCAAGTGAATGAGTTTAATGTTAGAGATTGTAACTAATGAGTTTTACTGAATTTACCAGTCAATGGGAAAAATATTATTTACTACAGACAAGAACTGTGACCCAGGTATGTTATTTACGAGGTAGTGGCTGAACTTTGTATCACAGTTAGGAAAAATTATACACAAAAGAAAAAATATTTTCCTAATTTTCAATTCTGAAATCAGCTGACAGTATGAAAAATAAAAGGTGGTACATACAGCTTTCTCCTCACATTGGGTGTCCATGCTCAACTGCATATAGACTTCGATGGAGGCCTACTGTAAATTCAGGATGCACAAAAGCCCCTGTTACTGTTAGCCCCAGCTTTTAAAGGACAGTTCAAAATTACACTATTGTTCCAGCATAATTATTGATAGTGCCGTTTAACTCTCAAAAACATCCTGTATTTGCTGATTTTAAATCATGGAGTCACCCTAAGTATAGCACGTTGATAAAGATGTGATTTACTTCACTATACAGAGTCTTCTTCAGGTGGATTCAGGAATATCTTTTCTCATCTTCTTAGTTATAAGACCAAGGATGTTTCTTCCATTTCTTGGTAGCAGTTTTGTCATTGTTTTAAGGACAGAAAGATTCAGGTAAGTAATCAAATTTCTATTTTTGCATTGAAGTTATTGGAAACTCCAGCCCATTTCTAGTAATTCTTCAGGTCTACCTTACACGTATTTTTTTTTATCATCTCACTCCATTTGCTCCAAATTCTTCCTTTTGTGTTTGTAGCATTGTTTGTAATTTGTAAGATTCCTTTGAATAAACATTGGAACAAGGCAATTATAAATTAATCAATATGGCTGAAACACTAAGTGCTCTTTGTAGCTTTTTGGAAACCCTAACTTATTTGCTTTTAAAGCCATCATAGGCTGCCACATTTACAATAAAAAATCACATTGTTTCTTGTTTTTTAAAGTCAACAATGGACTTCTGATCCCAGGAAGATGGAGTAGGCATACTTTTATCCCTCTTTCTCCCAGTGACTACAAATAAAACCCGTGGACATTATATATAAAGCATACATAAGAAGACTCTTAAAGGTGTAAGGAGTAGGATAGACCTGATAGTGACACAGGGAACAACATGGTGGTGAGTTTTTAGGGTTTCTTGTCTCACATATCCCAGAATTAAAGCTAAAGAATTCACAACCTGAAAACTCCAAAGGATGTACACACACCACTGCCTCTCCATCCCCCAAAAGGGCCTGCTCTCTAGTCAAAGGATCCAAAGAGAGGCATCCTAACAAAGCAGAAAATATTCAGGTAGCACCTGCTCCACTATAGACAAATGTCATGGAAAAACTGTGCCCTACCCCTTATCATTCCAACAGAGGCCTAGTGGAGAGCATAGACTTCCAGCTTTCTAAGGCTGTAATAAAGGACATCAACACCTACAGACTGGTGGTGTTAGTAGGGAATGGAGATGTCCATTCCCTATAGGTGATAATGAGCACCCCCTCTAAGGACATGTAAATGGAAGCCTAGTAGGAGCTCAGATTCCCATCCTTACTCAGCAGTAACATTTCTATCACTTTTCCTTCATACATTTTACAGAGGAAGCCATCTAAAAGAGAGTTTTAAACAAGATGCAAAGTGTCATAATAACCAAAATATCCAAGTTCCAACTGAAAATCATTCATCAGACCAAGAAACAGAAAGACCTCAAATTAGCAAAAAGACAACACCAAGAGGACAATAAACGTATGTTAAAATTATCTGACAAAATTTTTAAAGAAGGTATGATAAAATGCTTCAAAGAGCAATTATGAACAGTCTTGAAAAAGTGAAAAAAAATGGACACTCAAAAAATGAAAAAAAAAATCTTAGCAAGGGAAAAGAACTATAAAGAACCAAATAAAAATGTGGATCAGAAAAAATACAATGAATGAAATAAAACATTCAATGGATCAGCTCAACAACAGAAAAGAACAGAGAGAAGAAAGAATCAATGAATTGAAGCAAAATAGAACTATTTCCCAATAGGAAGAAACAGAGAAAATAGATGAAAAAAACAAAAAAAACTCAAAGAACAAAACAGAGAATCAGGGCTCTAAAGTACTATAAAATCTAATATTTGTGTCATTAGAGTGCCAAAAGAGAGGAGAAAAAAGAGCAGGATTAAAAAATAATTTAAGGAGGAGGAGCCAAGATGGCAGAACAGCATGGAAGTTTTTTGTGTGTCTTGCATCCATGAAATACAGCCAGACCAACACTAAACCATCCTACATACCTAGAAAACTGATTGGAGGATTAACACAACAATCTGCACAACCCGAACAACAGAATTCAGCAGGTACGTGGCACAGAGAGGTGAACTTTGGGAGTGAGAGGCATAGGAAAGGAGGTGCTTTTGCAAGCAGAGAGAGGACAGAGACTGGGGGGAGGGGATAATATGGGAAAAGCAACCCTCCTCAAAACAGACGGAGAGAAAGTGGAAAATTGGAAACAACCTCAGGTACTAAACTAAAAAGAGAGAAAGGAGAAAGGAGAGGGTTTAAATTCCATTAAGACTGTAAACAAAGGGAGTGCAAAGTCTGCAACTCTACAGCTCGATACCTGATGGTGCTCTGGTAGGAAGGGAAAATCCCTAGGAACAGAGTGGGGTCTGCAAGGTTCTCATGCCACACGAGGAAAGGCAGTTCCACTGCTGGAAGGACATTTGGTAGAGACTGTTGAAGCCACATGGTCCCAGCAAACCCCAGAAAATGGCCACATTCACTGGTGCTGGAACAAGTGCATTAAGTGTGAAGCCTGGTGCCAGATGTGTGTTGTGATTTTCCATAATCCCTGAAACACTGCTGCTACACTATCTCACAAACTTTTTCTGGGGCAGGCAGGTGTCTGGCCATTTCTCGGGGCACCAGCAGCAGGGGCCAGAAAACCTTCCTGGGTGCAGCTGACATTGGGCCATTGTTCATTCGGCCATTGCTCAGTATGATCCTCCCACAAAGGGGCAGAACGGGTCAAAGCTGCAGTCCTTCAGAAGTAAGGGGCCAGGGAAAACAGCCACATCTGAGACAAAACTTGGGAGAGAGGTACAGCCTGGGGCCTGGTCACAGAGAAGGAAAAAGTGGGGAGTAAACCAAAGCTGAAGACAGAGGAAGAGTACGTGATTGCTGTTCTGGGAGAACAGACTGGGTAGCTGGGTGGCACCATTTTCACCACTCCCACACATGCACATACACACCTACAAGCGCGATAAAACTCCACCCCAGTAGGCGAGCAGAGCCATCTAGTGGAGAGCAGGGCCGCTACACTGAGCCCCGCACAACTGGGCCAACTTCTCTTCCAAGAACACAAGTATCACCACTGGCTTAGTTTATGGACTATAAAGCACTACATAGACTGACTTCTAGGGGAAAACAAAGGAATTTAAGTCCTATTTCAACCTGTTAGCAGGTCCATCTATTCAATTTTCTTTCTTTCTTTTCTCTTTTACACTTCTTTTCTTTTTTATGAATACAGAAAGAGAAAAAACTCATTTTTATTTTCAATTTTTATTAAAAATATTTTTCTTTAATTTTTATTAGTATATTTTTTACTTTTGCATAATTTTTTTCAAATCCTATTTTACTTCCATTATTTTATGTTAGTCTACTACAGTGTATTCACCTTTTCAAACAATTTCCTTTTTTTTTCTTTTTCTTAAACTTTTTTCTCTTTTTAATTTCATTTCTTTTTCCTGAACACAGGAAAAGATTCATATTTATTTTTAATTTTTATTAATTTTCTAAAATTTTTCTACTTTATTTTTTACTGTTGTGTATATTTTTTTAAATTCTATTTTACTCCCATCATTTCATTTTACTCTACTTCAGTGTATTCATTTTTTAAAATTCTCAAATGATTTCCTCCCTGCCCTTTTTTTTGCTAATCTGTCAAACCACTTTCAACACCCAGAACACACACCTAGAATCTAGCATCATTTATTCTACTTGTGTGTGTGTGTGTGTTTAATTTTTTAAATTCTTTTTTTATTTTAATTTTTTTAATTTTAAATTTTCTACCTCATTAATTATTTTTCTCCCTTCAAAATGACAAAATGAAGGAATTCATCTGAAAAGAAAGAGCATGAAGAAACGACAGCCAGGGATTTAACCAACACAGATACAAACAAGATGTCTGAACCAGAATTTAGAATCACGAAAATAAGAATATGAGCTGGAATCAAAAATAGATTAGAATCCCTTTCTGGAGAGATAAAAGAAGTAAAAAATAGCCAGAGTGAAATTAAAAATGCTATAACTGAGCTGCAATCACAGACAGATGCAGTGGCGGCAAGGATGGATGAGGCAGAGCAGAGAATCAGCGATATAGAGGACAGACTTATAGAGAATAATGAAGCAGAAAACAAGAGGGAGATTAAGGCAAAAGAGCATGATTTAAGAATTAGAACAATCAGGGACTCATTAAAAAGAAACATCAGAATCATAGGGGTCCCAGAAGAGGAAGAGAGAGAAATAGGGGTAGAAGGATTATGTGAGCAAATCATAATGGAAAGATTTCCTAGCCTAGGGAAAGACACAGACATCAAAATCCAGGAAGCACAGAGGATCCCCATGAGATTCAACAAAAACTGACCATCAATAAGGCATATCATAGTCAAATTCACAAAATACTGAGGCAAGGAGAGAATCATGAAAGCAGCAAGGGAAAAAAAGTCCCTAACCTACAAGGGAAGACAGATCAGGTTTGCAGCAGACCTATCCACAGAATCTTGGCAGGCCAGAAAGGAGTGGTGGGATATATTCAGTGCGCTGTCAGAAAAATATGCAGCCAATAATTCTTTATCCAGCACGGCTGTCATACAAAATAGAAGGAGAGATAAAAATTTTCCTAGACAAACAAAAATTAAAGGGGTTTGTGACCACTAAACCACCCCTGCAAAAAATGTTAAGGGAGACTCTCTGAGGGAGAAAAGATGAAAAAAATACATACATACAGAGATTAGAAAGAACCAGAGAACACCACCAGAAACTCCAACTCTACAAGCATCATAATGGCAATAATTCATATCTTTCAGTACTCACTCTAAACATCAGTGGACTCAATGCTCCAATCAAAAGACATAGGGTAACAGAATGGATAAGAAAACAACATCCATCTATATGCTATTTACAAAAGACCCACCTTAGACCTAAAGACAACTTCATATTGAAAATAAGGGGATGGAGAACAAACTATTATGCTAACGTTCAACAAAAGAAAGCTGGAGTAGCCATACTTATATCAGATAAGCTAGACTTTAAAATAAAGACTGTATCAAGAGATGAAGAAGAGCATTATATCATAATTAAGTGGTCTATCCGCCAGGAAGACCTAACAATTATAAACATTTATGTGCCAAATACGTGAGCGCGCACACACACACACACACACACAAACATAAAGAAACTCATTGACAGTAATACCTTAATAGTAGGAGACTTCAACACCCCACACACAGCAATGGACAGATCATCTAATAAAAAAATCAACAAGGAAACAGTGGCTTTGAATGACATACTGGACCAGATGGACTTAACAGATATATTCAGAACATTTCATCCTAAAGCAGCAGAATATACATTCTTCTCCAGCACACATGGAACGTTCTCCAGAATAGGCCATATACTGGGACACAAATCAGCCCTAAGTAATTACAAAAAGATCGAGATCATACCATGCATATTTCAGACCACAGCGCTATGAAACTTGAAATCAACCACCAGAAAAAATTGGAAAAGGTAACAAATACTTGGAAACTGAAGAACATCCTACTAAAGAATGAATGGGCTAACCAAGAAGTTATAGAGGAAACTAAAAAGTATATGGAAGTCAATGAAAATGATAACACCACAACCCAAAACCTCTGGGATGCAGCAAGGGCGGTCATTACAGGAAAGTATATAGCAATCCAGGCCTTCCTAAAGAAGGAAGAAAGATCTCAGATACACAACTTAACCTTACACCTTAAGTAGTTGGAAAAAGAACAGCAAATAAAACCCCAAACCAGCAGAAGACAGGAAATAACAAAGATTAGAGCAGAAATTAGTGCTATTGAAACAAAAAAAAATAGTAGAACACATTAATGAAACCAGAAGCTGGTTCTTTGAAAGAATTAACAAATGGATAAACCACTAGCCAGTTTGATCAAAAAAAAAAAGGAAAGGACACAAATAAATAAAATCAAGAATGAAAGAGGAACGATCACAACCAACACAGCAGAAATAAAAACAATAATAAGAGAATATTATGAGCAATTATATGTCAATAAAATGGGCAATCTGGAAGAAATGGACAAATTCCTAGAAACATACACTACCAAAACTGAAACAGGAAGAAATAGAAAATTTGAACAGATCCATAATCAGTAAGGAAATCAAATTAGTACTCAAAAATCTGCCAAAAAACAAGAGTCCAGGATCAGATGGCTTTCCAGGGCAATTCTACCAAACATTTAAGGAAGAATTAACACCAATTCTCTTGAAGCTGTTCCAAAAAATAGAAATAGAAGGAAAACTTCCAAACTCTTTCTATGAAGCCAGAATTATCTTGATTCTAAAACCAGAAAGAGACCACACTAAAAAGGAAAACTATAGACGAGTTTCCCAGATGAACATGGATGCAAAAATCCTCCACCAGATATTAGCCAGGTAGCTCCAAAAATACATTAAAAAAATTATTCACCACCACCAAATGGGATTTATACCTGGGATGCAGGACTGGTTCAATATACACAAAACAATTAACGTGATTCATCACATCAATAAAAGAAAGGACAAGAATCATGTGATCCTCTCAATAGATGCAGAGAAAGCATATGAAAAAATACAGAGCAAACTTTCTTGATAAAAACCCTCAAGGAAGTAGGGATAAAAGCATCATACCTCGAGATCATAAAAGCTATATATGAATGACCCAACACTAATATCATCCTCAATGGGAAAAACTTAGAGCTTTCCCCCTAAGGTCAGGAGCAAAATAGGGATGTCTACTCTCGCCACTGTTATTCAACATACTATTGGAATTCTTAGCCTCTGCAATCAGACAACACAAGGAAATAAAAGGCATCCAAATCAGCCAGGAGGAGGTCAAACTTTCACTCTTTGCAGATAACATGATATTCTATATGAAAAACCCAAAATATCCAACCAAAAAACTGCTAGAATTGATTCATGAATTCAGCAAAGTTGCAGGATATAAAATCAATGCACAGAAATTGGTTGCATTGCTATACACTAACGATGAAGTGACAGAAAGAGAAATCAAGGAATCAATCCCATTTACAGTTGCACAAAAAACCATAAAGCACCTAGGAATAAATCTAACCAAAGAGGTAAAAAATCTATACACTGAAAACTATAGAAAGCTTATGAAAGAAATTGACGAAGACACAAAATAATGGAAAAAGATTCTATGCTCCTGGATAGGAAAAACAAATATTGTTAAAATGTTGATACTACCCAAAGCAATCTACATATTCAATGAAATCCCCATCAAAATAACACCAGCATTCTTCAAAGAGCTAGAACAAATAATCCTAAAATTTGTATGGAACCAGAAAAGACCCTGAATAGCCAAAGTGATCTTGAAAAAGAAAACCAAAGCAGGAGGCACCACAATCCCGGACTTCAAGCTATCCTACACAGCTCTAATCATCAAGTCAATATGGTACTGGAATAAAAACAGACACTCCGATCAATTGAACAGAATAGAGAACCCAGAAATGGACCCACAAATGTATGGCCAACTAATCTTTGACAACACAGGAAAGACTATCCAATAGAATAAAGACAGTCTCTTCAGCAAGTGGTGCTGGGAAAACTGGACAGCGACATGCAGAAGAATGAACCTGGACCACTTTCTTACACCATACACAAAGATAAACTCAAAATGGATGAAAGACCTAAATGTAAGACAGGAAGCCATCAAAATTCTTGAGGAGAAAGCAGGCAAAAACCTCTCTAGACCTTAGCCACAGAAACTTCTTACTCAACATGTCTCCAGAGGCAAAGGAAACACAAGCAAAGATGAACTACTGGGACCTCATCAAAATAAAAAACTTCTGCACAGAGAGGGAAATAATCAGCAAAACTAAAAGGCAACTGACAGAATGGAGGAAGATATTTGCAAATGACATATCAGATAAAGTGTTAGTTTCCAAAATCTATAAAGAACTTGTCAAACTCAACATCCAAAATAACAAATAATCCGTTGAAGAAATGGGCAAAAGACATGAGTAGACACTTCTCCAAAGACATCCAGATGGCCAACCGACACATGAAAAAATGCTCCACGTCATTCATCATCAGGGAAATATAAATCAAAACCACAATGAGATGCCACCTGACACCTGTCAGAATGGCTAACATCAACAGCTCAGGCAACAACAGATGTTGGTGAGGATGTGGAGAAAGAGGATCTCTTTTGTGTTGTTGGTGGGAATGCAAGCTGGTGCAGCCACTGTGGAAAACAGGATGGAGGGTCCTCAAAAAACTAAAAATAGAACTACCCTATGACCCAGCAATTGCACTACTAGGCATTTATCCACGGGATACAGGTGTTGTTTCAAAGGGACCCATGCACTCCCCATGTTTACAGTAGCACTATCAACAGTAGCCAAAATATGGAAAGAGCCCAAATGTCCATCAATGGATGAATGGATAAAGAAGTTGTAGTATATATATACAATGGTGTATCACTCGGCAATGAAAACGAATGAAATCTTGCCATTTGCAACTACGTGGATGGAACTGGAGGGTATTATGCCAAGTGAAATTACTCAGTCAGAGAAAGACAAAAATCTATGACTTCATTCATATCAGGACTTCAAGAGACACAACAGATGAACATAAGGGAAGGGAAGTAAAAATAATATAAAAACAGGGAGGAGGACAAAACAGAAGAGACTCATAAATATGGAGAACAAATTGAGGGTATTGGAGGGGTTGGGGAGGGCGGATGGGCTAAATGGGTAAGGGGCACTAAGGAATGTACTCCTGAAATCATTGTTGCACTATATGCTTACTAATTTGTATGTAAATTTTAAAAATAAAAAATAAATTAAAAAGTAATTTAAAAAATAATGGTTAAGTTTCCAAAATCTGGAAAAAGACATAACCTATGAATTAAAATTCTGAGAGAATCCCAGAAATAATTAACCCAAATCACACCAAGACAGATATAGTCAAAAAGAAAATATTTGAAAAAAAAATCTTTAAAAAGTAGCATGAGAGAAATAACTATAGAGAAAAAGTAATTCTAATGACAGCATATTTCTCTTTCTGGTCAGGGGGACCAGAAGCTACTGTCACAATATTTTGAAGTGAGAAAAGGATAAACCTGTCAACCTAAAATCCTATATTCAATGAAAATACTAAGACAATGTTTTGGCAGGGGGACTACGCTAAAGTAAAGGTTAAAACAAGGGAAACATTGATGAAAGAACACAAAACTCCAAAATAGGAGCAAATACAATAGGTTTTCTTATTGTTTTTTTTTCTAAAGTACGTTTAATGGTTGAAGCAAAATTATAACACTACTGTAGTTCTTAATTTGTATGTTTATTACAAAAGGAGGATATAGGAATATGAAGGGAGGAAAAATTTCTACATTTAATTCAAACTGGTAAAATTTCAACATTAGTGACTATGTTATGTATATATAATGTAACATCTAGAATAATCATTTAAAAATTTAGGAAGAAATTCACTCAAAATCATAGATAAATAAAAATAAAATTCTAAAAGCATGTTTAAGTAATTCACATAAAGGCAGAGAAAAAGAAAACATAAATGAAAAGTAGACAGAACAAATGGGAAAAAAATTGTTGAATATAGCATAACATAGTTGAATAAATATGCTTATATAATAAGTTGAGATTTAAATATGTATCTTTTCTGTCTCTGGATAATGGCAATAATTGTTACATCAACATTTATTGAATACTTGCTATAAGCCAAGAACTATTCAGACTTTTTTTATATTACATGAAAATTCTGACTCAATCTTTTATGTGAAACCCCATAATTGAGATCTTTATCTTTTTATATGAAATTTATTGCGAAACTGGTTTCCATACAACACCCAGTGCTCATCACATCAGGTGCCCTCCTCAGTGCCGATCACCCACTTTCCCCACCCCCACCCCCAATCAACCCTCAGTTTGTTCTCAGTATTTAAGAGTCTCTTATGGTTTGCCTCCTTCACTCTTTGTAACTTTTTTCCCCCTTCACCTCCACCATGGTCTTCTGTTGAGTTTTTCAGGATCCACATATGAGTGAAAACAATGATATCTGTCTTTCTCTGCCTGACTTATTTCACTTAGCATAACACTCTACAATTCCATCCACATTGCTACAAATGGCCATATTTCATTCTTTCTCATTGCCACGTAGCATTCCATTGTATATATAAACCACATCTTCTTTATCCATTCATCAGTTGATGGACATTTAGGCACTTTCCATAATTTGGCTATTGTTGAAAGTGCTGCTATAAACATTGGAGTACAAGTGCCCCTATGCCTCAGCACTCCTCTATCCCTTGGGTAAATTCGTAGCAGTGCTACTGCTGGGTCAGAGGGTAGATCTTTTTTTAATTTTTTTTGAGGAACCTCCACACTCTTTTCTAGAGTGGCTGCACCAGTTTGCATTCCTACCAACAGTGCAGGAGGGTTCAGGTTTCTTCACATCCTCTCCAGCATCTATAGTCTCCTGATTTGTTTATTTAATCACTCTGACAGGCGTGAGGTGATATCTCAGTGTGGTTTTAATTTGTATTTTCCTGATTAGGAGTGATGTTGAGCATCATTTCATGTGCCTGTTGGCCATCTGGATGCCTTCTTTAGAGAAGTGTATATTCATGTTTTCTGCCCATTTCTTCACTGGATTATTTGTTTTTTGGGTGTGGAGTTTGGTGAGTTCTTTATAGATTTCAGATACTAGCGCTTTGTCTGATACGTCACTTGCAAATATCTTTTCCCATTCTGTCGGTAGCCTTTTAGTTTCATTTAATGTTTTCACTGCAGTGCAGAAACTTTTTATCTTCATGAGGTCTCAATAGTTCATTTTTGCTTTTAATTCCCTTTGCCTTTAGAGATGTGTCAAGTAAGAAATTACTGCAGCTGAGGTCACAGAGGTTTTTTCCTGCTTTCTACTCTAGGATTTTGATGGTTTCCTGTCTCACATTCAGGTCCTTTATCCATTTTGAGTTTATTTTTGTGAATGGTGTAAGAAAGTGGTCTAGTCTAGTTTCATTCTTCTGCATGTTGCTGTCCAGTTTTCCCAGCACCATTTGTTAAGGAGACTGTCTTTTTTCCATTGGATATTCTTTCCTGCTTTAACTGGCCATACATTTGCGGGCCCAATTCTGGAGTCTCTATTCTGTTCGTCTGTTTTTGTGCCAATACCATGCTGTCTTGATGATTACAGGTTTGTAGTAGAGGCTAAAGTCTGGTATTGTGATGCCTCCTGCTTTGGTCTTCTTCTTTGATACTACCTTGGCTATTCAGGGTCTTTTGTGGTTCCATACAAATTTTAGGATTGCTCGTTCCAGCTTCGAGAAGAATGCTGGTGCAATTTTGAATGGGATTGCATTGAATGTGTATATTTCTTTGGGTAGTATTGACATTTTAACAATATTTATTCTTCCAATCCATGAGCAGGGAATGTGTTTCCATTTCTTTGTATCTTCTTCAATTTCCTTCATAATCTTTCTATAGTTTTCAGCATACAGATCTTTGACATCTTTGGTTAGGTTTATTCCTAGGTATTTTATGCTTCTTGGTGCAATTGTGAATGGGATCAGTTTCCTTATTTGTCTTTCTGTTGCCTCATTATTGGTGTATAAAAATGAAATGATTTCTGTGCATTAACTTTGATTTCTGTGACTTTGCTGAATTCATGTATCAGTGCTAGCAGACTTTTGATGGAGTCTATCCAGTTTTCCATGTATAGTATCATGTTATCTGCAAAAAACTGAAAGCTTGACTTCATCTTTGCCAATTTTGATACCTTTGATTTTCTTTTGTTGTCTGACTACTGATGCTAGAACTTCCAAAACTATGTTAAACAACAGCAGTGCGAGTTGACATCCCTGTCAAGTTCCTGATCTCAGGGGGAAAGCTCTCAGTTTTTCCCCATTGAGGATGATATTAGCTGTGGGCTTTTCAAAAATGGCTTTTATGATGTTGCAGTATGTTCCTTCTATCCCGACTTTTTTGAGGGTTTTTTATTAAGAAAGGATGCTGAATTTTGTCAAATGCTTTTTCTGCATTGATTGACAGGATCATATGGTTCTGATCTTTTCCTTTATTAATGTGATGTATCACATTGATTGATTTGTGAATGTTGAGCCAGCCCTGCAGCCCAGAAATGAATCCCACTTGATCATGGTGAATACTTCTTTTTATATGCTGTTGAATTCAATTTTCTAGGTCTTATTGAGAATTTTTGCATCCATATTCATCAGGGATTGATATTGTCCTGTAGTTCTCTTTTTTTGCTCGGCCTCTGTCTGGTTTGGGAATCAAAGTAATGTTGGATTCATAGAATGAGTCTAGAAGTTTTACTTCCCTTTTTATTTTTTGGAACAGCTTGAGAAACATAGGTATTATTTCTGCTTTAAATGTCTGGTAGAATTCCTCTGGGAAGCCATCTGGTCCTGGACTCTTATTTGTTGGGAGATTTTTAATAACTGATTCAATTTCTCACTGGTTATGGGTCTGTTCAAATTATTTCTTCCTGTTTGAGTTTGGAAGTGTGTGGGTGCTGAGGAATTTGTCCATTTCTTCCAGGTTGTCTAGTTTGTTGGCATATAATTTTTCATGGTATTCCCTGATAATTGCTTGTATTTCTGAGGGATTGGTTGTAATAATTCCATTTTCATTCATGATTTTATCTATGTGGGTCTTCTCCCTTTTCTTTTTGAGAACCCTGGCTAGAGGTTTATCAGTTTTGTTTATTTTTTTCAAAAAACCAACTCTTGGTTTCATTGATCTGCTCTACTGTTTGTTTGTTTTCAGATTCTATATTGTTTATTTCTGCTCTGCTGTTTATTTCTCTTCTTCTGCTGGGTTTGGGTGTCTTTGCTGTTCTACTTCTATTTCCTTTAGGTGTGCTTTCAGATTTTTTATTTGGGATTTTTTCTGTTTCTTGAAATACGCCTGGATTACCATGTATTTTCCTCTCAGGATGGCATTTCCTTCATCCCAAAGCGTTTGGATTGTTGTATTTTCATTTTCGTTTGTTTCCATATATTTTTTAAATTTCTCTCTAATGGCTTGGTTGACCCTTTCATTCTTTAGTAGGGTGTTTTTTAACCTCCATGCTTTTGGAGGTTTTCCAGCCTTTTTCCTATGGTTGATTTCAAGTTTCATAGCATTGGGTCTGAAAGTGTGCATAGTATGATCTCAATTATTTTATACTTATGAAGGGCTGTTTTGCGACCCAGTATGTGATCTATCTTGGAGAATGTTCCATGTGCACTTGAGAAGTATGTATATTCTGTTTCTTTGGGATGCAGAGTTCTAAATATATCTGTCAAGTTCACGGGATCCAATACATCATTCAGGGCCCTTGTTTCTTTATTTATTCTCGGTCTAGATGTTCTATCCATTGTTGTAAGTGGAGTATTAAAGTCTCCTGCAATTACTACAGTCTTATCAATAAGGTTGCTTATGTTTGTGATTAATTGCTTTATATATTTGGGGGCTCCCGAATTCGGCACATAGACATTTATAATTGTTAGCTCTTCCTGAGGGATAGACACTGTAATTATTACATAATGCCCTTCTTCATCTCTTGTTACAGTCTTCAATTTAAAGTCTAGTTTTTCCGATATAAGTGTGGCTACAGCTTTCTTCTGACATCCAGTAGCATAATAGATAGTTCTCCACCCCGTCACTTTCAATCTGAAGGTGTTCTCAGGTCTAAATTGTGTCTTATGTAGACAGAAAATAGATGTGTCTTGTTTTTTTTATCCATTCTGATACCCCATGTCTTTTGGTTGGAGCATTTAGTCCATTTACATTCAGTGTTATTATTGAAAGATATGGGTTTAGAGTCATCGTGATGTCTGTAGTTTTCATGCTTGTAGTGATGTCTCTGGTACTCTGTCATCCTTGCAACATTTCACTTACAGAGTCTCCCTTAGGATCTCTTGGAGGGCTGGTTAGTAGTGATGAATTCCTTCAGTTTTTGTTTGGGAAAACCTTTATCTCTCTTTCTATTCTGAATGACAGACTTGCTGGGTAAAGGATTCTCGGCTGCATATTTTTTTCTATTTATCACATTGAAGATTTCCTGCCATCCCTTTCTGGCCTGCCAACTTTCAGTAGATAGGTCTGCTACAACCGTTATGTGTCTACCTTCATATGTTAAGGCCCATTTATCCCTAGCTGCTTTCAGAATTCTCTCTTTATCCTTGTATTTTGCCAGTTTCACTATGGTATGTCGTATAGAAGATCGATTCAAGTTATGTCTGAAGGGAATTCTCTGTGCCTCTTGAATTTCAATGTTTTTTTCCTTCCCCTGATCAGGGAAATTCTCAGCTATGATTTGTTCATGTATACCTTCAGCCCCTTTCTCTCTCTCTTCTTATTCTGGAATTCCTATGATACGGATATTGTTCCATTTGATTGCATCACTTCGGTCTCTAATTCTCCCCTCATACTCCTGGATTTTTTTTTATCTCTCTTTTTCTCAGCTTCCTCTTTTTCCATAATTTTATGTTCTAATTCACCTATTCTCCCCTCTCCCTCTTCAATATGCTGTGGACACCTCTATTTTATTTTGCACCTCATTTATATCATTTTTTAATTCATCATGACTATTTTTTAGTCCCTTGATCTCTGTAGTAATAGATTCTCTGTGTCATCTATGTTTTTTCAAGCCTGGCAATTAATTTTATGACTATAATTATAAATTCTTGTTCTGTTATATTGTTTAAATAAGTTTTGATCAATTTGTTAGCTGTGGCTACTTTCTGGAATTTCTTTTGAGAAGAATTCTTCCATTTCATCATTTTGCCTAGTTTTCTGTCCCTTATGCATTTTAAAAGCTTGTTGTATGCTCTGCTCCTGCTTATAGCACTGCTATATTTAAGGAGAATCATACAGTCTCCAGGGCCTGGCCCTTCAGGAGGTGATTTTTTTGGAGATTGTTACTTGTTCTGTGTTGTTGTGACTTTGGTTATTTTATTACCCTACTCTTAGTAATATTTTGGCCCCTCTGCCAGACGTGCTTTGATTTGTTCCTTGGAGTACCCCTATCTTTTTTTCCAGCTTTCCCATTTTCATTCTAGTGGATTCAGTCTCTTTTCCTCCCAGGATCTAGTGTTCAAAGTCCTTTGGCTTCTACACTTCTTTGTTTGAGAGACGCAGGAAGTATGCATTCCCCCTAATTCTCTGCCATGTTGGCCCTCCAGACTTTTTATGTAATGGGAATTAGGAATCCAATGGTATGGATAGAGAGGCGAGGAACTGAGAAAAGCACTTTGTAAACATGACGCTTAAAAATCCATTTTATTTGGGCGCTGTCAGTAGGCTGATGGAGTTATCTAAAATGGGCTGCAATTTGAAGGGAAAAATAAGCCAATGCCAGCCATGTTTCCTCTACATTATTTTTTTTCTGGTTTCTATTATTGAGGTTTGTGTTTCAAAGATATATATCCTGCATCTTTGGGTCTCCCAAACTATTTACTACTCCTGTAGGAAAAAACAATTTTCAATGGGCAATAACCCTCATCAGGAGAAAGGAAAGTGTATTTTCGCAGTAGTTCTGGTGAAAGATGCAGAGTAACTTCTGTGGCTGGTTCAGACGCAATCACTGTCATCAACCTTAAAGGGTTGTTTTGAGTTCAAGAGGTCTCATGAAGCAGAAGTAGTAATTGCCCAGCTTGTAGTTCAAAATTAATATCTGGCAAAATACTTGGGCTTCAGGTGAATGAATATTAAAACAAAATGAAGTGTTAAAGGAAATTGAAAGCCTCCATATTTCTTGAATTATTCACATTTTCCAGTATGACTTATCTTTCCATTTGTGGAAATGTATTAAAAAAATTTATAAAGTTGCATTAAAATGTGAAAAAGAATAAAGGGTGCCTGGGTGGCTCAGTTTTTTAAGCATTCAACTCTTGATTTCAGCTGAGGTCATTATCTCATGGTTCTTGATGCTCAATGTCAGCCTCTGTGATGACAATATGGAGCCTGCTTGGGATTCTCATTCTCCCTCTCTCTCTGCCCTTCCCCTGCTTACTCTCTCTCTCACTCTCTCTCTCTCTCTCACTCATTCTCAGAAAGAAAGAAAGAAAGAAGAAAGAAAAGGCATGATAATTGGTGAAGAAGAAGTAAAATTCACTATTTGCAGATGACATGATATATAGATAGATAGATAGTATGGAAACCAATTTGTCAATAAATTTCATATATAAAAAAAAAGACAAAGGCAGTAAGGAATGACTTAATACATCATTAACTCTAATGCAGCAACTTCTGGGTAGAGACTTCCTGGAGGTACTTGAAATCATTATTTTGTTGTACATAATTTGTAAGGTTTAAAATAAATGCTCATATCAAGCAAAAAAAAAAGATAGATAGATAGATAGATAGATATCTTGAAAGATTCCATAAAAAAATACAGAACTGATAAATGAATTCACTAAAGTCACAGGATACAAAATCAATGTACAGGAATCTGTTGCATTTCTACACACTAACAATGAAGCAGGAGAGAGAAAAATTAAGGAAACAATCCCATTTATAATTGTACCAAAAATAATATATCTATGAATAAACTTAACCAAAGAGGTGAAAGACCTTTACTCTGAAAACTATAAAACACTGATGAGGAGAGTGGTCAACATGGTAGAGAAGTAGGGGGATATGAAGTTCCCTTGTCCCTCAAACACAGTAGTGTTGAGGCCAGAGGACTCGGAATTCCAAGAGTTCAGGTTGCAGACTGAGAGAGACATCTCCAGGGGTCCACAGAGACAACTTGCTGGGCCATAGGTGCATGACATAGCCATGGAGGGCAGAGATCCCCTTCTGCAGAGAGACAAAAGGAAGAGAAAGAGACAAAAGTTTGTGGAAGTGTGTGATTGTTTTCAGACAAGAGAAACACCAAGGACTGGGATCAGAAAAAAATGGAGAAAGATCCAATTTCTATCTGCAGGACTTTCTCTGGACTGGCCCTGGCTGTCCTGTTCATGCACCTGGGGAGGAAGGGAGCAAGCCCTGGTCTCGGTAACTAGCTCAGAGGCACAGTCCACAGTGGGAGAAAGCAATCCCCTCCCTTGATAGCTGTGGGAAGAAGGTATATAGCCATTCCAAGGACAAAGGACCCAGCTTCTGACAACCAGCGAGAGGCCATTTATTTGTGGGGCAGAGCAGCACTTCCCCAGAACGAGGGCTCTCAGAGTGGGATACTTTAAGACATCAGGGTTTGAATCCCAGCTGAGTGCCAGGGAGGCATGGAGGAGAGTGGGATGGGACATAGTAGCCCAGTTGTGCCCACTCAGCACTAAGAGGAGCCAGAGGCCTTTAGTTGGTGTGGCAGAGTGGCTCTACCCTGGAACCAGGGCACTAGGAGTGGGATCCTTTAAGACTTTGGGGTTTGAATCCCAGCAAGTGCCTGGGAGTCAGGGGAGACTGGAGTGAAAAAAAAAATGGCCCTCTCACGCCCAGGCAGCACTGTGAGGACAGCCTGAAAAGAGGTTTGGGACACCCAGTCTAAGGAGGAGAGACTGGGGTGTTGCCATTTTTTTCCCCATGGCCAACATGGTGGGGATTCAGGGAATGGAGAAGGGGCCACAGTGGAGGTAGGATCCACCTACATCAAACCAAGGCCCTCTGGGTCTGGTAACTGTGTATCTACCAGAGCAAGATTGACACTGAACAAACAGACAGCCCCTCCTCCAGACCAGCGCTGCCCCTGGCTCCAAGGCACCCAGTGTTTTTGCATTTTCTGATTTAATTCTTGGTCAATGCATATATATATGCATTGACCAAGAATTATATACATATATGCATATAAGCATAGGCAACTGGAGAGAATCTATTGCTGCAGAGATCAGGGAACTAAAAAATAATCATGATGAATAAAGAAATGCCATAAATGAGGCATAAAATAAACTAGATGTGACAGTTAGGATGGCAGAGGCAGAGGGGAGAATAAGTGAAATAGAAGATAAAATTATGAAAAATGATGAGGACGAGAGAAAGATAAAAAAAAATGCTACTCCATGAAGAGAGAGTTAGAGAACTAATTGATTCAATGAAATGTAATAATATCAGCATCATAGGAGTTCCAGAAGAAGAAATGGTCAGAAGGTTTACTTGAACAAATTATAGCTGAGAACTTCCCTAATCTGGGGAAGGAAGCAGACATCCAAATCCAGGAAGCACAGAGAACTCCCTTCAGACATAACAGAAATAGGTCTTCTACATGACATATTATAGTGAAACTGGCAAAATACAAAGATAAATAGAGAATTCTGAAAGCAGCTAGGGACAAATGGACCTTAACCTACAAAGATAGACTCATAAACGTAGTAGCAGACCTGTCCACTGAAACTTGGCAGGCCAGAGGGAGTCATAGGAAATATTCAGTGCTGTGCTGAATAGGAAAAATATGCAGCCAAGAATCCTTTATCCAGCAAGGTTGTCATTCAGAATAGAAGGAGAGATAAAGGTCTTCCCAAACAAACAAAAACTGAAGGAGTTCATGACCACAAAAGCAGCCCTGCAAGAGATCCTAAGGGGAACTCTGTGAGTGGAATGCTGCAAAGACTACAAATGACCAGAGACATCACCACAAGCATGACACCTGCAGATAGCACAGTGACTCGAAATCCTTATCTTTCAATAATAATGCTGAATGTAAATGGAATAAATGCTGCAATCAAAAGATATAGGGTATCAGAATGGATAAAAAACTAAAATTCATCTATATGCTGTCTACAAGAGACCCATTTTAGACTTGAGGACACTTTCATATTGAAAATGAGGGGATGGGAGGATCCAACATGGGGAAGTAGGGGGATCTAAAGTTCTCTCATCCCTCAAACACAGCAGTGTTGAGGCCAAAGGACTTTGAACTCCAAGAGTCTGGGCAGCAAAGTGACAGAGATGCCTCCAGGGACCTACAGGGATAACCTGGTGGGCCATAAGTGCATAATTGTGAACTGAGAGAGATCAAAAGGGCAGAGGAGGAATGGAGGGGAGGGATCCCCTTCTGAGACAAAGGGAAGAGAAAGAGAGGCTTGGGAAATATAGGACTGTATCTGGACAAGAGTAAAACCACAGACAACAATGGAGAAAGATCCAATCTCTAACTTTGGGGCTTTCTCTGACCTGGGGCCAACTGCCCTATTCATGCACCTAGGGAGGAGGGAAGCCAGTACTGGGCTTGGTAACTAGTTCAGAGGTGCAGTCCAAAGTGGGAGAAAGCAATCCCCTCTCTAGCATGCTGTAGGAAGAAGATATATAACCATTCAAAGGACAAAGACTGCCTGCACCCACCAGCCAGAGACCATATATCAGGCGGTGTGGAGTGACACTTCCCTAAAACTGGGGTTTATGGTGTGGGAACCTTTGAGATATCAGGGTTTAAGTCCCTGCCAAGCACAAGGGAGACATGGGAGTCAGCAGAGCAGGACAAACCAGGCACCTGGCACTGTGAGGAAGTGCAGTGTGGCTCTTCCCCAGAACCAGGGTGCACAGAGGGGGACTCTTTAAGACATCAGGGTTTAAATCCCAGGCAAGAGCCAGGAAGGCATGGGAGTCAGCGTACCAGGACAAACTGCCTCATTCCACCTGTGGCACAGTGAGGATGGCCTGAACAGAGTGGTTTGGGACACCTGGTCCATGGAAGTCCATTGGGGTGTCGCCATTTTTCTCCTGATGACCAATAAGGTGGGGCTTCGGGGAACAGACAGTGGGCCTGCAGGGGAGGCGAGACCCGCCTACACCAAACCATGCCCCTCCGAACCTGGTATATCTACAGGGGTGGGATTGATGCCAACAAACCAGACAGCCCCTCCTCCAGACCAGCACTGCCATTGGTTCCAAGGCACCCAGCCCTTTTGCATTGGCTGATTTAATTCATACATATATATATGTGTATATATATATATATATATATACACGAGTGTGTGTGTGTGTGTGTGTGTGTGTGTGTGTTTTCTTCCTTTTCTTCTTCTTATCTCTTCTGTCCTCTAGCCTGGTTATTCTGGTTGTTGTTTTTTTTAAGCAGACATATTTAATCAATTCTCTTTATACCTGTTCTACACCTCCTTCTTTATTTTCCTTTCTCTCTGTCTGGACTGAGCCATATAGTTTCTCTGTCTGGTCAATTTTATTTCATTTTATTTTTCCCTACCCTTGTCATTTCTCTTTGTATGGGATAAGGTCTCTTCCATCAACACCACCTCCACCCCTTTGTTTACTTGAAGTTGGTGTTTCTGGTTTTTCGGTTTTGTTTTTTTTGTTTGTTTGTTTATGTGTTTGTTTTTGTTTTTTGCTTGTTTGTTGCTTGTTTGCATTATACTGCTATTTCAATTAACAAATCAACCCACACCTGGTGGAGGGTCCAAAACATCACTATGAGTAGGGAGATAAAGTAACCAAAGTCACAACAGAGAGCAAGTAACATGCTCCAAAAACACATCCTGAAGGGCCAGGCTCTGGACAGTGTATGACCCCTCTTTAAATTTTTGTTTGTTCGTTTGTTTTTGAGAGAGAGAGAGAGAGAGAGTGAGAGGAAGTGTGAATGGGGGGGGAGCAGAGAGAGAGGGAGACACAGAAACTGAAGCAGGCTCCAGGCTCTGAGCTGTCAGCACAGAGTCTGACATGAGGCTCGAACCCACAAACTGTGAAATCATGAGCTGAACTGAAGTCAGACGCTTAACTGACTGAGCCACCCCAGTGCCCCGACCCCTCTTTAATATAGTAGTGTTCACAGGTGCAGGGAACAAAACAAACTTTTAAAACACATAAGGGACAGAAAACTAGACAAAATGACAAAATGGAAGAATTCTCCTCAAAAGAAATTACGGGAAGAAATGGCAGCTACAAATTGAGCAGAACAGATATAAACAATATAACTGAAGAAGAATTTAGAATAATAGTCATAAGATTAATCACTGGGCTTGAAAAAAAACGCAGAAGACAGCAGAGAATTTATTGCTGCAGAGATCAAAGAACTAAAATATAATGATTAATTTAAAAAATGCTATAAATGAGGTGAAAAATAAACTAGAGGTGATGACAGCAAAGATGGAAAAGGCAGAGGGGGAGAATAAGTGAAATAGAAATTAAAATTATGGAAAAAGATGAAGCTGAGAAAAAGAGAGAGAAAAAATATTCTGGACCATGGGGGGAGAGTTAAAGAAGTAAGTGATTCAATATAATGGAGTAATAGTTGTATCATATGAGTTCTAGAAGAAGAAGAGGGAGAAAGGGATGGAAGGTGTACTTGAACAAATCATAGTGGAGAACTTCCCCAATATGGGGAAGGCAACAGACCTTTAAATCCAGGAGCACAGAGAATCCTTTCAGATGTAGCTTGAATCGATCCTCTGCACAACATATTATAGTGAAACTGGCAAAAGACAAAGATAAAGAGATAATACCAAAAGCAGCTAGGGACAAACAGACCATAACCCACAAGGGTAGACACATAAGGGTAGTAGCAGACCTATCTACTGAGACTTGGCAGGCCAGAAAGAAGTGGTAGGAAATTTTTAACATGCTTAATAGGACAAATAGGCAGGCAAGAATCCTTTATCCAGCAAAGCTGTCATTCAGAATAGAAGGAGAGATAAAGGTTTTATCAGGCAAACTGAAGGAATTCATCACCACTAAACCAGCCCTATAAGAGATCCTACGGGGGACTCTGAGTGGAATGTTGCAAAGACCACAAAAGACCAAAGACATCACTACAAGCATAAAACCTACAGATAACACGATGACTTTAAATCCATATCTTTTAATAATAACATTGAATGTAATGGGCTAAATGCTACAATCAAAAGAAATAGGGTGTCAGAATGGATAAAAAAGAGCAAGACCCATCTGTCTTCTGTCTATGAGAGACCCATTTTAGACTTGAGGACACCTTCAGATTGAAAGTGAGGGGAAGGAGAACCCTCTATCATGCTACTAGGAGTCAAAAAAAGCTGGAGTAGCCATACTTACATCAGGAAAACTAGACTTTAAACTAAAGGCTGTTAACAAGAGATGAAGAAGGACATTATGTCATAATTATGAGGTCTATCCATTAAGAATATCTAACAATTATACATGTTTATGTACCAAATTTGAAAGCATCCAAATATATAAAACAATCACAAACATAAGCAATCTTATTAGTAAGAATACAGTAATTGCAGGAGACTTTAATACTCCACTTACAACAATGGACAGATCATATAGACAGAAACAAACAAACAAACAAACAAAAAAACAATGGCCCTGAATGATACACTGGGTCAGATCGAGTTGACAAATATATTCAGAACTTTTCATCCTAACACAGCAGAATACACATTCTTCTCAAGTGCACATGGAACATTCTCCAAGATAGATCAAATACTGGGTCACAAAATAGCTCTCAACAAATATAAAAGATGAGAACATACCACACACACTTTCAGATGACAATGCTATGAAACTTAAATCAACCACAGGAAAAAGTGTGGAAAATCTCCAAATGCATGGAGGTTAAAGAACTTCCTACTAAAGAATGAAAGGGTCAACCAGGCAATTAAAGAAGAAATTAAAAATATATATATAAGCAAATGAAAATGAAAACATGACATTCCAAACACTTTGGGATGCAGCAAAGGCAGTCCTAAGAGGAAAATACATTGCAATCCAGGCCTATCTCGAGAAACAAGAAAAATCCCAAATACAAAATCTAACCACACACCTAAAGGAACTAGAAGCAGAACAGCAAAGAAACCCCAAGGCCAGCAGAAGAAGAGAAATAATAAAGATCACAGCAGAAATAAACACTATAGAATCCAAAAACAACAACAACAGTAGAACAGATCAATGAAACTAGGAGCATTTTTTTTTAAATAAACAAAATTGATAACCTCCTAGCCAGACTTCTAAAAAAAGAAAAGAGAGAGGAACCAGATAGGTAAAATCATGAATGAAAATGGATTTATCAAAACTACTTCCTCATAAATACAAGCAACTATCAGAAAATACTATGAAAACTTACATGCCAACAAACTGGACAATCTGAAAGAAATGGACAAATTCCTAGACACCCACACACTACCAAAACTCAAATGAGAAGAAATAGAAAATTTTAACAGAACCATAACTAGTGAATAATTTGAATCAGTTATCAAAACTCTCCCAAGAAATAAGAATCCTGGGCCAGATGGATTCCCAGGGGAATTCTACCAGACATTTAAAGCAGAGTTAATACCTATCCTGCTCAAGCTGTTCCAAAAAATAGAAATGGAAGGAAAGTTTCTGGATTTATTCTATGAAGCCAAAATTACCTTGATTCCAAAACCAGAGACTCCACTAGAAAGGAGAGTTAGAGGCCAATATCCGTGATGAACAACATGGATGCAAAAATTCTCAAGATACTAACAAATTGAATAAACAACATATAAAAAGAATTATTCACCATGATCAAGTGGGATTCATTCCTGGGCTGCAAGGCTGGTTCAATGTTCACAATCAATCAATGTGATACATCACATGAATAGAAAAATATAAGAATCATATGATGTTGTAATAGACACAGAAAAAGCACTTGACAAAATAACAACATCCTTTCTTAATAAAAACCCTCAAGAAAGTTGGGATGGAAGAAACATACCTTAATATCATAAAAGCTATGTATAAAAAGCCCACAACTAATATCATCCTCAATGGCGAAAAACTGAGAGCTTTTCCCCTGAGATCAGAAACATGACAGGAATGTCCACTCTCACCACTTTTGTTTAACATAGTGTTGGAAGTCCTAGCCTCAGCAATCAGACAAAAAAAAAAAAAAAAAAAAAAAAAGAAACAAAGGCATCAAAATTGGCAAAGATGAAGTCAAGCCTTTCATTTTTTACTGATGACATGATACTATACATGGAAAACCCAAAAGACTCCAGCAAAAAGCTGCTAGAACTGATACATGCATTGACCAAACTCACAGGATACAAAATCAGTGTAAAGAAACTGGTTGCATTTCTATACACCAATAATGAAGCAACAGAAAAAGAAATCAAGAAATCAAGAAATTTACAATTGTACCAAGAACAATAAAATACCTGGGAATAAACCTAACCAAAGATGTAAAAGGTCCATATATTGAAAACTATAGACAACTTATGAAAGAAATTGAAGACACAAAGAAATGAAAAAAATATTCCATGCTCTTGAATTGGAAGAAAAAATATTGTTAAAATATCAATACTAAACAAAGCGATCTACACATTCAATGCAATCCCAATCAAAATTGCACCAGCATTCTTCTCAAAGCTAGAACAAGCATCCTGAAATTTGTATGGAACCACAAAAGACCCTGAATAGCCAAGGTAATGTTGGAAAAGAAAATCACAACGAGAGGCATCACAATCCTGGCTGTTAGCCTCTACTACAAGGCTGTAATCATAAAGACAGTGTGGTGTTAGTACAAAAACAGACACATACACCAATGGAATAGAATAGAGATCCCAGAATTGGACACAGCTCTGGCCAACTACTTGTACGGCCAACTAATATTTGACAAAGCAGGAAAGAGTATCCAATGGAAAAAAGGCAGTGTTCTTGACAAATGGTGCTGTGAGAACTGGACAGAAACATGCAGAAGAATAAAACTAGACCACTTTCTTACACCATACACAAAAATAAACTCAAAATGGATGAAAGACCTAACTGTGAGACAGGAAACCATCATAATCCTAGAGGAGAAAACAGGCATCAATCTCTTTGACCTCAGCCACAGCAATTTCCTGCTCAACACTTCTCTGAGGGCAAGGGAAATAAAAGCAAAAATGAACTATTGGGACCTCATCAAGATAAAAAGTTTCTGCACTGCCAAGGAAAAAATCAACAAAACTAAAAGGCAACAAACAGAGTGGGGGAAGATATTTGCAAATGACATATCAGATAAAGGGTTAGTATCCAAAATCTATAATGAACTTACCAAACTCATCACCCGAAACACAAATAATCCAGGGAATAAATGGGGAGAAGGCCTGAATAAGTAGTTTTTCAAAGAATATATCCAAATGGCCAACAGATACATGAAAAGTTGCTCAACATAACTCATTATCAGGGAAATACAAATCAAAACCACATTGAGATAACACCTCTCACCAGACAAAATGACTAAAATTAACAACTCAGGAAACAACAGATGCTTGTGAGGATGTGGAGAAGTGGGAACCCTCTTGCACTGTTGGTGAGAATGTAAAGTGGTGCAGCCTCTCTAAAAAACAGTGTTGAGGTTCCTAAAAAAAATTAAAAAAATATAACTACCCTATCACCCAGAAATTGTACTACTAAGAATTTATCAAAAGAATGCAGGAGTGCTGATTCATAAGGGCACATGTACCCCAATGTATATACCAGCACTTTCAATAATAGCCATATTATTGAAAGAGCCTAAATGTCCATCAACTGTTGAATGAATAAAGAAGATGTAGTTTATATATACAATGGAATAGTACTTGGCAATGAGAAAGACTTAAATCATGCCATTTGCAGCAAAATGAATGGAACTGGAGGGTGTTATGCTAAGGTGAAATAAGTCAATCTGAGAAAGACAGGCATCAAATGTTTTCACTCATATGTGGATCTTTAGAAACTTAACAGAAAACCAGGGGTAAGGAAAGGAAAATGATAGTTACAAACAGAGAGGGAGGGAGGCAAACCATAAGAGACTCTTAAATACAGAGAACAAACTGACATCTGATGGCGTGCAGGGGAGGGGGAAATGGGCAATGGGCAATGGACAATTGTTGGGATAAGCACTGGGTGTTGTATGTAAATATTGGATCACGGGAATCTAACCCCCAAACCAAGAACATACTGTATACACTATATGGTAGCCAACATGACAATAAATTATATATAAAAAAACGCTGATGAAAGAAGTCAAAGACGACACAAAGAAATGGAAAAACATTCCATACTCATGGATTGGAAGAATAAATATTATTAAAATGCCTTCACCACCAAAGCTTTCTACATATTTAATTCCCATCAAAATGCCAACAGCATTTTTCAGAGAATAAGAACAAACAATTCTAAATTTTTTATTGAATCACAAAAGACCCCAGGCATCCAAAGCAATCTTGAAAAAGAAAAACAAAACCAGAACTATCACCATTCTATACTTCAAGTTTATATGATGAAGCTGTACTAATCAAAACCATATAGTTCTGGCACAAAAATAGACACATGGATCAATGAAACAGAATTGAAAACCTGGTAAAGGACCCACAAATATATGGTCAATTAATCTTCAACAAAGGTGGAAATATTATCTAATGGGAAAATTACAGTGTCTTTAAAAAATGGTGTTGGGAAAACTGGACAGCTACATGCAAAAGAATGAAACTGGACCACTTTCTTTCAACATATACAAAAATACACTTTAAATGCATTAAAGACCTAAATCTGAGACCTAAACCATAAAAATCCTAGAAGAGAGCACAGGTTATAATTTCTTTGACATTGGCTATAGCAACATCTTTCTTGATGTGTCTCCTGAGGTCAGGGAAACAAAAGCAAAAATAAACTATTGGGACTTCATCGAAATAAAAATCTTTTGCACAGTGAAGGAAACAACCAATAAAACTAAAAGACAACTTACGGAATGGCAGAAGTTATTTGCAAATGACATAGATGATAAAGGATTAGTATCCAAAATATAAAAAGAAATGATAAACTCAACCCCCCCCAAAAAAAAACCGCACACAAATAATCCAAATAAAAATGGGCAGAAGACATGAGCAGACATTTCTCCAAAGAATACCTACAAATGGCCAACAGACACATCAAAAGATATTCACATCAGGGGTACCTGGGTGGCACAGTTGGTTAAGCATCCAACTGGCTCAGGTCATGATCTCGTGGTTCACGAGTTTAAGCCCCTACTCAGGGTCTGTTCTGACAACTCAGAGCCTAGAGCCTGCCTCAGATTCTCTCTCTCTCTCTCCCTCTCTCTTTCTCTCTCTCTCTCTAAAAAATAAATAATAAAAACATTTTAAAAAGATACTCACATCATTCATCATCAGGAAAATGCAAATCAAAACTACAATGAGATATCACCTCACACCTGTTAGAATGGTTAAATTCAACAACACAAGAAACAACAGTGAAGATGTGAAGATAAAGGAACCCTCTTGCACTGTTGGTAGCAATATAAGCTGGTGCAGCCACTGTCAAAACAGTATGAAGGTTCCTCAAAAAGTTAAAAATAAGCATATCCTCTGATCTAGTAATTGTTCTTGTGGGCATTTACCAAAAAAATACAAAAACACTAATTCAAAGACATACATGGACCCCTATGTTTACTACAGCATTATTTACAATGGCCAAATTATGGAATTAGTCCAAGTGTCCATCAATAGGTGAATGGATAAAGAGTACATGGTATATATGTAACGGATTATTATTCAGCCATAAAAAGGAATGAAATCTTGCCATTTGCCACAACATCAATGGACCTAGAGAGTATAATGTTAAGCGAATTAATCAGAGAAAGACAAATGCCACATGACTTCACTCATGTGGAATTTAAGGGAAAAAAAATAAAGGAGTAAAGTGTAAAAAAAGAGTCAAGCAACAGACTCTTAACTACAGAGAAAAAGCTAATGGTTACCAGAGGGGAGTTTGGTAGGGGGATGAGTGAAATTGATGATGATGGATTAAAGAATGCACTTCTTGTGATGAGCACTGGGTGTGGTATGAAATGGTTGAATCACTGTATTGTACACTTGAAACTTAATATAACAGTTACATTAACCATACTAGAATTAAAATTAAAAAATTTAATTTAAAAAAAGAAGACAATCTAGACCATTGTCTAGAGAGTTCCAAATATTGAAATGTTTGACCTCATGAATAAAAGTATCTTAGAAGAAACTGATCTCAGTCTCTGAAAATGTAATTGCATGAAGTGATTAAAAAAAAAAAAAACTATCAGATCCAACGAATTACTTAACCGAAGATGAGACTCTAAGAGAGAGACCATGCTGTACATCCCCAGCTACTGGCGAAAAAAGAATAACAAGGAGAATTGACACTAATTCTACACTTTTTCCTGGAAAACAGAAGAGGACGAAACACTCTTCAATTTTATGAAGCCAGAATTACCCTGATATCAAACCTAGAAAAGATAGTACAAAAATAAAAACAAAAACCACTGCAGACTAGCAATATATATTAAAAAACATAATACACTATGACCCAGTGGAGTTTATTCCAGGGATGCAAAGCTAGTTCATTATTTGAAAATCAATTAGGATAATCTAACAAATTAACAGAATGAGAAAAAAAATCACATGATTATAAAATTTGATGAAAACATGAGCATTTGACCAAATTTAACATTCATACTTGATAAAAAAAAAAAACCTCATGAAAATTGGAATAAAGAGACACGTTCTCAATATGATAAGGATTGTATACAAAAAAACTATGGATAATATTAGATTCAATTATGAAAGATTGAATGCTTTCTGCCTAAAATTAGGAACAAGTTAAGGTTGTTCTCTCTCTCCATTCATATTCAAAATAATTCAGAACTTCCAGCCAGTGCAATAAGGCAAGAAAAAGAAATAAAAGTTTTCAGATTAGAAAGGAAGAAATGAAACTGTTTTGATTTATAGATGACACAACAGTCTACACAGAAAACCCCAATAAGTCCATAAATATCTCCTAAAAGTAGCAAGTGAATTCAGCAAGGTCACAGTATATAAGATCAATGTGCCAAAATAAATAGTATTTTATATACTAGTAATGAACATGTGGACAATATCATTTATAATCATTTTTAAAAATAAAATAGTTGTAAATCTAACAAAACATGTACAGGACTTCAATGCTGAAAACTACAAAAGACCAATGAAAAGAACCAAAGAAAATCTCAATAAATGGAGAGACACACTGTCTTCATGAAATACAGAATCAACATAGCAAAGATTTCAATTATCTCTACATGATATATATAGTTTTAACATAACTCCTATTAAAATCCTAGCAAGATTTTTGGTAGATAAAGATAAAATTATTCTTTAAAAATTTTTAAAGTTTATTTATTTATTTTGAGATAGATGATAGTAGATGATAGAAAGATGATAGAATATATATATATATATATAGAGAGAGAGAGAGAGAGAGAGAGAGCACAAGAAGGGGGGGGGGGCAGAGACAGAAGGAGAGAGAGAATCCCAAGCAGACTCTGTCTGAAGAGCTTAACAAGGGGCTCAAACTCACAAACTGTGAGATCATAATTTGAGCCAAAATCAAGAGTCAGATGCTTAAATAACTGAGCCACCCACGTGCCCCTAGACAAGATTATTTTTAAATTTATACAAAAAGTCAGAGAAATTAGAATAGCTAAAACATTTCTGAAAAAGAGTAAAATACAATTAGTATATTTAATTTCAAGATTTACTACATAGCAACAATAATCAAGATTTTATAGTATTAGTAGAATGATAAACACATAGATAAATGGAACAGAATAGAGAACCCAGAAAAATATTCAACTCTTTTATGACAAAGGTGTAATAGCCATTTGATAAAGGAAATATGGTGTTTTCAATAAATGATTGAAGAAATCGGACATCTACAGGACATAATTGGACCTTGAACTGTCACATGTTGTCTAAAAACAAACTCAAAAATTGAACATGGACTTACATTAGGACATAAGTATAAAATCTTTAGAAAAAACATAGGGGAAAGTATTTGAGTCGTAGTGCTAGGCAATGAATCCTTAGACTTGACACCAAAAACAGATCTATAAAAGAAAAAAAATTCATAAACAGGACTTCATCAAAATGGACAGCATATTTTTTTCTGTGAAAGACTTTTTGAAGAGAATAAAATGACAAAGTACAGACAAAAATATTTTCTGACAAAGGACCGAGATCTAAAATGTAAAAATAACTCTCAAAAGCCAACAGAAAACAACAGTTTAATTAGAAAATGAGAAAAAGACAAAAAAATTTTTCACCAAAAAGAAGGTTCAGCTGGCAAATAGTGAATGAAAAGATGTTCAACATTATTAGCCACTAGAGAAATGCATATGAAAATCATACTCTATTACATATATTACAGTTATCAGAATGGATTTTTTTAAGTAATATGCCAAATGCTGGTGAGGATGCAAGGATGGAAAGACCCTGGAAGTCTCACAGAAATTTGGTAGCTATAGAAAACAGTACAGCCACTAAGGAAAATATTTTTGCAGTTTATTCAAAACTAAACATCCAACTACTATATGGCCCAGCAATTACATTCTTGAGCATTTAGCCAGGCTAAATAAAAACTTATGTTTATATAAAAATCTATAAATAAGTGTTTATAGCATATTTATTTGTACTAGTAAAAAATTGAAAGCAACTCAGATATGCTTCAATTAGCAAATAAATTGTGATGTATCCATGACATAGAATGCTACTCAGCAGTAAGAAATAACCAACAAAAGATATATCCAAAAACTGGGATGAATCTCCAGAGAATTATTCTGAGTAAAAAAAGAATCCAATTCCCCAATGGATACATACCATATGATTCCATGTATATAACATTCTTAAAATGAAAAACTATAGAAATGGACAAGATTAATGGTCTGAGGTTAAGAAGGGAGAAGAAGTGGGAGCAAAGTGTGGTACTGTAAAAGTTCAACATAGAGGATTCTTGTGGCAGTGGAATGTTCTATATCTTGACTATATCTAGGTCAATATCCTGGTTGTGATATTCTATGGTTTTAAGAATCCAACACTTTGTTTTACATAATAGCTGCACCATTTTTTATTCCCTCAAGCAGTGCACAAAGCTTCCAATTTCTCCACACACTTATTAAAAAAATGGGTTATAGTTGACACACAATGTTACATTAATTTCAGATGTACAACATAGTAATTTGACAAGTCTATACATTATGCAGTGCTCACCACAGCTCACTAGCTACCATCTGTCACCATACAATGCTACTACAATACTCTTGGCTATATCTCCTCTACTTTATCTTTTTCTGTTTCTTTTTTTTCTTTTGTTTTATGATGATAGTTATCCTAACTGGTATGACGTGTATTATCCAGATGCTACCATTGAGGGAATATGGAGAAAGGGCACTCAGAATCTCCTTGTATTATTTCTTACAACTGCATGTGAATTTAAAATTACAAGTTTAATTAAAATTAAAAGTTTAATTTTTAAAAAATTAAAAGTTTTAATTAAAAATAAACTTTTAATTTTTTAAAAATGTCTTACTGCCAAAATTAGACAATGATGAAAAATATGAAGAAGAAAAGTAAAAGCATCCATAATCACACCACTGAGATGAGGCAACCTTTGGTAGTTAAGAATCAGGACATTGGAGACAAAAGTCTTAGGTGTAATTCATTGCCCCATGATTTCTTAGCTTTATTATCCTCTGTTTCTTTATCTATAGGGTGGAAATTATTGTCAAGAATTGTAATGGGTCTAAAAATTTACCCTACTTGCAAGCTAACAAATTAATCTGCCATAGTTTTATGAGTGCTGGCAAAAGACCCACAATGCCTAGGCTAGAAGCAAAACTTTATTACTCATAGCAGCAGGAGTTCCAGAGTATCAGCTGCATCATCAACTCCAGTTTTCTGAGCCTTACTGTCCACAGGACAACACAAAGAAGGTAAAATAATGCCTCCACATTCAGTGCTTTGAGTTACAGTAGAGGAGCTCAGAAAACTCGTATCTTTCATATCTGGCTTTCAACATCAGGCTTGTTTAACTTTTGCCCTAGAGGGAAATATCTTTATGATACTGGATGATAAACCCAATTGTCCTACCTCTGTCTTCCAACATTGTTTGCTATATAAGTGCCCTGGCCTCCAAACAAAGAGGCAGTCCCTCTGTTTGCAAATCATGCAGAAATCCAAAAGACATATGTATATTGTCTGCCAAATATTATATAATTCAAAATGTTTTTGTGAGATTGTTTATTTTCTTTGGAGAATGGACGGAAGGGTAAAGGGTTTACAGGGACAGGCTTAGCACAGCGCCTGAAACATGATGAGTACTGAATAAAAGTATCAATTAAAAAAATTCATAAACACACCAGTCTCGACCTGTCAGCTGACCATGTCCTATATATCTTTTTACCTATGCTTTCTATCAAATTTCCATAATCTCTGGTCTATATCTAGAGTATCAATGTTTTCAACTAATTTTTCTTCCTTTGTTTCCTTTTTCACCAAGGAATCAAGAATTTCCAGAAAATAACTATAAAGGACACTAGAAAGCTCTGTGCTGCCAGCTTCATTTCCCAGGATAAAGATGATAAAATTACATGTGATTTTAACGCTTTTCAGATTGCAGAAGTTTAAATTCCATATACTTGGGCCATATAGCCTTAAAAACTCTCTGTTCCTGAGTAGCTTTCTAGTTTATTTTTGGTTTTGATCTTACTTCAGAAGTATAGACTTAAGTATTTTTAAAAAACGAATGAGTAGAGAGGTAGGACATGCTAATGAGAATTCAAAGTAGGGGGCTTGATGGTAAATGGGTTTGAAGCAGAAATTTATTTTTTACTCCTTTTCATTTTAGTGTTTATATATCAGCATAGACTCATGACTATTTTATTTTGTTCTATGAGTTAAAATTCATTATTATTATTATTTATTTTGTTGTTTAAATTGTTTCAGCTGTGGTGATTAGAGGCTCCTTCAGGTTGGCTCTTGGATTTTTAAAGTTCCAAGTAAAAACTCTATTTGGTTTTGTTAGTCAATTTTAGTTTTATTCTATTGTTAGAATAGATTGAAATATTTCTGCACAAAATTTACTAATGTCCTCTTTTTGTTACTTAATTCATAAACTATTCATGAGTCCATGCTGATATAAATATATAATTAAATAAATCAGTGGGAGAAGAGTACAAACTCTTCCTCACCATAGAATTAATTTTCTTTTCCTTTTTGTTTTTAAAAATATTTTCTTATTTTATTTTATTTATTTAAAAGCTATTAATGTTTATTTATTTTTGAGAGACAGAGACAGTACAAGAGGGAGAGGAGCAAAGAGAGAGAGGGAGACAGAAAATCCGAAACAGGCTCCAAACTCTGAGCTGTCAGCACAGAGCCCAACATGGGGCTTGAGTTCATGGAACATGAGATCATGACCCAAGCCAAAGTCAGGCACTTAACCAACTAAGCCACCAGTCATCCCTATTTAATTTTTACTTGTTTTAAATCCAAGTTAGTTAACGTATAGAGTAATAATGATTTCAGGAACAGAATTTAGTGATTCATCACTTACATGTAATAACACCCAGTGCTCATCCCAACAAGTGCCCTCCTTAATGCCCATTGCCCATTTAGCCCACCCTCCCACCCAACACCACACCAGCAGCCCTCTGTTTGTTCTCTGTATTTAAGAGTCTCTTATGGTTTGTCTTCCTCTCTGTTTTTATCTTATTTTTGCTTCCCTTTCCCTATGTTCATCTATTTTGTTTCTTAAATCCCACATGAGTGAAACAATAGGATAGTTGTCTTTTTCTGACTGACTTATTTCACTTAGCATAATATACTCTAGTTCCAGCCACGTTGTTGCAAATGGCAGGATTTCTATAATTTCAATTAATGAAGACAGAAAGAAGGAAATAGAGAATAATCATTAGATAAACACCACAGAATTAAATGTTATAGACAAGATCCACCAATGAATGCTGAAATAGTACAAAAGTTTGAGAAGAAACTTTGAGAATTTGTATAATCTCAAAGTGTCTCCCTTAATGTACTTACGAATTACAAAGTGAAAGATAGTAACTTTACACTGGAAAAATCTAGCAGATATCAACTTAACAAAATAAGGCAAACAGAGACTGAGAAATTGTTACAAACTATACTAGTATAAAGTAAAATAACAAATAAATATAAGAAAAAGTCTTGAATAGGATTCTGGAATTAAAATTCAAAATTTAAAATAATATGAAATCACATGAAAAGATACTCCAAGTTATTAGTCACTAGAAAATGAAAATCAAAATCACAATAATAGATCAAGATATCTAGCCGTGCAGGAAGATGGCGGCATAGGAGGACGCTGGGCTCACCGCGCGTCCTGCTGATCACTTAGATTCCACCTACACCTGCCTAAATAACCCAGAAAACCGCCAGAGGATTAGCAGAACGGAGTCACCAGACCCAAGTGCAGACGAGAGGCCCACGGAAGAGGGTAGGAAGGGCGGCGAGGCGGTGCGCGCTCCACGGACTGGCGGGAGGGAGCCGGGGCGGAGGGGCGGCTCGCCGGCCAAGCAGAGCCCCCGAGTCCGGCTTGCAAAAGCGGAGGGGCCTGACGGACTGTGTTCCGACAGCAAGCGCGACTTAGCGTCTGGGAGGTCATAAGTTAACAGCTCTGCTCGGAAAGCGGGAAGGCTGGAGGACAAAGGGAGGGAGAGCTGCGGAGCCCCCGGACGACAGAGCTCAGTTTGGCGGGGAACAAAGGCGCTCGCCAGCGCCATCTCCCCCGCCCATCCCCCAGCCAAAATCCCAAAGGGAACCGGTTCCGGCCAGGGAAATTGCTCGCTCCGCGCAAACACCCAACTCTGTGCTTCTGCAGAGCCAAACCTCCGGCAGCGGATCTGACTCCCTCCGGCTGCCACAGGGCCCCTCCTGAAGTGGATCACCTAAGGAGAAGCGAGCTAAGCCTGCCCCCCCTCCCGCCGTGCACCTTGCCTTCCCACCCCAGCTAATACGCCAGATCCCCAGCATCACAAGCCTGGCAGTGTGCAAGTAGCCCAGACAGGCCACGCCACCCCACAGTGAATCCCGCCCCTAGGAGAGGGGAAGAGAAGGCACACACCAGTCTGACTGTGGCCCCAGCGGTGGGCTGGGGGCAGACATCAGGACTGACTGCGGCCCCGCCCACCAACTCCAGTTATACACCACAGCACAGAGGAAGTGCCCTGCAGGTCCTCACCACACCAGGGACTATCCAAAATGACCAAGCGGAATAATTCCCCTCAGAAGAATCTCCAGGAAATAACAACAGCTAATGAGCTGATCAAAAAGGATTTAAATAATATAACAGAAAGTGAATTTAGAATAATAGTCATAAAATTAATCGCTGGGCTGGAAAACAGCATACAGGACAGCAGAGAATCTCTTGCTACAGAGATCAAGGGACTAAGGAACAGTCACGAGGAGCTGAAAAACGCTTTAAAGGAAATGCAAAACAAAATGCAAACCACCACAGCTCGGATGGAAGAGGCAGAGGAGAGAATAGGTGAACTAGAAGATAAAGTTATGGAAAAAGAGGAAGCTGAGAAAAAGAGAGATAAAAAAATCCAGGAGTATGAGGGGAAAATTAGAGAACTAAGTGATACACTAAAAAGAAATAATATACGCATAATTGGTATTCCAGAGGAGGAAGAGAGAGGGAAAGGTGCTGAAGGGGTACTTGAAGAAATAATAGCTGAGAACTTCCCTGAACTGGGGAAGGAAAAAGGCATTGAAATCCAAGAGGCACAGAGAACTCCCTTCAGACGTAACTTGAATCGATCTTCTGCACGACATATCATAGTGAAACTGGCAAAATACAAGGATAAAGAGAAAATTCTGAAAGCAGCAAGGGGTAAACGTGCCCTCACATATAAAGGGAGACCTATAAGACTCGTGACTGATCTCTCTTTTGAAACTTGGCAGGCCAGAAAGAATTGGCACGAGATTTTCAGGGTGCTAGACAGCAAATATATGCAGCCGAGAATCCTTTATCCAGCAAGTCTGTCATTTAGAATAGAAGGAGAGATAAAGGTCTTCCCAAACAAACAAAAACTGAAGGAATTTGTCACCACTAAACCAGCCCTACAAGAGATCCTAAGGGGGACCCTGTGAGACAAAGTACCAGAGACATCACTACAAGCATAAAACATACAGACATCACAATGACTCTAAACCCGTATCTTTCTATAATAACACTGAATGTAAACGGATTAAATGCGCCAACCAAAAGACATAGGGTATCAGAATGGATAAAAAAACAAGACCCATCTATTTGCTGTCTACAAGAGACTCATTTTAGACCTGAGGACACCTTTAGATTCAGAGTGAGGGGATGGAGAACTATTTATCATGCTACTGGAAGCCAAAAGAAAGCTGGAGTAGCCATACTTATATTAGACAAACTAGACTTTAAATTAAAGGCTGTAACAAGAGATGAAGAAGGGCATTATATAATAATTACAGGGTCTATCCATCAGGAAGAGCTAACAATTATAAATGTCTATGCGCCGAATACCGGAGCCCCCAAGTATATAAAACAATTACTCATAAACATAAGCAACCTTATTGATAAGAATGTGGTAATTGCAGGGGACTTTAACACCCCGCTTACAGAAATGGATAGATCATCTAGACACACGGTCAATAAAGAAACAAGGGCCCTGAATGAGACATTGGATCAGATGGACTTGACAGATATATTTAGAACTCTGCATCCCAAAGCAACAGAATATACTTTCTTCTTGAGTGCACATGGAACATTCTCCAAGATAGATCATATACTGGGTCACAAAACAGCCCTTCATAAGTTTACAAGAATTGAAATTATACCATGCATACTTTCAGACCACACTGCTATGAAGCTTGAAATCAACCACAGGAAAAAGTCTGGAAAACCTCCAAAAGCGTGGAGGTTAAAGAACACCCTACTAACGAATGAGTGGGTCAACCAGGCAATTAGAGAAGAAATCAAAAAATATATGGAAACAAACGAAAATGAAAATACAACAATCCAAATGCTTTGGGACGCAGCGAAGGCAGTCCTGAGAGGAAAATACATTGCAATCCAGGCCTATCTCAAGAAACAAGAAAAATCCCAAATACAAAATCTAACAGCACACCTAAAGGAAATAGAAGCAGAACAGCAAAGGCAGCCTAAACCCAGCAGAAGAAGAGAAATAATAAAGACCAGAGCAGAAATAAACAATATAGAATCTAAAAAAACTGTAGAGCAGATCAACGAAACCAAGAGTTGGTTTTTTGAAAAAATAAACAAAATTGACAAACCTCTAGCCAGGCTTCTCAAAAAGAAAAGGGAGATGATCCAAATAGATAAAATCATGAATGAAAATGGAATGATTACAACCAATCCCTCAGAGATACAAACAATTATCAGGGAATACTATGAAAAATTATATGCCAACAAATTGGACAACCTGGAAGAAATGGACACATTCCTGAACACCCACACTCTTCCAAAACTCAATCAGGAGGAAATAGAAAGCTTGAACAGACCCATAACCAGCGAAGAAATTGAATCGGTTATCAAAAATCTCCCAACAAATAAGAGTCCAGGACCAGATGGCTTCCCAGGGAAGTTCTACCAGATGTTTAAAGCAGAGATAATACCTATCCTTCTCAAGCTATTCCAAGAAATAGAAAGGGAAGGAAAACTTCCAGACTCATTCTATGAAGCCAGTATTACTTTGATTCCTAAACCAGACAGAGACCCAGTAAAAAAAGAGAACTACAGGCCAATATCCCTGATGAATATGGATGCAAAAATTCTCAATAAGATACTAGCAAATCGAATTCAACAGCATATAAAAAGAATTATTCACCATGATCAAGTGGGATTCATTCCTGGGATGCAGGGCTGGTTCAACATTCGCAAATCAATCAACGTGATACATCACATTAACAAAAAAAAAGAGAAGAACCATATGATCCTGTCAATCGATGCAGAAAAGGCCTTTGACAAAATCCAGCACCCTTTCTTAATAAAAACCCTTGAGAAAGTCGGGATAGAAGGAACATACTTAAAGATCATAAAAGCCATTTATGAAAAGCCCACAGCTAACATCATCCTCAACGGGGAAAAACTGAGAGCTTTTTCCCTGAGATCAGGAACACGACAGGGATGCCCACTCTCACCGCTGTTGTTTAACATAGTGCTGGAAGTTCTAGCATCAGCAATCAGACAACAAAAGGAAATCAAAGGCATCAAAATTGGCAAAGATGAAGTCAAGCTTTCGCTTTTTGCAGATGACATGATATTATACATGGAAAATCCGATAGACTCCACCAAAAGTCTGCTAGAACTGATACATGAATTCAGCAAAGTTGCAGGATACAAAATCAATGTCCAGAAATCAGTTGCATTCTTATACACTAACAATGAAGCAACAGAAAGACAAATAAAGAAACTGATCCCATTCATAAATGCACCAAGAAGCATAAAATACCTAGGAATAAATCTAACCAAAGATGTAAAGGATCTGTATGCTGAAAACTATAGAAAGCTTATGAAGGTAATTGAAGAAGACTTAAAGAAATGGAAAGACATTCCCTGCTCATGGATTGGAAAAATAAATATTGTCAAAATGTCAATACTACCCAAAGCTATCTACACATTCAATGCAATCCCAATCAAAATTGCACCAGCATTCTTCTCAAAACTAGAACAAGCAATCCTAAAATTCATATGGAACCACAAAAGGCCCCGAATAGCCAAAGGAATTTTGAAGAAGAAGACCAAAGCAGGAGGCATCACAATCCCAGACTTTAGCCCTACTACAAAGCTGTCATCATTAAGACAGCATGGTATTGGCACAAAAACAGACCCATAGACCAATGGAATAGAATAGAAACCCCAGAACTAGACCCACAAACGTATGGCCAACTCATCTTTGACAAAGCAGGAAAGAACATCCAATGGAAAAAAGACAGCCTCTTTAACAAATGGTGCTGGGAGAACTGGACAGCAACATGCAGAAGGTTGAAACTAGACCACTCTCTCACACCATTTACAAAAATAAACTCAAAATGGATAAAGGACCTAAATGTGAGACAGGAAACCATCAGAACCTTAGAGGAGAAAGCAGGAAAAGATCTCTCTGACCTCAGCCGTAGCAATCTCTTCCTCGACACATCCCCAAAGGCAAGGGAATTAAAAGCAAAAGTGAATTACTGGGACCTTATGAAGATAAAAAGCTTCTGCACAGCAAAGGAAACAACCAACAAAACTAAAAGGCAACCAACGGAATGGGAAAAGATATTTGCAAATGACATATCGGACAAAGGGCTAGTATCTAAAATCTATAAAGAGCTCACCAAACTCCACACCCGAAAAACAAATAACCCAGTGAAGAAATGGGCAGAAAACATGAATAGACACTTCTCTAAAGAAGACATCCAGATGGCCAACAGGCACATGAAAAGATGTTCAGCGTCGCTCCTTATCAGGGAAATACAAATCAAAACCACACTCAGGTATCACCTCACGCCAGTCAGAGTGGCCAAAATGAACAAATCAGGAGACTATAGATGCTGGAGAGGATGTGGAGAAACGGGAACCCTCTTGCACTGTTGGTGGGAATGCAAATTGGTGCAGCCGCTCTGGAAAGCAGTGTGGAGGTTCCTCAGAAAATTAAAAAGAGACCTACCCTATGACCCAGCAATAGCACTGCTAGGAATTTATCCAAGGGATACAGGAGTACTGATGCATAGGGGCACTTGTACCCCAATGTTCATAGCAGCACTCTCAACAATAGCCAAATTATGGAAAGAGCCTAAATGTCCATCAACTGATGAATGGATAAAGAAATTGTGGTTTATATACACAATGGAATACTATGTGGCAATGAGAAAAAATGAAATATGGCCCTTTGTAGCAACGTGGATGGAACTGGAGAGTGTAATGCTAAGTGAAATAAGCCATACAGAGAAAGACAGATACCATATGGTTTCACTCTTATGTGGATCCTGAGAAACTTAACAGGAACCCATGGGGGAGGGGAAGGAAAAAAAAAAAAAAGAGGTTAGAGTGGGAGAGAGCCAAAGCATAAGAGACTGTTAAAAACTGAGAACAAACTGAGGGTTGATGGGGGGTGGGAGGGAGGGGAGGATGGGTGATGGGTATTGAGGAGGGCACCTTTTGGGATGAGCACTGGGTGTTGTATGGAAACCAATTTGTCAATAAATTTCATAAAAAAAAAATCACAATAATATACCATTAAGCACATAATAGAATGGTTAACATAAAAAATACTGACAATACCAAGTGCTGACAAGGACATAGAGCAACAGAAATCCACTGGTGGGAAAGCAAAATGGTATAATCACTCTGGAAAACAGTGGAAATTTCCTAAAAAGTTAAATACATTCAACTCCAATAATTAACTATAATGTAACTGTGGATTTGGAGTGGCACTGATGTATCAATATAGTTTTAACAATTTTAGCAAATGTACCACCTTCGTGGGATATTGGTCATGGAGGAGGTTGTCCATGTGTGAGATCAGGGGGATATTGGATTTCTGTGTTTTCTGCTTAATTTTGCTGTGAAACTAATAGTGCTGTAAAATTAAAGTCTAATAAAAGTTTTTTAAATCAAGCATACATTTATAAGATGACACAACAGTTCTACCTTTAGATATTTATCTTAAAGAAATGAAAAGCTATGTTCACTGAAAAACTTGTTTGTGAATATTTATAGCAGTATTATTCATAATTGCCCCAAACTGGAGCGATTCAAATGTCTTTCAATGTGTGGTTGACTGAACACTATGGTACATTCACACAAAGAGATACTACTCACCAATAAAAAGAAATGAACTACTCAGAGTTAAACAACAGAATAGTAAGGGGACCCTGGGCTTTTCTCATCCTTTGAACACAGCTAGATCACTATCAAACTATTTTGAATACCTAGAAAGTTGATCTGAGGATTAGCAGAACAATCTGCAAAATTTGAGAGAGAGAATGTGACAAGTATGTAGTGTGGAGAGGTGAATTAGGGGAGATAAGAGCTGCGGTGCCACTGAGGCACTTTGCACGGACAGGAGACAGAGAGAGGTGAAATTGAGCAGTGCATCGGATTCATGCAAGAAAAGCACTCCCCCTGAAAGTAGCTAGAGAGAAAGAGTGAAAACATGTGCAGGGAATGCATAAGAAACTGTTCCTCCAAACTGTTCACAGGTAAAATAGAGAGGGTTTTAATCCTGTCAGTTTTTTATAAACAGTGAAGCACAGAGTCTGAAGTTTTGGAGGTTAGTGCTTGACAGTGTTTCAATGCGGAAGTAGGACAGAGCCCCAGCGGTGGGCAGCATAGTCTGAGAATCCCCTGGGTCGCATGGGGAGATGCAGTTCCCCTGCTTGGAGTGCATTTGGTAGAGGTGATATGACCTCTCCAAGGGCAAAAAACTCAACGGATGCTGTAGAGCTGCCCTGTCCACCAGTACAGGAACAAAGATGTGGGCTGTGGGCAGCAAACCCTGGTACTGGCTGTGTGGTGTAATTTACCATAAACTCTGAGCCACTGCCACTGTGTGGTCACATGAATGTTTTCTGGAATAAGCTTGTACTGGCCACAGTGCAGTGAGACCCTCTCCCAGAGGGTCAGGATGGCCAAAGCCATGGGGGTCTCTAAAGTGTGGGGTTGTGAAACATAGGCATGCATGAGATAAAACTCTGGAGGGAGGTGCTGTCTGGCAGACTGACAGCTTAGAGACAGGGGGAAGGGGGGAAACTGATGGGAGCTGAAGACACAGGAAGGGTGATTAATTGTGTGTGTGTGAAGCCATGAACTTCCTGCTCTGGAGACTAGAGAGTGGGTGAAGCCATTTTCACCATTAGTCCAACACTGATTGACCCCAGTGAGCTAAACAATGGCATCAAGTGAAGAGCAGAGACATTACACCAAGCCCCACCCCCTGCCCCCTAAAGCACATCTCCACCAGGGCAAATTGGCCTGAGAGGCAGAAGGATTCTCCCCAAGAAGACCAGCACAAATCCCTTCCATGCACTTGGTCTACTCAGACTGCTATAAAGATTCAGCTCTATAGAAAACTGCATGTAGCTTCCTCTGGGGTTTGATTTGTTTATTTGTTCACTTGTTTGTTCATTTTTTTTGCATCTGTTTTTGTTATTATTTTTCTTTTTTTTTCTTGGTTACAGAAAGAGCAAATTTTTATTTTATTTTATTTTATCTTATTTTTTTTCTGTCAAGCTTCTTTCAACAAACAGAACAAGACACATGTAAATTCTATCTTCCTTTATTTGATTTATTTTTTAATTTTATAATTTTTATTTCATTTTATTATTATTATTATTGTTATTACTATTATTATTATTTTCTTCCCCCAAAATGACAAGATGGAGCAATTCACCTCAAAAGAAAGAACAGGAAGGGGTGGCTGGGTGGCTCAGTTGGTTAAGCGACCAACTGCAGGTCAGGTCATGATCTCACAGTTTGTGAGTTCAAGCCCCGCATCAGGCTCTGTGCTGACAGCTCAGAGTCTGGAGCCTGCTTCAGATCCTGTGTCTCCCCCTATCTCTACCCCTCCTCTGCTCATGCTCTGTGTCTCTCCATCTCTCAATAACACATAAACATTAAAAAAATAAGGAAGAACAGGAAGATATGATGGCCAGGGATTTAATCAAAACAGATGTAAGTAGGATGTCTGAATTAGAATTTAAAACAGCAATTGTAATGAAACTAGCTAGACCAAGAACACACCAGAGAATCCCTTTCTGCAGAGATTAAAAAAAACACCTAAAATCTAGTCAGACTGAAATTAAAAACGCTATAACTGAGATGCAAGTCCAAAAAGAGGCCATAAAAACAGGGATGGACAGGACAGATGAGCGAATTAGTGATATAGAAGATAAAATTAAGGAAAATAATGAAGCTGAAAAGAAGAGGGAAACAAAGGTAATGAATAATGAAAGTAAACTTAGAAAACTCAGCAACTTATTGAAATGGAATAATATTTATATCATAGGGATCTCATAAGGTGAAGAGAGAGAAAAAGGGGCAGAAGGTTTATGTGAACAGATTATAGCTGAAAAAAATCCCTCATCTGGGAAGGACACAGACATAAAAATCCAAGAAGCACAGAAAACTCCCATTAAATTAAAAAAAAAAAAAAGCAGACCATTGCCAAGGCATATCACAGTCAAATTCACAAAATACATGCTCAAGGAAAGAATCCTGAAAACAGCAATGGAAAAAAGTCCTTAACCTGCAAAAGAAGACAGATCAGGTTTGCAGCATTTCTGTCCATGGACTTGGTGGGACAGACAGGAGTAGCAGGATATATTCAATGTGCTGAATGGGAAAAATATAGAAGAAAGAATATTCTACCAGCAAGGCTTTCATTCAGAATAGAAGAAGAGATAAAAAGTTTCCCTGACAAACAAAAACTAACAGAGTTCATGACCACTAAACCAACCCTACAAAAAATTTTAAGAAGGAGACTTTGGGGGGAGGGGCAGAAGCAACAAGACTAGAAATGAGCACAACTCATCATCAGAAATACCAACATTACAGGTAACATGATGACATTAAACTCATATAATTCAATAATCAGCCTGAATGTAAATGGGCTAAATGCTCCAATTAAAAGACATAGGATATCATAACAGAGAAAAAACAAAAACAAAAAGACCCATCAATATACTCCCTACAGGAAATTCACTTTTGACCTACAGTCATCGACAGATTAAAAGTTGGAGGATGGAGAAATATCTATTTTTCTAACAGGTGACAAAAGAAAGCCAGAGTAGCCAGTCTTATATCAGACAAGCTAGATTTTATTTTTTAATGCTTATTTATTTATTTTTGAAAGAAAGAGAGAGAGTGAGCACAAGTGGGGGGTGGGCAGAGAGGGAGAGGGAGACACAGAATTCTAAACAGGCTCCAGGCTCTGAGCTGTCAGCACAGATCCTGATGTAGGGCTTAAACTCACAAACTGTGAGATCATTACCTGAGCACAAGTAAGATGCTCAGCCTACTGAGCCACTCAGGCACCCCAAGAATATCTTATTTTGATACCAATAACAAAATTTAGACAATATATTCATGTTTCTTTGCTTTTATAAAATAATCCAGTGGGATTTAGAATTCAATGCTCAGACTAAGCAAATTATGGCAGAGCTAATATCCATTCTTGCCTCCTTCTTACCTACCAGAACCCTATATTAATGGAAGCAACAATGTGCCTAGCTAAATGCTACCATCTGTTACAAATAGAGGCAGCCAGTAAGTGGTACTGATTTAATTTGGAAATGTTTCTTTTTCCCTCTTCCCCTTTCCTTCGTTTCAGATGCCTAGATTGTTAGAGTTCTAGAACCATCTCTAATTATGGTAGCCATGTGTTAGGATGGAGGAGCAGAGAGAGTAAAGGGACTAAATAGACCTCAGTCTCTGACATTTGTACACCTGCTATATCAGCAGAGAAACTAGATTTTAAAACAAAGACTAACAAGAAATGAAGAAGGGCATTATATCATAATTAAGGGGTCTATCCATCAAGATCTAACAATTGTAAATACTTATGCCCCCAACATGAACACTCAAATATATAAATCAATTAATCACAAACATAAAGAAACTGATTGATAATAATATAATAACAGTAGGAGGCTTTAACTTCCCATTTATAGCAAGGGACATATCATTTAAGCAAAAAGTCAGTAAGGAAACAATGGCTTTGATTGACACACTGGATCAGATGGACTTAACAAATAAACTCAGAACATTCCATCCTTAAGAAATAGAATACACATTCTTCTAGAGTGCACATGGAACATTCTCCAGAAAGGATCACATATTGGGTCGCCAATCAGAATTCAAAAAGTACAAAAAGATCAGGATTATACCATGCATGTTTTCAGGCCACAGCACTATGAAACTCGAAATCAATCACAAGAAAAAAAAAAAGGAAAGAACATAAGTATGTGGAGGTTGAATAACATCCTACTAAAGAATGAATGGGTTAACCAGGAAATTAAAGACAAAAGAAACTACATGGAAGCAAAATAAAAACACAGCAGTTCAAGACCTTTGGGATGCAGGAAAGGCAGTCTTAAAAGGGAATTATATTGCAATATAGGCCTCTCTCAAGAAGCAATAAAGGTCTCAAATACACAACCTAACTTTACACCTAAAGGAGCTAGAAAAGGAACAGCAAATAAAGCTTAAAGCCAGCAGAGGAAGGGGAATAAGAAACATAAGAGCAGATATAAATGATATAGAAAAAACAACAGCAAATATAAAAAACAAAAAACATAGTAAAACAGATCAATGAAACTAAGAGCTGATTCTTTGAAAGAATTAATAAAATAGCCAAATTTACCAAAAAGAAAGGAGAAAGGACCCAAATAAATAAAAAAACAAATGAAAGGGAGAGGTCATAATCAATATCATAGAAATACAAACCAATTTAAGAGAATATTGTGAAAATTGACCAAAAAATTGGGCAATATGTAAGAAATGGATAAATTTCTAGAAATATACAAACTACCAAAACTGAAACAGGAAGAACTATAAAATTTGAACAGATCCATAAGCAGCAAATAAATTTAAACAGTAATAAAAAATCTCCCAACAAACAAAAATGCAGGGCCAGGTGCCTTCCTTGGGGAATTCTTCCAGGCATCTAAAGAACAGTTAATACCAATTTTTCTCAATCTGTTCTAAAAAAAAATAGAAATGGAAACAAAACTTACAAACTCATTTATAAGGCCAGCATTACCTTGATTTCCAAAACCAAAGACCCCATTGAAAAGACGAATTACAGGTCAATATCCTTGATGAACATGGATGCAAAAATTCTCAGTATTGAATTCCACAGTACATTAAAAGAATTATTTTCTTTTTTTATTTCTTTTAATTTAATTTATTATTTTAATTTACATCCAAGTTTGTTAGCATATAGTGCAACAATGATTTCAGATGGAAATTCCTTAATGCCCCTACCCATTTAGCCCACCCCCCTCTCATATCCCTCCAGTAACCCTCTGTTCTCCATATTTAAGAGTCTCTTCTGTTTTGTCCCCCTCCCTGTTTTTATATTATTTTTGCTTCCCTTCCTTAATGTTCATACATTTTGTCTCTTAAAGTCCTCATGAGTGAAGTCATATGATATTTGTCTTTCTCTGAATGACTAATTTCGCTTAGCATAATACCCTCTAGTTTCATCCATGTAGTTGCAAATGGCAAGATTTCATTCTTTTTGATTGCCGAGTATTATTCCATTATGTATATACCACATCTTTCTTATCCATTCATCCATCGATGGACATTTGGGTTCTTTCCGTAATTTGGCTATTGTTGATAGTGCTGCTATAAACATTGGGGTGCATCTGTCCCTTCAAAACAGCATACCTGCATCCCTTGGATAAATACCTAGTAGTGCAATTGCTGGGCTGTAGAGTAGTTCTTTTTAATTTTTTTTGAGGAAGCTCCATACTGTTTTCCAGAGTGGCTGCACCAGTTTGCATTCCCACCAACAGTGCAAAAGAGATCCTCTTTCTCCGCATCCTTGCCAACATATGTTGCTGCCTGAGTTGTTAATGTTAGCCATTCTGACAGGTGTAAGGTGATATCTCATTATGGTTTTGATTTGTATTTCCCTGATGATGAGTGAAGTGGAACATTTTTTATGTGTTAGTTGGCCATCTGGATGTCTTCTTTGGAGAAGTGTCTATTCATGTCTTTTGCCCATTTCTTCACTGGATTCTTTGTTTTTTGGGTGTTGAGTTTGATAAGTTCTTTATAGATTTTTGATACTCACCCTGATCAAGTGAAATTTATTCCTAGGTTGCAAGTTTGGTTTGATATTTGCAAGTCAAACAACATGATACACTACATTAATAAAAGTATGGATAAGAACCATATTATCCTTGGGGTGCCTGGGTGGCTCAGTCGGTTAACCATCCAACTCTTGTTTTCAGCTCAGCTCAAGATCTTATGGTTCCTGAGTTCGAGCCCTGCATCAGGCTTTGTGCTGGCAGTGCAGAGCTTGCTTGGGATTCTCTCTCTCTGTGTGTCTCTCTCTCCATGCCCCTCCCCTGCATGCATGCCCACTCTCTCTCTGTCTCTCTCAAAATAAGTAAGTAAACTTTAAAAATATTTAAAAAGAACCATATGATCTTTTCGATAGATGCAGAAAAATCGTTTAACAAAATGTAGCCTTCATTCTTATTAAAAATCCTCTAGAGTGTACAGATAGAACATACGTCGACATCATTAAAGGCCATATACAAAAGACCCACAGCTAATACCATCCTCAAGGGGGAAAAACTGAGAGCTTTTCCCCTAAGGTCAGGAACAAGACAAGGGTGTCTACTCTCACCATTGTTATTTAACAGAGTGCTGGAAGTCTTAGCCTCAGCAACAAGACAACAAAAAGAAATAAAAGATATCCAAATTGGCAAGTGAAAAGAAGTCAAACTTTTACTATTTGCAGACAACATAAAAATGTGAAAGTCTCCACCAAAAAAATTGCTTTAATACATGAATTCAGCAAAGTTGTATGATAGGAAACCAACATACAGAAATTTGTTACATTACTATACACCAACAATGAAGCAGCAGAAAGAGAAGTCATCAAATTAATACCATTCACAATTGCACCAATAACAGATACCTTGAAATAAATCTAACCAAAGAGATAAGAGATATGTAGTCTGAAATGTATAGAACACTTATGAAAGAAATTGAAGAGGACACAAAGAAATGGAAAAGCATTCCATGTGCGGTTGGAAGAAAAAACATTGTAAAAATGTCTATTCAAATAAAGCTATCTACACATTTAATACAATCCCCATCAAAATACCACCAGCATTTTTCACAGATCTAGACAAACATTCCTAAAATTTGTATGAAACCACAAAAGACCCCGAATAGTCAAAGCAATCTTAAAAAAGAAAAACAAAGCTAGAGGCATCACAATTCCAGATTTCAATCTATATTATTAAGCTGCGATCATCAGACAGGTGTAATATTGGCACAAAAACAGACACAGATCAATGGCACAAAAATAGATACATATAATAGAGAACCCAGAAGTGAACCTACAACTATATGGTCAATTAATCTTTGACAAACCAGGAAATAATATCCAATGGGAAAATGACATTCTCTTCAACAAATGATGTTGGGAAAACTGGACAGCAACATGCACAAGAATGAAAATGGACAAACTTTCTTGCACCACATACAAAAATAAATTCAAAATGTATGAAAGATCTAAATGTAAGATAGGGAACCAGCAAAATCCTCAAGGGGAACATAGGCAGCAGCCTCTTCAATCTCGACCATAACAACTGCTTACTAAACAGGTCGCCAGAGGCAAGGGAAACAAAAAAAGCAATAATGGATTATTGGGACTTCTTCACAATAAAAATCTTCAGCAAAGAAAAGGAAACAATCAACAAAACCAAAAGGCAGTCTATGGAATGGGAGAAGATATTTGCAAACGACATATTTGTTAAAGGGTTAATATCTAAAATCTGTAAAGAACTTCATCAATTCAACACCCAAAAAACAAATAATCCAGTGAAAAAATAGAAGACATGAATTCACACTTTTTCAAAGAAGACGTCCAGATGGCTAACAGAGGCATGAAAAGAGGCTCAACATTGCCCATTATCAGGGGAATGCAAATCAAAACTATGATGAGATACCACCTCACACCTGTCAGAATGGCTAAAATTAACAACACAATAAGCGACAGGTGTTGGCAAGAATATGGAAAAAGTGGAACCCTTTTGCACTGCTGGTGGGGATGCAAACTGCTGCAGCCACTCTGGAGAACTGTATGAAGGTTCATCAAAAAGTTAAAAATAGAAATACCCTAGGATCCAGTAATTGAACACTAGGTATTTACCCTAAAGATACAAAAATACTGATTCGAAGGGACACAGGTACCCCGATGTTGATAGCAGCACTAACAACAGTAGCCAAGCTATGGACAGAGCCCAAATGCCCATTGACTGATGAATGGATAAAGAAGAGGTACACACACACACACACACACACACACACACACACACACTGGAATATTAGCAATCAAAACAAATGAAATCTTGTCATTTACAACAATGTGGATGGAGCTAGAATGTATTAGCATAATACATACAGAATACATTTCAGTTAGCATAACTGAAATAAGTCAATTACAAAGGTAAATACCATATGATTTCACTCTTATGTGAAATTTAGAAACCAAATAGATGAACATATGGGAGCAGGGGAAAAGAGAGAGGGAATCAAACCATTAAAGACTTAAAGATAGAGAACAAACTGAGGATTGCTGGAGGGTGGTGGGTTGGGGAAATGGGATAAATGGGTGATGGGCATTAAAGGGGGCACTTGTTGAGATGAATACTAGGTGTGGTATGTAATTGATGAATCACTGAATTCTACTTCTGAAACCAATATTGCTATTGACTAACTAGAATTTAAATAAAATTTGGAAAAATAAATAAATAAATAGCATAGTAACTTTACAAAAAAAAGAAGTGAACTATAAATAGAATAAAAGAATAATAACATAAAAGAATCTTAAAATGTTTTATTCTAAGTGAAAAATGCAGTTTTGAAGTATTGAAACTTAATTATTCTATTTATGCAATGTTCTGGGGAAAAATAGAATTATATAGAGTAGATCAGTGGTTTCCTGGGGTTACACGTAGGACAAGGACATAAATGCAGAGAGATATTACAGGAGGATTCTTTAGAGGGCTAGAATTTTTCTTTATTCTATCTATAATGGTTACAAGAGTCTGCATCTGTAGAAACTCCTAGAACTGCAACCCCTTAAAATGAATTTTACTTTATATAAATTTAAAAGTTTAGAAAACGGGTATCATCCTAATAGACTCAGACAGACTCCGATTGTTCACTGTTTTCCATACTTTAGTCCTTCCTGTACTACCAGCATGATTATTTGCCATTTCTTTGTAGCACTTGATTTTGACCCCACATTAATTAATATTTTCATGTAAATCATATAATTCCCTTCCAAAGGGTCATATATCTGAATTCACTGGTTTGGTGTGCTAGTCATATTTCTCAACAAACTTTATTAGAAATATATAAATATTTGAACTACAATAGAAAATATAGCCAGAAACAATGTTAAGGAGGAGTGATAGACCATTGGTTCTTGAAAGGACCCTTAAAGGTAATCTAGTTCAATTCAGTCATTTTCAAATTGTATGTGTAGAGACTACAACATCTCACCCAAGCAGTGTCCAAGGAGATTGCTTTTCAATGAGTCAGAGCTACAATAGTGGTAGATTAGCACATTCTGATTGGACAAAGAACTTCTGAGGATGAAGAACATTCCTGACTTATTCCTGATTTCCTATTAATGAACTCAGGGCCTTGCACTAAGTAGTCAAAAAGTGTTTGTTTCATTGAATTAAATGTTGGAAAGGCACTTCTTTGCATTTATGGGTAAAGAAGTTCATTAACTATACTGTGGCCCCATGGTTCCTTTGAAGTTTTTCTATTTTGATCCTACATTGATTAGGTTGGGGGTGACTTATGATTTTTTAAAAATATATTTCCACACACAATGGTACATTAGTTTCAAGTGTACAACATAATACTTTGACAAGTTTGTACATTATTATGCTATGTTCACCACAAGTGTAGCTACTATCTGTCCCCATACATAACTATCATAATATCACTGACTATATTCTTTATGTTGTACACTTTATTCCCATGACCTATTCATTTAATAATGGAAGCATGTATCTCCCAGGCCTTTTCACCATTTTGCCCACCCCACTGCCCTCTCTCCTCTCTGCCAAACATCAGTTTGTTCTCTGTATTTATATGTCTAATTTTTATTTTGTTTATTCATTTTCTATTTAAAGATTCCACTTATGAGTGAAATATAGTATTTTTAATTATATATTTCATCTTCGTTATCCATTTTTCTATTGATGGACACTTAGGTTTCTTCCATATATTGGCTATTGTATTTTGCTTTTGCCTTTTTGAAGTAAGACTATTTTGGCCACTAGTACAGAGTATGTACTACATATGTACACCATGTACTACAATGAAAACCATGCCTTCAACTGTGATAACTACATAGAGATATTATACTGGATATTATTAAGAGGTTCTAGCTGTAGCAACAATATGGGAAAGAAAATGAAAAAAGTCAAGAGATATTGAATAAGTTCTTTGTATCCCAACGCTTTATATATGAAATCATCTTATTCATTTAAATACATTTTGTTTTTATTTTTTAATTACTGATTTCACAATAAAATAAGGTATCCATCCGTTTTTTATTTTTTTTAATTTTTAAATATATGAAATTTATTGTCAAATTGGTTTCCATAACACCCAGTGCTCATCCCAAAAGATGCCCTCTTCAATACCCATCACCCACCCTCCACTCCCTCCCATCCCCCATCAGCCCTCAGTTTGTTCTTATTTTTAAGAGTCTCTTATGTTTTGGCTCTCTACCACTCTAACCTCTCTTTTTTTTCCTTCCCCTCCCCCATGGGTTCCTGTTAAGTTTCTCAGGATCCACATAAGAGTGAAACCATATGGTATCTGTCTTTCTCTGTATGGCTTATTTCACTTAGCATAACACTCACCAGTTCTGTCCACGTTGCTACAAAAGGCCATATTTCATTTTTTCTCAGTGCCACATAGTAATCCATTGTGTATATAAACCACAATTTCTTTATCCATACATCAGTTGATGGACATATAGGCTCTTTCCACAATTTGGCTATTGTTGAGAGTGCTGCTATAAACATTGGGGTACAAGTGCCCCTATGCATCAGTACTCCTGTATGCCTTGAGTAAATTCCTAGCAGTGCTACTGCTGGGTCATAGGGTAGGTCTATTTTTAAATTTTTGAGGAACCTCCACACGGTTTTCCAGAGTGGCTGCACCAGTTTGCATTCCCACCAACAGTGCAAGAGGGTTCCCGTTTCTCCATCCTCTCCAGCATACTCTCCTAATTTGTTCATTTTAGCCACTCTGACTGGTGTGAGGTGATATCTGAGTGTGGTTTTGATTTGTACTTCCCTGATGAAGACTGACGTTGACATTTTTCATGTGCCTGTTGGCCATCTGGATGTCTTCTTTAGAGAAGTGTCTATTCATGTTTTCTGTCCATTTCTTCACCAGATTATTTGTTTATTGGGTGTGCAGATTGGTGAGCTCTTTATAGATTTTGGATACTAGCCCTTTGTCCGATATATCATTTGCAAATATCTTTTCCCATTCCATCAGTTGCCTTTTAGTTTTTTGATTGTTTCATTTGCTGTGCAGAAGATTTTTATCTTCATGAGGTCCCAATAGTTCATTTTTGCTTTTAATTCCCTTGCCTTTGGGGATGTGTCAAGTAAGAAATTGCTATGGCTGAGGTCAGAGAGGTCTTTTCCTGCTTTCTCCTCTAGAGTTTTGATGGTTTCCTGTCTCACATTCAGGTCCTTCATCCATTTTGAGTTTATTTTTGTGAATGGTGTGAGAAAGTGGTCTAGTTTCAACCTTCTGCATGTTGCTGTCCAGTTCTCCCAGCACCATTTGTTAAAGAGACTGTCTTTTTTCCATTGGATATTCTTTTCCTGCTTTGTCAAAGATGAGTTGGCCATACTTTTGTGGGTCTGGTTCTGGGGTTTCTATTCTATTCCATTGGTCTGTATGTCTGTTTTTGTGCCAATACCATGCTGTCTTAATGATGACAGCTTTGTAGTAGAGGCTAAAGTCTGGGATTGTGATGCCTTCTGCTTTGGTCTTCTTCTTCAAAATTACTTTGGCTATTCGGGGCCTTTTGTGGTTCCATACGAATTTTAGGATTGCTTATTCTAGCTTCTAGAAAAATGCTGGTGCAATTTTCATTGGAATTGCATTGACTGTGTAGATAGCTTTGGGTAGGATTGACATTTTGACAATATTTATTCTTCCAACCCATGAGCACAGAATGTTTTTCCATTTCCTTATATCTTCTTCAATTTCCTTCATAAGCTTTCTATAGTTTTCAGCATACAGATCTTTTACATCTTTGGTTAGGTTTATTCCTAGGTACTTTATGCTTCTTGGTGCAATTGTGAATGGGATCAGTTTCTTTATTTGTCTCTTTGTTGCTTCATTATGAGTGTATAAGAATGCAACTGAATTCTGTACATTGATTTTGTATCCTGCGACTGCTGAATTCATGTGTCAGTTCTAGCAGACTTTTGGTGGAGTCTATCAGGTTTTCCATGTATAATATCATGTCATCTGCAAAAAGTGAAAGCTTAACTTCATCTTTGCCAATTTTGATGCCTTTGATTTCCTTTTGTTGTCTGATTGCTGATGCTAGAACTTCCAAAACTATGTTAAACAATAGCGGTGAGAGTGGGCATCCCTGTCGTGTTCCTGATCACAGGGAAAAAGCTCTCAGTTTTTCCCCATTGAGGATGATATTAGCTGTGGGCTTTTCATAAATGGCTTTTATAATGTTTAAGTATGTTCCTTCTATCCCAACTTTCTAGAGGGTTTTTATCAAGAAAGGATGCTGAATTTTGCCAAATGCTTTTTCTGCATCGATTGACAGGATCATATGGTTCTTATCTTTTCTTGTATTAATGTGATGTATCACATTGATTGATTTGCGAATGTTGAAGCAGCCCTGCATCCCAGGAATGAATCCCACTTGATCATGGTGAATGCTTCTTTTTATATGCTGTTGAATTCGATTTGGTAGTATCTTATTGAGAATTTTTGCATCCATATTCATCAGGGATATTGGCCTGTAGTTCTCTTTTTTTTACTGGGTCTCTGTCTCGTTTAGGAATCAAAGTAATGCTGGCTTCATAGAATGAGTCTGGAAGTTTTCCATCCCTTTCTATTTTTTGGAATAGCTTGAGAAGGATAGGTATTATCTCTGCTTTAAACGTCTGGTAGAACTCCCCGGGGAAGCCATCTGGTCCTGGACTCTTATTTGTTGGGAGATTTTTGATAACTGATTCAATTTTCTTGCTGGTTATGGATCTGTTCAAGGTTTCTGTTTCCTCCTGATTGAGTTCTGGAAGTGTGTGGGAGTTTAGGAATTTGTCCATTTCTTACAGGTTGTCCAGTTTGTTGGCATATAGTTTGTAATATTATTCCCGGATAATTGCTTGTATTTCTGAGGGATTGGTTGTAATCATTCCATTTTCATTCATGATTTTATCTATTTAGGCCATCTCCCTTTTCTTTTTGAGAAGCCTGGCTGGAGGTTTATCAATTTTGTTTATTTTTTTCAAAAAACCAACTCTTGGTTTCGTTGATCTGCTCTAAAGTTTTTTTTAGATTCTATATTGTTTATTTCTGCTCTGGTCTTTATTATTTCTCTTCTGCTGGGTTCAGGGTGTGTTTGCTGTTCTGCTTCTATTTCCTTTAGGTGTTCTGTTAGATTTTGTATTTGGGATTTTTCTTGTTTCTTGAGATAGGCCTCGATTGTAATGTATTTTCCTCTCAGGACTGCCTTCGCTGCATCCCAAAGTGTTTGGATTGTTGTATTTTCATTTTCGTTTGTTTCCATATATTTTTTAATTTCTTCTCTAATTGCCTGTTTGACCCATTCATTCTTTAGTAGGGTGTTCTTTATCTTCCATGATTTTGGAGGTTTTCCAGACTTTTTCCTGTGGTTGATTTCAAGCTTCATAGCATTGTGGTCTGAAAGTATGCATGGTATAATTTCAATTCTTGTATACTTATGAAGGGCTGTTTTGTGACCCAATATATGATCTATCTTGGAGAATGTTCCATGTGCACCTGAGAAGAAAGTATATTCTGTTGCTTTGGGATGCAGAGTTCTAAATATATTTGTCAAGTCCATCTGATCCAATGTGTCATTCAGGGCCCTTGTTTCTTTATTGACCGTGTGTCTAGATGATCTATCCATTTCTGTAAGTGGAGTGTTAAAGTCCCCTGCAATTACCACATTCTTATCAATAAGGTTGCTTATATTTGTGAGTTATTGTTTTATATATTTGGGGGCTCCCTTATTCGGTGGATAGACATTTATAATTATTAGCTCTTCCTAATGGATAGACCCTGTAATTATTATATAATGCCCTTCTTCATCTCTTGTTACAACCTTTAATTTAAAGTCTAGTTTGTCTGATATAAGTATGGCTACTCCAGCTCTCTTTTGACTTCCAGTGGCATGATAAATAGTTCTCCATCCCCTCAGTTTCAATTTGAAGGTTTCCTCAGATCTAAAATGGGTCTCTTGTAGACAGCAAATAGATGGGTCTTGTTTTTTTATCCATTCTGATACCCGTTGTCTTTTAGTTGGCGCATTTAGTCCATTTACATTCAGTGTTATTATAGAAAGATATGGGTTTACAGTCATTGTGATGTCTGTAGGTTTCATGCTCATAGCAATGTCTCTGGTGCTTTTTCTCACAGGATCCCCCTTAGGATCTCTTGTAGGGCTGGTTTAGTGGTGATGAATTCCTTCGGTTTTTGTTTGTTTCAGAAGACCTTTATCTCTTCTTCTATTTTAAATGACAGATTTGCTGGATAGAGGATTCTTGGCTGCATATTTTTTCTGTTCATCACATTGAAGATTTCCTGCCATTCCTTTCTGGCCTGCCAAGTTTCAGTAGAGAGATCCGTCACTAGTCTTATCGGTCTCCCTTTATGTGTTTGAGCACATTTATCTGTAGCTGCTTTCAGAATTTTCTCTTTATCCTTGTATTTTGACAGCTTCACTCTGATATGTCATGCTGAAGATCGATTCAAGTTACGTCTGAAGGGAGTTCTCTGTGCCTCTTGGATTTCAATGCCTCTTTCCTTCCCCAGATCAGGGAAGTTCTCAGCTACTATTTCTTCAAGTACACTTTCAGCACCTTTCCCTCTCTCTTCCTCCTCTGGAATACCAATTATGCATAGATTATTTCTCTTTAGTGCATCCCTTAGTTCTCTAATTTTCCCCTCACACTCCTGGATTTTTTTTATCTCTCTTTTTCTCAGCTTCCTCTTTTCCATAATTTTATCTTCTAGTTCACCTATTCTCTCCTCTGCCTCTCAATCCGAGCTGTGGTTGTCTCCATTTTATTTTGCAGCTCATTTATAGCATTTTTTAGCTCCTCTTGGCTGTTCCTTAGTCCCTTGATTTCTGTAGCAATAGATTCTCTGCTGTCCTCTATACTGTTTTCAAGCCCAGCAATTAATTTTATGACTATTATTATAAATTCACTTTCTGCTATAGTGTTTACATCCTCTTTGATCAGTTCGTTAGCTGTCATTATTTCCTGGAGATTCTTTTGAGGGGAATTCTTCCATTTTATCATTTTGGATAGTCTCTGGAGTGGTGCAGAACTGCGGGGCACTTCCCCTATGCTGTCTTGAATAATTTGCATTGGTGGGTGGGGCTGCAGTCAGACCTGATGTCTAACCCCAGCCCACCGCTGGGGCCACAGTCAGAGTAGTGTGTACCTTCTCTTCCCCTCTCCTAGTAGCGGGATTCACTGTGGGGTGGAGTGGCCATCTTGGCTACTTGCACTCTGCCAGTCTTGTGGTGCTGGGGATCTGGTGTATTAGCTGGGGTGGATCGGCAAGGTGCACAGGGGCGGGAGGGGTAGGCTCAGCTTGCTTTTCCTTCAGTGATCCGCTTCGGGAGGGTTCCCTTTTCTGTGGGCCTCTCGTCTATGCTTGGCTCTGGAGAATCCATTCTGCTAGTCTTCTGGTGGTTTTCTGGGTTATTTAGGCAGGTGTGGGTGGAATCTAAGTGATCAGCAGGACACGGTGAGCCCATCATCCTCCTACGCCGCCATCTTCCTCCTCCTTTTTATTTTTAATGTTTATTTATTTTTGAGAGAAAGAGAGAGAGAAAGAGGCATGAGTGGGGGCGGGGCAGAGAGAGGGGGTACACAGAATGTGAAGCAGGCTCCAGGCTCCAGGCTGTCAGCACAGAGCCCCACCTGGTGCTCAAACTCACAGACTGTGAGATCATGACCTGAGCTGAAGTCGGACGCTTAACGGACTGAGCCACCCAGGTGCCCCTCCATCCATTTCTAATTAAGGCATTAGATAAAATTGTATTGTAGCTTGGCGTGTGCATGTTTGTGTGTGAAGAATTAGTGTAATAACTTAACTCATATGCAGCTTCGCTGATGGATTTGTAATATGAAAAATGTCAGGGGCACCTGGGTGCCTCAGTCGGTTGAGCGTCTGACTTCAGCCCGGGTCACGATCTCGTGGTCTGTGAGTTCGAGCCCCACGTCAGGCTCTGGGCTGATGGCTCAGAGCCTGGAGCCTGTTTCCGATTCTGTGTCTCCCTCTCTCTCTGCCCCTCCCCCGTTCATGCTCTGTCTCTCTCTGTCTCAAGAATAAATAAACATTAAAAAAAATTTAAAAAAAAAAAAAAGAAAAATGTCACCTACGGTACTGTAGTGCTCAGGATGCAAGTTTCTTCTGACAAGGGTAAAGGCCACTGTCTACCCATCAGCTCAGAAGGTTGTAAATATTTTGGTTGAAGTCTTGCTCAACATATTCCTCCATTGAGTTGCAACTTTTTATGTAAAAATGTATAATAAAATACTTCATATTGCCACATTTTTATTCAGGATGAGTCCAGTTTTCTGAGAGCTTGAATCTCATACAACTTTTGTAACTCTCACTTTCAACAACAATAAAAAAATAGAAAATCACAAAAACAAAAGTATGTACAAAGAGAATATTTATAATGAGATAATAAATTTCAGAAAATTAAAATTTTTAAAAGGCTGAAAATGTCACAAAATTTAGAAAACATCATATTTTTATTAACTCTGTATCATACCTGTATCATAATTATATCCTGCATTTTTTTACTACATGCTTTTTGATTACAATTTTATAATACCATTTGTATAGAGAGATTAGAAAAGCAATTCAGTTCTCCTTCTGATTGATTTACATTTTAATTATTATTGGTAGGTGGTATCCATAAAATATGCAAGTCCAAGTATAGATGAACCCCATTTCCACTGCTGATTGAAAGAAGGTTATAAATATAGGAATTATGGTCAATATTTTTTGTGTAATTCTCAGCATAAAAAGGAGAAAAGAAAATCACATCTAATTTATCAAATGTGTTTCTGAGGAGAGACAATGTATTTTGACTTATCTGTGATAAGTGACTCTTACATTTACTGTTCTCATGATTAGGTCTGAAGATTTCATTACTCACACATTTCTGTTGCTTGGAACAGAACATGTTTCTGTATGCTATGTCCTCTCACCATACCTAGACGAATTTTATTTCTGCAACTGAAATGCCCAATCTTGTATAAGAATCAACTCTGTGAACATAGGTTAGAGCTCATATGAGACTTGGAAGACTGTAGCATAGGCAGGGGGCTCATGTCCTTATTGCAGACTTTAATTTCTGCCCTATTCAGGGTGATACATGGGGCAAATGGAAAAGACAAAACTTGCTTTGCTACAATTGTCATTTTTGTGTCAAGCCTTCTAGGTAATTAGATCCTCTGCTCAGTCTCTCATGGATAGATTCTGTGGACTATTATTTGGAGAACTCTTAGGGAATCTTGTAATGCAGGATTGGTTTCCTCAGGTAGGCCACATTCAATTTTTTGTCCTCTGGGCTTCTTAGCTACCTTTTTCACCCTACTCTTCTACATCATTTCACCCTTGCAGGTGGCCTTCTTGGGTAAAGTGTCCTTCAAGTGACTGCAGGTTGGTTTGCCTAGTCCCTGGGAAAGGTGCACATTGGAACAGTAGAGCTGCTCCCAGTGAAATGTCACTTTTTCCATGGTCTCAGGCTTTGAAGGCACAGCCTCTCTCTTGTATAACTCATTTTGCTCCCCAACTTCTGAAGACACATTCTGTCTATGTGCTCTCCTTGAAGCACCTCTCACTTGGCATAAGATGAGGGGGAGAAAACCCCTTCCCCTTCCACCATGAGGTAGAGAGAAACATCTCAGCATCCTCACAAGAATTCTCTCCTCTCCTCTCCTCTCCTCTCCTCTCCTCTCCTCTCCTCTCCTTCCCTCCCACTCTCCTTTCAGTTGCATTCATTCATAGCCTGGAGAAGGGTCGAGATTTTCTTAACCAGTTCTGTCAGAACTGGTTTTACAATCATTTAGTAAATTCAGCATTGGTGCTTTAGCACCTTGTCTAGGTTATAGGGGTATTTATCATTTACTCTATTTTCTTCAGCTGAAACTAAGTAAAAAAAATAATAATTCAGTTTATGATGAACATGCGTAACTCTTTTTACTTTTTTTGTTTTTTTTTTACTCAATTTATATTATATCTAATATTATTGGTCTTGCATCACTGATCTTTACCTCTGTAAAGCCCCTGTAGAGCTCCCTAACTTCATTGATATTTTTGTTATCTTCATTGCTCTGGACAGTCTCCTACCCATCTTTTGCCATATTTCCATTTCTGACTTAGCACCACATTTGTTGTGACACTCCTCAACAGAGATTTCTTTTATCACACAACTTACCGAATCTGTTTTCTTTGCAGTTACACAAGATGAAATGTTTGGGTAGTGGTGATGGTGAAGGTGGTATTACTGGTGATAGAGACATGGGTAAAAGTGGTAGTGTTTAAAGTTTTGGTTGTAATAGAGGTAGAAGAGGTGGTGGAGGTGGAAGTGGTGGTGGTGGGGGTGGTGATGAAGGCAGAGGTGAAAGTTGTGGACGTGGTGGTGGTGGTGATGGAGGTGGAGGTAATACATTGATCGAGGTAGTGATGAAGGTGGAGGTGAAAGTGGTGGAGGTGGTGGTAGAGATAGAGGTAGTGGTGTTGGTGTTGGTGGAGATGAAACTTATGAGGCTGTGGCAGAGTAGACACAAAGCAATCCTAATGGAATCCTCTATGCTCTAGGGTACAGACTTCTACTGAACATAGTCTCCAGTAAGGACAAGTTCACAGTAACACAATTACAAACCATAGTAGGAAATGAATTATGTACACAAGAGTCAGTGGGCAATACAAATGGAGAATTTGCATCCTAAGAATGAGATTTAATACCTAAAAGAGATCTTAGAAGGAGTAATTTGAAATCATGGAAGAGAGAATATTCAAAATAAATTTATAAGTCCTTGGGTTGTTCAAACATGCTGAGTCCTGAGAAAAATAAATAAAGACAAATTCATACCTTGATATGTTGAAGTGGGTTTTCTGAACTTCAAAAACAAAACAAAGAGAAAAATAACAAAAGCCACTGAGATACATGACACACTGGTGAGAAGAAGCAGGAGGCAGCTAATGGTCCTCCAAGGATGGTGGCTCCTCTATCAACAAGTATATATTTAAGAAAAAAATGGAATCATACCTTAAAAATGCTTGGGGAAACTAACTACTGGGCTAAAGCAATATTTGCAGGTACAGAGATTCTTTAAGTGTAAATTATAATCAAAGATCTGTACTTGACTATAAAAAAATAACTAAAGCTTGAACTTCAGCAAAAAGGAAATTAATTTAAAAGAGAAAGAGTGGGACACTGGAAACAACAAATAAAGAACTCCATAAATATGTTGGCAAACCCAAATGAGTATTGTTTATAAATAATAATATTAAAGCTGATCTGGGTAAGTTTTAGAAAGGCAATAGATCTAAATATTGGGAAACAATAAATATAGATGATAAGAATTTAAAAGGAACAGAGACTAAGAGTCTTGTATTCTATGGGTCAGAACAGATATATCTATTAAGTTTCAGCTATGTTAAATAATTCTGTTAAACAGTTAAGAATAATCTCTCAAAGAACATAAATGGGATGTATAACTTCCAAATCAGTTGGAATAATATGTGAATAAAGAAAACTCATCAGTAAAATAGAAAGCTGAAAAGGTGATCAAGAAAGCAAAGAAACTGCTGGTAAGTTAAATACGTAAGATGGTAGAAATCACTCCACGTTGCCTGTTACAAGGCAATATGGGGCAGGTCTCTCCTAAAGCACCTGGTTTAGTTCCAGCTCAGTTTGATAGGGTGGTTTGAGAATCTCACAGGGAGAGAAAGAGAATTGCAAAGAATGACTCCATTGACACAGAAATGAGGTCTGTCTGTGCTGAGTTCAAATGCTGTGTCCACTCAACCCTTCTTTCTCTGACCTTTTGTCCTTATTTTAAAACAGTGCATTGTTCTTGTCTCTGGGTATCTCTGGTATGTTGCCGGACCCATAGTCAGCTTAGATTGTTGGAAAAATCAAACAAGTGTGACCTGAGAGAGCATGGTACATGTTTTCCATTTTTCAGAGGAAACCACACACAATATAAATTTACTGTTTTCTGCTCATCTGTGTTTCAGGTATTGATGTGGGGGTCAGAGGGGGTTTGAAAGACCCTGAGGTTTCAGAAATATGTGTATGCCCTTGTAGCTAAATGTGGGGAAAAAGCAAAAGATGATAGAGTCTTTGGTGACTGTGAAATAAATAGATTCCTTTCTGCTCACATTTCCAGGTGGTTACAACATTTAAAATAGGCTACTTAAAACACATGAATTTTATAACCTAGATTTGGCACAACCTGTTCTTATTTTAGAAAGTTATTTGAAATCTATTCCATCAAAAAATAAATGTTTTGCTTCTTCCCTATGCCCATTTTATCCTATTTGTTTCCTTCCTTTGAAAAGAGAGTCAAAGAGAAGCCAGGAATAAGCACCTCTCCCCCTGACCCTCTTTTCTTGAATTGCAAGAGATCATTCTCACCAGCATGAAGTGAGAAGAAAGGAAACCCAGAGATCTTCAGTAGAAATAGGATAGGCTCCTGGGAAGAAACTATAACTGAATTTAAAGAGACAGTTTTGACAAGCCACTGTAGGTTCTGAGTGATTAACCAAAGTCACTGAGGAGCACACAGTATTTGAGGTATTTGGTATTTGTGCACTGGAGTCGGTTCTGAATATCAGCTCCCCTTTAGCATTTCCACACAAGCCCCACTGGCCTTTCCCATGCTTCTGACAGAACAGGATTCAGCCATTTTCTTTTTCCTCACAGATAACCCATAGGCTTCTCCTTCATAAACTTGATCTTTCTTTTCTTTCTTTCTTTCTTTCTTTCTTTCTTCTTTCTTTCTTTCCTTACCTCCCTCCCTCTCTCTCTTCTTTCTTTTCTTTTTTTTCTTCTTCCTTTCTTTCTTAATTTTATTTTATAATGGTAAGAACACTAATGTTGTGATCTTCCCTCTTAACATATTTAAAATTTTTTTTTCAACGTTTATTTATTTTTGGGACAGAGAGAGACAGAGCATGAACGGGGGAGGAGCAGAGAGAGAGGGAGACACAGAATCGGAAACAGGCTCCAGGCTCTGAGCCATCAGCCCAGAGCCTGACGCGGGGCTCGAACTCCCGGACTGCGAGATCGTGACCTGGCTGAAGTCGGACGCTTAACCGACTGCGCCACCCAGGCGCCCCCCCTCTTAACATATTTTAAAGTGTACAAGATGGTATTGTTATCTACAGGCACAATGCTGTACAGCATATCTTTAGAGTGTATTCATCTTGCTTCGATGTGCGAAACACAGGCAAGTGGAAAATTAAGTTTCCTTACAACCTACAGCCCATTGACAAGTCCTTGAGACAGCAGAGTGACATTCCTCCAGGCATGCCCAGTTGACTTAATGTTAATGCTTTGCTAGAGGAAAAACAAGTGGCTAACTGATAGAGATCACAGTCACATAGGACATGAGTCTTTATTAGTTTTCAACTGTCTAAATGATTTACAAGGGGAAAAAAACAATTTTATCAGTAACCAAACTTCCAGAGACCTATAGATTCAATATTCTGGGACCCTGATATTATTGCCCTCCCCTCCATAGGATAGAAAGTTTTATATAATCAGTCACCTTTGTGACTGTGGTGCAGCTCTTTCTGCCCATGGTCCTGTCCCCATGCTTTAATAAAACTACCTTTTTGTACCAAAGATGTCTCAAGAATTCTTTCTTGGCCACCTGCTCCAAACCCCAAAACTTCAAATCACATCAGCTTGACTGATACTTTATGTGTGTTGAAATGTCCCTATTTCCCTTCCCGCAGACACTGGTGATGAGGTTTTGGGGTGATGGTGGGGTTCGTGGGGTTCAGAGCTGACTGCCAAGAAAGAATTCTTGAAGACATCTTTGGTGCAAAAAGGTGATTTTATTAAAGCATAGGGACAGAACACCTGTGCAGAAAGAGATGCACTGGGGTTATGAAAAGTGACTGGTTATATACTATAGAATTGGGGGAAGTAAAGACAAAAAGGAGGCCTCCAGAAGGAGTTTGATATGCTAAAGCAGACTCCTAAGATACCTGAGACCTTGCTATTGTCAAGCTAAGGTTGTTTTTTCTCTAGTAAGGCATTAACATTAGGATGGTAGGGGGTTCCTGAAGAAATATTATACTCTGTATTTGCCTCAAATATTTGTCAACAGGTTGCAGGTTATAAGGAAATTTAATTTTACCTGCCATTTCTTTCTTGCCTTTGTTGCCCACATCACTATGGGGGGGGGGGTGATACTAAGGGCTCCAGGAAACTGAGTCTATAGATTTCTGGAGATTAGGCTATTGATAAGATTGCCTTTTTCTTGTAATTTACTAAGATATATGTAAACTCATGGAGACTCTATCAGTTTAACCATTTGTTTTCTGTCCTTTCCTTTGTCCTTGGGCAGCCAGGAGTGCCTGAGGAATGTCATACGTAGTCCACCTGGGTGGGATGGCAGGGGGCTGACAGATAATGCTAGTTTGTGCTTGGCACTCAGCTTGCTTTATGGCCCCTCATCATGCCTTCCCAACAATTTTGACCCTTACTTCTTTAAGGTTATTGAAGGTGGAAGGTCTCATTTTCTGTAGCTTCTTTCTGCCAAATAGGGGTGTAGAAATGTCCCTACCTATATGGGTCAATATTGGTCAGTCGGGGAACATTTAGGAGATTTACAAACACGGAGGCAGCTGAATCCAACATGGACAACAAACATGAGCCTTCTTGAGTAGAAAGGATCCTCTGTTGGCTTGAAGCTATTGCAGTGATGGAGTCTTGGCACTAGACAGAGAGACATGGGAGAAAACAACAAAACACAATTAGAATAACAATAAAGAGAAGCCCAAATAGTAGTTGATAAAAATCCTCCAGTCCAGGAGGTTAGCCAATCATTAAAGAAAACAGAGATTGTTTAAAAGTGCTAATTTGAGTATTCATGTCACGAATCCAGAAATATTTTTGTTGTAATCTGGAAGGTACACGTAGCATGGTTTTTATGAAAGCACAAGTTCTATCTTGTGCAGCAGTTAAGACATCTAATGCTGTTTTATTTTATAGAACTATTTCATTCATTAGAGTTATTTCAGTATTTAATAATATAATGTTATTTTGAGAGTCATTTAATGCCTTAATTGTGTAACAGGTGGTGTTTTGTCATCATATAGCCTCTGTTTTGTTTAGTAAGCAGTCAAGTAATTAATAAAAGGCATTTTTATAGAAACAAAAAAATAGGTTAATGGTTAGAGCAGATTACAAACCCAGTGTCTGCCAGTGCTGCTGGTGAGATTTTTTTTTAGATGTCAGGCTTGAAGCATCTTCAGATAAAGTGGGAACAGGCAGAAGGAATCACATGGAGTTTTCTGGTTTGTAATTCAAATGTGTCTGGTGATTCTTTGGAATGGTCCATTTTAATAAGGAATTGTCAGTATAAATTGGGGAAAGGAGAATGAAAAAGAAAGGGAAAACCATCAATTTTCTTTAAAGAGGAGTTTGAGGTCTTTCAAAGGTTCACAGGAATAAGGTGTATAAGTTTGCTCATTGTTTTCCTGTAATGAAGGTAGATGCTTTATTTTAGATATGAGTCCATGAAGAGTGTCCCTCTAATTTTACCGCAGTGGGAGTACATAATATAACCCAGTAGGGGCACTTCCACTTAGGAGTTGAATCACCTGTTGTATTAGACTTTCAAACTTCTAAATAAGCCAGGTTTTCTAGGTTTGTATGGGGTGGGTTTCTAGGAACTATCAGATCAGGCTTAGAGAAGATATAGTTTGCATATTCATTTAGAGATGTAGGAATTAACCTAGTCTCAAGTGAATAATTTAATAAAGCACTATAGTCTTTATCTATTGATTGGTGTACAGTGAGAAAAGACTTTATATACAATTGTTAGGGGAATCTATTCCATTTTACAGTTGTTTAAATAATCATATGCTTATGGGGTCATGTTACTATTTCCACAGAACAACAAACAAGAAGATTGTCCATACCTGTGCTATTGTGACAATTTTTCTGAAGTTTACCTCAAGTTGTCTAGTTTAGGCAAACAAAAAACATTTATTTTTTTTTTAATCTTTTTTTTTTTAATTTTTTTTTAACATTTATTTATTATTTTTTTTTGTTTTTTTTTTATATATATGAAATTTATTGACAAATTGGTTTCCATACAACACCCAGTGCTCATCCCAAAAGGTGCCCTCTTCAATACCCATCACCCACCCTCCCCTCCCTCCCACCCCCCATCAACCCTCAGTTTGTTCTCAGTTTTTAACAGTCTCTTATGCTTTGGCTCTCTCCCACTCTAACCTCTTTTTTTTTTTTTTTCCTTCCCCTCCCCGATGGGTTCCTGTTTAGTTTCTCAGGATCCACATAAGAGTGAAACCATGTGGTATCTGTCTTTCTCTGTATGGCTTATTTCACTTAGCATTACACTCTCCAGTTCCATCCACGTTGCTACAAAAGGCCATATTTCATTTTTTCTCATTGCCACATAGTACTCCATTGTGTATATATACCACAATTTCTTTATCCATTCATCAGTTGATGGACATTTAGGCTCTTTCCATAATTTGGCTATTGTTGAGAGTGCTGCTATGAACATTGGGGTACAAGTGCCCCTATGCATCAGTACTCCTGTATCCCTTGGATAAATTCCTAGCAGTGCTATTGCTGGGTCATAGGGTAGGTCTATTTTTAATTTTCTGAGGAACCTCCACACTGCTTTCCAGAGCGGCTGCACCAATTTGCATTCCCACCAACAGTGCAAGAGGGTTCCCGTTTCTCCACATCCTCTCCAGCATCTATAGTCTCCTGATTTGTTCATTTTGGCCACTCTGACTGGCGTGAGGTGATACCTGAGTGTGGTTTTGATTTGTATTTCCCTGATAAGGAGCGACGCTGAACATCTTTTCATGTGCCTGTTGGCCATCTGGATGTCTTCTTTAGAGAAGTGTCTATTCATGTTTTCTGCCCATTTCTTCACTGGGTTATTTGTTTTTCGGGTGTGGAGTTTGGTGAGCTCTTTATAGATTTTAGATACTAGCCCTTTGTCCGATATGTCATTTGCAAATATCTTTTCCCATTCCGTTGGTTGCCTTTTAGTTTTGTTGGTTGTTTCCTTTGCTGTGCAGAAGCTTTTTATCTTCATAAGGTCCCAGTAATTCACTTTTGCTTTTAATTCCCTTGCCTTTGGGGATGTGTCGAGTAAGAGATTGCTACGGCTGAGGTCAGAGAGGTCTTTTCCTGCTTTCTCCTCTAAGGTTCTGATGGTTTCCTGTCTCACATTTAGGTCCTTTATCCATTTTGAGTTTATTTTTGTAAATGGTGTGAGAAAGTGGTCTAGTTTCAACCTTCTGCATGTTGCTGTCCAGTTCTCCCAGCACCATTTGTTAAAGAGGCTGTCTTTTTTCCATTGGATGTTCTTTCCTGCTTTGTCAAAGATGAGTTGGCCGTACGTTTGTGGGTCTAGTTCTGGGGTTTCTATTCTATTCCATTGGTCTGTGTGTCTGTTTTTGTGCCAACAAAAAACATTTAAAGACAATCAGAACTAGAACTTAACATCCATACAGGTGTGTTACTGAAACATAATTTTTCTCTCTAAAAACCCTCATTTCCAGAAACAGACAAATGAAGACTGATTCGCTTATAGGACAAGCTTAATTTTAATAAACTTGGCCTAATTATTTACATAAGTTCAGCAAGAATAGTGATCATATAGATCTTTTATAATTTGCTTTACTGGAACTTTTAATAAGGTATCTCTAGATTGACTTTTAGTAGCCGCTCCAGGCCAGAAGCCAAGCCACATACTTGCCATCAAACATGACTATAATATCTGTAGATTTGGGCGAATTCCTCTTTATAAGGTCCCTGAGATATCCTGAGGTTCCTGCAGCAGCCAAGAAGTGACATTCTTTACTCACCCAGTAAGGCTGCTGGTAACTCTGCAAGTAAGGTATCAGGCCAACATTTCCAAGGGGCTTTATGGCTCCATGTTTCATAAAGCCAACCTTAGTCCTTAGAGCTGTTTGGTCATATCTGAGTCTATGGATGACTCTCAAATATGACATTCAAGTCAAGGCCTTGGTAAAATAACCAATATTTCCAAAGGTGTCCTGTTACAAGGAGAAGATTCTTATTGAACTTATGCAAATGATTGTAATTGCCATAAAAGAATATTCACTGAGAGTTTTTGAATTCCAGAGAGTTTAGGTAGAAAGAAAATTTAAATGCTTCAGTTTACAAATGAATATCAAATTTTTGTATATCACAGATATCTTAAAAGAAGGGTTCCTTAATCTGGAAGAGCTAACATTATAGAACCAGCAATACTTCAAAACAAGACTCTCAAAACTATAACCATCTTCTTTAGTTCATTTAGTCCCATGTTACTAATTTTTGTTCAGTTCAAATTCAGCTTTTAATTCTGGAAATTCTTACCCATTTTAGTATTAATTTTAAAGATGCCAAATACATAATCCCAAAAGTCCTTATAAATCTCCTTGAAGATAAAACATGTTTTTTAAGAGAATAAGAACAATAACTATAAATGACAAAAGATTAAAAAATGGACATGGTTAACAATCTGATGAGAGTTTATTATGATGCAATTGACAAGGTAATCTGGTTATTTCTGTGACACGTAACCCTTTGATAATCAAAATATCAAGTGATGACCTTATTACCCAAACATATTAAAACTTCAAGAATTGCATTTATATTTGAGCAGTTTTAGCATTTACTCAAGCAATACAACTTAAGGTTTACTATTATTTGTTTGACAGTGTTTCTAGAGTAACTTTACATACCAAATACACCTGATTGGTCAAAAGGGCTTCATTTACATTTTAAATCCTGGGAAGTTTGTTAGAACCTTAGAAAGTTATCAAGCACATCCTAAATAGGATTACAGATTATTACAAGTCCTATTTTTGTAACCAAGGTGGCAATAAGAGATTTCAAAAGCAAATATGCAGGGTTATATAGTTGTTAGTAAGACTTTACTCCTTTAATATTGAAAAGTTTTAACTTTAAGTAATGGAAGACCTGATAAAGACCAAACAAAGCTTTGGTTTTCTGGCAAACAAAAGAGGAAAAAAAACAACTTTGTTTACATTTTCTTATCAAGAGCAGATCAACAATCCAAGAAAACCTTTTTTTTTAACATAGAGAAGAGCAGAATTTTAATATTATACCAGTGTATTTTAAAATCCATTCACTGCATCCTCAGTCTGTCTTAAGCACACATAAAATTTGTTTCCAAAGCCTTCTCTTCACAAACCTTCTACAAGTTTCCTTTTCCTTCAAATATTGTCCCAAGACTTTTCTCTTCAAACAATCAGTCTTATTTAGGACAAAATTACTTTCTTTCACCTTCAACAAAAATGTATTTCCATTTCTCATATCTTTTTTACCTATTTCCTACTTTTTACATATAGAGTTGTTTCCCTTATTTCCATCTGTCTTAATTATATTTAGCAGAATTTTAACTCTTAGAAACCTTAATCTCCAGTGAAAACTTATTAACCAATTGTGAACTATTACACCAGAATTCTTTAGATGGCAAATTCATGAATCAACTAAGCACAAAGCATGTTTTCCAACACTCAAATATTCTTAGTTTCTCTACAATAAGTCAAAAGTGCAAACCTACATTTAGGACTCAATGCTTTAGCACACTATTCAATTTGGAAAAGACCTAGATGTCCCAAGAATCCAATCCAATTTATTCAAGTGTCAGATTACCAAAGACTTTGAAAGCTAGCTTAACTATTACCAATTAAAACTTTAAGACAGACAAAATTAACCATTATTTTTTTTAATGTTTTTATTTATTTTTGAGACAGAGAGAGACAGAGCATGAGCAGGGGAGGGGCAGAGAGAGAGGGAGACACAGAATCTGAAACGGACTCCAGGCTCTGAGCTGTCAGCACAGAGCCTGATGCGGGGCTCGAACTCATGAATCGCGAGATCATGACCTGAGCCAAAGTCAGACGCTTAACTGACTGAGCCACCCAGGCGCCCCCAAAATTAACCATTATTTAAGTCATCTTTTTGCTAGCAAATTGCAACAGAGGTAACAAGCTTATTTGACCTTCAGCAAACCTAGGTAGAATAAGTTTTATACTTAATGCTGATAACTTTAAAGACAGGCCTATCTTAATTAAACCCACAAACTTAAATTAGCTTAAACACCAAATATGGAGAGACATCTCCAGGGGCCCATGGGGACAACTTGAAAGGCCATAGGTGTGAGATTTCAAACTGGGAGAGACAAAATGGGTGGTGTAAGCACAGGGGGGAGGGATCCCCTTCTGTGGAGAGACAAAAGTAAGAGAAAGAGAGCCTGTGGAAGTGTAGGATTGTATTTGGACAAGAGAAAAACCATGGACCGGGTATCAGAAAAGATGGAGAGATCCAATTTCTAACTGTGGAGCTTTTTCCACACTGGAGTTAGCTTCCCTTTTTGCACACCTGGGGAGGAGGGAGCCAGCTCCAGTCTTGGGAACTAGCTCAGAGGCACAGTCCACAGTCAGAGAAAGCAGTCATCTCCTTCAGTGCTGTGGGAAGAAGGCAAAGAGCCATTCCAAGGAAAAAAAGACCCTGCAGGAGCCTGCCAGCCAGAGGCACTTTGTCAGCAAGGTGGAGTGGGATCCTTTAAGACATCAGAGTTTGAATCCTGGCTGAGTGCCAGGGAGGTGCAGGAGACTGTGGGGTGGGACAAACTGCCTCATTCATGCCCGCATGGCACTGCGAGGAGCCAGAGACCCTTTGTTGGCTGGGTGGAGTGGCATTTCCCTGGAACCAGCGTGGGCAGAGAAGGATTCATTAAGACACTGGGGTTTGAATCCCAGCTGAGTGACTGGGAGGCACAGGAGACTGGGGAGTGGAAAAAAAACAGTTGGCTTGCTCCTGCACAGCACTGTGAAGACAGCCTAAACAGAATGTGTTGGGACACCTAGTCTGGGGAGGAGAAATTTTGGTGTCATCATTTTTCTCACCCTTATCAACAAAGTGGGGCTTCAGGGAATGGAAAAGGGGCACACAGTGGAGGTGGGACCTACCTACACCAAGCCAAGCTCCTCTGCATCTGGTAACTGTGTATCTACTGGAGCAAGATTGACACTGACCAACTAAACAGCTTCTCCTCCAAACCAGTGCAGCCACTGGTTCCAAGGCACCCAGCAGTTTTGCATTTTATGATTTAGTTCTTGGTCAATTCTTATTTTAATTATTTATTTTTTTCTTCCTTTTCTTACTCTTATTTTTTTCCCTTCTCTAGTCTGGTTATTCTGGTTGCTGTTTGGTTTAAGCCAATATATTTAATCTAGTCTTTTCATACTGCTTCTGTATCTCCTTTATTTTCCCCTCTCTCTTGAATTAAGCTGTGTAGCTTCTCTGCCTGGCCAATTTCTTTTCTTTTCTTTTTCCTGGATCACATCATTTATCTCTTTCTATGGGAAAAGGCTTCTTCCACCACCAACAACACCCCTTTTATTTTTCGTTTAAAAATTTTTTTCCAGGGTAACTTCAACAAACAAATCAAAGAACACCTGATGGAAGCCCCAAACCACCACTACAAGTAGGGAGATAAAGCAACCAGAGTGACAACAACAGAGAGCATGTAACACACTCCAAAAACACATCTTGAAGGGCCAGGCCCTGAACAGTTTATGACCCTTCTTTAATATAGTAGTGCTTTCAGGTGCAGGGCACATAGCAAGCTTTTAAAACACATAAGGACAGAAAATGAACCAAAATGAAGAAACAGAAGAATTCTCCTCAAAAGAAATTCCAGGAAAAAATGGCAGCTAAAGAATTGATCAAATCATATATAAACAATGTATCTGAGCAAGAATTTAGAAGAATAGTCATAAGATTAACCACTGGGCTTGAAAAAAGCATAGATGACAGTAAAGGATCGATTGCTGCAGAGATCAAAGAACTGAAAAACAGTCACGACAAATTAGGAATGCTATAAATGAGGTGCAAAATAAGCCAGATGCAGTGACAGCAATGATGGAAGAGGCAGAGAGGAGAATAAGTGAAATAGAAGATAGAATTATGGAAAAGGATGGAGCTGAGAAAAAGATAAAGAATACTACACCATGAGGGGAGAATTAGAGAACTAAGTGATTCAATGAAATGTAATAATATCAGCATCATAGGAGTTCCAGAAGAAGAGAGAGAGAGAAAGGGACAGAGGTTTACTTGAACAAATTATAGCTGTGAACTTCCCTAACCCAGGAAAAGAAGCAGACATCCAAATCCAGGAGGCACAGAGAAATCCCTTCAGATGTAAAAAGAATAGGTCTTCTCCACACCATATCATAGTGAAACTGGCAAAATGCAAAGATAAAGAGAGAATTCTGAAAGCAGCTAGGGACAAAAGGACCTTAACCAACAAGGATAGAAAAATAAGGGTAGTAGCAGACCTGTCCACTGAAACTTGGCAGGCCAGAAAGGACTGGCAGGAAATATTAAGTGTGCTGAATAGGAAAAATATGCAGCCAAGAATCCTTTATCCAGCAAGGCTGTCATTCAGAATAGGAGAGATAAAGGCCTTCCCAGATAAACAAAAACTGAAAGAGTTCATGACTACTAATGCAGTCCTGCAAGAGATCCTAAGGGGAACTCTGTAAGTGGAATGATACAAAGACTACAAAGGACCAGAGGCATCACCACAAGCATGAAACCTACAAATAACACAATGACTCGAAATCCATATCTTTCAATCAGAACACTGAATGTAAATAGACTAAATTTTCCAATCAAAAGACATAGGATAAAAAACCAAGATCCATCTATATACTGTCTACAAGAGACCCATTTTAGCCCTGAGGACACCTTCATATTGGAAGTGATGGAATGGAGAACAATCCATCATGCTACTGGAAGTCAGAAGAAAGCTGGAGTAGCCATACTTATATCAGACAAACTAGATTTTAAACTAAAGGCTGTAATAAGAGATGAAGAAGGACATTATATCATAATTAAGGGGTCTACCCATCAAGAACTAACAGTTATAAGTGTGCATGCACCCATTTGGAAAACCCAAATATATAAATAAATTAATTCCAAACATAAGCATTCTTATTGATAAGAATACGGTAATCGTAGAGGACTTTCTACTCCACTTACAAGAATGGACAGATCATACAGGCAAAAATTAATAAAGAAACGGCCCTGAATGATACACTGGACCAGATGGACTTGACAGATACATTAAAAAGTTTTCATCTTAAAGCAGCAGACTACACATTCTTCTTGAGTGCACATGGAACATTCTCCAAGACAGACCACATACTGGTCACAAAAAAGCCCTCAATAAATGTAAAAGAATTGAGATCATACCATGCATATTTTCAGATTGCAATGCTATGAAATTTGAAATCGACCACAAGAAAAAGTTTGGAAAACCTCCAAACTCATGGAGGTTAAAGAACATCCTACTAAAGAATGAAGGGGCCAACCAGGCAACTAAAGAAGAAATTAAAAAATATATGGAAACAAATGAAAATGAAAACATGACAGTGTAAACCCTTTGGGATGCAGCAAAGGCAGTCCTAAGAGGAAAATACATTGTAATCCAGACCTATCTCAAGAAACATAAAAAATCTCAAATACTAAATCTAACAGCTAACCTAAAGGAACTAGAAGCAGAACAACAAAGAAATTCCAAGGCCAGTAGAAGAAGAGAAATAATAAATATTAGAGCAGAAATAAACAATATAGAATCCAAAAGAATAGTAGAACAGATCAATGAATCTAAGGCTGGTTTTTTGAAAAAAATAAACAAAATTGATAACCCCTAGCCAAACTTCTAGAAAAGAAAAGGGAAAGGAACCAAATTGATAAAATAAAGAATGAAAAAAAAAAAAAACAGATCACAACCAACACCACAGAAATACAAACAATTATCAGAGAATACTATGAAAAATTATATGCCAACAAACTGGGCAATCTGGAAGAAATGGACAAATTCCTAGATATCCACACACTACCAAAACTCAAATGGGAAGAAATAGAAAATTTGAACAGACCCATAACCAGTGAGAAATTGAATCAGTTGCCAAAAATTTCCCAACAAATAAGAGTCCTGGACCAGATTGTTTCCCAGGGGAATTCTAGCAGATATTTAAAGCAGAGTTATTACTTATCCTGCTCAAGCTGTTCCAAAAAATAGAAATGAAAGAAAGCTTCCAAACTCATCCTATGAAGCCAGCATAACCTTAATTCCAAAACCAGACAGAGACCCCAATAAAAAGGAGAGTTAGAGGTCAATATCCCTCATGAACAACATGGATGCAAAATTTCTCAACAAGATACTAGCATATTGAAATCAACAGCATACAAAAAGAATTATTCACCATGATCAAGTGGGATTCATTCCTGGGTTGCAGAGCTGGCTCAATATTCACAATCAATCAATGTGATACATCACATTAATAGAAAAAAGTATAAGAACCATATGAGTCTGTAATAGATGCAGAAAAAAGCATTTGACAAAACACAGCATCCTTTCTTAATAAAAACCCTCAAGAAAGTAGGGATAGAAGGAACATACTTAAACATCATAAAAGCCATTTATGAAAAACCCACAGCTAATACCATCCTCAATGGGGCAAAACTGAGAGCTTTTCCCCTAAGATCAGGAACATAACAGGGATATCCATTCTCACCACTGCTGTTTAATGTAGTGTTGGAAGTCCAAGCCTCAGCAATCAGACAAAAAAAACAAAAACAAAAACAAAAAGAAATCAAAAGCATCCAAACTGACAAAGAAGTCAAACTTCACTTTTCACAGATGGCATGATACTCTACATGGAAAACCAAAAGGACTCCAGCAAAAAGCTGCTAGAACTGATACATGAATTCAGCAAAGTCGCAGGATACAAAATCAGTGTACAGAAATCGGTTGCATTTCTATGCACCAATAATGATGCGACCAAAAGAGAACTCAAGAAATCGATCCCATTTACAATTGCACCAAGAACCATGAAATACCTGGGACTAAACCTAACCAACGATGTAAAAAATCTGTATACTGAAAACTATAGAAAACTTATGAAAGAAATTGAAGAAAACACAAAGAAATGGGAAAAGTATCCCATGCTCATGGATTGGAAGAAAAAAATATTGTTAAAATATTACTAACCAAAGAAATCTCCACATTCAATGCAATCCCAATCAAAATTGCACCAGCACTCTTCTCAAAGCTAGAAAAAACAATCCTAAAATTTGTATGGAGTCACAAAAGACCCCAAATAGCCAAAGTAATATTGAAGAAAAAAAAAAAAAAACAACAAAGTGGGAGGCATCACAATCCCAGACTTTAGCCTCCACCACAAAGCTGTAATCATAAAGACAGTGTGGTATTGGCACAAAAACAGACACATAAACCAATGGAATAGAATAGAGAACCAAGAATTGGACCCCAAATGTATGGCCAACTAATATTTGACAAAGCAGGAAAGAGTATCCAATGGAAAAAAAGACAGTGTCTTGAGCAAATGGTGCTGTGAGAACTGGACAGAAACATCTAGAAGAATAAAACTAGACCACTCTCTTACACCATACACAAAAATAAGCTCAAAATGTATGAATGACCTAAATGTGAGACAGGAAACCATCAAAACCCTGGAGCAGAAAGCAGGAAAAAAAACTCTGTGACCTCAGCCACAGCAATTTCTTGCTTGACACATCTCTGAAGGCAAGGGAAATAAAAGCAAAAGTGAACTATTGGAACCTCATCAAGATAAAAAGCTTCTGCACTGCAAAGCAAACAATTAACAAAACTAAAAGGCAGCAGATGAAATGCGAGAAGATATTTGCAAATGACACATCAGATAAAGGGTTGGTATGAAAAATCTATAAAGAACTTATCCAACTCATCACACAAAATGCAAATAATCCAGTGAAAAAATGGGCAGAAGGAATTAATACACTCTTTTCCAAAGAAGACATCCAGATGGTCAACAGACACATGAAAAGATGCTCAACATCACTCATCATCAGGGAAATACAAATCAAAATCATGTTGAGATTCCACCTCACACAGGTCAGAGTGGCTAAAATTAACAACTCAGGAAACAAAAGATGCTGGTGAGCATGCAGAGAAATGGGAACCCTCATGCGCTGTTGGTGGGAATGCAAACTGTTGTAGCCACTCTGGAAAATAGTGTGAAGTTTCCTCAAAAAATTAAAAATAGAACTACCCTACAACTTAGCAATAGTACTGCTAGGAATTTATCCAAAGATGCAAGAGTGCTGATTCATAGGGGCACATGTATCCCAATGTTTATAGCAGCACTTTCAACAATAGCCAAATTTGGAAAGAGTTCAGATGTCCATCAACTGATGAATGGATATAAGCCACATCTTATATATACAATTGAATACTAATTGGCGATGAGAAAGAATGAAATTCTGCTATTTGCACTGGAGGGTGTTATGCTAAATGAAATAAGTCAGTCTGAGAAAGATATCATATATTTTCGCTCATATGTGGATCTTGAGAAACTTAATAGAATACCATGGGGAAATGGAAGGGGAAAATAGTTTCAAACAGAGAGGGAGGCAAACCATAAGAGACTCTTAAATATGGAGAACAAACTGAGGGTTGATGGGGAGGTAGTGGGGAGGGGAAATGGGTGATGGGCATTGAGAATGGCACTTGATGGATGAACACTGGGTGTTGTATTTAAGCGATGAATCATGGCAATCTACCCCAAACCAAGAGCACACTGTATACAATGTATTTTAGCCAACTTGAAAATAAATTGCATTTAAAGAAAATAATAAAAATAAAAATAAGTTAAAAAAATACACCAAATATGTTCCACCTGCATCCACTTAAAAGACGTTCTGTTCCCCATTGCCAATCTTTACCTGGGACACCAGTGCGGGAATCTGAATTGGGTGGCCCAAGTGGGTGCTTTTTGCTCCTTTACCTTGAGGGTGGGAGGAGGAGCTGGTGGATTTGAGGCACTGAGGTGGTATAGGAACCAATTATGCAGGCCCCATGCAAGGTGACGCAGAAACAGGAGGATGGGGAAGGGAAGGCCGAAGAGGCGAGATGCCAGCAGAAGGCAGACAAGAGAGTTCCCAGTTCTGAAGCTTGTCAGCTCCAAAAGAGGAGCAGATGCCATGTCTTTTTTTTTTTTTTTTTTTTTTTGGCCTACCAACTAGTGGTAAGTAGTCCATGTCAAGCTGGAGAGGACAGGGATCTTCCCTGAAACAAATGGAGTTTCAGCAACTTCTTGGGAATATTCCTTAAAGTCCATGCCATGAGGTAGACTAACCACGATTGGTACCAATTATAGCCATTAACCCCAGGAAACTAATGAGGAGAAACAGAGAGATGGGTCAGTGCTCCCCTTGTTAGTGATGGCCTCTGTTTCCTCCAGCGACTGAGTTCTATCAGGGGGAAGGATGTTTAGACATCCAATGTCAGGTGAGAGTTTACTAGCCAAAGACATCTGGGCAAACACATTCTGCAAGAGACCTTTTGGTCCAGATGCTGATTTAGAGTCATGAATGCCTGTACCTTTGTGCAATTGCCCTGTTTCCTGCAGTAGAGATCTAACTGCTAGATCCTACTAAGACCATGCAGTGTTACAGGAGATCAGTCTGTTCTTAAATTTTTCAATCCAAATTGTTCCCAGAGGGTTAAAAAGGCATCCCTAGGGCTCTCCCCTTTGGGGGAATGAAGAAGAAGCTCCCATGCTCTTCCTAGAGAGAGAAAATGTCCATTACCGTGAAAATCCCCCAAACTCCCAGGTGGTGTCCCACACGTAAGATATCTAAGAGGTTCCTGAGATGTCAAAGCGACAGGAGGCATCTCTCAGATGAAGTTGCTATGATCACTGACCAGCCACTTAAGGGCCCCTGCAGGAGGGATGCTGGTAACGTCACCCCCCACCTGCTTCCCCATTGCATCCTAGGCTGTAAATGGGTGTCGGCATATGGAGGAAATTTGCCTTGCTGAGAAGGCCAAGAAACCACCATTTTTAACCCATGGAAAACACTGGAAAAGTTTTACAAGGAGAATTACCCAAAATTGTAATTTTAGTTAGTAGAGAACATTGACAGAAAACACAGATAGAAATCCATCATGATCTGAGCAACATTCCAACACATATAGTCTTTACAGCCAATTTCTCTAGGAAATGGTCCCCAGGTGGGTTTTAATTCAATCAGGTACTGGTTTCCATTAGCTCCCAGTGGAGGTCTTGCAGCCAGAAGTGGCTAGACCAGGTTTGTGAAGGGGATCACATTAGACCAATGAGAAGGAAACCTCTCATGGGAGTCTTAAGGTTGGCAGCTGTTCTAGTCATTTAGGTGGCCATCCCATGCCAAGACAGACAACTTTGTATAAGGACAGAACAAAGAGAAGGCATCAAGTTTCTGGCTCTTATTACCATTCCGTCCAGGGTACTAACTTCCAGCCAAAAGGCAGGATTTCTCCTTCCCATAGAGCCACAGTCAAGAGGACCATGCTCCAGCCTGAGCAATTAAATTAAAGTGTTCCAGTAAAACCATACTTCTCACAAAGCCCCTGAAATGAGAATAAGGAAGAAGAGAGAAAGTACTCACCAAGTTTGCACTGAAACTCAGCATCCAGACCCATAGCCCCACGTTGGTGCCAAATGATGAGTTTTGGGTGATGTTAGGGTTCGTGGGGTTTGGAGCTGATGTCCAGGAAAGAATTCTTGAAGATGTCTTTGGTGCATAAAGGTGATTTTTTTGAAAAAACATATTTGTATTTATGTCAAGTATTTGTCAAGGGGCTGCAGGTTATAAATTTAATTTTACTTGCCATTTCCTTCTCACCTTTGTTACCCACATCACTATGGAGGGGAGCGTGATACTAGGGGCTCCAGGAAACTGAGTCTATAGGTTTCTGGAGATTAAGCTGTTGATAAGATTACATTTTTCTTGTAATTTACTAAGATATTTGTAAACTGATGAAGACTCTATAAGTTTAACCATTTGTTTTCTGTCCTTTCTTTTGTCCTTGGGCAGCCAGGAATGCCTGAGGAATGTCACACATATCTCATCTGGTGGGAGGGTAATGCTAGCTTGTGCTTGGCACTCAGCTTGCTTTATGATCCCTCATCACTGGCAAATTCAACCCTTTGATTCTATGAATTTGACTATTTTAGATACTTCATGTAAATAGAATCATACAGTATTTTTCTGTCTGTCTGTTTTGAGAGAGAGAGAGGGCAAGAGAGGGAGGGTGTAGTGAAAGAGAGAGTGAGCGTGAGAATCCCAAGCAGGCTGCACCTTCATCATGGAGCCCAACTCACAACTGTGAGATCATGACCTGAGCTGAAATCAAGAGTCAGAGGCTTAGCCCCCTGAGCCATTCAGGCACCCCAGTATTCATCTTTTTGTAACAGGCTTATTTCACTTAGCATAATGTTTTCAAGGTTTATTCATGTTGCACATTGCAGAATTTACTTATTTTTTTAAGGCTAGATTATATTCCATTGTACATATATACCATATTTTCTTTATCCATCCATCTGTTGGACATTTAGATTGTTTCCACTCCATGGCTATGTGAATAGTGTTGCAATGAACATGGGGGTGCATTAATATTTTCAAGATCCAATAAAAACCAGTATGGAGGTTACTCAAAAAATTAAAAATAGAACTATCATATGATTCAGAAATTCCACTTCTGAATATTTATCCTCTTCCCTCTTTGTATGAAGCACATTTACCAAAAATCTTTACTTTTTTCATAAGAAATGCCATATATATTCTAAATGAATAGAACCATATAAATTAAACCTTGTGACTAATACAATATGATAACAGTAAGAAGAAGAAGAAGAAGAAGAAGAAGAAGAAGAAGAAGAAAAAGAAGAAGGAGGAGGAGGAGGAAGGAGAGGAGGAGGAGGTGGAAGAGGAGGAGAAATGCCATATATTAGTTTTGTATTTTTGTTCAGTTTAATATCATGGCCATTTTTTGAGTTCCTGATATGTGCCTAGCAAAAGGATGCCTTCATGATGCAGTCTCAACATCCCTCGTAGCTGGCGAAGAATGCAGAGCTTGGCCAGTTCATACCAACCAACCAAGCCTGCATTTTAAGAAGATTATTTTAAATCTTCAGGTGCTCTGATCTCATCTTCCTCTAAGAAAGAAATTCCCCAGATATAAAGTAATTGACTGCTGCACATTGAGCTGCCACTATTTTCCTTAGTCTTTATTTTTAGGAGGATCTCAAGATTTATGAACTTTGTTCTTTTTGATTTGTAGCCTTGATTAGGAAGGAGCTGGCACTAGGAATTTTGCTTACATATTGGCCAATTAGTTTTCCATCCCCTGTATTATGCCCCTAGTTTCCCTAAGGTATTTATTCCAGTAGCCACAACATAGTCAACAAAAAACAATGCCAAGCTATTATATAGGATGAGTAGGAAGCACCCTTGAACAGGGCTACGGAAACTTCTCTCGTCTTCATTTCCCTGCAGAAAATAGTGTCGATATATTTATAAAGCTGGCTGTGCATTACAAAACATGTCTCTGATTTGAGTCTACTTGTCTCTTTTGCACCCTACTGTGTAGTCTGAGCATGCAGTGTGTATTAAAGAGGACTTTTTTTTTCTTTTGAGATACAGTACCTTAAAGAAAACTTTCCAGCTCCATTGCTGTCACGAAAAGCACATTGTTCTCTATGTAGGTCCCAGATGATACAGTCCCCAATTCTCTATGAACACCAAAAATAGAACAGGCCAAGCCAAGATAAGCAGATGTCCTACCCTCAAAACCCAGCAAAGGTTTCAATGACTAGACTATCACTCCAGTCAAGTTCTTTCTTCATAAGTCTGACAGGAGACAAGTGCTCCTTATTTCATGTCATATACGCACAGCTTAAATACTATTTTTTTAATTTGAATGTTTACATTTGAATTATCTTACAAATGTGGAACTCATTCTTGAAGGAATCCTATGATGAGTTCTCTTTATAAAGCAATAAATCCTTTAGGTTTATATAAAATCAATATAATAGAATTAAATGAAGTATAAAAAAATGATAAAAAAATTAACCATTCACAATCTCCTAACTCAAATGTGACTTATTTCAATTGTAATTTTTTCTGGATTTTTGTGTATTAGCCATATACATTTTATTTAATCAAAACTACAGAATAGATTAGCAGCAGGTTCTTTTCCCTCATCGCTGCATCATTATATCTTAAATGCTATCCATATTTTTATTATTTTGCATTGAACATGTTTCCAGTAGTAAATGTGATGAATGTTTTGAGTGTCTCCACCTCTTTCCACCTTTAATTAATTCATAGCATTAACAGTAGGGTAAGCATGGTTATTTTGTGGATATACATGAGACCATTCAGTGGGGCACCAGAATATTTGGAAAACACTTAACTACAAATGAAAAGATCTCCCTCATACTCTTTAGTCTGCTATAGAATAATTTTCTTAATAAATTTCAGGAGCAGCATGCTAGGCCAGATAATCCTTTTATCATTACCAATGTATCTAATGCTTAAGTCTGATTTTTTAAAATATCTGTATTTTGTGTTTGCTTCAATGGGTCAAATAACTGTGGCATAACATTTCCTATTTCTTTTTTCCCATATGGCTTCCTCTGGTTAATAAGAATGTCCTCTTTTGAATCTTTTAATTGGATGTCTTCTACACGGAGTGTGCATAAATCGGGTAATTTTTACAAAGCATGGTTTTCAGAAATCAATGTGGTAGTTGAGTCTGAACACATTACACTTTCTATTAGAAGAGTCATCATTTGTTGGTAAATTGAAGCCTAAGTGCTGATTCCCTTCCCTAAATGATCCCAAAACAGAAAAAAAAATCTCCAAACTTGAATTTGCCATTGAGAATTAGTGTGTCTGTGCCAGATGCTGTGCTGGGAATCTCATCACTCTTACCTATTGCAGAGGGTAACCTATTAAAAACAAAAAAGACAATGCTCTGAGCCTTCTTAAAAGGTAGTTATTTGCTAGAAGGTTTGAGGTATCCATATACCTCCTGTCTTACATTAAGTTTGAGCTTCTTACATCTAATAGGAATCATGAGGGAAACCATGCCTTCCTGGGACATCTATATGCCTGGGCCTTGGGCAGTCAATCTATTGTGGGAATGGTTCTGAGTGTCTTGCCTCTTTTCCTCATTAGGTAGGTGTGTGTGTAAGCATGTGTGTGTGTGTGAGAGAGAGAGAGAGAGAATGTGTGTGTGTGTGTGTGTGTGTGTGTAACACACTTAGAGAAAACAACACAGGAAATAAATGTATGATTCAACAAATACCTCTGAAGGAGCACTTGTATCATGATCACCTAGATCTAGAAATAGAATACTTCCAGGACCTTTAAACCCCCTCCCTCTTTCTGAAAGATAACTGTTTCCTGTTGCTGTTGTAAAAAATTATTGCAAATTTACTGGGTTAAAACAGCACAAATTTATTATCTTATAATTATACAAGTCAGAAGTTCTAAAGTCAAGATGTTGACAGGTCTGCATTCCTTTCTGGAGTTTCTAGGGGATAAGCCATTTTCTCACCTTTCCCATCTTCTAGAGGCCACCCATATTCATTGGATCACTAACCCTTCTTCATCTTAAAAGCCACTGCAATGAGCAGTTGAGTCTTTCTCACATGACATGACTCTGACCTTGCTTCCATTGTTACATCTCTGCCTCTGACTCTCCTGCCTTCCTTTCACGTTTAAGGACCGTCATAATTATATTGAGTCCTCAGAATAATTCAGGACAATTTCATAATCTCAAGATCCTTAATCTTAATTATATCTGCAATGTCACTTTGCCATGTATATAATTACAGGTTTGGAGATATTACGGTGTGGACATCTTTGGGTGGCCATGATTCTGCCAACTATGTTAACACAATCTTTACTTCTTAAATTAAGGTTTGTATTTATTGTATTATACTGTATGGACTTTTTTGTGTCTGACTTTTTTCCCTCAACACTGTGTGAAATTATGTTGTTGCACGTAACTCTAGTTCATTTATTCCTTACTATAATCTTCTATTGTGTGAATACACCACAATTTATGTATACACTCTAAGTGGATGGATATTTGCATTGTTCCCAGTTTGGGATTTTTACATATACTTCACCTTCTTGTGCCTGTATCTTAGTGTTCCTAGGACTGTCATTTCTGGGTAAGAGAACTGATGTGAACAAATATTCTGGTTTGCCTCGAACAGTCCCAACTTACGCCAGCTGTCCTGGTGTCCTATCTGGCTAGAGCTGTCATTTGCTCTCCAAAATACGGTCACCCTAGTCACGATGAATGTTTATTTCCAAATCCAGTAATGACACCAGGTAATTTCCAAGCTGATGGTAATTTATGCTCCGTCTCCTCATTAACACTTGTGTTGACCACATTTTTCATTAATTTGCATTTTTCTGATTACTAATAAGTTTGAGAATCTTTTCATATAGTTAATGTCCACTTAGAAATACTTTGAAAAATCCCTGCTTAGATCACTTGCCCATTTTTTCAATTGAGTTGGCAATCTTTTTCTTATTGATTTATTAGGAACAGTTGATATTCTGGAGATGACTCTTGTTGGTTACATGAATTGCAAATATTTTTTCTCAGTCTGTGGCTTGCCTTTAACTTTCATAATTGTGCTTTTTGTGGAACACACATTCTTAATTTAAATGTAGTTTGAATTACCTATATTTTCCTTTACAATTAGTCCTTTTTGTGTCCTATTTAAGAAATATTTCCCTGCTGCCCTAAGGCCATTAAAATATTTTCCTTTATTAACTTATTGAAGAGTTCTCTTTTACCTTTTATATTTAGATATACAATCTACCTGAACCTGATTTATGTATCAAGAGATTCAACTTTAATTATTTTTTTCAAGAAGATATACAACTAACTCAGCACCAGTATTTTATCTAAAATACTACCCATTTTTTTTTATTATTTGCTGTGAAAATATGTGCTGGTTTGTTTCTAGGCTTTCTATTCGATCTCACTAGTCCATGTGTCTATCCTTGGAACAGTATTACACTGCCTTAACTATTTCAGCTTTATAATAAATCATGATATGTAGAAGAGGAAATTCTCCTTTATTGTTCTTTCTCAAGGGTGTCTAACTGTTCTTGGCTCTTTTAAATTCCATTTAGATTTCAGATTTATGTTATTAATGACCTTAAAAATCTTTGTTGAGATTTTTATTGAGAATGAATAGATCAATTTAGAGAGACCTTAAATTTATAACAGTATGTATTTTTAAATATAATATTGTTTTGAAATAAAGAATATGTCAATAGTATCTAAAATACTGTAATTATAAATCACTAAAATAGACCCTAGTTTTACACATAGACCTGTGGAACTCAATATCGATATTAATACCTATAATATAACTATAGCCACTTTATTTTTTCTGATGTGAATTAATCTGAACTATGTAACATAAGCCAAACATCTCCTCACTGGTGTTTTGTCTGAAGCAATGCCATCTTATCTAGAGTTTTTAATTTTTTTTTAATCTATAGGAACATGTTAGGGAGGTGGCTCTTCAGAATTTTTGACTTTCTTGGAGTGGATTTTACATAAAGATTCTGAAAACTTTGGCACAAAAGAAAGTTTCCCATTTTCCAATAGGTAGTATTTCAACTAGTTTGTGACCTAAAACGGAGCATGGTTTCTGTTGGAATTTAATACCCTGAAAAGCCCTCAAGGCCCAAAAGATATGTGCTATCATCCCCATTTTGCACATAAGTAGATCAAAGCAGAGGCAGATTAAATAACTTTCTCTGGTTCACATGGCTAGTAAGTAGTACTGTTCATACTTGAAGCTGGGAAGTCTGGCTCAAGGGCTGCTGCCCTGAACCATCTACACAACATTTCCTTTAAAATCTTTCTTAAACAAACTAGGATTTATTTTTCTCAACAAACAAGGAATCTAGAAGTAGGTTGCTGCTGGCAGTGGTTTAGCATCTCTAGGTAACAATTTGTAACTTTGCCATTCTTTTTGTATTTCTCTCATGGTCACAAAATAGCTACCATACTCTGCATCTCAGCTGCATGGTAAACAGAACAAAATAGAGGAAAAAGTGGCACCAGCAACGTCTCCTCTGTGAACAGGAATCCTTTTCCCAAGATGAATTCCAACAGGTAGACATGTCCCTGTACCCCAAAAATTACCCTTCTGTAGTACTGGTGAGTGAGGGGAAACTGTAGAAGGTAACTGGTGCTAGATGAGCCTATCCACAGAGTCAGTGTCCGCTTCTAAGAATTGGGCCAAGGCTCCAACAAGATACCATGACAGAATATCATTTTGAACAGGTAGTAAAAGAGAGACCACTGAAAACTTCAATTTCTGTTCAATTCTTCTAAAAATTTTCTAGGGTCTCTTAATATAAGTGAAAAGTTGAAAGTTGCATCATCTTACTTCTTGGTCTCTATTGAAATTAAGCTTTAATTTCACCCATCAGAAATTTGCATTAGAAAAAAAGAGGAGGTGATTTTGATACTCTGAAAGCAGAGAAATTCTTGTGTTTGTCTCTGTAATTTCCCACAAAAGTCAGCACAACAGAGTTCTAGACAGGAAGGAATCAGTAAATATTTATTGATTTGAATGGAATTTATAGAAAAGTCAGACAAGAAATTGTATACTTGACATTTGATGAAAATAGATGATAGAAAGCATAAAATACCTATATAAAATGACAAATCAAATGAGAATCAATTACTTGAGTATCTAAATTTATCTAAATATTAAAGTCTTCACAAAGTATAAGGTCTCTTTATGCTGGTCATTATCATAGCACCGCTAAAATATTCTCTTAGCCTTTCTTCAAGAAGTTTAATAGTTTGAGCTCTTAATTTACGTCTAAGATCCATGGTGAGTTAATTTTCACATATGATGTAATAAAGGCCAAGGTTCATTTTTTATTTTGATGTCCTTTTATTCCAGAATTATTTGTTGAAAAAGCTACCTTTTCCCTACTGAATTACTTTGGCATCTTTCATTAATAATTCTCAGTCAGTTGATGACTTCCATTTCTGGAATGAAGAAATAGATGTACATTTCTGTATTTCTTCTGCTAAGTTCAGCTTTAAAGTCTGGAAAATGACAGTGATGGGTTTCCTAGATTTTATTTTTGCCTCATATATCCCAGAGCAGAAACTGGAGAAGCTGGCTACCTGGAAACACCAATAGGCACAAAACAACAATGACAACAATGACAATAACAACAGTCCAAGAAAAGTTTTATTTCTAATCAAAAGATTAGGAAAGGAACAACCTTTGCAAACCAAAAACTTTTAGTCAATAAACATTCTACTCCAGCCTCACAGCATGAAGAAGAGAAAGAAGAAGAAGAAGAAGAAGAAGAAGAAGAAGAAGAAGAAGAAATTGCAGCCCTAGCCCTATCCTCAATAGAAAATATAAGATAAAGAGTCTAGACTCCCATATTTGCAATCCAATTCTTCTCCCCCTACCAGAGTGGAGTCAGAGATGGCCAAGTAGGGAGCCAGCTCCCCACTTAGCTCCACAGTGTCAGTGGAGGCCATAGGAGGTGCCTAGACTTCCACCTTCATTAATCTGGTGTTGATGAGGCAATTCATCCTTCTGGAATGTCCTCAGAAACAACCAGAATAAGAAAACTTTCACCACTGTTCAATGGTATTAAGGCCACCCACACATGATTTCAGTGGAAGCCACATGAGGAGCAGTAACAAGATATTCCATCCTCTCTCAGGTAGGGACATATTCGTGGAGGTCTGTTGGGGATCGGGCACGCCCACAAATACCCCACAGTAAAAGGGATTCATTCCTTCAGGTGTCAAGGGAGACCTAGTAGTAAACCTGGATTTCACCCACATCTGACAGTAATGATGCAGCACTCACTCTTCTCCTGCTGAAATTGTGTCAAAGGAAGCTTGTTAAAACAGAAAGTTCGAATAATATCTAGTTCCATAGCATAATAAAAATATCCAAGTGTCAATTAAAAAAAATCACTCATCATTCCACGAACCAGGAAGATTCCCAACAGCAGAGTAAAGAGTAAAGAGAAAAGAATCAGTCAACTTGATGACAGAACAAGAAAAATTACCCAATCTTAAGAATATAAAGAACATATTATTTATTGCTCTTCTCCATCGTCTAGTCTGGGATATATGAGGCAATTTAATAAATAAATAGGGCACCTGGTTGGGTCAGTAAGTTAAGGATCCAACTTCAGCTCAGGTCATGATCTCATTGTTTATGATTTTGAACCCCACTTTGGTCTCTGCTGTCATCACAGAGCCCACTTCTGATCCTGTGTTCCCCTTCCTCTCTGCCCTTCCTTCACTTGTCCTCTCTCTCTTTCTTTCTCAAAATAAATAAATTAATAAACAAACAAACAAACAAACAAATATTCAGAGACATGTGACTATAAGAAAAAGATGTCATGGGAGTCCCAGAAGAAGACAATAAGTTGGGTGGCAATGAAAAATTATTGAAAGAATTAATAGTTGAAAAATTTCTAAACAGTAAAAAATCATAAACCTATGAGTTTATAAAACCAAGAGAATCCCAAACAGGGTAAACCCAAATAAATTCACACCAAGTCACATCATAGCCAAACAATGGAATCTGTAAAATAAGAAAAAGGTAATCTTGAAAAGAGTCAGAAAGAAAGGATGCAATACATGTAAAGAAAAAAAAAAAAACTCAAAGAACAAGAGATATAATGTCAGAAACCATGAAGTCCAGGTGCAATGGCACATTTTTCCAGTACTGAAAGAAAAGAATTTTAATCCCAGAATTCTATATCCAGTGAAGATTTTTCTTCTGGAATGAAGGGGAGATCATTTTTATATAAATGAAAATTAAGAAAATTTTTTTTGTTGGCAGATATAACTAAAAGAATGGTTAAAAGAAGTTCTTGAAATGGAAGGACAATGATAAAAGAAGGAATGCAGAAAATTGAGCAAAAATGAAAAAACAATGGAAAGAGTTAAATTATAGGTAAATACAATAGAATTTCCTTTTCTTCTTGAATTTTCTAAATTATGTTTAGTGATTGAAGCAGAAAAATTGTAACAATATCTAATGTAGGTCTCAATACATTATAGCAAATATTTAACATAAATATGTTGTAAATGAGGGTAAAGTGACAAAAGTAGGGAAAATTTCTACACTTCATGTGAATTGGTAAAGTGTTGACACATGTATACTGCAATCAGGTATGTGTATATAGTGCAATACCTAGAACAATCATTTATAAAAAACTATATAAAGAGACATACTAAAAAAAACTGTACATAAACCAAAATTGAATTCTAAAATGTGTTCAAAAAATCCACAGGATAGGAAGGAGAAAACAGAGAAATGAAAAAGAGAAAAGACATACAGAATGGAAACATTTAAAAGGCAGATTTAAGCCTTAACATATCTAAAAATATATGAAATGTAAATGGCCTAACCACAAATTCAGAGATTGACAAACTGCATTAAAAAACACAATTCAAATTTGTATGGTTTACAGGAAACTCCCTTCATATATAATTATGTAGGTAAGTTGAAAGTAAAAGGATGAAAAAAATGTCCATTGATGTAAACATCAATTAAAATAAAGCAGAATTGGCTATATTAATATCAGATAAAGTAGACTTAAGAAAAAAAACATACCAAGGACAAAGAAGGACATTACATAGTGATAAAAAGATAAATGCACTAAAAAGACATAGAAATCTTAAGTGTGTAATACACCAAACAGAGTTACAGAATATGTGAAGCAAAAAGTGATAGAATTGAAAGAAGTAGACAAATCCACACTTCCATTTGGAAACATCAATATAATTCCCTCAATGATTATTAGAAAACTAGACAGAAAATCACCAAGGATATATAACTCAACAAACCATCAACCAACAGGATCTAACCAACATTTATAGGATACTCTACCCAATAACAGCACAATCACATTTTTTAAAGCACCCTTGAAATATAAACCAGTATAAATTATATACAGTGTGAGCAAACAAGTCTCAGCCAATTAAAAAAAGTTGAAATCATACAGAGTATATTCTCTGGCCACAAAAGAACAAAACTATAAATTAATAACAGAGATAATAGGAAAATCTCAAAATAGGGAAACAAAATAATACATCCCTCAATATCCCATTGGTTAAAGAAGTTTCAAGGGAAATTTAAAAATGTAAAAATCCATTAAACTGAATAAAAAAGACAATAAAACACATCAAAATTTGTGAAAACAGCTATACAGTAAGAGGGAAATTTATAGCAGTTTTAATGCTTAGAGAAGAGGAAAATCTGAAATCAATAATCTACACTTTCACCTCAAGAAATTAGAAAAAGAGCAAAATAAACTCAAAGCAAGAAAAAGTAGGGAATAATAAAAATAAGAGCAGAAAGCAAAAAAATTAGAATAGAAAAATGATATAGAAAAAACAATAAAACAAAAAGCTGGTCTTTTGAAAAAGATTAGTAAAATTTACTATGATTTAGCAAGACTGGTGTAGGAAAAAAGAGAGAGGATCCAAATTATCAATATCAGAAATAAAACAAGGAATATCTACAAACCATGCAGATATTAAAAAACTTGAATATTAGAAACAACTCTACCTTTTTACAGTTTATGTGAAACAGACCATATGAAACAACCTCAACCCTCCCAAAATGAAATAGATTATTTAAATAGCCTTATTGCTACTAGGGAAGTTGAATTCATAATTTCAAACTTCCCCCAAAAGAATTTTTCTAGATGTAGATAGTTTCACTGGAAACCTCTACTGAATGCTTAATGAAGAAATAATACTAATTTTACACAACCTCTTTTAGAAAATCTATTAACTCAAACTATAAAAAGCCAGGATAACCTTGCTACCAAAACCAGACCCAGTACAAAAAGAAAACTTCAGACCTATGTCTCGCATGAATATAGATACAACAATCTCTTAAAATTAGCAAATATGTTTCAGCAATATATAAAAGGGATTATACACAATGACCAAGAGAAACTTATTCCAGTGATGGAAAGCTAGGTTAATACTTGAAAATTACTCTATTAATAGGCTAAAGAAGAAAAATCACATGATTATATTAATTGGTGCAGAAAACGCATCTGATAAAATTCAATACCTTTTTTGTTTCTGTTTAATTTTTTTTATTGAAGTAAAGTTGACACAAAATGTTACACTAGTTTCAGATGTACAACACAGTGATTTGGCAACCCTGTAAGTTATGCTATGCTCACCACAAGTATAGCTACCATCTGTTACCATACAACACTATCACAATACCATTGACTATATTCCATATGCTGTACCTTTAATCACCATAGCTGGAAGCCTGTACCTCCCACTCCCATTACCCATTTTGCTCATCCCCCTCCCTCCTCTGCAACCATCAGTTTCATTCCATAACTCGAAGCCTGTGCCTCCCACTCCATTCACCCATTTTGTACATCCCCTCCCTCCGCTGGCAACCATCAGTTTGTTCTCTGTATTTATGGATCTATTTCTGCTTTTTGTTTGTTTGTGATTATTTTGTTTTTTAGATTTCACACATAAGTGAAATCATGTAGTATTTTTATCTAATTTATTTCATATAAATTTCATAATTTCATAAATATCCACAAAATACTGGAACCAGATTTGGTTGATATGCCTAGACCAGAGATGTGAACTTCCTAGTATCTGTTGATATATCATTTTTACTTTAAATAAAAGTAATTACTTATGGAAAAATACCCTTCTTTGATACAAACTCTCAGAAATACAGGAATTTAAGGGGAAGTTTCTTATCTTGTTAAAAATTATCTACAAAAAAGTTACAACTAATATCATATATAATGGTAAATATTGAATACTTTCTCTAAAATTGGGAACAAGGCAAAGATGTTCACTCTTACATTGTTTTCAACATAGCACTGGAAGTTCTAGAACAATAAGGTAAGAGTAAAAGACCAAAAAAAAATACACATAGGAATGGAGAGATAAAACTGTCTTATTTGTAGAAGACATTGTCTATGTAGTAAATCTCAAATAATATATTAAAAATTCAGAACTAATAAGAGAGATTAGCACAGTTGTAGGATACTACAAACATCAATTGTATTTCTATAAACTAAAAATGAAACATAAAAATTAAAATTAAAAATATAATAAATGCCATTAGCAATCATTCAATATTTTTTAAAGAGAGAGAGAGAGAGAGAGAGAGAGAGAGAGAGATGTATAGTTTTAAATGTAACAGAGGTGCCTGGGTGGCTCAGTTGGTTAAGTGTCCAACTTTGGCTCAGACCACGATCTCGCAGTTCATGAGTTCTAAGCCTGCATCAGGCTCCGTGCTGACAGCTCAGAACCTGGAGCCTTCTTTGGATTCTCTGTCTCCTTCTCTCTCTACCTCTTTTCCACTAGAGCCCTGTCTCTGTCTCTGTCTCTGTCTCTCTGTCAACAATAAATATTTAAAAATTTTAAAAACATTTAATAAATCTAACAAAATATGTACAGGACTTGTAGGCTAAAAACTACAAAATGCTGACAAAAGAAATTAAAAAGATCTAAGTACATAGAGAACTATTCCATGTTTATGGCTTTGAAGATGCAACACTGTAAAGAGGTCAATTCTCACCTCAGTGAAATACAGATTTAATCAACTTTCTATGAAATCTTGGCAAGATTTTTGTAGATATAGGCAAGATTATTCTAAAATTTTTATTGAAGGGAGCCTGGGTGACTCAGTCGATTAAGCGTCCAACTTCAGCTCAGGTTATGATCTTGCAGTTTGTGAATTTGAGCCTTGCATGGCTCTGTGCTAACAGTATGGAGCCTGCTTGGGCTTCTCTCTCCCTCTCTCTCTCTCTGCCCCTCTGCAACTTGCGCGTGTATGTGCTTCTCAAACAAATAAACTTTAAAACAAACAAACAAATAAATAAAATTTTTATTGAAAGGTAAATTAAAGACAATAGCAAAAAAATCATTTGGGAAAAGAAGAATCAAGTGGGAGGATCACTATCTCATTTCAAGACTTTTTATATGGCTACCATTATCAAGAGTGTGTGGTATTGGCAGTGAGTGATAGATAGGTGATAGATAGATGATGATAGATAGATAGATCAATGGAATAGATTGAAGAACCTGGAAAAAGCCCCACACAAGTATGGCCAATTGAGTTTTGACAAATGTGAAAACATATTTCCTTTCAAGAATTGATGCTGGAGGTAATTGGATATCCACAGGTGAAAATATGAACTTCACACTATTAAAACCACTCAGAGTGAGTCATAGATGTTAATGGAGAACATACAAATATAAATCTTTTAGAAGATAGCTTCAGGGCCTAAGGCCTAGTGAATTTTTTTAGGCATTATACCCCAAAAATATCCATAAAAGAAATAAGTTGATGAATAGAACTTCATGAAAATTAAAAACTTTTGGTTTGGGAAAGACCCAGTTTGAAAGATGAAAAGACAAAGTAAAAACTGGAGAAAGTATTTGCAAATCATATATCTGACAAAGGAGTCATATCTAGAATGTATAAAATTCAACATTAAAGGACAAACAAATTATTTAGGAAATGTGCAAAAGACCTGAAGAAACATTTTGCAGAAAAAGTACACAGATATATACAATCGGAAAATAAGCATATGGAAAGATGTTCAACATCATGAGCTAATAGAGAAATGCAAATTAAGATCACAATAAAATCAGGACTTACTTATTAGAACATCTAAACTAAAAAAAAAATAAAATAAAAAATAGTAATAATACAAACCCTGCAGGGCAGGCAGAAAAATTGGATTTTGCATACATTTCTGGTGGGAATGTACAATGGCATAGCTACAATGAAAAGCATTTTGACAGTTTCTTAAAAAGTAGATATACATTTATCATACATAGCCTCAGTGTTTATCTCAGAGAATGGAGACTTATGTTTTCACAAAGATATGTACTAATTGTTCATAGCAGTGTTATTTGTAATAGCCAAATATTGGAAACAATCAAAATATTCCTATAGGAAAATAACTAAACAAATTGAGTAACTCCATACCATGCAAAACTACTTAGGAAAAAATAAAATGAATTATTGATACAAAAACTTAGATATATGTCAAGGGCATTGTTCTTAGTGGTATATATTTGGTGATGATGTGTTAATAACTAGATAAGAGGAATCCTTTCACAAGGTATACCTATATCAAGTCATCAATATACATTTTAAATATCTTATAATTTGCCAATTATACCTCAGTAAAGCTGGAAAATTATATAGAATCAACAATATTGCACTATAAAGTTAGAAAATTATGCAAAAAAAATGAAGACACCATATTATGGAATTGTAAACATCATGCTGGCAAGACTTTAAGTGATTTTAGTTTATTCTATTGACATTTAGATAATCGACTAAAGGGTATAAATTATAGCAAAAATATGTACTATCCTTTTTTATTGGTAAATATCAATAAGTGAAGCTTTTTATATGGAGTTGATATGCTTATATTGTACAATTAATATCAAAGAAATTCACCCTTTTTTCCAATGTGTCTTTCCATATAATTTTAGATAATTCCTAACTTGTATACATGCTTCTGACTTACAGGGTTTATAATTGCAAAATATGTAAATAAAACTAATTCTACATTTAAATAAAAGGTATAATAACCTTGAAGACTCTAAGTTTCCTGCTCCAACACCCCCCCCAACCCATTGAACTAGAAAAGACTCAGATGTTGCTTTGCAAATTAAAATTTGAGAAGCACTGCTCTAGTGTCCAACGTGTTATTCCTATAAATTCCATATTCACTGCATGTTATTTGATCCGATTATGAATGAGATATAGTTGATATGTTAAAACATGAATGAAAGTCATTTAAATAGATCTTAAAAGAAGAAAAGCAGATGGTTTAAAATTTTATATTTTGGAGTACCTGTGTAAAAATGCTTGGCTAAATCTTAGGTGTTATTTTTATCTGGTGACATTTCTTGGGCAGCGGAGGTAAAGATTAATGTAAGTGACCAGGTGAGGCTATGGACAAGAGCAGTGCTGCTGTTTTTACACTTTTGGCTCTACATGTTGAATTTTTCCTTTTGATTTTTTTTATGATTTAATGAGGAATCCACTGTCACCTAAATAGCTTTTCCCCTAAAAGCAATGCATTGTTTCTCTGGATGCTTTGAAGATTTCTCTTTGCCTTTAGTCTTCAGAATTTTATGATAGTTTGGCATGGATTTCTTTGGATTTATCTTATTTGAAATTCGTTCAGCTTCTTGAATCTGTAAGATATGGTTGGCTGACAAATGGCCCCCTTCAAAGGTATCCATGTCAAATCTTTGGAACCTGTGAACATTACTTTATTGAAAAAGGGTCTTTGCAGTTGTGATCAAGTTAAAAGTCTTGAGAGGCAGAGTAATATTCAAGTGGGTCTTAAATCCTTACAAATTGTCTATAAGATATCCTATAGTGAAAAGAGAAGACAATAGACAAACAGAGAAGACACAGAAAGGAGAAAGCAGTGTGACCTTGGCAAAAAAAGATTGGAATGATGCAGGCACAAGCTAAAGAATATTAACAGCTTACAGAAGCTGGAAGTAGCAAGGAAAGTATTCTCTCCTAAAGCCTCTGCAGCTTGCCACCACCTGGTTTTGGTCCAGTAATACTGATTTTGGATTCCTGGCCTCCAGTACCGTGATAAAACAAATTTATGTTGTTTTAAGCCACCAAATTTGTTGTAATTTTTCACAGCAACCATAGGAAGCTAATACAGAAGATGTATATCTTTTCCCAAATTTGAAAAGTTCAAGATACTATTTCTATAAATATTTTTCAGTCCTCCCCACTTCTCTTCTTCTAGGACTTCAATAATTTGAATATTAGTTTTATTACAGTCTTGCAATTTCCTGAGTCTGTTCTTTTTTTTTTTTTTTTTTTTTTTTTTTTTTTTTTTTTTTTTTTTTTTTTTTTTTTTTTTTGCTTTCCAGACTATTTTTTCCTCTTGTTCAAATTGTTTTAATTCTACTCATCTGTCCTTTCGGTTCATTGATTCTATATTATGTCATCTCCACTCCACTATTAAGCTTATCCAGTTAGTTTTCATTTCTGTTATTATATTGTTTAGTTCTGTTTAGTTATATAATTTCCATCCAGTTTTTTTTTCATTTTAACTTCTATTTGTTTTCTGTAATTTTCTTTTTTTCTTATTTGTTCCAAGAGAATTAGTAATTGCTTGTTGAAGTGTCTTTATGACACCTGCCTTAAAATCCTTTTCTGATAATTCTAACTTTTGACTCATCTTGATGTTGGTGTCTGTGATTGCCTTTGTTCATTCAGGTTGTGGTTTTTCTGGTTCCTGGGTTTGATGCATGATCTTCAATTGTATCATGGACTTTCAAATATATTATGAGACTCTGGATCCTATTTAATCATCTTTTTTTAAACAGATGTCCTTCTGTGGAGGTGCAGCACAAGGACCTAAAAGGTGTGTATATTAATCTTTTCCACTGAGCCTTACTAATACGACATTTAGTAGAATATGCTGAGTAAGTCACCTGCCTCCTTACAGAGGGGTGGGTAAAAATATAACTTTCCCTTCTGCCGTTGACTCCCTCTGGGTGAAAATGGGATACAAACTTGTCCCACCTCATTGCTTCCCAGTTGGAGGAGTATTGTTGGAGAAGTAAATAAAGTACACCAAAGATGGCCGACGGGGCTAAAACAAACTCTGGTCTCTAGCTTAGAGACCCCGCCTCCGATTTTTTCTTGCTTTGTTTTTTGTGCACGCGAAAACCCACACAGATATGGAGGCTATCGGCTATAAATTACCCTTTCCACTGGCATCCCGGGCTCAGACCTTTGGAGAAACAGTCTCCTCTGAGCCCACTGTTGTTAAATAAATCTCCAATCGACCAAGATCTAGTGCCGCTTGGTTTTTCCACCAGCATTCCAGCTGGTTCCATAACAGCCTAAAGTCAGCTCCTAGCTGTGTCGTGCTGATTACATACTCCATGGTATAGGAGGTGGGTGAAAAATTAACTCCCCATTAGGTCACTGAAACTGAGTGAAAGTGTTTTTCTTTCCTTGGCATTGGCTGGAGTAGGGAAACCAAAGGTTTTCTGTCCTTAGCTCACTCTTCCTTGTTCTTGGCTTGGAGGGCCAGCCTCCCTCAGGGCTTTCTGTATCTGTGCCTGAGGCACACTGAGGGAGGCTCCTGCAACCCCACTGAGGTTATGGGGGCAACACCACAATGGAATTCCTGGTCCCTAGTCAGTTTGGCTTTCTCCTTTTACCTTCAGTTTTCCCAGGTGCATTTGCTGGGTTATATTCAGGGATTTTGCGAGGAGAAGACCTGGAAGAAATGGGGTTTCTCTGTATTGGTAGGACTGAAAGTAATCACATACTGACATTTCTGTAATACTTTATTGAGGGGCATGTCCTATAAAAACTTGAAAATTGCTCTAAGATCCCTCCTGGAGTTAAAATTCTCAGTCTTTAATATTTCAACTAGGTTGGAAACAAACCTCTTTCTTCATTCATTACATCCCAGGACTGGTCTTCATGCCATTACTCTAGACAGGGGGACAGTGGATGGTTTAATTAGAACATCTAGCTTCACATTTTGGCCTTCCTGCTTATCTGCCAGTGACTTTAGGCAAATTAGTAATCTGTTTTTGCCTTAGTCTACTCATCTGTAAAAAGACGATGATAATAATAGTTGTATAAAGTACCTACCAGAGAGTAAATATTACAGCTCAATTGCTATTATTATTATTTATTGGCCTTTTTGCAAATTGTACACCCTTGAAACTTATACACACCTTGAATACCCTTCTCCTTTGGAATTCTTTTCTTTTAATACCATTCCATCTGATGGTCTTTGTTTATTTCCTTAAGGCCCATAGCTGAAGTCATTATTCTGGTAGTACTCTTTTTTTCTATCTACATGAACATGAATTCTGAAGTGAGAAAGATCAGTTTCAGAAAAGGCAGGATTACAAACATATTTCTGTGTTTTTAAGAGCAGGAGGTACTTTGGAACTTCCTAAAAGAAGAATGTTGATGGTAGATCACCACCTTTTTCCACTTGAGTGTTTATACATGTTTAACAAAGACTTCATGAAGACATATGATACACAAAAATAAGTTTTATATATTTATAGTGAGTCTTGGTTCAAATAATATTCTTCTAATAGACCTCCAAAAATGTCTTTCAACTTTCTTGTTCACTCAGCAAAATCCAGTGTTCTGGAAGTAATCAGCTGAATGGGAATTAATCCTCTCCCACAAACTTTCATAAATGACTGAATAATAAGTCATAATAATAATGACTCAATTTTAATAAGTGCTTGTGGAAGGAATACATGTAGGAAAGGTCTGGTGACTTCCTTCCATCTGTTCTGTCATGAGTGATTTAGAGGAGGCTTTTAGCCCAGAGGATTTGCTTAGTTATTTTAAAGATATTAAAAGTAATCCATTTACATAATTCTTTCATATGCTTATTATAAGATCCAGTATTTGTTGAAGTATGGGGGGATAAGCTTAGGAATCCCCTGGGCTTACACCAATGTGTTAACAAGGCATTGAAGTAAAAGCCATAGGATGCTCACACCGAGTTTGGGTAAACAAGACAAGGCAACCAAGGATACGGAGGTGCAAAGCACCTGATACATAGGTATATGAAATAAACAAGATTAGACATTCAGGGTCGAAGCAGCCCCCAATTTAGTACTATAACAGAAAGCTGCTTTCACAGGAAGGAAGGACCAAGTTAAGTAAACAGGTAAATTGGGCTATAGACCGCTGCACTGCAGGTGAAACTGCCCAGAGCAAAGATGATTAAGAAAAGAAAAAGTGCCTTGTTAACTCTGAGGTCACGTGTCCTACCTGTCTCATTCCCTAGGCTAGCTAAGATAAACAGAGGTGGTGCCTCATGTCCACTGTAAACAACCTTCCACCCATCCGACTGCCCAGCGTCAGGATTTTTCTTTTTATTAACCCAAATCCCTAACCCCGAATATCTTCAAGACCCCCTTTCCCTCATGTCCACAAGTTAATGTTCACAGATTCATCATCTCTTTATGCACATCTATCGCCATGTTTGTAAGCCTTCTGATCCTAATAAAAATGGACAAGGACCCTTGAGTCTCTTGTCTTTTCCTGGACATTAGCCATTTCTTGCTTTTCATCCTGCATCCTGGTCTTTTGCTGGCCAAAAGACAACTTTAGACTTAGAGTCTATGACATTAAAGGATTATTATTTTTAAACCAAATTCTCATTCTTGTGTTTTCGATTATGGGAAAAGCAATGGTTCAGGCACTTTTTAAAGCAAAATAGCTTTCTGTGTATTACTGAAAAAAGTGAGAAGAAAATGTCCAAAACAAGCATGCATAAGTCCTGGGCCCTTTTGTATCAGTATAAACAAAATACGGCAGGGTATTTCTGATGATCCATTTTCCATATGTTGGATGAAAAACTAGAGCATATATAACAAGTTACATTGTTCTTTTGGGAGGTAAGCATCAGGATTCCCCAGTCTGGATACACCCATGTTATCTCCAACTATCAGCTTATTGAAAAATTTCTATCTTCAGAAGAAACAGTTTGGAGGTATAAAAAATCATTACTGGAAAATTCTAGGTAGGACTGAGGTTATGGGAAGGTCACACCCAGGCTTCCTTGCTTCCACTCATGTTGATGGTCTTATTCCTCTGTTCTTGCCAGACCTCTTATAATAGCTATAACAAACCATGCTTGATCTGGTATATCATTAGATGGAAATTGAGGTAAGGTCAGGGTAGAAAGACTTTACCCCAGAACAGAGGCTCATTGTCAACATGCTCCTTTTGGGTGGGCTATGCCTTCCAAAAGGATTAGTCTTCCTTGAACTATTAGGGAGAAGACAACTGACATTGCCCTTACCAGGACATCTCAGCAGAACCACACTAACAAACATTTAACTTTCCTTATTCCCCCTGCAGTTGATAGAATGTTTCTCTGCATAGAATTGTTTCCTGCTACTGTGGTGGGTCTCAGTACACATTCTAGTGAATTCCACATCATGGAATATCCACTTCATCAGACACAACCTGGGGAGTCTCACAAGGACCCACCCTGAACTTAACACTCTACTCTGACCATCCTGAAGTTCTTATAATTTTTCAAAGTTTATTTATTTGTTTTGAGAGAGAGAGAGATAGAGAGAGAGAGTGGGATAGGAGCAGGAGGGGGGAAAGAGAATCTTAAGAGGGCTCCATGCAGTTAGTGCAGAGCCCGATACAAGGCTCAATTCCATGAACCTTGATATCATGACCTGAGCTGAAATCTAGAGTCAGATGCTTAACCTATTGAGCCACCCAGGTGCACTGAAATTGTTAATAATTTTTGACCAATGAGTCTCTCATTTTCATTTTGCTCTGGGCCCCACACATTATGTAGTCAGGCTTGAACAGGTTCCTTACAGTCTGTGTTTTTCATCCATCAAGTGCTGTCTCTCACTAACAGAAATACTGCCCAGGTGCTCACAGCATTCACCCTTCTGGATAACATTGATCCCTTGGTCAGTCTTTCATTTTACTTCTTAAACTTCTGGAGAATAGAAAATGGGGTTGGTTTACCATTTTGCCTCCACATTATGGCCAGAGCCTTTCAGACAGACTGGTTTCTATAAATAACTGAATATATGAATAAGGCTTCTTGGCATTTTTATCAGCAAACTCTTATCCAGGCTGGATTCCATGATTGCAAGCATATGCACACACACACACACACACACACACGCACACTTTCCTCTGTCTTCTAGCTCCTTAGATCTACTGATTGAAACTAAAATCTTACTTGTTAGCAATACAATATAAAACTCTTTAATTCATAGACAAGGTCAACCTATGCCCTCAAAGAATCACTGGCCAGATAATACAAAACAATAGCAAATTCACAAAACATTTCTAAGTGACTTTAGAGTATAGTACACAACTTAGTTTTACTTGCCTAATTATGTTTGACTTTGATTGCTAAAATACATTAGTTTCCATAGCAGACCATATTCCAAAAGGTGGTGTGTGGAGGACTCAAGGCTTTGCTAAGGCAGAGCTTCACCTGCTGATCTGAATCATAGGAGGATGACCAGTAGAAAGAGGAGTATAGAAACACCAGGGCAGTAAGGGGTGCTGCTTCCACCATAACAAGGGTCTGAAGGGCCCTTCCAGGTGGGTCTAAGTGACTCCATTTGTAAAAGTGATGTTGGGGTGGCGCAGTCGGTTAAGCGTCCGACTTCAGCCAGGTCACGATCTCGCGGTCCGGGAGTTCAAGCCCCGCGTCGGGCTCTGGGCTGATGGCTCAGAGCCTGGAGCCTGTTTCCGATTCTGTGTCTCCCTCTCTCTGCCCCTCCCCCGTTCATGCTCTGTCTCTCTCTGTCCCAAAAAAATAAAATAAACGTTGGAAAAAAAAAAAGTGATGTTGGTAGAGTCCTGGGAAAAATGGGAGTTCTTTGGCTGGGGTGGGCAAGCCCCACAGTGTGTAACATTTGTGTAAATGCCTGGCCCTGGCCCTGGAAGAACTGTAAAGCAGGGTGATGGACTTGATCCTGGCTTTCATGGTTGGGGAGAGGCCTTCCTGTCTCTGATACGTCTCCCTTTTATTCTGATAATATTGACCACCTTAGGCACACTTGCATTTCTATGGGGACCCAAAGATTTATAAAGTGATGTTTCAGAAGGGTAAATAGCTGCAGGAGGAGAGTTTCTGCACAGAGGGGGAGGGCTTCTGCAGTCCCTCTAAAGAGGCTCCTCATCATAGTGTATTTGCCATCACCTGGTTCCAGCCCTCCAGGGAAGCTAAAAATAGCAGTAGAGAGGGCTGAACTGCAAAGTCTGCTCCTAGCCAGGCTCCAGGTGCTTGGAAGGAGTGGAGGACACAGGCACCAATGCAGCTGCCAGCCCAGAAGGCACAGACCCAGCAACCATCAAGAAGGGATGCAAGGCAGTTCATCCTGTGTCCGCTGGTGTACAGCCAATAGAGCTGTGGGCAGTGCCCTCCCCTCTTTGTTTCTGGGCTTTTTGTTGAGGAATAAGCCTCATCATTAATTGAATTGAGTCCTGTATCCTGGGTTTCACAAGCTTAATGGGTTGCTCCTTTGAGAAGATTCTGGGTTTATGTCAGACTTGCAGAAAGCCAGATTGTTATTAGCTGTAGTCACTATGACAATCCAGGAAGCTAAACAATTTCTGTAACAATCAGCTAAAATTGGCCAGGGCTTAATTAATAACTGACCACTTCCCTAATTTTTGCCCCCATTTCCAACTTAAAACCAATCAAAGAAAACCAAATATGCACCTTTAAGCAATCACATAGAACATACTACTTCTAATTAGCTCACCTCAAGCATCCCCATGCTAACAGTTTGAGATCAGCATACACCTGAAGCCATTCTTTTTTCCAGTATAAACCTTTCATGTCTGCTTTTGAGTCTTTGCCAAACCCAACTGACAGTGGCTGACTCCCTTGTTCTAGGAAGCTCTGAATAGCCTTTGCTTTTCTCATTTGGTTGGTCTTACTGCCACAAATCCATAGTTAAAAGGCAAGATCACAGCCATCATCTGGTGTTCTAGCCCACTCCCCATGAAGTCAATCTTTGTGCCCCTCCACAGTGGCTAGAGGGCTCTCATCTCAGGCCTAGATGTGGAACCAGAAACAATCTTCTCCCAATATGCAATTGTTTGGAAAGCTTGTGTCTATTTTCTGGTTTATTTTGGCATAATCTGTGAGTTTGTAAGGTATTAAACAACATATTTCCTTTATATATTTATCATAAGGGACATAATTCTGATTGGGATGTAAAGATAATTAAAATGTTACTTGTCTGCCAACATTTGTTTAAAGCTTTCTGCTGTATACCAAGCATAGAATGAATACAAAAATTAATGACATCATTCCACCCCACTACTACATTTAGGGCATTCCATCTAGACAGGCTGCAGGAGTATAAACAAATTGTTATATCACCACCTCCAGGTCTCCTAGCAGTGTGGACAGAGAGTATATGGATGTCTGGGGGGGAGTCACTGAAGGCTTTCTCCCAGGGAATAAGGTTTGTGTGAGAGCTCAAAGGACATGTAGGAATGTGCTAGGTGGAGAAAGAATAGTCTGTGAGGAATTAAATTTGGCATTCACAAAACCAGTGCCTTTCTCGATTTGTCAATCTTACTTAGAAGTAAGATTAAAAATAAACACTCCACACCTGATGGTTAGGGAGATGGGAAAAATTTGTGGCTTAGGTCAACCCAGGTCAGGGGACCTTTTTTTTTTTTCTTGCCAGGACAGACCCTTTTCTATAGACCACTGACGGAAAGGCAGCGGTGGGCCAAGGGGTTCCTGGAGTTTTGAATGCTATCCTCCTTGGAAAAGCTTAATGGAGTGAAAAAAATCAGAGATAGGCTTCCTGGGCTTCCCCTTAGTGTGAGTTTCAGACCAGATAAGGGAGAGATTTGAAAGACTGAGGAAATAGAGTTGGGTTGTAGGACTGGAGCCAGGGTCCAAAGAAGGGAGACATAGAAACAGTGGTGATAGCAGGCCTGCAGAGACTTGAGAACCCCTCAACACATTCCACATTATGGTCATGAACAGCACTTTCTGGCTTTTGTTTCTTGGGCTGTACAAGTGTGGGTTGCCTCCTTCTGGATTCTGTTCTTAAAATGGAACCTCTCTAGCCAATTCAACTCTTTTTTCTAGGCAACTCAACTATTAGTTTGGATAATTTTCAAGGCCTTGGACGAATGGAACAACTTGGCATGAGTAGAAACCCAAACAAGAGGTACTGGATATTTGGGGAGAGGGTCAGAATTCCCTTAGAGATATTTATGTCCCTTGGCCCTTAGCTGTTGGAATGAGGAGGTACTATCTTGTGGCTTCAAAGCTGTAGATTGTCCTTGGATTAAGCCTAAATTTTTTAAATTAATTCATCCATGAATTCATTTGGTAAATATTTTGTTCATCTGTCACTTAAATCAATTTGGTAAACATTTATTGGGCACCCACTGTGTGCCCAATACTGTGTGCTAAATTTTGGTGTGCTGTTATTCTACTATCATTAAGATTAGTAATTTATGAGTTGAATAATAAATGCTCTATTATTGTTCAGATTAATGATTTTCAATAGCAGTTTGGGGAGGTGATAGGTGTGCAAATCATGTATGAAGTCTTTCCACTATCTCTCCCTACCAGGTGAGACTTTCTGCTATTGACTATGGGAATGCATCACGTTCCTCAAGCAGATTAGAGCAGACAAAGTTGAGAACAATTAATTTATGTGCCAAGGCCAAATAAATAAAATTTGTATCAGGAACCATAAGGACAAGGAAGATGTCCAGTTATATGTTACAAGAAGGCTGGGTAGTGCTTCTCAAAATTTTCAAAAACAAGGAATTTTCCAAACACTGCTTCTATATAAGTAGGCTCAAGGATCTAGGCAAGGTATATGTGAATCACGGGTATAAGGCTTAATTAGGAGACATAATTTCTGTCCATGGAGGTCAAGGACAGCTTTATGAAGGAGCTGGAGTGAGAAGGTTCCAAAGGGAGGCAGCTTGGAGAGGGCCCTGGACTCAGAAATGGGCAAGGTCTGATCTGCCCAGGATCATTGCGGGTCCCTCTGGCTGTTTCTGTGCCTCTTCCTGTGCCCTCCTCACCTACAAATGAAGGGCTTGAAGAAGTGATACAAAGGCCCCTTCCAGATCCATGAGCCTATGATTCTAACTATCTGGCTCCTGGAATTGCTGGCTGCCCTCCCACAAGCTCACTAACCTCTACCATTGCCACCAACGCTCTCCTGAATCAAGAGTGTGCTGGCTGTGTCTCCACTGTCCTGCATGAGTCCAGTCTCTGCTGTGAAGTCAAACCTCTTCCCCTCCCTACTTCATTTTCTTGGTCATGGTTGGGACTTTCTACTCTTTCTTTTCCTCTCCTTATGGTCTGAGCAGGCTGGAGGAAAACAAACCATGCTTTGAAGAAAAAAATAAAAATTCGAGTGGGCAGATAATTTTAGAATAGAGCATCTTCCCACCTAACCATCACTGACACCTTTCCCTGGATCATTTTTCAGATTTCCTTCCAACTGGACGTGTCTGCTGCCAAAAGTTGCTGGGTTCTACTTTGCATCCACAAGGACACTAGGAACACAATGATCCTGCTGTCTTAGGAGGAGCTACACAAGCACTTGGAAAATGCCCATCCTGCAGAAAAGGCTTTGTCCAATTGCTGCATTGTCATGTCTAGATAAGAATATACCTCTATGGCACTTAGAAGTTGTGGTGTTGCCACCCATATATATTGGAGACAAAATAGGCTAGTGCATGTACACATAGCATGTTATAGTATATGCAACGTGTATACTATATATTGGTAGTGTGTTGAGATCCATGCTGACTCCCAGTTGATAGAATTTGGCATGAGCAAGGAAACCTATCTGAACCCTGGTCCTTTTAGTGTCACTTGACTTGAAGATGACTATTTACATTTCTTTTTTATTTAAAAAGTCTTGGGGCGCCTGGGTGGCACAGTCGGTTAAGCGTCCGACTTCAGCCAGGTCACGATCTCGCGGTCCATGAGTTCGAGCCCTGCGTCAGGCTCTGGGCTGATGGCTCAGAGCCTGGAGCCTGTTTCCGATTCTGTGTCTCCCTCTCTCTCTGCCCCTCCCCCGTTCATGCTCTGTCTCTCTCTGTCCCAAAAAAATAAATAAACGTTGAAAAAATAAGTAAATAAATAAAAAGTCTTCAAAGCAATAGTCCCCATGTGACAATCCTTACACAGTGAAGTTTTTACTATTTCTATCAAAACAGAGGAAGCAGGACAATGAGATTCTTAGAAAACAAAAACTTAATGAAATCCTTTTTTATTTTTTATGTTAAAATATCTTTCTGTAATCGAATAATAGCAACAATAAATGATATTTTTAAATTTTAAATTCTTATTGGCAAAATAAAAGATCTTTTCTTTTAATTTGCTGCTTTATGAAAGTCTGGAAACCAATAATATCATGGGTAAAATTCCATTTTGGGTAATATATTTGGGTTTTATATTATATAGTTATTGAGGTCAGGGAATTCCTGATAATGTATCCACATGGAAAGGCCGCTTTTATTTGTAGAGACCCACATATGTGGCATACTAGACCTTCCTCATCAACCTGTAGTCTTTTATTTTGTTGTTGGCAAGCTATCATCTAATTTCATGTCTGTATGTATATAATTTTCTTCTACATCAGCCTGCCACCTCCTCCCTCTCAGATATACCCATGTCTTAAACTAAACAAATGTTCAGTGGCTGGAAAGATAGGAAGATAAGAAGAAAGGGGCACCTGGGTGACTCAGTTGGTTAAGCTTCTGACTCTCGGTCTCAGCTCAGTTCTTGATCTCAGGGTCATGAGCTCAAGCCCTACTTTGGGCTCTTCCCTGGGCATGAAGTCTACTTTAAAAATGATAGAAAGATAGTAACTGAGACTAGGATCTACTGATACAGATTTATTCCCAAGAACAAGGCCAAAGACAAGGTAGTGAGAGGGAAGGAGCAACCGCATACTCCTGCTACCAGAGAAAGTCCTAAGACATTCATAGGAAAGCTGCAGAGAATGACCATGGAGCAGGCCTAAAAATACGGGAGTACCACCAGCATTTAACACATCAGGTTTTGTTTAGATGAATCTCAGGGGCTGAGAGAGACCTCACCCTCACTGAACAGAAGTCTGTGAAAGGAAATTGAGGTTCCATAAGCCAGGTAGGAAGAGGGCACAGATGTTTGCCATTGGTACTGGGGAAGTGGCTTTGAGCATGTTTTGTCTTGCAAAGGTTATTCAGATATGGGTTTATGAGACTGATCCTTTTGGATACCACAGGAGGTCAAAGGAAATCAGAACTGTCAGCTAGCCAACCCACTTTGTGCAGAACTCAGAAAATGACAGTGATCCTAACAAATAAGTCCTGTAAAGAACTGGATAATATATCTTCTATCCCTAAGAAACCAAACATCTTGAAAAGAGAGGGGCTTTTTGCATGTGGAGTGGTATAAGTGTGTAAGAATCCAGTTTGTGGATGACCTGTAGCTTCTCCTGGGTGACCTCTGGCTTCAAGGATTGATGTGTACACTCCACATACAGCAGGACATAGGATGGTTGAGGGGAAACAAAATATTTTCAATTTGTCAAAACAATCACATTCAAGAAGATAAGCATTTCATTTGGTGAACCATGACATGATATTAATAAAAAAAATAAAGCACTACCATTTTAGTTGACTAACTTTTATTGCATTTTGGAGTCTGTTGCAGTGCTATCCTTAGAGTCTGGTGAAGCCAGGTTACTAATACTCCATATTTGTAAGGTGTCTTATATGGTAATTTATCATAAGCTCTGACTTTTCACAGGGTCTGCCTCACGCTTTCTATGCAGCCCTGGGCAAATGTCTCTGCCACTCAGAGCCTCTATTTTCTGGCTACACATTTGGACTTATAGCACCCCCCAAAGAACTTTACTTGGTGATTGGGTGAAACAACAGATCTGAAATCTTTAAAATGCTAAAAATGGGAATACAAAGTGGTACAATCACTTTGGAAGACAGTTTGGCAGTTTTTTACAAAATTAAACATACTATCACCATGTGATCCATGAATTGTGCTCTTTGGTATTTACCCAAAGGAGTGAAAAACTTATGTCCACACATAAATGTTTATAACATCTTTATTCATTACTTGTCAAAATTTGGAAGCAATCAAGATATCTTTCAGTAAATGAATGGATAAATAAAAAGTGATACATTTACACATGGTATACCTACACAATGAGCAATATTTGGCACTAAGAAGAAATGAGCTATCAAGAATGAAAGGACATGTGGGAAACTTAAATGCATGTTACTTCGTGAAACAGGTCAATCTAAAAAGGCTACATACTGTATAATTCTAATAATATTCTGGAAAAGGCAAAACTATGGAGATAAAAAAGATCAATGGCTGCCAGGGTTTGGGAGGAAGGAGGAATGAATAGGCAGAGTGCAGGATTTTTAGGTCAGTGTTATAAATGCACCATTCTAGGGGAGGATGTTAATAAAGGGGACATTATGTTTGTGTGTGGGAGAGGACATATGAGAAATCTCATTACCTTCTGCTCAATTATGCTGTGACCCTAAAACTGCTCTAAAAAATAAAGTCTATCAGAGGAGCCAAGATGGCAGAACAGCATGAAACTTTTTTTGCATCTCATGTCCATAAAATATAGCCAGATCTACACTAAACCATCCTACACACCTAGAAAACTGATTTGAGGGTTAACACAACAATGTGCACAACCTGAACCACAGAACTCAGCAGGTACATGACACAGAGAGGTGAACTGGGGGAGAGAGAAGCCGCAGAGGGCAGGGAACTGTTTTTGCTTGTGGAGAGAGGACAGAGATAGTGGCAGTGGGAAGAGTATGGGAAAAGCACCCCCCACAAAAGCAGCTGGAGAGAAAGTGGAAAAGTGGAAACAGTCACAGGGACTGAACAAAAAGAGGAGAAAGGAGAGGGTTTAAATTCAATTAAGACTCTATAAACAGGGGGAGTGCAGAGTCTGAAACTCTGCAGCTCAATACCTAGGGGTGCTCTGGTGAGAAGGTGAGAAGGGTGAAGCCCCAGGATCAGAGAGAAGTTCAGAGGTCTTCAGACCACACAGGGAGAGGCAGTTCCCCTACTGGGAGGACATCTGTTAGAGGCTGTGTGGCTCCTGGATAGGCAAAGGCCCAGTGGACCTGGGAGAACACCACGTTTGCTGGTGCTGGAACAAGGCCATTGAGGGTGAAGCCTGGTGCCAGATGTGTATTGTGATTTTCCATAATCCCTGAAATGCTGCTGCTACATGATGGCGTGAACTTTTTCTGTGGTGGACTGGCGCCCAGCCACAGTATCTGGGCATCAGCTACAGTACAGTCCTGTGAACATTCCTGGGAGTGGCCGGAACCTGGGGCTTGGTCACAGAGAGTGTGAAAGTGGGGAGTGGATGGAAACTTAAGACAAAGGACCTGTGGGAGAACAGAGCTCTGATACTAGAGACTGGGTACCTGAGTGATGCCCTTTTCACCACTACTGCACATGCCCATACACACCTAAAAGTGCCACAACAATCCAGCCCAGTAAGGTAAGCAGCGCCATCTAGTAGTGAACAGAGCCATTACACTAAGCCCCACCCAACTGGGCCAACCTCGCTCTTCAGGAACACAAATTTTTCTGCCTGCTTAGTTTACGGACCATTAAGTGCCTCATAGTTTGACTTCTAGGAGATAACAAAGTAATTTCAATCATCTTTTAGTCTGTTCACTGGTCCATCTATTCAATTTTCTTTTTTCTCTTTTTCATTTTTTTTTCTTTTTCTTGAATACAGAGAGAAAAACTTGTTTTTATTTTCAATATTTAAAAAATGTTTTTCTTTAATTTTTTATACTATATTTTTTACTTTTGCGTAATTTTTTTCAAATTCTATTTTACTTCCATCATTTCATTTTATTTCACTGTATTCATTTTTTTTTCAAATTTTCAAATGAATTCCTTTTCTGTTTTCTTTCCCCATTTTTTTTTCTAACATATCAATCCCCTTTCAAAACCCAGCCCAAAACACACCTAGGATCTAGCATCATTTATTGTTTTTTTTTTTTTTTTGCATGTGTTGTTTTTAATTTTATTTTTTAAATTATTTATTATTTATTTATTTATTTTTTAAATTTACATCCAAATTAGTTAACATATACTGCAACAATGATTTCAGGTGTAGATTCTTTAATGCCCCCTACCCATTTAGCCCATCCACCCACCCACAACCCCTTCAGTAACCCTCAGTTTGTTCTCCATATTTATGAGTCTCTTCTGTTTTCTCCACCTCAAGGTTTTTATATTATTTTTGTTTTCCTTCCCTTATGTTCATCTGTTTTGTCTCTTGAAGTCCTGATATGAATGAAGTCATAGATTTTTGTCTTTCTCTGACTGACTAATTTCACTAAGCATAATACCCTTCAGTTCCATCTACGTAGTTGCAAATGGCAAGATTTCATTCTTTTTGAGTGCTGAGTAATACACCATTGTATCATATATAGCACATCTTCTTTATCCATTCATCCATCGATGGACATTTGGGCTCTTTCCATACTTTGGCTATTGTTGATAGTGTCACTATAAACATTGGGGTGCATGTGTCCCTTTGAAACAGCACACCTGTATCCTGTGGATAAATGCCTAGTAGTGCAATTGCTGGGTCGGAAGGTAGTTCCATTTTTCGTTTTTTGAGGAACCTCCATCCTGTTTTCCAGAGTGGCTGCACCAGCTTGCATTCCCACCAACAATGCAAAATAGATCCTCTTTCTCCGCATCCTCGCCAACATCCGTTGTTGCCTGAAGTGTTAATGTTAGCCATTCTGACAGGTGTAAGGTAGTATCTCATTGTGGTTTTGATTTGAATTTCCCTGATGATGAGTGAAGTGGAGCATTTTTTATGTGTCGGCTGGCCATCTGGATGTCTTCTTTGGAGAAGTGTCTATTCATGTCTTTTGCCCATTTCTTCACTGGATTCTTTGTTTTTGGGTGTGAGTTTGATAAGTTCTTTATAGATTTTGGATACTAACCCTTCACCTGATATGTCATTTGTAAATATCTTCTTCCATTCTGTTGGTTGACTTTTAGTTTTGCTGATGGTTTCCTTTGCTGTGCAGAAGCTTTTTATTTTGATGAGGTCCCTGCAGTTCATCTTTGCTTTTGTTTCCCTTGCCTCTGGAGACGTGTTCAGTAAGAAGTTGCTGTGGGCAAGATCAAAGAGGTTTTTGCCTGCTTTCTCCTCGAGAATTTTGATGGATTCCTGTTTTACATTGAGGTCTTTCATCCATTTTGAGTTTATTTTTGTGTATGGTGTAAGAAAGTGGTCCAGGTTCATTCTTCTGCATGACGCTGTCCAGTTTTCCCAGCACCACTTGCTGAAGAGACTGTCTTTATGCCATTGGATATTCTTTGCTGCTTTGTCAAAGATTACTTGGCCATACGTTTGTGGGTCCATTTCTGAGTTCTGTATTCTGTTTCATTGATCTATCTGTTCTTATTCCAGTACCATATGTCTTGATGATTACAGCTTGTGGTATAGCTTGAAGTCTGGGATTGTGATGCCTCCTGCTTTGGTTTTCCTTTTCAAGATTGCTTTTGCTATTCGGGGTCTTTTCTGGTTCCATACAAATTTTAGGATTATTTGTTGTAGCTCTGTGAAGAATGATGGTGTTACTTTGATAGGCATTGCATTGAATATGTAGATTGCTTTGGGTAGTATCGACATTTTAACAATATTTGTTCTTCCTATCAAGGAGCATGGAATCTTTTCCCATTTTTTGTGTCTTCTTCAATTTATTTCATAAGCTTTCTATAGTTTTCAGTGTATAGATTTTTCACCTCTTTGGTTACATTTATTCCTAGGTAGTTTATGGTTTTTGGAAGAACTATATATAGGATCGATTGCTTGATTTCTCTTTTTGTTGCTTCATTGTTGGTGTATAGGAATGCAACCGATTTCTGTGTATTGATTTTATAACCTGCAACTTTGCTGAATTCATGAATCAATTCTAGCTGTTTTTTGGTGGAATCTTTTGGGTTTTCCATATAGAATATCACGTCATCTGTGAAGAGTGAAAGTTTGACCTCCTCCTGGCCGATTTGGATGCCTTTTATTTCTTTGTGTTGTCTGATTGCAGAGGATAAGGCTTCCAATACTATGTTGAATAACAGTGGCGAGAGTGGATATCCCTGTCTTGTTCCTGACCTTAGGAGGAAAGCTCTCAGTTTTTCCCCATTGAGAATGATATTAGCGTTGGGTCATTCATATATGGTTTTTAATGATCTTGAGGTATGATCCTTCTATCCTTACTTTCTTGAAGGTTTTTAATCAAGAAAGGATGCTGTATTTTGTCATATTCTCTACTGAGAGGATCATATGGTTCTTGTTCTTTCATTTATTGATGTGATGAATCATATTGTTTTGTGGATATTGAACCAGCCCTGCATCCCAGGTATAAATCCCACTTGGTCATGGTGAATAATTTTTTTAATGTATTGTTGGATTCAGTTAGCTAGTGTCTTGTTGAAAAGTTTTATATCCATGTTCATCAGGGAAATTGGTCTACAGTTCTCCTGTTTAGTAGGGGCTTTGTCTGGTTTTGGACTCAAGGTAATTTTGGCTTCATAGATAAAGTTTGGAAGTTTTCCTTCCATTTCTATTTTTTGGAACAGCTTCAAGAGAATAGGTGTTAATTCTTCCTTAAATGTTTGGTAAAAATCTCCTGGAAAGCCATCGTCTCTGGACTCTGGTTTTTTGGCAGATTTTTGATTACTAATTTGCTTTCTTCACTGGTTATGGGTCTGTTGAAATTTTCTACTTCTTCCTGTTTCAGTTTTGTAGTGTATGTTTCTAGGAATTTTTCTGTTTCTTCCAGATTACCCATTTTATTGGCATATAATTGCTCATAATATTCTCTTATTATTGTTTTTATTTCTGCTGTGTTGTTTGCGATCTCTCCTCTTTCTTTTTTGATTTTATTTATTTGGGTCCTGTCCTTTTTCTTTTTCATCAAACTGGCTAGTGGTTTATCAATTTTGTTAATTCTTTCAAAGAACCAGCTTCTGGCTTCATTGATCTGTTTTACTGTCTTTTTGTTTTTGATAGCATTAATTTCTGCTCTAATCTTTATTATTTCCTGTCTTCTGCTGGTTTTGGGGTTTATTTGCTGTTATTTTTCCAGCTCCTTAAGGTGTAAGGTTAGGTTGTGTATCTGAGACCTCTCTTCCTTCTTTAGGAAGGCCTGGGTTGCTATGTAGTTTCCTTTTATTATTGCCTTTGCTGTATCTCAGAAGTTTTGGGTTGTGGTGTCATCACTTTCATTGGCTTTCATATACTTTTTAATGTCTTCTTTAACTTCTTGGTTAGTACATTCATTCTTTAGTAGGATGTTCTTCAGTCTCCAAGTATTTGTCACCTTTCCAAATTTTTCTTGTGGTTGATTTCTAGTTTCATAGCATTGTGGTCTGAAAATATGCACAGTATGATTTCGATGATTTTATACATGCCCAGGGCTGATTTGTGTCACAGCATGTGGTCTATTTTGGAGAACATTCCATGTGCACTGGAGAAGAATGTATATTCTGTTGCTTTAGGATAAAATGTTCTGAATATACCTGTTAAGTCCATCTGGTCCAGTGTGTCATTCAAAGCCATTGTTTCCCGGGGCGCCTGGGTGGCGCAGTCGGTTAAGCGTCCGACTTCAGCCAGGTCACGATCTCGCGGCCCGTGAGTTCGAGCCCCGCGTCGGGCTCTGGGCTGATGGCTCAGAGCCTGGAGCCTGTTTCTGGTTCTGTGTCTCCCTCTCTCTCTCTGCCCCTCCCCCGTTCATGCTCTGTCTCTCTCTGTCCCAAAAATAAATAAACGTTGAAAAAAAAATTAAAAAAAAAAAAAACAAAGCCATTGTTTCCTTGTTGATTTTTTGATTAGATGATCTGTCCATTGCTGTGAGTAGGATGTTGAAGTCTCCTATCACTAAGGTATTACTGTCAATTATTTTCTTTATGTTTTGTGATTATTGATACATATGTGTGTGTGTGTGCGTGTGCTCACACATTTGGCACATAAATGTTTACAGTTTTAAGTCTCTTGGTGGATAGACCCTTAATTTATGATATAATGCCCTTCTTCATCTCTTGATACTGTCTTTATTTTAAAGTCTAGATTGTCTGATATAAGTATGACTACTACGGCTTTCTTTTGTTGACCATTAGCATGATGGATTGTTCTCCATCCCCTTACTTTCAATATGAAGGTATCTTTAGGTCTAAGGTGGATCTCTTGTAAATAGCACATAGATGGATTTTGTTTCTTATCCATTCTGTTACCCTGTGTCTTTTGATAGGAGCATTGAGTCCATTGACGTTAGAGTGAGTACTGAAAGATATGAATTTATTGCCATTATTTTTTGTAGAGTTAGAGTTTCTGGTGGTGTTCTCTGGTCCTTTCTATCTTTGTTGCTTTGGGTATTATTTAATTATTTTTTAATGTTTTCTCCCCTCAGAGAGTCCCCCTTAAAATTCTTTCAAGGCTGGTTTAGTGGTCATGAACTCCTTAATTTTGTTGGTTGGGAAACTTTTTATCTCTCCTTCTATTTTGAATGACACCCTTGCTGGATAAAGAATTCTTGGCCCATATTTTTCTGATTCATCACATTGAATATACCCTGCCACTCCTTTGTGGCCTGCCAAATTTCTGTGGGTAGGTTTGCTGCAAACCTCATCTGTCTTCCCTTTTAGGTTAAGGACTTTTTTTTCCCCTTGCTGCTTTCATGATTCTCTCCTTGCCTGAGTATTTTGTGAATGTGACTATGATATTCCTTGTTGATGGCCGGTTTTTGTTGAATCTAATGGGAGTCCTCTGTACTTCTTGGATTTTGATGTTTGTGTCTTTCCCTGGGTTAGAAAAGTTTTCCACTATGATTTGCTCATATAACCCTTCTACCCCTATTTCTCTCTCTTCCTCTTCTGGGACTCCTATGATTCTGATGTTGTTCCTTTTTAATGAGTCGCTGATTTCTCTAATTCTTAAATCGTGCTCTTTTGCCTTAATTCCCCTATTTTTTTTTCTATTTCATCATTCTCCATAAGTTTGTCCTCTATATCACTGATATTTTGTTCTGCCTCATCCATCCCTTGGCATCCATCAACATTGCAGCTCAGTTATAACATTTTGTATCTCATCCTGACTAGTTTTTACTTCTTTTATTCCACAGAAAGGGATTCCAATCTATTTTCAACTCCATCTGGTATTCTTATTATTGTGGTTCTAAATTCTGGTTCAGACATCTTGCTTGTATCTTTGTTGGTTAAGTCCCTGGCTGTCGTTTCTTCATGCTCTTTCTTTTGAGGTGAATTCCTTCGTTTCATCATTTTGAAGGGAGAAAAGGAATTGATGAGGTACAAAAAGTAAATTAAAACGTGTAAAATTAAAATATTAAACACCACAGACAAATTGAATAAATGATGCTAGATCCTAGGTGTGCTTTGGTCTGGGTGTTGACAGTGGCCTTGATTGATTAGAGAAAAAGGGGGAAAAAAATGGAAAACGGAAAAAAATGAAAATCATTTGAACATTGAAAAAATGTATACACTTAAGTAGACTAAAATGAAATGATGGGAAATAAAATAGAACTTGAAAAAAAATTACACAAAAGTAAAGAATATAGTAGAAAAATTAAAGAAAAATATTTTTAATAAATATTGAAAATAAAAATGATTTTTTTCTCTTTCTGCATTCAAGAAAAAGAAATGAAAAAGAGAAAAAAAAGGGAAAAAATTGAATAGATGGACCCTGCGACAGACTGAAATACGTCTGAAATTACTTCATTTTCCCCTACAAGTCAGACTATGAAGTGTTTTATAGTCCATAAACTAAGCAGGTGGTGAGTCTTCTGTTCTTGAAGAGAGAGGTTGACCCAGTTGGGCAGGGCTTAGTGTAATGGCTGGGTTCTTCACGAGATGGTGCTGCTAGCCTACTGGGGTGGATTGTTGTGGTGCTCCTAGTTGCATATGCATATGTGCGGGAGCAGTGAAAATGGCATCACCCAGCTACCCAGTCTCTAGTATCAGAACTCTGTTCTCCCTGATCAGCAATCACGTGCCTGTCCTTTGTCTTCGGCTTCCATACACTCCCACTTTTACAATGTCCGTGACCAAGCCCCAGGTGGTACCTCTCTCCCGAGTTTTGTCTCAGATGCAGCTCTTTTCCCTGGCCCCTTCTGAGGAACTGAGGCTTTGACCCATTCCATCCCTCTGTGGGAGGGTCTCACCAAGTAATGGCTGAATGTCAGTCATACCCAGGAACATTCGTAGGTCTATGCTGTGGGTCCCATGCTCAGAGACTGTGGCACTGTGGTGCCAGCCCGCCCCAGAAAAAGTTTGCAAGATAGTGTAGCAGCAGCATTTCAGGGATTATGGAAAATCACAACACACATCTGACACCAGGCTTAACCCTTAATGACCTTGTTTCAGCACCAGCAAATGTGGCCATTCTCTGGGGTCTGCTGGGACCAGGTGGTCTCACAGTCTCTACCAAATATCCTACCAACAGTGGAACAGCTTCTCTCCCTGTGGCCTGAGAACCTCCTGGACTCCACTCTGCAGCTGGGGATTTGCCCTTCTCACCAGAGCACCACCAGGTATAGAGCTTCAGAATTTCAGACTCGATGCTCCCTCTGTTTATAGTCTTAATGGAATTAACCCCTCTCCTTTCTCCTTTGTCCCTCTTTAGTTCGTCCCTGCAGCTATTTCCACTTTTCCACTTTCCCTCTAGCTGCTTTTGTGGGGGGGGGTTCTTTTCCCATATTCTTGCCCCCCATCTCTGTCCTTTCTACAAATGCAACAGTGGCTCCCTGCCCTCCATAACTTCTCTCTCCCCCAGTTCACCACTCTGCTCTGTGCACCTGTTGAGTTCTGTGGCTCACGTTGTGCAAATTGTTGTGTTAATCCTCAGATCAGTTTTCTAGGTGTGCAGGATGGCTTAGTGTTGGTCTGGCTGTATTTCATGGATGTGAGACACACAAAGAACTTCCATGCTGTTCAGTCATCTTGGCTCCCTTGAAAGATTTTTTTTTTAAATCAGAAATAGATGTTGAACTTTGTCAAATACCTATTGATTGAGATAGTCATATGGTTTTTATACTTTCTTTTGTAATGCGGTATATCCCAAAGATTGATTTTTGAATGTCAATCCATCCTTGTGTCCCTGGAATAAATCCCACTTGATTATGGTATATAATCCTTTTAATGTATTGTTGAATTTGCTTTGCTAATATTGTGTTGAGAATTTTTGCATGTATCTTTTTCAGGGATATTGTCTTTTAATTTGATTTTCTTGTGGCATCCTTGTACGGTTTTGGTTTCAGGATTATGCTAGCCTAATAAAATGTGTTTAGAAGTATTCTCTCCTACTCCAAGTTTCAGAAGAGTTTAAGGATTTGTATTAATTATTCTTTGAAATATTTGATATAATTCCCCACTGAAGCCATCTGGTATTGGACTTTTTTTATTGGAAAGTTTTAGATTACTTATCCAATCTCCTAATTAGTAATCAGGTTGTTCAAATTTTCTATTTCTTCATGATTCAGTATCGGTAGGTTGTATGTTTCTAGGAATTTTTCCATTTATTCTAGATTTTCCAATTTGTTGGCATATAATTGTTTGTAGTAGTCTCTTGTGATTCTTTATATTTTGGTGGTATCATATATTAAATTTCCTCTTTCATTTTAATTTTCATAATTTGAGTCTTCCTTGTCTTTCTCGGTTAGTGTAGTTGTCAACTTTGTTTATCTTTTCAACTAATTCAGCTCTTGGTTTCATTGATCTTTCCTATTGTCTGTTTAGTTTCTATTTCATTAATTTCTTCTTTGATCTTTGTTATTTAGTTTCTTCCACTAAATTTGGGATTCTTTTGTCCTTCTTTTTCTAATTCCCTGAAATGTAAAGTTAGGTTGTTTATTTGAGATTTTTCTTGTGTCTTAAGGCAGATATGTATTCCTGTAAACTTCCCTCTTAGAGCTGGTTTTGCTGCATCCCATAAGTTTTAGTGTGTTGTATTTATATTTTCATTTGTCTCAAGGTATTGTTTTACTTCTCTTCTTTTTCTTCATTGACCCATTAGTTGTTCAGTAACATGTTGTTTTATTTTCACATATTTGTGAATTTTCCACTTTTCTTGTAGTAGACTTGTAGTTTCATATCATTTTGGTCAGAAAAGATGTTGGTATGATTTTAATCCTAAATTTCTTATGTCTTGTTTTGTGGCCTAACATGTGACCTATCCTGGAGAATGTGTCATGTGCACATAAGAAGAATTTGTATCCTGTTGCTTTTGGGTGAAATGTTTTGTATATATCTGCTAAGTCCATCTGGTCTAATGTGTCATTTAAGGCTGATGCTTCCTTACTGCTTTTGTGTATGGATAATCTATACATTAATATAAGAGAGATATTAAAGCCTCCTACTATTATTGTATTTTTGTACATTTGTCTCTCTACATCTGTTAATAATCACTTAAAATTTAGGTGCTCCTATGTTGGGTGAATAAATATTCATAAATGTTATATTCTTTTGTTGGATGGACACTTTTGTCATGTAATGTCCTTCTCTTTCTTCTATTGCAGTGTTTGTTTTAAAGTTTATTTTATCTGATATAAGTATAGTTACTCCAGCTTTCTATTGATTTTCCATTTGCATGCAATATTTGTGTTTTTTTATCCCTTCATTTTCAGTCTAAGTGTGTCTGCAGATCTAAAGTGAGTGTCTTCAGAACATAGATTGGTCATGTTTTTTATGCTTTCAGCCACTCCGAGTCTTTTGATTGGATAATTATTTTATTTAAATTTAAGTAATTATTGATAGATATTCATTTATTACTTTTGTTGCTCTTGTTTTCTGGCTTTTTTGCAGTTCTTCTGTTTCTTTCCTTTTCTCTTGCTCTCTCTTTTAGTGTTTTGATGACTTTATTTAATGGTGTGCTTAGATTACTTTCTCATTATCTTTTGTGTATCTCCTACAGCTTTTTGCTTAGTGGTTATCACAAGTTTACATTTAACAACTTATATTTATAAGAGCCTATATTAATTTGACAACAATTTAAGTTTGTACACAATGCAAAGTTCACATTTTTACTCTCACTGCTCCACATTTTGTTTTTGATGTAATATTTTACTTTTTTAAATTTTGTATATCCCTTAACTAATTATTACATTTGCAGTTATTTTTTTACTACTTTTGTCTATTAACCTTCATACTAGATTTGCCAGGCATACTATTGTTGGTTAGTTTTCTCCCTTTAGCACTTTGAATATACCATGCCACTCCTTTGGCCTACAAATTTTATGCTGAAATTTCTACTGATAGTTCTGTTTTTTTCTTTTTGCTGCTCTGATTGGGTTAGTTCTACTTTCCTGTTTCCTTTTTTTTGTTTTTGGTTTTTTAACGTTTTATTTATTTTTGAGAGACAGAGAGAGACAAAGTGAGAGTGGGGGATGAAAGAGAGAACCTACGCTGGCCGACTCCATCTTGTTCTGTGTCCTCCATCTTGAGTGACTATGTCCCCGACATGGCCCCCTTCCCGGGAAAATCGCAGAAACTTCAGACCATGCCTCCTCCCCTTGAATAACCTCCCGCTCACCCGTTCAAACTTCCCCATCAAAACATGCCTGGCAACCTGTGTAACGGGACTCTGACCCTTCCCCAGCCAATCGGCTGAGGCCATGACCCTTTCCCAGCCAATCAGCTGAGGCCATTATCCTTCCCCAGAAAATTGGCTAAAGCCACAACCATTATCTCACCAACTGACCCTAGACCCCTATAAAACCTTTGTGCTTTTGAAGCTCGCTGGCTCTCTCCAGCATCTCACTGCTGTGTTGGTGCAGGTAGGGGATTGAGCTCGAGCTAGCTCGAATAAAGGCTCTTTGCTTTTGCATCAGACTCGCCTCCCTGGTGATCTTTGGGGATCGCGAATTCTGGGCATAACATTTGGGGGCTCGTCCGGGATCCCCAAGAACCCTGAGGGACCCCCGACACGGAGAGCCTGACTGGTCACAGTTAGTGTCGGTTTGTTCCATCTTTTCTGTGTGAGCTCATTTCTGAAATTCTGGTAGTGCCCAGCACGGTCAAAGTGGACGCACTGGAGGACCACGGGCTGGGAGTTTCAGAAGGCATTCCGTTCTTCCCTTCTGGAGGGACATGGATTCCCCTCAAAGGTCTGAGATGAGGTGGGTCACTCCTGCCGGTTGGTGCGAGGCCATCATCTGGCTTTCAGTTTTGCTTCCATGGAGTTGGAAGACTGTTTCTAGGGGCCCTCTGTTTGTCTGTTTCTGTGTTTCTCTGTTTTGTTCTGTGGACTTACTGGACAGATGTTATGGGACAGACTCAGACTACTCCTCTAAGTATTATGATTGATCACTTTAAGGATGTCAGGGGAAGAGCTAACAACCTCAGTGTAGAAATCCAAAAGGGTTAGTGGCAAGTTTTTTGTTCTAGCAAGTGGCCAGCTTTCAATGTCGGATGGCCACCAGAGGGAATCTTCGACCTCCCTACCATCCACCGAGTCAGGGGTGTCATCCCTCGGCCTAAACGGGCCATCCTGATCAGCTCCCTTACATTATCACTCGGCAGGACCTTGTAGAAGACCCACCCTCTTGGCTTAAGCCTTTCCTAGCCCCATACCCTCCGGAGCCAAAACCCATTCTTGCTTTTCAGGGGACAGAGAAGAAGGAAAACAAGAAAAGTCTTACCCAGCCTTCAACACCCCTCTACCCTGTCCTACGGGGGGGGGGGACTGAAGAAGAATTAATTTTTCCTCCCCCATATAATCCCCCTAGGATGCCAGAAGAACACCATCCTCCCCCTCTGGGGGAGGCAGACGGTGTTCCGAGAGCAGGAGGTGGAAATGCTCCAGTGGGAAGCCCTCCCTTTACCAGACAAAGGGCTCAGAGGGAGCAATCCGCCTCCGCCACCGACTCCACTATTCTGCCCCTGTGAGCCACCAGACCCCCAGACCCGGAGGGGAATCAGCCCCATCACTATTGGCCTTTTGCCATTAGTGACCTCTACAATTGGAAAGCTCAGAATCCTAAGTTTTCTGAGAAACCAGCAGGGCTTATTGATTTATTAGACTCTGTACTTTTTACTCATCAGCCCATATGGGATGATTCCCAGCAGCTTTTTCAGGTTCTGTTCACGACTGAGGAAAGAGAAAGAATCCTCAATGGGCCCGAAAACTAGTTCCGGGCACAGACGGGAATCCCATCACCAACCAGGCTCAGATAGATGCCTCCTTCCCCTTAACTCGGCCCCAGTGGGATTTCAACATGGCAGAAGGTAAGGAGAGGCTCCAGGTCTACCTCCAGACTCTAATGGGTGGTCTCTGAATGGCTGCTAGGAAGCCAACCAATTTGGCCAAGGTAGGAAATGTGCAACAGGAAAAAGATGAATCTCTGGCTGCCTTTTTAGAATGGATCATGGAGGCATTCCGTACCTATACCCCCATGGATCCAGAGGCTCTGGAAAGCAAGGCAGCTGTTATCATGGCCTTTGTAAACCAATTGGCCGTAGACATTAGGAGAAAATTACAGAAAATAGATAGACTAGGAGAAAAAAGTCTGCAGGACTTACTGGTGGTAGCTGAAAAGGTATATAATAACCGGGAGCCTCCTGAGGACAAGCAGGCTCGTGCCATGGCAGCTGCCACCAGTAAGCAGATTTGAGACCTGGCCAGAATACTACTAGGTACCACTGCTGACTCCCCCTAGGAACGAGACCGCTGTCTCTGGCAGCTGGCGGAAGACACAAGAAAAGGTAAAGGAACCACCAAGGGGGGTAAGCAGAGGCTGCAGAAAGAGCTGCAGAAAGGCTGCACATACTGCAAGGAGATAGGGCATTGGGCCCAAGATTGTTCGAAAAAGGCCGGCGGGAAGGGAAGCAAGACTGAACGAGTAAAGTCTTAGAGCTAGATGAACTGAGTGATTAGGGGAGTCGGGATTCAGACCCTCTCCCCAGCCCAGGGTAACTCTTAAAGTGGAGGGGACCCATGTTGACTTCCTTGTCAACACCAGAGCACAACATTCGGTCCTCCACATGCCACAAGGAAAACTAGCCAGCAAGAAGTCCTGGGTACAAGGGGCAACTGGTATGAGCCAGTATTCATGGACTACCCAAAGAAAGGTAGATTTGGGGACGGGCCAGGTATCCCACTCCTTTATGGTAATACCAGAATGCCCCTACCCACTGTTAGGACAGGACTTACTGAACAAGATTGGAGCTCAGATAACTTTCAGACAAGGGGGGCCTCAGGTCACCGATGGCAAGGACCACCCCATTCAGGTCCTGACCATGAAACTGGAGGATGAATACCGCCTCCACCAGGGGGCGCTCCTGAGAGAGGATAATATAGACAGATGGCTACAAGAATTCCCCTTGGTTTGGGCAGAGATGGGGGGGGGTGATAGGACTAGCCACTCACAGGCCCCCGGTCCTGGTAGAGCTCAAGCCAGGAGAGAGTCCGGTAAGGATCAAACAATACCCCATGTCTCAGGAGGCCCGGAAGGGGATCCAGCCACACATCCGGAGACTACAAAGCCTAGGGGTACTAGTTCCTTGCCAGTCTGCCTGGAACACCCCCCTACTACCAGTCAAAAAGCCTCATACAAATGACTACCGACCAGTACAAGACCTCCGGGAAGTAAATAAGAGGGTCATGGACATACACCCAACTGTTCCCAACCCATATACTCTCTTGAGCTCCTTGGAGCCCTCCAGGGTCTGGTATACTGTACTAGATTTAAAGGACACCTTCTTCAGTCTGCCGCTGGCACCCCAGAGCCAACCCTTGTTCTCCTTCGAGTGGCATGATCCAGAGGAGGGCTACAGTGGGCAACTCACCTGGACACGGCTACCTCAGGGATTCAAAAATTCACCCACCATCTTTGACGAGGCACTACAAGAGGACCTGGGTGAGTACAGAAGGGAGCACCCTGGCCTCACCCTCCTACAGTACATAGATGATATCCTGATTGCTGCCAAGGCCAAAGACTGTGAGTGAGGGACCCAGGACCTGCTTGCTACCCTGGGGGCCTTAGGGTACCGGGCATCCATGAAGAAGTCTCAGATATGCAGGGAGAGGGTAAGTTACCTGGGATATATCCTGGAGGGCATATAGCGGCGGTTATCACATGCCAGAAGAGAAACTGTCCTAAAGATCCCTATTCCCACCCCCGAAGAGAAGTAAGGGAATTCCTAGGATCGGCCAGCTACTGCCGCCTCTGGGTTCTGGGTTTTGCTGAGATCGCCAGGCCCCTATATGAAACTACCAAAGAGGGGAAAACATTTAAATGGGCTGAAAAAGAAGAAACTGCCTTTAATCAGTTAAAAAAGGCCCTCCTAAGTGCCCCAGCCCTGGGCCTGCCAGACATTACGAAGCCCTTCCACCTCTTTGTAGACAAACATAAGGTAATACCAGAAGGGGTTCTAACTCAAGCCTTAGGCCCCTGGAACCGCCCGGTGGCTTACCTGTCCAAGAAGCTAGACCCAGTGGCTGTTGGCTGGCCACCGTGCCTAAGAATTTTTGCAGCGACAGCATTCCTAGTCAAGGATGCAGACAAACAGACCTTAGGACAGATGATCTGGATCACGACCCCACACGCCATTGAAGGGGTCCTGAAACAGCCTCCTGATAGATGGATGAGCAACACATGTATGACTCATTACCAGAGCCTCCTACTCAACCCTCCACGCGTGCGGTTCCACCCCAGTGCAGCCCTCAATCCTGCAACCCTGCTTCCCGACCCTGACCTAGGTGCTCCACTACATGATTGTGCGGGGATCCTGGAGCAAGTACATGGATTCCAGACAGACCCACCGACCGGCCCCTCCCCGATGCCGAGGCTACTTCATTCACTGATGGCAGTAGCTTTGTGCAGGATGGACACAGGTATGCTGGTGCAGCGGTGGTCACTGAAATGGACACCGTATGGGCGGAGGCTCTACCCTGCGGAACGTCAGCCCAGTGAGCAGAGCTCATCGCCCTCACCAAGGCGCTGACGCTGGGAGCTGGAAAATGGCTTAACATCTACACAGACAGCCATTATGCATTTGCCACAGCTCATATTCATGGGGCAATTTATCAGGAGAGGGGGTTACTGACGGCAGAAGGACAGACTATAAAAAATAAACAGGAGATACTTGACCTGCTTATGGCCTTATGGCTTCCTGCCAGGCTAGCCATTATCCACTGCCAAGGGCACCAGAAAACTGATAACCCAGTAGCTAGAGGTAATCAAAAGGCTGACCAGGAAGCCAAGGCAGTAACCCTTACTTCAGTCCCCACCATGACCATACAACTACCAGACCTCGGAGACCCAGTTTTACCAGACCAGCCCAAATACCCCCAGGAGGAGTTACAGCGGATCAAGAAACTCCCCATGGCCCAGGAGATAAAGGGATGGTGGTATACACCTAATAAGGAGCTCGTGCTGTCAGACAGGCTCAGAGTCTCAGTATTAGAGCACATGCATCGGTCTACTCACATGGGGGCCTGAAAATTAAAAGACTTAATCCAACATGCCAGAATCAAGATTCACCAACAGGACACCAAAATAGAGCAAGTTTTATCTGCCTGCAAGACCTGCCAACTCACCAACGCAAGAGCCACATCAAATAAAAAAGGAACCAGGCTCAGAGGCACCAGACCGGGAGCCCAATGGGAGGTCAACTTCACTGAAGTCAAACCAGGAAATTATGGTTATAAATACCTTTTAGTATTTACAGACACCTTCTCTGGCTGGGTGGAGGCATACCCAACCAAGCATGAAACGGCTCAGACGGTGGCTAAGAAGCTACTAGAAGACATCTTACCCAGGTATGGTTTTCCTGCCACGATAGGATCAGACAATGGACCAGGTTTATCTCGCAGGTAACACAGGCAGTAGCCAAGGCAGTGGGGGCAAACTGGAAATTACATTGTGCTTATAGGCCCCAGAGCTCAGGACAGGTAGAAAGAATGAATAGAACTCTAAAAGAGACCCTTACCAAATTAACCATGGAGACTGGTGGGGACTGGGTAACTCTCCTACCGTACACCCTTTACCGGGTTAGGAACACTCCTTACACCTTGGGTTTTACTCCCTACGAGATCATGTTTGGCAGGCCACCCCCTATTATTCCCAACCTTCAAGCTGGACTTCTTGCTGAGTTTAAAGATCAAGAACATTTTCTTTCCTTGAGAGGGCTCCAGAGGGCACACGAGGACATTTGGCCGTGCTTCCGTGCCATCTACGAGGCTGGCCCGACCCTGAAACCTCATCAGTACAGGCTGGGAGACTGGGTCTACATCAAGAGGCACCACCAAGAGACCCTCAAGCTGTGCTGGAAGGGACCCTACATCGTGGTGCTGACAACCCCCACCACTCTCAAAGCAGATGGCATCGCGACCTGGGTCCATCACACCCATGTTCGGCCAGCGGATCCCTCCTCAATCTGGAAGGACTTCGTCACGCGATGGGCCATCAATCTGGACCAACACAACCCGCTCAAGCTCAAGCTACAGCGCATTCGACCCACCTAATATTGATAACTCTGTTACCTCTGCTTGTCACTGCTCATGCTGCTGAGAGTCCCCATGCCCCCCAAAACATCACCTGGCAGATCATAGACACCAACTCAGGGACAATACTTAATCAGACTTCCCAGAGGCACCCCAGGGACACTTGGTTCCCAGAACTTTGCGTAGACCTCCAAACTCTGTTCCCTTTGTCACCATATGCCCCCGGATTCCATACACAGAACGCTTTGTCACCATACGCCCCCAGATTCCATACACAGAACCTTTATTTCTATGTCTGCCCCAGCCACTCTCGCTCGAGCACATGCGGGGACGCAGCTGACTACTTTTGCGCCTCCTGGTCATGTGTCTTGATGGAGCACATCTGGTGCACCCCACCACGCACTGGAGATCTCATCGTGGCAAAGCGGCCCAGTGACCCCCCGACCACCAATGCCTGGGGGCGCGGTAATCCCATAGTTATATCCTTTACAAGCCAAGGTAAAAAAACACAACAGGATGGGAGAGTGGAAAAACCTGGGGACTCAGGATATACGAATGGGTTAGACCAGGAGCCAAAGACAAGGGAGCGTTATTTACCCTCCGAATGCAAGCGACTCCCCTTACCCAGCAGTCCCCCATGAGGGTAGGACTCAACCAAGTACTAGTTCCCCGACCTGCCCCCACCCGGACGGCCACACCCAGAAACACCTAGGCCCCAGCCACACTGCCCTCCACATCCCCTGTCCTTACCGGAGCGTCACCCACATCTCCTGCCCCGGGTCACAACTTACTATCTGATACAGACCTCCTGTGGAGCACGGTTGTCAGAGTATACCACGTACTAAACACTTCTAGGCCTGACCTGACCAAGTCCTGTTGGCTCTGTCTAGATGTCCGGCCCCTATATTATGAAGGTATTGCCATTAAAGGCAATTATACAACAGCCTCCAATTCTAGCTCCTGCAGATGGCAGCAGATTACTGCAAGACTAAGTGTATAGGCACTTGTATAGGCCATGTACCCCACGAGCAGTCACATCTCTGTAATGAAACCCAAACAGTCCCCAGGGAGACAGTGTATCTACTCCCCCCCAAAAATGCATGGTGGGCCTGTTCCAGCGGCCTTACTCTCTGCATCCACTCCCAGGTCCTTAACTCCTCGAAGGAAAGCTTCTGCATACTCGTGCAGTTGATCCCCAAGTTAGTGTACCATTTGGGGGGAGAAATACTTAACAGGTTAGGCTCTGCTAACCCCCTAAGTAAAAGAGAGCCTATTACAACCTTAACTCTGGCTGTGCTCTTGGGATTGGGATTAGCGGGGATGGGGACTGGAATATCCTCACTCGTCATCCAGGACAAAAACTACGGAACCCTAAGGGCAGCCATTGACTTAGACATAGAAAGAATTGAAAAATCAATTTCTCATTTACAGGAATCCCTTACTTCCTTATCAGAAGTAGTACTCTAAAACAAAAGGGGATTAAACTTATTATTCCTGCAGCAAGGAGGACTATGTGCAGCCCTAGAGGAAGAATGTCGCTTCTATGTTGATCACTCGGGGGTTGTAAAAGAATCTATGGCCCTCATAAGGGAAGGGCTGCAAAAACGGAAGTTAGAGAGAGAACAATCTCAGTCCTGGTACGAGTCTTTGTTCAACTGGTCTCCCTGGTTAACTACCCTCCTCTCGGCCCTTGCCGGACCCCTCGCCATCCTGCTCCTACTAGTAACCCTCGGACCCTGTATAATCAACAGACTGGTCTGATTTGTCAGGGACCGCATGGGGGCCGTCCAACTAATGGTCCTCCATGCTAAGTGCGAGCCCCTAATAACAGAAGAGGACAAAATAGAAATGCAGCCGGTCCCATGATTGGGTCTGCAAGCTACATGACAAGGGGGGAATGAAACAGTGCACCTATGCCGGCCAACTCCATCTTGTTCTGTCTCCTCCATCTTGAGTGACTATGTCCCTGACATGGCTCCCTTTCTGGGAAAATCGCAGAAACCTCAGACCATGCCTCCTCCCCTTGAGTAACCTCCCTCTCACCCGTTCAAACTTCCTGATCAAAACACGCCTGGCAACCTTCATAACAGGACTCCAACCCTTCCCCAGCCAATCAGCTAAGGCCACAACCATTACCTCACCAACTTCCCCTAGACCCCTATAAAACCTTTGTGCTTTTGAAACTCGCTGGCTCTCTCTGGCATCTCACTGCTGCATCAGTGCAGGTAGGGGATTGAGCTTGAGCTAGCTTGAATAAAGGCTCTTTGCTTTTGCATCAGACTCGGCTCCCTGTGGTCTTTGGGGATCACAAATTCTGGGCATAACAGGGGAGGGGTAGAGAGAGATGGAGACACAGAATCTGAAGCAGGCTCCAGGCGCCAAGCTGTCAGCACAGAGCCCAACGTGGGGCTAGAACCCATGAACCATGAATGACCTGAGCCAAAGTCAAACACAACCGACTGAGCCACCCAGCCACCCCTGTACTGTCCTGTTTTTAAGTTCACTGATTCTTTTTTCTGTTTTGTCTACTCTGCTGTTTAATCCATCTAATTTTTCAATTGAACAGTTGTATTCTTCAAGTCTGTGACTTCTGTTTGACTTTCTGTCTCTTTGTTGAAGTTCTCATGTATCTACCCATTCTCTTGAGCTTTGTAAGCATATTTATGAACATGACTTTGAACTGTTTACACATAACTTACTCATCTCTGTTTCATTAAGACTTTTTCTGAGGCTTTCTTATTCTTTCCTGTTTCTTCATTTTGACTGTGTTGATTTATATGCATTGGATTTATATGCATTGTTGATTTATATGCATTGGATCACATAGCCACTTCTCCCAATCTTTAAGAGTTGGCCTCATGTAGGAAACAAAACTTATAACTTAACGCTTTCATTGCTCTTTGTTGTCTCTCAAATCTTTATAATTGTCCAAGCAACCTATTTTATTTTTTCATATTTCTTAGTGGTTGAAGGTGTGTCAAGAGCAGTCAGTGTCCAAAAGGGAAGGATCTCAGTCAGCACCTAGTTTCAGACTGTTCAGAAACCAGACTCTTGGACAAAAGATTTTTAAGAATACAAATATATACAGTCCTGTGGACCACAAATTTAAGCCCCACTCCCCACCAGACCCAGGTTTCCGAAGGTGTCCCCTGCCTAGGTGGCAGTCACAGAAAACAAGGCTCCAGATGAGTGTATAAGCTCCATTCCTGGAGATACCAGGCAACTTTTGTAAGGTAGAAAGAGAACACAAAAATGGAACCTCTTGACCTACATTTCCTAAGAGCACCTCATACCCCTAGATATGTGCCAATTATGAAGCCTACCCCTAGGAACAAAGCTCCAGGAAAAGCAAGTAGTTTTGGAATGAATTTCAGTATGCCATCTGTGCAGTGCCCTGGGGATGGTAGCCTGCCAAGAACTGTCTCTCCAATTGTTACAGTCCCATAGAACCCAGAAAACTCCCCTTGGCCATCAGTGTCAGGTAATCCAAGGTAAAGCCTGGTTTGCAGCCACAAAAATTGGAGCACTAGACATAAAAACTGGGGCACCAGACATATATAAGAGCTCCATTCTGAGAGACAGTGACACTTTAAAGCACAGCAGAAAAGTGTAAAGGTAGTGCCTGCCCTCCAAGGTCTCAAGAAAGGTTTAGAGTCAGCCCTTAGATGAATGTTTAATTATAAGATTGCTCCTCAGGATACAGCTTTGATGATTAGCTAATAGCTTCTCTCCAGAAAGATTGAGTTCCTGGGGTGTTGCCTCTTGCTGTGCCCTACTGGTGTAGCTATTCAACATTTGTTTTTTAGTTAATTACAGTCCTATGGGACCATTAGCCCCACCAGCCACTGTAGCCAGGCAGTGTAGACAGGTTTGTGGCAGTAGCCACAAAAATCTGGGCACCAGAAAAGGGAATAAGTTCCTTTCTCAAAGACACTGGTAAGCTGGTATGAGGCAGAGGGAGAGAAAACGATTGTGTCTATTGGCCTCCATTCCCTGAAAGCCCCTCCACATGCACCTATTAAGTGTGTCAAACCAGAAACTTGCCCCTCAGGCCAAAGCCCCTGGACATAGGGAATTCTTTCTCAAAAAAGACTGGAGATATAATTCATGCTGCTATTTGTGCAGTGCCCCAGAAGTGGTAGTCTGCCAAAAGCTGTCTCTGATTGCTACAGTTCCATGGGAACTAGGAATGCAAGTCCCCATGGCTTCCAGAACAAAGTGATCAAGAGATGTCCTCTGGGTGGCATCCACAAAAATTTGGTCACAGGATATAAATAGTAGGGCACCAGAAATCTGTAGAAGCTCCCCTCCAAGAGATATTGGTGCTCTCAAGCATGCCCCAGTAAGAGCATAAAGATGGCACTCACTGGCTAGAGTGAGGCAAAGGGGGAGTGGAAAGATGCAAAGAAAAAAAAGGGGGGAGAAACTGGCACTGATGGCACCAGTAGCACTTAGCAGAGGAAGAGTATGAAGGTGGTGTCCACCAGTCTTCATCTCTGGAAAGTGTCCCAGCAGGCACCCACACCTCAGACCAATGTCTTAAAATTAGCCAATGAGTCTCTTTTACATACGATCTGGGCACTTTTCAAAGAACTATTTCTGCTCTGTGCTCTGTGGTAGGTGAGTCTGCACATGGGCCTTTTAAGAGTCATTTCTCAGTTCACCACAACCCCATAGTTCTCATGGGTGTAAGCCCCATTGGTCTTCAAAGGAATGTGTTTTAGAGACTTGTCTCTCAGATGTCAGTTCTTGATATGGGTTATCACAAAGGTGATGGGCTTTATGGCAATCCCCCTTTATGGCAAGATTGTGTCTCAATCTTTTTTACTCGCTATGATGTTTCCCTGTCATTTGCCTGATGTGAAGAGATTGCTCCATCAGTTTTTAGTTTCTTTTCAGAGGAAATTGTTCCATATATAGTTGGAGATTTTATGGTCTACAACTGGTGGATGAAATAACTTCAAGATCTTCCTACATCATCATTTTGAACTGGCACCTTTTACTTAAATACATTTATCATAGCTATTTTGACAACTTGTCTGTTAATTCCAACATGAATGGGCCTTTTCTGTTAAGACCCAGTATGAATGCATCTCTTCGTTGAGTGGTTATTTCTTGATGTGTTGATCCCAGTTAAGGCTTAGTTTTAGGCTTTGTTAGGTTGATATATTTCAGTATTGTTTTTTTCCTGGAGTGTAGCCATTATTTCTAGGACACCCTTAAGCACAGCCATTCTGGAGTCCCCACTTAATACACAATATTTGCACCAAAGTACCTCAACTCTGGTTGAATTGGGATTACTATATCTCTCCAGCATTGTAGGGTCTCTGAAGTCTCTGTCTTGCATTCTTTTTTTTCCCAGTAGCTGTTCTCCACCCGGTCACCTAGAGTCTCACTCTGCATCAGTGTGGTTTCAGATTAGGACAAGGACCCAAAGGTATACTGACTCAGTTGTTTGGGTATTCTTTCTCAGAGGTTCCTTTCTGTTCAATAACCTCTCTACCATCCTAGTTGCCTTACAGGCTCAAAGTTTTGATTTCTGTTTCTTCCATCCACTGAGACTGGTAATATCTGCTTCAGTTCTACTTTTCTGTGTCTCTGTTGGAAAATGCATTCTGGATACAACAGGTGAATATATGCTCACCTGTTGTGTGAACACAACCTGGGAGTTGTGTGCTCCCCTTCTTTCAAAGATACTAGCTTTGCATTGGCTGATGCCCAAGGTTACCATCAAATGTCCAATTGTTCTATGTACTTCTTCCAGGTTTTATAGTTATTTAAAACAAGAGAATATTGGATATTAGCTACTTTAAGAATGGATTAGGAAATCAGGAAGTAACCCACCTTTAAAAATTACCTTGTTTGTTTGTTTTAATCTTTCAGGTGTTATTGTATTCATTGCAAATATTTAATATGTTAATTCATTATGTATTTACATTAAGTGTGTGTAGGAAGTAAATGTAATCTACATTGTATACAGAGATAATTAATGTACAGTGTTCAAAAAAATTTTCATAGTGCTAAATGTTAAATTATTTACTACCTGGTCTTTTAAATACCACACATTATGTCTAAATACATAACAAATTGCTATGTTTATGTTACAAGGTTTTTTAAGTAATATTTGGGGAAATCATTTGCAGTTTTGGGATGGGGTTAGAAATGCACTATAAAGCGGCTCTTTCCATAATTTGGCTATTGTTGAGAGTGCTGCTATGAACATTGGGGTACAAGTGCCCCTATGCATCAGTACTCCTGTATCCCTTGGATAAATTCCTAGCAGTGCTATTGCTGGGTCATAGGGTAGGTCAATTTTTAATTTTCTGAGGAACCTCCACACTGCTTTCCAGAGCGGCTGCACCAATTTGCATTCCCACCAACAGTGCAAGAGGGTTCCCGTTTCTCCACATCCTCTCCAGCATCTATAGTTTCCTGATTTGTTCATTTTGGCCACTCTGACTGGCGTGAGGTGATACCTGAGTGTGGTTTTGATTTGTATTTCCCTGATAAGGAGCGACGCTGAACATCTTTTCATGTGCCTGTTGGCCATCTGGATGTCTTCTTTAGAGAAGTGTCTATTCATGTTTTCTGCCCATTTCTTCACTGGGTTATTTGTTTTTCGGGTGTGGAGTTTGGTGAGCTCTTTATAGATTTTAGATACTAGCCCTTTGTCCGATATGTCATTTGCAAATATCTTTTCCCATTCCGTTGGTTGCCTTTTAGTTTTGTTGGTTGTTTCCTTTGCTGTGCAGAAGCTTTTTATCTTCATAAGGTCCCAGTAATTCACTTTTGCTTTTAATTCCCTTGCCTTTGGGGATGTGTCGAGGAAGACATTGCTACGGCTGAGGTCAGAGAGATCTTTTCCTGCTTTCTCCTCTAAGGTTCTGATGGTTTCCTGTCTCACATTTAGGTCCTTTATCCATTTTGAGTTTATTTTTGTAAATGGTGTGAGAGAGTGGTCTAGTTTCAACCTTCTGCATGTTGCTGTCCAGTTCTCCCAGCACCATTTGTTAAAGAGGCTGTCTTTTTTCCATTGGATGTTCTTTCCTGCTTTGTCAAAGATGAGTTGGCCATACGTTTGTGGGTCTAGTTCTGGGGTTTCTATTCTATTCCATTGGTCTGTGTGTCTGTTTTTGTGCCAATACCATGCTGTCTTAATGATGACAGCTTTGTAGTAGGGCTAAAGTCTGGGATTGTGATGCCTCCTGCTTTGGTCTTCTTCTTCAAAATTCCTTTGGCTATTCGGGGCCTTTTGTGGTTCCCTATGAATTTTAGGATTGCTTGTTCTAGTTTTGAGAAGAATGCTGGTGCAATTTTGATTGGGATTGCATTGAATGTGTAGATAGCTTTGGGTAGTATTGACATTTTGACAATATTTATTTTTCCAATCCATGAGCAGGGAATGTCTTTCCATTTCTTTAAGTCTTCTTCAATTACCTTCATAAGCTTTCTATAGTTTTCAGCATACAGATCCTTTACATCTTTGGTTAGATTTATTCCTAGGTATTTTATGCTTCTTGGTGCAATTGTGAATGGGATCATTTTCTTTATTTGTATTTCTGTTGCTTCATTGTTAGTGTATAAGAATGCAACTGATTTCTGGACATTGATTTTGTATCCTGCAACTTTGCTGAATTCATGTATCAGTTCTAGCAGACTTTTGGTGGAGTCTATCGGATTTTCCATGTATAATATCATGTCATCTGCAAAAAGCGAAAGCTTGACTTCATCTTTGCCAATTTGGATGCCTTTGATTTCCTTTTGTTGTCTGATTGCTGATGCTAGAACTTCCAGCACCATGTTAAACAACAGCGGTGAGAGTGGGCATCCCTGTCGTGTTCCTGATCTCAGGGAAAAAGCTCTCAGTTTTTCCCCGTTGAGGATGATGTTAGCTGTGGGCTTTTCATAAATGGCTTTTATGATCTTTAAGTATGTTCCTTCTATCCCGACTTTCTCGAGGGTTTTTATTAAGAAAGGGTGCTGGATTTTGTCAAAGGCCTTTTCTGCATCGATTGACAGGATCATATGGTTCTTCTCTTTTTTTTGTTAATGCGATGTATCACGTTGATTGATTTGCGAATGTTGAACCAGCCCTGCATCCCAGGAATGAATCCCACTTGATCATGGTGAATAATTCTTTTTATATGCTGTTGAATTCGATTTGCTAGTATCTTATTGAGAATTTTTGCATCCATATTCATCAGGGATATTGGCCTGTAGTTCTCTTTTTTTACTGGGTCTCTGTCTGGTTTAGGAATCAAAGTAATACTGGCTTCATAGAATGAGTCTGGAAGTTTTCCTTCCCTTTCTATTTTTGGAATAGCTTGAGAAGGATAGGTATTCTCTCTGCTTTAAATGTCTGGTAGAACTCCCCTGGGAAGCCATCTGGTCCTGGACTCTTATTTGTTGGGAGATTTTTGATAACCGATTCAATTTCTTCGCTGGTTGTGGGTCTGTTCAAGCTTTCTATTTCCTCCTGATTGAGTTTTGGAAGAGTGTGGGTGTTCAGGAATTTGTCCATTTCTTCCAGGTTGTCCAATTTGTTGGCATATAATTTTTCATAGTATTCCCTGATAATTGTTTGTATCTCTGAGGGATTGGTTGTAATAATTCCATTTTCATTCATGATTTTATGTGTTTGGGTCATCTCCCTTTTCTTTTTGAGGAGCCTGGCTAGAGGTTTGTCAATTTTGTTTATTTTTTTCAAAAAACCAACTCTTGGTTTCGTTGATCTGCTCTACAGTTTTTTTAGATTCTATATTGTTTATTTCTGCTCTGATCTTTATTATTTCTCTTCTTCTGCTGGGTTTAGGCTGCCTTTGCTGTTCTGCTTCTATTTCCTTTAGGTGTGCTGTTAGATTTTGTATTTGGGATTTTTCTTGTTTCTTGAGATAGGCCTGGATTGCAATGTATTTTCCTCTCAGGACTGCCTTCGCTGCGTCCCAAAGCGTTTGGATTGTTGTATTTTCATTTTCGTTTGTTTCCATATGTTTTTTGATTTCTTCTCTAATTGCCTGGTTGACCCACTCATTCTTTAGTGTGGTGTTCTTTAACCTCCATGCTTTTGGAGGTTTTCCAGACTTTTTCCTGTGGTTGATTTCAAGCTTCATAGCATTGTGGTCTGAAAGTATGCATGGTATAATTTCAATTCTTGTAAACTTATGAAGGGCTGTTTTGTGGCCCAGTATATGATCTATCTTGGAGAATGTTCCATGTGCACTCGAGAAGAAAGTATATTCTGTTGCTTTGGGATGAAGAGTTCTAAATATATCTGTCAAGTCCATCTGATCCAGTGTCTCATTCAGGGCCCTTGTTTCTTTATTGACCGTGTGTCTAGATGATCTATCCATTTCTGTAAGTGGGGTGTTAACGTCCCCAGCAATTACCACATTCTTATCAATAAGGTTGCTTCTGTTTATGAGTAATTGTTTTATATATTTGGGGGCTCCGGTATTCGGTGCATAGACATTTATAATTGTTAGCTCTTCCTGATGGATAGACCCTGTAACTATTATATAATGTCCTTCTTCATCTCTTGTTACAGCCTTTAATTTAAAGTCTAGTTTGTCTGATATAAGTATGGCTACTCCAGCTTTCTTTTGGCTTCCAGTAGCATGATAAATAGTTCTCCATCCCCTCACTCTGAATCTAAAGGTGTCCTCAGGTCTAAAATGAGTCTCTTGTAGACAGCAAATAGATGGGCCTTGTTTTTTTATCCATTCTGATACCCTATGTCTTTTGGTTGGCGCATTTAATCCATTTACATTCAGTGTTATTATAGAAAGATATGGGTTTAGAGTCATTGTGATGTCTGTATGTTTTATGCTTGTAGTGATGTCTCTGGTACTTTGTCTCACAGGGTCCCCCTTAGGATCTCTTGTAGGGCTGGTTTAGTGGTGACAAATTCCTTCAGTTTTTGTTTGTTTGGGAAGACCTTTATCTCTCCTTCTATTCTAAATGACAGACTTGCTGGATAAAGGATTCTCGGCTGCATATTTTTTCTGTCTAGCACCCTGAAAATCTCGTGCCAATTCTTTCTGGCCTGCCAAGTTTCAAAAGAGAGATCAGTCACGAGTCTTATAGGTCTCCCTTTATATGTGAGGGCACGTTTACCCCTTGCTGCTTTCAGAATTTTCTCTTTATCCTTGTATTTTGCCAGTTTCACTATGCTATGTCGTGCAGAAGATCGATTCAAGTTACGTCTGAAGGGAGTTCTCTGTGCCTCTTGGATTTCAATGCCTTTTTCCTTCCCCAGTTCAGGGAAGTTCTCAGCTATGATTTCTTCAAGTACCCCTTCAGCACCTTTCCCTCTCTCTTCCTCCTCTGGGATACCAATTATGCGTATATTATTTCTTTTTAGTGTATCACTTAGTTCTCTAATTTTCCCCTCATACTCCTGGATTTTTTTATCTCTCTTTTTCTCAGCTTCCTCTTTTTCCATAACTTTATCTTCTAGTTCACCTATTCTCTCCTCTGCCTCTTCCATCCGAGCCGTGGTGGTTTGCATTTTGTTTTGCATTTCCTTTAAAGCGTTTTTCAGCTCCTCGTGACTGTTCCTTAGTCCCTTGATCTCTGTAGCAAGAGATTCTCTGCTGTCCTGTATGCTGTTTTCCAGCCCAGCGATTAATTTTATGACTATTATTCTAAATTCACTTTCTGTTATATTATTTAAATCCTTTTTGATCAGCTCATTAGCTGTTGTTATTTCCTGGAGATTCTTCTGAGGGGAATTCTTCCGCTTGGTCATTTTGGATAGTCCCTGGTGTGGTGAGGGCCTGCAGGGCACTTCCCCTGTGCTGTGGTGTATAACTGGAGTTGGTGGGCGGGGCCACAGTCCGACCTGATGTCTGCCCCCAGCCCACCGCTGGGGCCACAGTCAGACTGGTGTGTGCCTTCTCTTCCCCTCTCCTAGGGGCGGGATTCACTGTGGGGTGGCGTGGCCCGTCTGGGCTACTTGCACACTGCCAGGCTTGTGATGTTGGGGATCTGGCGTATTAGCTGGGGTGGGAAGGCAAGGTGCACGGCGGGAGGGGGGGCAGGCTTAGCTCGCTTCTCCTTAGGTGATCCACTTCAGGAGGGGCCCTGTGGCAGCCGGAGGGAGTCAGATCCGCTGCCGGAGGTTTGGCTCCGCAGAAGCACAGAGTTGGGTGTTTGCGCGGAGCGAGCAATTTCCCTGGCAGGAACCGGTTCCCTTTGGGATTTTGGCTGGGGGATGGGCGGGGGAGATGGCGCTGGCGAGCGCCTTTGTTCCCTGCCAAACTGAGCTCTGTCATCCAGGGGTTCCGCAGCTCACCCTCCCTTTGTCCTCCAGCCTTCCCGCTTTCTGAGCAGAGCTGTTAACTTATGACCTCCCAGACGCTAAGTCGCACTTGCTGTGGGAACACAGTCCATCAGGCCCCTCCGCTTTTGCAAGCCGGACTCTGGGGCTCTGCTTGGCTGGCGAGCCGCCCCTCCACCCCGGCTCCCTCCGGCCAGTCCGTGGAGCGCGCATCGCCTCGCCGCCCTTCCTACCCTCTTCCGTGGGCCTCTCGTCTGCACTTGGGTCCGGTGACTCCGTTCTGCTAATCCTCTGGCGGTTTTCTGGGTTATTTAGGCAGGTGTAGGTGGAATCTAAGTGATCAGCAGGACGCGCAGTGAGCTCAGCGTCCTCCTACGCCGCCATCTTCCCAGAATCTCTAATTTTTTACATTTAAAATACTGACTTCTACTTTCTGAAAATTCCTGTCAAAATATTTTCAAGAATGAATTTTATTTGGATAACAACAAAAACAAAACAGTCTACCAATGTTTCTTCGTTTTTTTTTGATCTTATACATTCATTACTAGCCTATTACTAGCCTAAAGATGGGAATCTACAAAGCTGTGCAATTTAATAATTATAAATCACAGTTTCCTGTCTGCCCTTCTTGCGTGTCTAATTGGTTCCTGAACTTTTCATACTTGCTTCTTCTTCCTTGGGTTTCAAATCTTACCTAATCCCCTTGATGACAAAATATAGAAATCAATGCACAGAAATCTATTGCATTTCTATACACCAATAGTGAAGGAGCAGAAATAGAAATTAAGAAAATAATCCCATTTTCAATTGCATCAAAAGCAATAAAATACCTGGGAATAAGCCTAACCAAAGATGTAAAAAATCTCTACTCTGAAAACTATAAAACATTGATGAAAGAAATGGAAGATGACACAAGTACATGGGAAGAAATTCCATGCTCATCAGATTGGAAAAACACATACTGATAAATTGTGTATAGTACCCCAAAAATTTACACATTTAATGAAATCCCTATCAAAATATCAACAGCATTTTTCACAGAGCAAGAACAAACAATCCTAACATTTGTATGAAACCACTAAAGGCCCCATATAGCTAAAGCAAAATTGAAAAAGGAAAGGAAAGCTGGAGGCATCACAATTCTGAATTTCAAGTTACATTACACAGCTGCAGTAATAAAGACAGTATGGTACTGGCACAAAAACGGGCACAGAGATAAATGGAACAGAATAGAAAAGCCAGAAATAAATCCACAACTATATGGTCAACTAATCTTTGAAGCAGGGGAAAATATCCAATGGAAAAAAGGCAGTCTTTTGAACAAACGGTGTTGGGAAAACTGGATAGCAATATGCCAAAGAAAGAAACTGTACCGCTTCTTACACCATACACAAAAATAAATTCAAAATAAATGAAAGACTGAAATGTGAGACAGAAAACCATCAAAATCTTAGCAGAGAACACAGGCAGTACCTTCTTTGACCTCAGCCATAGCAACTTCAAAACAAAAGCAAAAATAAGCTATTTGGACTTCATCAAGATAAAAAAGCTTCTGCACAGTAAAGGAAACAATCAGCAAAACTAAAAAAACAAACGACAGGATAAGAGAAGATATTTGCCAGTGACATATGTGATAAGGAGTTACTATTCAGGGGCGCCTGCATGTCTCAGTCAGTTAAGCGTCCGACTTTGGCTCAGGTCATGATCTTATGGTTCATGGGTTCAAGCCCCACATCAGACTCTCTGGTGACAGCTCAGAACCTGGACCCTGCTTTGGATTCTGTGTCTTCCTCTCTTTCTCTGCCCCTCCCTGCTTCATGCTCTGTCTCTCTCTCCCTCAAAAATAAACATTTTTAAAAAGTTAGTATCCAAATATATAGAGAATTAAAAAAATCTCAACATCCAAAAAAACAATCCAGTTAAAAAATGGGTCGAAGGAGTGAAGAGACATTTTTCCAAGAAAGATGTACAGATGACTATCAGACACATAAAAGATGCTCAACATAACTCATCATCAGGGAAATACCAATGAAGTCTACAATGAAATATCACCTCACATCTGTCAGAATGGCTAAAATTAACAACACAGGAAACAACAGGAGTTGGTGAGGATGTGGACAAAGAAGAAACTTGTGTACTGTTGGTGGCAATGCAGACTGGTGCTCTGGAAAACGGTATGAAGTTCCCTCAAAAAGTTTAAAATAGAACTACCCTACAACTAAGCAATCATATTACTGAGTATTTACCCAAAAGATACAAAAATACTGACTCGAAGTGATCCATGCACTGCTGTTTTTCTATCAGCATTATTTGCAGTAGCTAAATTATGGGAGAAGCCTAAATGTCCACTGATTGATGAAGTATCAAGATGTGTTGTATATATACAATAGAATATTATTTGGCCATAAAAAGAATGAAATCTTGCCATTTGCAATGACATGAATGAAACTAGAGAGTATAATGCTAAGAAGTGAAATAAGTTAGAGAAAGGCAAATATCATATGAATCCATTCATATGTGGAACTTAAGAAACAGAATGAATTATCATGGGGGAAAAAGAGAGATACAAACCAAGAAACAGACTCTTAGTTGTACAGAACAAACTGATGCTTATGGGAGGCATGCTGGGTAGGGGCATGGATTAAATAGGTGAAGTGGAATTAAAGAGTTCACTTGTGATGAGCACAGGATGATGTATGGAAGTGTTGAATCACTGTATTGTACACCTGAAACTAATATAACACTGTGTGTTGACAAACTGGAATTTAAATAAAAATGTAAAAAACAAAACCTAAATAATCTGATTAGAAAATGGGCAAAAAACACGAAGAGATATTTTACTAAAGAAGATATACATGGCAGATAAGCATGAAAAGATGTTTAATATCACTAGCTATTAGTGAAATGGAAATTAAAATAATAATGAAATATCATCAGGCACTTATTAGAACAACTAAAATAAAAAATAACGACAATACTAAATGCTGGAGGAGATGTGGAGGAACAAATATATATGGACCTTTCATATATTTCTAATTGGAAATGTGAGATGTACAATCATATTAGGAAACATTTTAGGCAGTTTCCTAAAAAATTAAACATATACTAACCATACAATTCAGCAATTGTACTCTTGGGCATCTATCCCAGAGAAATGAAAACTTATATCTGCATTTGTGCATGGTTACTCATAGCAGCTTTATTTGTTTTAGTTAAAACCTGAAAACAACCAAAATATTCCTCATTCGTCAATGATTAAACAAACTGGTATGTCTATCATCCATACCATAGATTGATACACACAACTTTAATGGATCTGAGAGACATTTTTCTGAGTGATAAAAATAATCTCAAAATGTAATGTGTTATATGATTTTATTTATGTACTCTTCTCTAAATGACAAAATTAGGGATGGTGAAAATATATTACTGGTTTCCAGGGGTTAGGGATAGTGGGGTGGAGGTAAGGAAATGTGCTACTACTCAGGGATAGTACAGAGAAATGTCTGTGCTGATAAAATAGTTCTCATGGTGATGATCACACAAATATACACATGTGATACAACGACAGAATGCCAAGTGTACCAAATGTCAAATTCCTGGTTTTGAGAGTATAATTATGTAAGATGTAACCAGAGGGAGAAACTGGGTGACAAGCATACAAGACTTACTATTTTTGTGAAATCCTCTGAGCCTATACTTATTTGAAAAAGAAGTATGAAAAACACAAAGAATGGAGTAAAAACCCTGAGGAAATAGGAAGCTTTAGTTGTGGAGGTAACACGCGAGCTAAATCCCAAAGGTTGAGTAGGGGCTTTCAGAGGTGGCAGGAACCTTTTAGGCCAAGATGAAAACAGCCATTCCATTAAACACAGAGGTGGGGAAAAGCAGTGCATCAGTCAGGATGCTTTTGTCCAAAAGTCCACAAGACTCATTTAAAGTGGCTTACTGAAGAGGGGTTTAAGTGCCTGGGCACTCTTCCAGATCCATTCACTATACTTCTTCATTGTATTTCTCTGTACGCTGGGAAGCTGAGCTCACCATCACCTGGTCTTCCTTTGGGATTCAACTAGTGGTAGACATTGGCAGAAGATCAGAGTACACCAGGAGAAAGGGGTTAGAATATTTGTTCCACTCTTCACACTGGGCTACAGTTGTGAAAGTAGCTCACTCTACCCCTAGCCTCATTCCCTGTCGGGTGATCTGTCATCAACTCCAGAAACCATTAATCCTCTCCTCTTGCAAAACTAGGGTAGCAACAACTGATGTTGCCAACAACTGATGATGCTTTAGGAACCTTTGATAGTTCCTTCATTGCCCCCACATTTCTGCTACCAGTCCCTTTATTAACCCCCTCAGTGAACTCTTTGGGGTGGTTTGTGTTATGTAAGGATCCTAAACTATACATTAGTTCACATAACAAGAATTCTAGGGGTAGATTGTTCTAGGGTTGGTTGAGTTACAAATTCAAGTGTAGGCAGAACCATATCCTAAAAAGAGACACAAGGCATGCTGGGATGCTGTGTGTGTGTGTGTGTGTGTGTGTGTGTTAGGGTAGAAAATCCTCTCATTACACTTCTGTTCAGATCCTATGGAGTGAAATTGGATCTTATGTCCATGCTCTGGGTACAGTGGGTAGGGAAGTAAAGATTTGGTATTTTTATCTTCTGGTAGAGGTGGGCTCTGGCAGTAGGAAAGAAGGAAATGGGAAGGTTGACTGATGATGGGCAATTGATTATGTCTTTCACACTCAGGAAATTGGTTGCCTGTATTCTGGCATGGGGTTGAAGGAAAGAGTGTAAAGAGTGGAGCCAGTTCACAGAGAGCTTTGTATGTCTAAGAGGGAATCCAGGAGTTATTCAGGTTGACACAATGACCAGAAAGAAGACAGAAAGATTGAATTTTTGGCCTCTATAATTGCTAATTGTTAATTTCAAGAACGTGTGTTGGGAGTAAGATGGGATAATGCAGATTATAGAGATAGACCAAGAGATGGTGAAACTGTAAAATCATTCTGCACAAGTCTGATCAGTCGGAGGGCTCTTTGGTGTATCTCATTGGCCTTTTTGTCTATCTTTGTGCCAATACCATACCATTTTAATTGCTGTGGCTTTATAATAAGCCCAGCTTTCACTTATTCTTCCAGAGGGTCTTGGAAAGTCTTGACATTTTGTAGATGGTTATAAACTTTAGAATTTCAGTGCTTTAAAGGAGTTTGTGTATGGAGACCTATTTTTCCCTATACAACATCTCAGTTAGGAAGTTGAGTGTCTAATATTTCCACCCCCAAATATCCTTGTCACTTTTTTCCTCCTAATACAGCAGTTTTGTCTCCTAATTATAAATAAGATACCCAACCTCAGTGTAGCACAAGCAATTAATTGGCTGTGGCATGTGGTTTTAAACTGAAGAACTAGGAGAGATAGGGAAGATGGCGGCGTAGGAGGACGCTGGGCTCACCGCGCGTCCTGCTGATCACTTAGATTCCACCTACACCTGCCTAAATAACCCAGAAAACAGCCAGAGGATTAGCAGAACGGAGTCGCCAGACCCAAGCGCAGACGAGAGGCCCACGGAAGAGGGTAGGAAGGGCGGCGAGGCGGTGCGCGCTCCACGGACTGGCGGGAGGGAGCCGGGGCAGAGGGGCGGCTCGCCAGCCAAGCAGAACCCCCGAGTGTGGCTGGCAAAAGCGGAGGGGCCTGATGGACTGTGTTCCGACAGCAAGCGCGACTTAGCGTCTGGGAGGTCATAAGTTAACAGCTCTGCTCGGAAAGCGGGAAGGCTGGAGGACAAAGGGAGGGAGAGCTGCGGAGCCCCCGGACGACAGAGCTCAGTTTGGCGGGGAACAAAGGCGCTCGCCAGCGCCATCTCCCCCGCCCATCCCCCAGCCAAAATCCCAAAGGGAACCAGTTCCTGCCAGGGAAATTGCTCGCTCCTCGCAAACACCCAACTCTGTGCTTCTGCGGAGCCAAACCTCCGGCAGCGGATCTGACTCCCTCCGGCTGCCACAGGGCCCCTCCTGAAGTGGATCACCTAAGGAGAAGCGAGCTAAGCCTGCCCCCCTGCTGCCGTGCACCTCGCCTACCCACCCCAGCTAATATGCCAGATCCCCAGCATCACAAGCCTGGCAGTGTGCAAGTAGCCCAGACGGGCCACACCACCCCACAGTGAATCCTGCCCCTAGGAGAGGGGAAGAGAAGGCACACACCAGTCTGACTGTGGCCCCAGCGGTGGGCTGGGGGGCAGACATCAGGTCGGACAGCGGCCCCGCCCACCAACTCCAGTTATACACCACAGCACAGGGGAAGTGCCCTGCAGGCCCTCACCACACCAGGGACTATCCAAAATGACCAAGCGGAAGAATTCCCCTCAGAAGAATCTCCAGGAAATAACAACAGCTAATGAGCTGATCAAAAAGGATTTAAATAACATAACAGAAAGTGAATTTAGAATAATAGTCATAAAATTAATCGCTGGGCTGGAAAACAGTATACAGGACAGCAGAGAATCTCTTGCTACAGAGATCAAGGGACTAAGGAACAGGCACGAGGAGCTGAAAAACGCTTTAAATGAAATGCAAAACAAAATGTAAACCACCACAGCTCGGATGGAAGAGGCAGAGGAGAGAATAGGTGAACTAGAAGATAAAGTTATGGAAAAAGAGGAAGCTGAGAAAAAGAGAGATAAAAAAATCCAGGAGTATGAGGGGAAAATTAGAGAACTAAGTGATACACTAAAAAGAAATAATATACGCATAATTGGTATCCCAGAGGAGGAAGAGAGAGGGAAAGGTGCTGAAGGGGTACTTGAAGAAATCATAGCTGAGAACTTCCCTGAACTGGGGAAAGAAAAAGGCATTGAAATCCAAGAGGCACAGAGAACTCCCTTCAGACGTAACTTGAATCGATCTTCTGCACGACATAGCATAGTGAAACTGGCAAAATACAAGGATAAAGAGAAAATTCTGAAAGCAGCAAGGGGTAAACATGCCCTCACATATAAAGGGAGACCTATAAGACTCGTGACTGATCTCTCTTTTGAAACTTGGCAGGCCAGAAAGAATTGGCACGAGATTTTCAGGGTGCTAGACAGCAAAAATATGCAGCCGAGAATCCTTTATCCAGCAAGTCTGTCATTTAGAATAGAAGGAGAGATAAAGGTCTTCCCAAACAAACAAAAACTGAAGGAATTTGTCACCACTAAACCAGCCCTACAAGAGATCCTAAGGGGGACCCTGTGAGACAAAGTACCAGAGACATCACTACAAGCATAAAACATACAGACATCACAATGACTCTAAACCCGTATCTTTCTATAATAACACTGAATGTAAATGGATTAAATGCGCCAACCAAAAGACATAGGGTATCAGAATGGATAAAAAAACAAGGCCCATCTATTTGCTGTCTACAAGAGACTCATTTTAGACCTGAGGACACCTTTAGATTCAGAGTGAGGGGATGGAGAACTATTTATCATGCTACTGGAAGCCAAAAGAAAGCTGGAGTAGCCATACTTATATCAGACAAACTAGACTTTAAATTAAAGGCTGTAACAAGAGATGAAGAAGGACATTATATAATAATTACAAGGTCTATCCATCAGGAAGAGCTAACAATTATAAATGTCTATGCGCCGAATACCGGAGCCCCCAAATATATAAAACAATTACTCATAAACATAAGCAACCTTATTGATAAGAATGTGGTAATTGCAGGGGACTTTAACACCCCACTTACAGAAATGGGTAGATCATCTAGACACACGGTCAATAAAGAAACAAGGGCCCTGAATGAGACACTGGATCAGATGGACTTGACAGATATATTTAGAACTCTGCATCCCAAAGCAACAGAATATACTTTCTTCTCGAGTGCACATGGAACATTCTCCAAGATAGATCATATACTGGGTCACAACACAGCCCTTCATAAGTTTACAAGAATTGAAATTATACCATGCATACTTTCAGACCACAATGCTATGAAGCTTGAAATCAACCACAGGAAAAAGTCTGGAAAACCTCCAAAAGCATGGAGGTTAAAGAACACCCTACTAAAGAATGAATGGGTCAACCAGGCAATTAGAGAAGAAATTAGAAAATATATGGAAACAAACGAAAATGAAAATACAACAATCCAAACGCTTTGGGATGCAGCGAAGGCAGTCCTGAGAGGAAAATACATTGCAATCCAGGCCTATCTCAAGAAACAAGAAAAATCCCAAATACAAAATGTAACAGAACACCTAAAGGAAATAGAAGCAGAACAGCAAAGACAGCCTAAACCCAGCAGAAGAAGAGAAATAATAAAGATCAGAGCAGAAATAAACAATATAGAATCTAAAAAAACTGTAGAGCAGATCAATGAAACCAAGAGTTGGTTTTTTGAAAAAGTAAACAAAATTGACAAACCTCTAGCCAGGCTCCTCAAAAAGAAAAGGGAGATGACCCAAATAGATAAAATCATGAATGAAAATGGAATTATTACAACCAATCCCTCAGAGATACAAACAATTATCAGGGAATACTATGAAAAATTATATGCCAACAAATTGGACAACCTGGAAGAAATGGACAAATTCCTGAACACCCACACTCTTCCAAAACTCAATCAGGAGGAAATAGAAAGCTTGAACAGACCCACAACCAGCGAAGAAATTGAATCGGTTATCAAAAATCTCCCAACAAATAAGAGTCCAGGACCAGATGGCTTCCCAGGGGAGTTCTACCAGACATTTAAAGCAGAGAGAATACCTATCCTTCTCAAGCTATTCCAAGAAATAGAAAGGGAAGGAAAACTTCCAGACTCATTCTATGAAGCCAGTATTACTTTGATTCCTAAACCAGACAGAGACCCAGTAAAAAAAGAGAACTACAGGCCAATATCCCTGATGAATATGGATGCAAAAATTCTCAATAAGATACTAGCAAATCGAATTCAACAGCATATAAAAAGAATTATTCACCATGATCAAGTGGGATTCATTCCTGGGATGCAGGGCTGGTTCAACATTCGCAAATCAATCAACGTGATACATCACATTAACAAAAAAAAAGAGAAGAACCATATGATCCTGTCAATCGATGCAGAAAAGGCCTTTGACAAAATCCAGCACCCTTTCTTAATAAAAACCCTCGAGAAAGTCGGGATAGAAGGAACATACTTAAAGATCATAAAAGCCATTTATGAAAAGCCCACAGCTAACATCATCCTCAACGGGGAAAAACTGAGAGCTTTTTCCCTGAGATCAGGAACACGACAGGGATGCCCACTCTCACCGCTGTTGTTTAACATGGTGCTGGAAGTTCTAGCATCAGCAATCAGACAACAAAAGGAAATCAAAGGCATCAAAATTGGCAAAGATGAAGTCAAGCTTTCGCTTTTTGCAGATGACATGATATTATACATGGAAAATCCGATAGACTCCACCAAAAGTCTGCTAGAACTGATACATGAATTCAGCAAAGTTGCAGGATACAAAATCAATGTACAGAAATCAGTTGCATTCTTATACACTGACAATGAAGCAACAGAAAGACAAATAAAGAAACTGATCCCATTCACAATTGCACCAAGAAGCATAAAATACCTAGGAATAAATCTAACCAAAGATGTAAAGGATCTGTATGCTGAAAACTATAGAAAGCTTATGAAGGTAATTGAAGAAGATTTAAAGAAATGGAAAGACATTCCCTGCTCATGGATTGGAAAAATAAATATTGTCAAAATGTCAATACTACCCAAAGCTATCTACACATTCAATGCAATCCCAATCAAAATTGCACCAGCATTCTTCTCGAAACTAGAACAAGCAATCCTAAAATGCATCTGGAACCACAAAAGGCCCCGAATAGCCAAAGGAATTTTGAAGAAGAAGACCAAAGCAGGAGGCATCACAATCCCAGACTTTAGCCTCTACTACAAAGCTGTCATCATCAAGACAGCATGGTATTGGCACAAAAACAGACACACAGACCAATGGAATAGAATAGAAACCCCAGAACTAGACCCACAAACGTATGGCCAACTCATCTTTGACAAAGCAGGAAAGAACATCCAATGGAAAAAAGACAGTCTCTTTAACAAATGGTGCTGGGAGAACTGGACAGCAACATGCAGAAGGTTGAAACTAGACCACTCTCTCACACCATTTACAAAAATAAACTCAAAATGGATAAAGGACCTAAATGTGAGACAGGAAACCATCAAAACCTTAGAGGAGAAAGCAGGAAAAGACCTCTCTGACCTCAGCCGTAGCAATGTCTTCCTCGACACATCCCCAAAGGCAAGGGAATTAAAAGCAAAAGTGAATTACTGGGACCTTATGAAGATAAAAAGCTTCTGCACAGCAAAGGAAACAACCAACAAAACTAAAAGGCAACCAACGGAATGGGAAAAGATATTTGCAAATGACATATCGGACAAACGCTAGTATCTAAAATCTATAAAGAGCTCACCAAACTCCACACCCGAAAAACAAATAACCCAGTGAAGAAATGGGCAGAAAACATGAATAGACACTTCTCTAAAGAAGACATCCAGATGGCCAACAGGCACATGAAAAGATGTTCAGCGTCGCTCCTTATCAGGGAGATACAAATCAAAACCACACTCAGGTATCACCTCACGCCAGTCAGAGTGGCCAAAATGAACAAATCAGGAGACTATAGATGCTGGAGAGGATGTGGAGAAACGGGAACCCTCTTGCACTGTTGGTGGGAATGCAAATTGGTGCAGCCGCTCTGGAAAGCAGTGTGGAGGTTCCTCAGAAAATTAAAAATAGACCTACCCTATGACCCAGCAATAGCACTGCTAGGAATTTACCCAAGGGATACAGGAGTACTGATGCATAGGGGCACTTGTACCCCAATGTTCATAGCAGCACTCTCAACAATAGCCAAATTATGGAAAGAGCCTAAATGTCCATCAACTGATGAATGGATAAAGAAATTGTGGTTTATATACACAATGGAATACTACGTAGCAATGAGAAAAAATGAAATATGGCCTTTTGTAGCAACGTGGATGGAGCTAGAGAGTGTAATGCTAAGTGAAATAAGCCATACAGAGAAAGACAGATACCATATGGTTTCACTCTTATGTGGATCCTGAGAAACTCAACAGGAACCCATGGGGGAGGGGAAGGAAAAGAAAAAAAAGAGGTTAGAGTGGGAGAGAGCCAAAGCATAAGAGACTGTTAAAAACTGAGAACAAACTGAGGGTTGATGGGGGGTGGGAGGGAGGGGAGGGTGGGTGATGGGTATTGAGGAGGGCACCTTTTGGGATGAGCACTGGGTGTTGTATGGAAACCAATTTGTCAATAAATTTCATATATATATATAAAAAAAATAAACTGAAGAACTAGATGTGAACCCTAGTTTTTGTGCTGTTCAGTCACCCAAAGCCTTCAACTTAACTATGGTACATAATATATATACTTAGAACTAAAAGGTGTTTTTTTCATAGTGAATTTAGGATTTACAATGGAAAGTCTTTTTCCTGCTATATCCCTGCTTTCAAGTGAAGCTGAACAGGTCTAGATAGTTTAAAATGTGTTAGGGATAAGCATACTTTAAAAAATGTTTTCTAACAGAAAGGGAGGCCAACCATAAGATATTCTTAAATACAGAGGACAAATTGAGGGTTGCCAGAGGGATGTTGGGTGCAGGGATGGGCTAAATGGGTGATGGGCATTAAGGAGGGAATTTGTTGGGATGAGCACAGAGTGTTATATGTAAGTGATGAATTACTAAATTCTACTCCTGGAATTATTATTACACTATATGTTAGTTAACTTGGATTTAAAGGAAAAAATTAACTAATTAATTAATTAAAATAAAAGATGTTTTCTAGCCTGAACTCCATGACATCAGTACTTAATTTGGAGTACACTGGCTATTGAGAACAAAATTTGGGGTTGTGAAGAGAAATGGTTGAGGCTATTATGAAATGGGAGAATCAGAATTTTACTGTAAACATAAAAGAACGTTTTCTTCAGTCTGCTATTTTTTGGAAGATCTTTTAAAAAGACCCACTTTTTAAATGTAAATTACCTACCTAGTATTAGTGTCCTAAGACATTTATGTAATCTTCCAAAACTGCTTTGTCTGTGTATTTAGAAATACACAAGAATCTTGATCAAACCTAAAAATATAAGCTTGTGAGAACTAAAAAACAAAAACAAAACCAAAAACGAATCAACTTATTAAATTCTACAAAATCCTCTTGGGGACTTTGGGTTTGCTTTTAATTTATAAATTAATTGAAGAAGAACTGAGATCTTTATAATAAGCTATCTGCCAATTCATGTACATGGTATTTCTCTACTTAAGCCATTATTAATGCCTCCCAAAGTTTTATAAATTCACATAGTAGTTTTAAACATAATTCCTTAAATTACTAGATACTTCTTTTATGATTTGTTAAGGATATATTTTGAAAAGTATTTTTAAGTATACATTTTTACCAGGTTAAGCAAATTCTTCTCCTCATTTGCTAGGAGGTTTTAATCATAAATGGCATTAAATATCTGTGTAAATATGCTTTTAATGTGGAATAAATTTTTTACATATAGATACATAGTATATAAATTACATTTGTGTTTGTGTTTGAGTTTTCTGGATCCTCTGCTTTTAAACATTTCTGGGGTAAATACTTGTCACGACTGGGTTCTTGGGAAGTATACTCTTAGATAGAGTTTGGCATGCAGGATATATATTAGTGAAAAACATTGGGATCAACATCCATTGATGGAGGTGCAGGAAGTAGGATTGGACCAAGAGGTCCAACTGAGAGGTGACATGGAAGCAGAGTTGGCTAGCCCTATGGGGCTATGGAGCTAGGATGGTCAGCATTGTCCTAATTTGGACAGAGATGGCCAGGACTTACTACAGCTGGCTGGATCCATCATTAGATGTGGGCTACCTGAGAGCGTGATGTCACCCTGGGCTTTGTGGATGAGACAGTCACCAAAGGTCTAACAGCTGGAGGAAGGCTGAGAGCAGCCCACACCCCAGAGCTGGGCAGTGAGCCCTTCATCAAAGCTACTCTGGGCAGTACATTTCACCGACCACAACAAGGTATTATTGCCTTACCTCTAGAACGAGTCACCTCTATCAGACAGAAGAGATTCCAAAGTAGCCACTGAGGCATCTAGATTTATTTATTTATTTATTTATTTATTTATTGTTTTCTTAACTTCAAAATGCCACATAGCATGGATCCACTCCTACCAGTGGAAAAGCAATCAGGTACTCTTTGTGAGGCAAAACATTATTTCTCTCAAGTCAGACACTTTAAGATGCTGTTAAAAAACTTACTTCTTAAAAAGGGGCTAAGAAATGTTTTACGTGAAAACTCAGCAGTTTGAATTCACTGGAAATTATGGCACACACAAGGACACACACTCTTGGTGTTACGCAATAGTTTTGTCCTGGTAATTGTACACAACTTCTAACATCCTACTATAGGATTGTATTAGTCCACAATCTTAGAGGATTATGGCTACTCTACTGTTAAGTGTAAAACCAAAATACAACAACAGTAATGATAATAATAGCCAAGGAATATTAAGAGTGTTGGTGTATGCCCTGGATGGGAATCCTTATTGGGAGGGCAAAGTTTTCTTTTTTGTTTGTTTATGGCTCCCTTTAAAAAAAATTAAATCCATATGGTGTAATAATTTCAGGAGTAGAATTTAGTAATTCATCACTTGCATATAACACCTCGTGCTCATCCCAACAAGTGCCCTCTTTAATGCCCATCACCCATTTAGCCTATCCTCACACCCAACACCTCTTCAGAAACCCTCAGTTTGTTCTCTGTATTTAAGTCTCTTATGGTTTGCCTCCTTTTTTTATCTTATTTTTCCTTTCCTTCCCCTATGTTCATCTGTTTTGTTTTTTAAATTCCAGCTATGAGTGAAATCATATGATATTTGTCTTTCTCTGATTGACTTATTTCACTTAGCACGTTAGTCTCTAGTTCCATCCACATTGCTGCAAATGGCAAGATTTCATTCTTTTTGATCACCAAGTAATATTCCATTGCATATGTATACCACAGCTTTTTTATCCATTCAGCAGTCAATGGGCATTGGGCTCTTTCCATAATTTGGCTATTGTTTATAGTGATGCTATAAACATTGGGGTGCATGTTTGGGGCAAGTTTCCTTAACGCTCTGAGCCTGTCTATTTCTCAACTCCATATAGTGAACAGTGAGATCACATGTGTTAAAATACATGTTGCCTGATGCCCAATGAAAGCCAACATTTGATAAGCTGTAGCTACATTATCAGCTATGACTATGTCCTCTGATATGGTAAAATATGTAAATATGCATGTGTAGAAAAGCAGTTAATAGTGGTGACTGCTAGATGGGGGGTTACGGGTGACTTCTTTTTCATAAGTTGTTTTCAATATTTTTTAGAATACAGAGATGGTACATTTATATTCAGAAAGAGAAATAATTTAAGAAAATAAAATTAATACATGTTAAAAATCACACTATTTTCTATAGTGAGTAAAGTGAACAAAATAATCAATTTTGTTGTGTGACTGCCCCACCTCAGGAGAAAAAGGGCATTCAAGAAGGCAAATTTTACTGAAATCCTGAAAAGTTTGGACTAATTGACTTCATTTAGAACAGTGGTTCACAAAGCTCTAGGAGATGGGTTAACAAAGATTTTGGTCTCAGATCATGTCACCAGGTAAACACAGACTTTCTTCCTCAATGCATATATAAATTCCAGTACCTAATTACTTCTCCCTTAGTAAAGACTTAATTAAAATTATTCAAAGGAAGGTATCACTTACCCATCACAGAAGAGGTCTGTCTCTGGTGCAGTCACTGAGGAGCTCCCCTGGTCACCTCATGCCCTCAGCTGTCCTCTGAGATGGGCACAGGAGGAGGTGATGGGTGTTCATATGGAGCTGCCCATTTGTGTTGGGAATGCCCTGTGACCCTGTAGCAATGGGGATCATGAGGTCCAATATCTCAAAACTTTAACAAATTTGCATTCAAAACCATTCCTCGGCCATGCACATGTAACTTTGCAAACTATGTTCTGTAGCTTGGAAGATACAAGTACACGCTGACTCGAAATGCGGTTCCCTTCAGGCTTCCTCTGACCTCTTATCCCGAGCTTCCCTCATAAGTAATCCATAATCACCATCATTTCATCTTTCCTTTTTGTATTATTTTTTCACATTTGTATTTAAGTTTGTAATTTGTATTTAACATATAGTGCAATATTAGTTTAGGAGTAGAGTTTAGTGATTCATCATTTACATATAACACTCAGGGCTCAACACAAGTGCCCTCCTCAATGTCCATCACCCATTTAGCCTATGTCCCCACCAAACTCCCCTTAGCAACCTTCCATTTGTTCTCTATATTTAAGAGTTTCTTATGGTTTGCCTCCCTCTCCCTCTTTTTTTCTTCCCCTATGTTCACCTGTTTTGTTTCTTAAATTTCACATATGAGTGAAATCATATGGTATTTGCCTTCCTCTGACGGACTTATTCCACTTAGCATAATACACTCTACCTCCATCCACATCATTGCAAATGACAAGATTTCATTATTTTTGATGTCTGAGTAATATTCCTTTGTATATGTATATCACCTCTTCTTTATGTACTCATCAATAAGTGGACATTTGGGCTCTGTTCATAATTTGACAATTGTTGATAATGCTGCTATAAACATCAGGGGCATGTGTCCTTTTGAATCAGTATTTTTGTATCCTTTGGATAAATACCTAGTAATGCAATTGCTGTGTTGTAGGGTAGTTCTATTTTTAACTTTTTGATGAACCTCCATACTGTCTTCCAGAGTGGCTGCACCCATTTGCATTCCCACAAACAGCGCAAGAGTGTTCCTCTTTCTCCACATCCTTACCAACACCTGTTGTTTATGGTGTTGTTAATTTTAGATACTATGACAGGTGTTAGCTGGTATATCATCATAGCTTGGATTTGTATTTCCCTGATGATGTGTGATATTGAGCATCTTTGCATGTGTCTGTTAGCCATCTGGATGTCTTCTCTGGAAAAAAAAGGTCTATTCATGTCTTCTGCCCATTTCTTAACTGGATTCCCTTTTTTTCTTTTTAAAATCCATGTGTATTTTTTCCTTTATTCCAATTTTCCTTATTTTTTTTATTTAACAAAGTAAAACATGCTTCTTTCAAAAATAATCAGATATAAAAATGCATAAAGTGAAAGTTAGTGATTCAACACTTCCCCCAAGCCCTCAGTATTTCATTTGAATTTGCATATTTATTCAAAAGAATCAGACTACAACTGCCTAGGTCAACACATTTGTATTTAATTTATTAATATTTTGTTTCTAGTTATTATGATTAACCTCTACTAATATCTGGTAGTTATGAAAAAAAGAGGGAATAACTCATCATGGAAGCATCCTCCCATGGTTAAGTCTAGCTACACAGCCTCCATATTTCAGATTTGTGCCACTGGGGACATCTGGAATGATACTTGCTCTGATATGGAATAGACATGCCAGGGCTGTGGGAAGGGCAAATGAGAACCAATGACAGCCTTATCACAGCAGCCAATGAAGTCATAGTGGTCAGGCCAGGGAGGTTCTGGGCACCCTTCTTTGCTTACATCACTGTCCTTTCTTTAGACACCAGGGATCTAACAGAGGCATGTCCTGAATCTGTGGGGTGGCAAGGCCCACACCTTGGTGTCCACATCCACATTTACAAATATGTCCTCCGGAAACAGCTTTCTTTGAGAATTCAGCAATGTAAGTTAGATGAGTTGTCTTAAAGTCATATAATCTCTGGAAGGGAAAGGAGAAGGAAATAAAGAGAACTGAAGTGTGCCCAGACTGCTAATTTCAAAGCATCATGGCCTTTATAATCTCTTGTTCCCGCCCACCTTTGGACACCTCACCCCTCTGCTTGCTAAATTAAACAGGCATAACAGGAATGAGCCTGCAACAACACATCCCTCAGCTACAAGGCACTACGTGGGGGACCCAGAGCCACCATCTTCACTGTGCAGGCACTTCCCAGAGTCAGTACCTTCTTGGGCTGAAAGAGGACAGCCCTTCACCATTCATGTCACTGGACATGATGCTGAGGCTACAGAGGTGACCTACCTAACCCAGAGTCCCTGGTGAGTTGTACAGAGCTAGGACAAAGCCACAGAGGATAAACTCCACTGCTGTGGTGCTCAGTGACATGAAGTAGACAAAACAAAGTCTCCTTCTGTTAAAACCAAATTCAATATGCCTGCACCAGGGTGCCTCCCTCTTTTACCCAAGAACTGAGCTCAGATGTTCTCAGCTGCAGGCTAAGCACCATGCTCAACCCCTGAGCCAAGCTGTACCTGAAGTTGAAGACACTGTGTCCATTTATCCCACACCTAGCACAGTCCCTCCAGCTAGCAGTTCCATCTTCCAATAACCCCAGGCTCTGCCTCCTTCTACCTTACTGGTTCAGATTTTCTACTCCAGCCTTCTTTAGAGTTGTACCCTCCTTCTTCTTGGGTGGCCTCCTTCCAGAAATCCAAGACAGTAGCAGGGATAACAAAATTCAAGACAATATTCAAATCGAGAGGAACATTTCTCTGTGATACAAAATTACATAAAAGCTAATGCTTCAGGGGCGCCTGGGTGGCGCAGTCGGTTAAGCGTCCGACTTCAGCCAGGTCACGATCTCGCGGTCCGTGAGTTCGAGCCCCGCGTCGGGCTCTGGGCTGATGGCTCAGAGCCTGGAGCCTGTTTCCGATTCTGTGTCTCCCTCTCTCTCTGCCCCTCCCCCGTTCATGCTCTGTCTCTCTCTGTCCCAAAAATAAATAAACGTTGAAAAAAAAAATTAAAAAAAAAAAAAAAAAAGCTAATGCTTCATAGCTCAGGTCTGAGCATGTGGTGTTATGAAGGGACTCCTGAAGCCCCTTCCCATACCACCTGAAAAGCAAGGACCTGATCTTACTTGCCTTTGAGGCACACAGCCTCATGCTTTATCCAGGGTACAGGAGCAATAGAAATAAATGCACTTGGTACCACATTATTCAGTCTTTACTCTTATGCCATCCCTGGCTGTTTCCAATCATTACTGAGTTTCCATTGGCCTGGAAGGCTGCCCCCACATATCTAGGCACAGAAGTGGCTGTGTTTATGAATGCACAGTTTAAGCATCTATCTAGTCCATTCCTCATCAATTGCTCAAAGCAATAAATATATGACTTATTTCCAGCAACTGAAGAAACCAGAGATAGGTATGGAGTCCCCTGCCCTAGTGAATCACATTTTTGTGAGGATAAGTATGTCGTGTAGACAGCAAGTGAGTGAGGGGTGCAGGGGTGGGGCCGGTGATGAAAGGTGTTAGGAAAGTCTTTTCAGAGCTGGATGGAGATGGCAGAATGAGGCATGGAAGATGGCCAGGTTGGAAGGAACAGAAGGCGGGAAGTAGTCAGGATGAAAAAAAAAAAAAAAGCATGTAGAGTGTGTCCTGGAACACAGAAAATTGACTTCTTCCACGTCTTGTCTATAAGCATCCATGTGTTGTGAAGCCATGGTTTTGTTCCTTCTTCATCTTTTAAGCACTTGGCAAATAATTTGATTATAAGAACATTTGTTGAGTTTCATTCTAAGCAAAATACATGTGAGAGAAGCCCCTTTTGCAAATAATCACCGCAAAGCAGATTTTCAATGGTGAGCATCTCGAAATGAGGGCACTGCTGAATGGTGCATTTTGCTGTGAACTCAAATGCAAATCCAGACTCTGGAAACCTGCTGTGCTCCTCATAGCTCCACATAGCTCAGGGAGCTACAGCTAAGCACCTTCAGTCCTAAGGACTCCTTCATCCCCTCCTCAAGTCTTGACATTTTCCTCGTTTATAATGTGAGCAAGTAGCTTTTTGTTTCTCGGTGTATGCCCTTGTTCTTGCTTGCCCAGTGTGGTTCACATCAAGACTGTAATTGTAATAATTCTGTAAGGCTATGTACCTGGAACTGACTTCAGGAAGCATCCAGATGTAAAAAGGAATACTTCCATTTTCTGCAGCACCTTCTGAGGAGGTATTCAAACCCAACAGTCTTCTGCAACTGCTTCCAACTATGAACTGTGAACTCCCAAGCAGCATAAAGGAATTGCTAGAACACTGTGCTAAGAGACTTAACCAATCTTCAGCCTGGCTTCTACCTGCACTGGAAAATTTCATGCCCAAGAAAACACAATGCTTGAGTCAAGGGAAGCAAAAGCAAAAATAAATGATCATAGGGGAAAAAAAGAGAGAGGCAAACCAAGAAATAGACTCTTAAATATAAAGAACAAATTAATGGTTATTAGCAGTGGGGAAAGGGGGATATGTGGGTTAAATAAGTGATAGGGATTAAGGAGTGCACTTGTTGAGATGAGAATCAGGTGTTGTATGGAATTGTTGAATCACTATATTGTATACCTGAAACTAATATTACCCTGTATGTTAGCTAACTGGAATTTAAATAAAAACTTAAAAAAAATAAAAAGAAAACAATGCTGCCAAACAGAAAAATGTACATTGTCCCAAATCACATTGCCAAACCAATTTAAGTAATTTTCCACACCTCTTTTCTGCAATTATCCATTTCCTCATAGCCCCAAAGCCTCCTTTTTTGTTCCCTTATTTTTCACTTCCCACGGCCCTTTTTATTTCCTTCTCTGCTCTTTCTTTAAAGCTACCAGTCCCCTTTAAGTCTTAATTGTCACTGAGCTCCGTTTATACTGGAGTCTCTCCCTACTATGGCAGTAGTCTGAGTCAAATCTATTTTGCTACCTTTAAAGAGTTGCACTAGGGTTGTGAGGAATGAATGGTTATATATTATGGAATCAGGGGAGGTAAAGACAGAAGGAAGGCCTCCAGAGGGACTTTGATATGCTAAAGAGGACTCCTAAGATACCTGAGACCTTGCTATTTCAAGCTAAGGTTGTTTTTCCTCTAGTAAGGCATTAACATTAGGATGGTAGGGGGTTCTTGGAGAAATGTCGTACTCTGTATTTGCCTCAAATATATGTCAATGAGCTGCAGGTTATAAGGAAATTTAATTTTGCCTGTCATTTCTTTCTTCCCTTTGTTCCCCACATCACAATGGAGGGGAAGGTCATACTAGGGGCTCCAGGAAACTGAGACTTTAGGTTTTTGGAGATTAGGCTATTGATAAGATTGTCTTTTTCTTGTAATTTACTAAGATATTTGTAAACTGATAGAGACTCATTTCTTCTATGACTGTGATCTCTATCAGTTAGCCATTTGTTTTGTTTCCTTTTCTTTGTTCTTGGGCAGCCAGGAGTGCATGAAGAATATCTCATATATCCCACCTGCGGGGGTGGGAGGGTTGGGGTGTGTGTGCTAGCTTGTGCTTTGCCTTCTGCTTGCTTTATGGTCCCTCACTCCTGGCCAGTGAGCCATGGGTACAACCAATCAGTTAATCCACATTGCCAGCCTCAACCTTCTGTTAGCATAACCATAATAAAAACACTTTCTTGGAACATAAACATTCCTGACACTTTTCTCTCAGAGCCACAGGTAAGTTGACTCTCTCACTGGTGTGGGAACCCTTGCCTGCCAAGCAAACAACCCTAGCTCTTACTAGCTGAGCGTTGTGGCACTCAGTATCTTCCATTTGTGCAGGGAAGCATCAGTGATAGGTTAGGAGGGGGTCAATCCCAACAAGCTCATTATCAAGAATCAAAGCTTTATATTGAACTGCAAACTACACCACTCAGAGCTACTATTGATTGGGTTCTATGTGTCCTGCAATGTGGGAAATTCACACATCACTTATTTTCATTTGATTCCCCACAACAAACCCATTTTACCAATGAGAAAATCAAAGAGCCAGGGATGGATGGACAAGACAAGCTCAGTATCCTGTGTTCTTGGCTCCAAACAAATGACACTGTCCAATAAACCATTAAGTCAGGATAACAAACATTTGAATAAGAGGGCCAGGAAGGATTAAAGCAAAAGGTAGAGAAAACTTTAAGAATGAGGCCTTTGGGCAAGGACTAGCTCTAGAGATCAGTGGACACTGGGTTAGCAACACATGACTGAAACCTTCTCTGCCCCAATAGCTGGATAGATGGTCTGCTGCTCACATATGGCCCAAGATGGTGAGAAGCCAGGTGAAGAAAGGTAGGACCTCTAGGAGCTGAAAAGCATTTCTAGGTTGGCCCCAGGGCAGTCTAAATCCAAGGAAACACTCTTGGGGTCCAAATATGGAAGCATCTTCTTCACACCTGATTGCAGGGCAGAACTCATGGAGTTTGATGGTGCCAGTGAGAGTGAACTGACCATGGCCAAGCCCCTTCTGGAGAGAAAAGAAGGAAGACACTGGCAGGATGGACATGCCTGGTAACCACTTCCATAGGTCTGCATTCAAGCACAGATAACTTGGCCTTGCTTCGAACTAGGTGGTCCTAGAAAAAGACCTGGGCACCAGATGGTCAGGGAAGTCTGGACAAGATTTTGGCTACCTCAGAAAATCACTATTTTTTTAACTAAAAACCTTACTTCTTTAGTAACATATTTTTAATTTTTAAAAAATATAAAACACATATAACATAAAATTTACTATCTTAACCATTTTAAGTATATACTTCAGTGGCATTAAGTATTTATGTTATTATGCAGCTATCACAACCATCCATATCCAGAATGAATGAAACTCTATCCAATTAACTGCTAACTCCCTCTTATTCCCTCGCCCTCAGTCCCTGGCAACCACCACTCTACTTTCTGTCTCTATGAATTTGATTACTCTAGGTGCCTCATAGAAGTAAACTCATGCAGTATGTATTTTTGTGACTGCCTTATTTTACTCAGCATAATGTCCTCTTGTTCAACCATACTGTAAATGGCAATATTTCATTATTTTTAATACTTAGCAATATTCCATCATGTATATGTGTGTGTGGATAGATGATAGATATAGATATAGATGTAGATATAGAGATATATAGATATAGATATAGATATAGATATAGATATAGATATAGATAGATGGATATATACCACCACTTCTTTAACTATTCATCAGTCAATAGGCATTTTGGTTCTCTCCATAGTTTGGTTATTGTTTAATTTTTTTTAACGTTTATTTATTTTTGAGACAGAGAGAGACAGAGCATGAATGGGGGAGGGTCAGAGAGAGGGAGACACAGAATCTGAAACAGGCTCCAGGCTCTGAGCTGTCAGCACAGAGCCCGATGCGGGCTCGAACTCATGGACCACGAGATTGTGACATGAGCCAAAGTTGGCTGCTTAACCGACTGAGCCACCCAGGCGCCCCTGGCTATTGTTGATAATGCTGCTATAACCATAAGGGTGCATGTACCTTTTCACATCTGTATTTTTGTATTCTTTGGTAAATATTTAGTAGTGCAATTGATGGGTCTTGGGGTAGTTCTATTTGTAACATTTTGAGGAACCTCCACAATGTTACCCAGAGTGGCCACACCAGTTTGCATTCCCACCACCAGTGAAAAAGTGTTCCCCTTTCTCCACATCCTTGCCAACACCTATTGTTTACTGTGTTCTTAATTTTAGCCATTCTGATAGGTGTGAAGTGATATCTCATCATAGTTTTGATTTGTATTTCCATGATGATGGGCAATGTTGAGTATCTTTTCATGTGTCTATTAGCATTCTGGATGTATTCTTCAGAAAAAAATATCTATGCATGTCTTCTGCCCATTTCTTAAATGGATTATTTGTTTTTTGGGTGTTGAGTTTGATAAGTTTTTTTTTAATAGATTTTGGATACTAACTCTTTATCAAATATGTCATATGCCATAGCTTTTCCCATTCTGTAGCCTGTCTTTTAGTTTTGTGGATTGTTTCCTTCACTGTGCAGAAGCTTTTTATCTTGATGAAGTCCAAAAAGTTCGTTTTTATTTTTGTTGCCTTTGCCTCTGGTGACATGTCTACCAAGAAGTTCCTCTATGGCTGAGGTTAAAGAAGTTTCTGCCTGTGTTCTCCTCTAGGATTTTGATGGTTTTCTGTCTCACAATGAGGTCTTTCTTCCATTTTGAATTTATTTTGTGTATGATGAAAGAAAGTGCTCATTTCATTCTTCTGAATGTTGCTGTCGAGTTTTCCCAACACCATTCATTGAAGAAATTATCTTGTTTCCACTGGATATTCATGCCTGCTTTGTCAAAGATGAGTTGAATATATAATTGTGGGTCCATTTCTGAATTTTCTATTCTGTTCCATTGATCTATATGTCTGTTTATGTGCCAGTACCATAATACCCTGATGACTACAGCTTTATAATATAGCTTGAAATACAGAATTGGAAGGCCTCCAGTTTTCTTTTTCTTTTCTTTTACTTTTTCTTTTTTTTTTTTTTTTTTTTCTTTTTCAGGATTGCTTTGGCCATTCAGGGTCTGTTGTGGTTCAATACAAATTTTAGGATTGTTTGTTCTAGCTCTGTGAGATATGTTGGTGATTTTTTTTTAAGTTTATTTATTTCTTTTGAGAGAGAAAGCACACCAGCGGGATAGGGGCAGAGAGAGGGGGAGAGAGAGAATCCGACACGGGGCTTGATCTCAGGAACCTTGAGATCATGACCTAAGTTGAAATCAAGTTGAACACTTAACAGACTGAGCCACCCAAGTGCCCCTGCTGGTGATATATTGATGGGGATTGCATTAAATGTGTACATTGCTTTGAGTAATATAGACATTTTAACATGTTTCTGATTCCAGTCCATGGAAAATGCCTTTCCATTTCTTTGTGTACTCTTAAATTTCTTTCATAAGTGTTCTATAGTTTTCAGAGTACAGATCTTTTACCTCTTTGCTTACATTTATTCCTAGGTATCTAATTTTTTTTTTTTTTGGTGCAATTGCAAATGGGATCGAATACTTGATTTCTTTTTTTGCTACTTCATTATTGATTTATAGAAATGTAACAGGTTTCTTTACATTAATTTTATACCCTGTGACTTTGCTGAATTCATATATTAGTTCTAGCAATTTTTTTGGTTGAATCTTTCACATTTTCTACATAGAGTATCATGTCTTCTGCAAATAGTGAAAGTTTGACTTCATCCTTGCCAATTTGCATGCTTTTTATTTCTTTTGTCTGAGGCTAAGACTTCCTGTACTATGTAAAATAATAATGGTGAGAGTGGACATCTTTGTCCTATTCCTGACCATAGGGGAAAGGCTCTCAGTTTCTCCACATTGAGAATGATAATAACTGAAAATCTTTCATATATGGCTTTTATGATGTTTAGTTATGTTTCATTAATCCCTACTTTGTTGAGGGTTTTTATCAAGAATGGATGTTGTATTTTGTCAAATGCCTTTTCAGCATTTATTCAGAGTACCATATGATTCTTATCCTTTCTTTTATTAATGTGGTGTATCATGTTGATTGATTTGTGAATATTGAACCAGCCCTACAGCACAGGAATAAATCTTACTTGATCATGGTGAATAATTCTTTTAATGTACTGTTGGATTCATTTTACTAGTACCTTGTTGAGAATTTCTGCATCCATGTTCATCAGTGATATTAGCATGTAATTCTCCTTTTTAGTGGAGTCTTTGTCTGGTTTTGGAAATTAAGGCAATTCTCACTTCACAGAGAATTTATTATTTATTTAAATTATTTCAATAAATAAATAAATAAATAAATAAATAAATGTACTGGAAGGCACTTGTCTCCAAAATAAATGATACGTCCATTTTGAAAACAAAAAATTCCATTTCTAAAAAAATTTTTTAATGTTTTTACTTATGAGAAAGAGACAGAGAGACAGAGCACAAATGAGGGAGGGCCAGAGAGAGAGAGGGAGACACAGAATTCAAAGCAGACTTCAGGCTCTGAGCTGTCAGCACAGAGCCCGATGTGGGGCTCAAACTCATGCACTGCACGACACTGACCCGAGCTGAAGTTGGATGCTCAACCAACTGAGCCACCGAGGCACCTCAAAAAATTCCATTTCTATTTTTTGAAACAGTTTGAGAAGAATAATTATTGACTCTTCTTTAAATGTCTGGTAGAATTCCCTGGGAATTCATCTGGCCCTGGACTCTGTTGGGAGATTTTTTTATTATTCTTTCAATTTCTTTGCTGGTTATGGTATGTTCAAATTTTCTATTTCTTCATGTTTCAATTTTGGTAGTTTGTAAGTTTGTATAAATTTATCTATTCCTTTCAGAATGCCCAGTTTGTTGTTATTAATTTTCCATAATATTCTCTTATAATTGTTTGTGTTTCTGATGTGTTGGTTGTGATTTTCCCTTTTCTTTTGTGATTTTATTTGGGTCCTTTCTCTTTTCTTTTTGATAAGTATGCCTAGGGGGTTATCAATTTTATTAATTCTTTCAAAGAACCACCTCTAATTTTGTTGGTCTGTTCTGTTTTTTTTTGTTTCTGTTTTTTAAAGTTTATTTGTTTATTTTGAGAGAGAGAGAAAGAGAGAGCATGAATGGGTGAGGGGCAGGAGAGGGAGAGAGAGAGAATCCCAAGCAGGCACAACACTGTCAACTCACAGCCTGATATGGGGCTCAAACCCACAAACCATGAGATCATGACTTAAGCCAAAATCAAAAGTCAGCTACTTAACCAATTGAACCACCCACGTGCCCTTTGTTTGGTTCTTTCTATATCATTTATTTCTGCTCTAGTCTTTATTCCCTTCCTCTTGCTGGCTTTAGGCTTTATTTGGTCTTCCTTTTCTACCACCTTTAGGTGTAAGGTTAGGATGTATTTGAGACCTTTCTTGCTTCTTGAGATTGGCTGGAATTGCAACATACTTCATTCTTAGGACTGCTTTTACTGCATCCCCAGGTTTGGACTGTCATGTGTTCATTTTCATTTGCCTCCATGTACTTTTTCATTTGTTTTTAATTTCCTGGTTAACGCATTCATTCTTTAGTAAGATGTTCTTTAACTTCCATGTAGTTGCAATCTTTCCAAACTTGGAGGGGAGGAGGGGGTGTGGTTTCAAGTTTTGTAGCATTATAGTCTGAAAATATGCATGGTATGATTTCAGTTTTTTTGTACTGGTTGAGGGCTGAGATGATTTGAGACACGGTATGTGATCTATTCTGGAGAATGTTCCTTGAGCACTTGGAAAAAATGTGTATTCTGCTGCTTTAGGATGGAATGTTCTGACTATATCTGTTAAATCCATACTGTTCAGTGTGTCATTCAAAGCCATTGTTTCTTTGTTGATTTTATGCTTAGATGATCTGTCCACTGCTGAAAGAGGGGTGTTAAAGTCCCCTAGTAGTATTGTATTATTATCACTGAGTTTCTTTGTGTTTGTTATTAATTAACTTACACATTTTGATGTTTCAAGTTGGCATAAATATATACAATTGTTACCTCTTCTTGATGGATAGACCCCTTGATTATGATATAATGCCCTTCTTTATCTTTTTTTATAGTCTTTGTTTTAAATTGTAGTTTGTCTGATATAAGTATGGCTACTCCAACTTTCTTTTGGCATCCTTGGCATGATAGATGTTTCTCTATCTTTCAATCTGACAATGCCTTTAGGTATAAAATGAGTCTCCTGTTTGGTCTCCTATGTGGCTCAGTCAGTCGAGCATCTGACTCTTGACTTCAGCTCAGGTCCTGGTCATGGGATCAAGTCCCATATCAGGCTCCATACTGAGATTTCAGCCTCCTTAAGATTCTCTCTTTTCCTCTGGACTTCTCCCCAGCTCATGCTCTCTCTTTCTGAAAATAAAATGAAATAAAATGAAATGAAATGAAATGAAATGAAATAAAATAAATAATAAAAAGAGTCTCCTGTAGGCAGCATATAGATGGATCTTGTTTTTTGGTCCATTCTATACCCTATGTCCTTCTATTGGAGGATTTAGTCCACTTACATTCAGTGTAATTATTGAAAGGCATTAGTGTCATAGTGTTACCTGTAAGTGGTGTTTTTGGTGATGCTCTCTGATCCTTTCTAGTCTTTGTTGTTTTTGGTCTTTTTTTCTCCACTCAAAGAGTCCATTTTAATATTTCTTGCAGGGTCAGTTTAGTGGTCACGAACTCCTTTAGTTTTTTTTTTTTTTGAGAAACTCTTTATCTCTCTTTCTATTCTGAAAGACAGTCTTGTTGGATAAAGTACTTTCGGCTGCATGGTTTTCCCATTCAGCACATTGAATATTTTCTGCCATCCCCTTCTGGCCTATCAAGTTTCTATGGACAGATATGCTGTGAACCTGATCTGTGTTCCCTTATAGGCTAAGGACTTTTTTTCCCTTGCTGTTTTCATGATTCTTTTCTGTGTATTTTGTGCATTTGACTATGATATGCACAATCACATTTGATTAGTGATGGTCAGCTTTTGTTGAATTTAATGGGAGTTCTCTGTTCTTGGATTTTGATGTCTGTGTACTTTCCCAGATTAGGAGAGTTTTTAGCTGTAATTTTCTCATAAAAACCTTCTGTGCCAGGGAGTGCCAGGAGTCAAGATGGTGGAACAGCATGGAAGTTTTTTGTATGTCTCACATCCATGAAATACAGCCAGACCAACACTAAACCCTATACACCTAGAAAACTGGTGGATTAACACAACAATCTGCACAACCTGAACCACAGAATTCAGCAGGCACGCAGTGTGGAGAGGTGAATTTGGGGAACGAGAAGCCGCGAGAAGTAGGGAACCGCTTTTGCGGGTGGAGAGAGGACAGACACTGGGGGGGAGACTATGGGAAAAGCACCCTTCCCCAAAAGCACCTGGAGAGAAAGTGGAAAACTGGAAACAGCCACAGAGACTAAACTAAAAAGACAGAAAGGTGGCCATAGTCTCAGGGCACCGGCAGCAGCAGGGGCCAGCAAGCGTTCCTGGGTTCAGCCGACATTTGCCATTGTTCAATCTACCATTGCTTGATGAGATCTTCCCGCAGAGGGGCAGAACGGGTCAAAGCCACATTCCTTCAGGAGTAAGGGGCCAGGGAAAACAGCCGCATTTAAGACAAAACTCAGGAGAGAGGTACTGCCTGGGGCCTGGTAACAGAGAGTGAAAAAGTGGGGAGTGGACGAGAACTGGAGACAGAGGATGGGTGCACGATTGCTGATCCAAGAGTACAGACTGGGTAGCTGCCTGGTGTCATTTTCACCACTCCCACACATGTATATATGCACCTATGAGCAGCACAACAGTCCACCCCAGTAGGCTAGCATGCTCATCTAGTGGAGAGCAGAGCTGTTACACTGAGCCCCACCCAACTGGGCCAACTTCGCTCCTCAAGAACACAAGTCTTACCGCCGGCTTAGTATATGGACTATAAAGAGCTACATAGACTGACGTCTAGGGGAAAATGAAGCAATTTCAGTTCTACTTCAATCTGTTAGCAGGTTTATCTATTCAATTTTCTTTCTTCCTTTTTTCTTCTTCTTTCTTTTTTTCTTTTAGAATTCTTTTATTTTTCTTGAATAGAGAAAGAGAAAAAATTCATTTTTATTTTTAATAAAAATATTCTCCTTTAATTTTTATGACTATATTTTTTATTTTCGTGTAAATTTTTTCAAATTCTATTTTACTTTCATAATTTTATTTTAGTCTACTTCAGTGTACTCACATTTTCAAATGTTCAAACAATTTCCTTTTTTCTTTCTTTTTCTTTTTTTCTCTTTTTCATTTGTTTTCTTTTTCTTGAATGAAGAAGGACAAAAATTTCATTTCTACTTTAAATTTCTATTAAAAATATTTTTTTAAATTTTTATTAATATATTTTTTTTACTTTTATGTAAATTTTTTCAAATTCCATTTTACTTCATTCATTTTATTTTAATCTACTATAGTGTATTCACTTTTTCAAGTTTTTAAATGATTTCTTTTTCTCTTTTTTCTTTTTTCTCTTTTTTGTTCCTTTTCTTTTTTCTTAAATACAGAAAAATAAAAATTCACATTTATTTTTAATTTTTTAAAAAAATATTTTTCTTTACTTTTTTCTACTATATTCTTTACTTTTGTGTATATTTTATCAAATTCTATTTTACCCCCATCATCTCATTTTAAACTACTTCAGTGTATTCCTTTTTTTCAAATTCTCAAAGGATTTCCTTTTTTTTCTTTCTCCCCCGCCTTTTTTTCTCTAATCTGTCAAACCACTTTAATCACCCAGACCAAAACACACCTAGGATCTAGCATCATCTATTAGATTTTTGTGTGTGTATGTGTTTAATCTTTAATCTTAGCATTTTTGTAGTTTTAATTTTTTTAATTTCAATTTTTCTACCTCATTAATTCCTTTTCTCCCTTCAAAATGACAAAAAGAAGGAATTCACTACAAAAGAAAGAGCACGAAAAAACAACAGCCAGGGAGTTAACCAACATAGATACAACCAAGATGTCTGAACCAGAATTTAGAATCACGATAATAAGAATACGAGCTGGAGTCAAAACTAGATTAGAATCCCTTTCTGCAGAGATAAAAGAAGTAAAAAATAGCCAGAGTGAAATTAAAAATACTATAACTGAGCTGCAATCACAGACAGATGCAGCGGTAGCAAGGACAGATGAGGCAGAAGAGAAAATCAATGATATAGAGGACAAAGTTATAGAGAATAATGAAGCAGAAAACAAGATGGAGATTAAGACAAAAGAGACATTTAAGAATTAGAGAAATCAGGGACTCATTAAAAAGGAACATCAGAATCATAGGGGTCCCAGAAGAGGAAGAGAGAGAAATAGGGGTGGAAGGGTTATGTGAGCAAATCATACTGGAAAACTTTCCTAACCTGGGGAAAGACACAGACATCAAAATCCAGGAAGCACAGAGGACCCCCATTAGATTCAATAGAAACTGACACTCAACAAGGCATCTCATAGTCAAATTCACAAAATACTCGGGCAAGGAGAGAATCTTGAAAGCAGCAAGGTAAAAAAAGTCCTTAACCTACAAGGGAAGACATGAAGTTTCCAGCAGACCTATCCACAGAAACTTGGCAGGCCACGAAGGAGTGTGGCAGAATATATATAATGTGCTGAATCAGAAAAATATGCAGCCAAGAATTCTTTATACAGCAAGGCTGTCATTCAAAATAGAAGGAGAGATAAAAAGTTTCCCAGACAGACAAAAAGGAGTTTGTGACCACTAAACCAGCCCTGCAAGAAATTTTAACAGGGACTCTCTCAGGAAAGAAAAGATGAATATATATATATATATATATATATATATATATCAAAAGCAACAAAGATTAGAAAGGACCAGAGAACACCATTGGACACCAACTCTACAAGGATCATAATGGCAATAAATTCATATTTTCCAGTACACTCTAAACATCAATGGACTCAATGCCCCAATCAAAAGACATAGGGTAACAGAATGGATAAGAAAACAAGATCCATCTATATGCTGTTTATAAGAGACCCACTTTAGACCTAAAGACACCTTCAGATTGAAAATAAGGGGATGGAGAACCATCTATCATGCTAATGGTCAGCAAAAGAAAGCCATATACCATACTTATATCAGACAATCTAGACTTTAAAATAAAGACTGTATCAAGAGATACAGAAGAGCATTGTATCATAATCAAAGGGTCTATTCACCAAGAAGACCTAAAAATCGTAAACATTTATACACCAAATGTGGAGGCAACCAAATGTATAAATCAATTAATCACAAACATAAAGAAACTCATCAATAGTAATACCATAATAGTAGAAGACTTCAACACCCCACTCACAGCAATGGACAGATCATCTAATAAAAAAAAATCAACAAGTAAACAATGGCTTTGAAGGACACACTGGACCAGATGGATTTAACAGATATATTCAGAACATTTTATCCTAAAGCAACAGAATATACATTCTTCTCCAGTGCACATGGAACATTCTCCAGAATAGTCCATATACTGGGACACAAATCAGCCCTAAGTACAAAAAGATCAAAATCATACCATGCATATATTCAGACCACGATGCTGTGAAACTAGAAATCAACCACAAGAAAAAATTTAGAAAGGTAACAAATACTTGGAGACTGAAGAACATCTTACTAAAGAATGAATGGGCTAAACAAGCAGTTAAAGAGGACCTTAAAAAGTATATGGAAGCCTATGAAAATGATAAAACCACAACCCAAAACCTCTGGGATGCAGCAAAGGCGGTCATAAGAGGAAAGTACAAAGCAAGCCAGGCCTTCCTAAAGAAGGAAGAAAGATCTCATATACACAACCTAACATTATACCTTAAGGAGCTGGAAAAAGAACAGCAAATAAAACCCCAAACCAGCAGAAGACAGGAAATAATAAAGATTAGAGCAGAAATTACTGCTATCAAAACAAAAAAGACCAGTAGAACAGATCAATGAAACCAGAAGCTGGTTCTTTGAAAGAATTAACAAAATTGATAAACCAATAGCCAGTTTGATCAAAAAGAAAAAGGACCCCAATTAAATAAACTCAAGAATGAAAGAGGAGAGATCACAACCAACACAGCAGAAATAAAAATAATAAGAGAATATTATGAGCAATTATACTCCAATAAAATGGGCAATCTGGAAGAAATGGACAAATTCCTAGAAACATATAAACTACCAAAACTGAAACAGGAAGAAATAGAAAATTTGAACAGACCCATAACCAGTAAGAAAATGGAATTAGTAATAAGAAACCTGCCAAAAAACAAGAATCCAGGGCCAGATGGCTTTCCAGGGGAATTCTACCAAACATTTAAAGAAGAGTTAACACCTATTCTCTTGAAGGTGTTCCAAAAAATAGAAATGGAAGGAAAACTTCCAAACTCTTTCTATGAAGCCAGCATTACCTTGATTCCAAAACCAGAGACCACACTAAAAAGGAAAACTATAGACCAATTTGCCTGCTGAACATGGATGCAAAAATCCTCAACAAGATATTAGACAACAGGATCCAACAATATATTAAAAAAAATTATTCACCGGACCAAGTGAGATTTATACCTGGGATGCAGGGCTGGTTCAATATCCACAAAACAATAAATATGATTCATCACATCAATAAAAGAAATAACAAGAACCATATGATCCTCTCAACAGATGCAGAGAAAGCATTTGACAAAATACAGCATCCTTTCCTGATAAAAACCCTCAAGAAAGTAGGGATAGAAGGATCATACCTCAAGATCATAAAAGCCATATATGACAAACCCAATGCTAATATCATCCTCAATGGGGAAAAACTGAGAGCTTTCCCCCTAAGGTCAGGAACAAGACAGGGATATCCACTCTCGCCACTGTTATTCAACATAGTATTGGAAGCCTTATCCTCTGCAATCAGACAACACAAAGAAATAAAAGGCATCCAAATCAGCCAGGAGGAGGTCAAACTTTCACTCTTCACAGATGACGTGATACTCTATACGGAAAACCCAAAAGATTTCACCAAAAAATGGCTAGAATTGATTCATGAATTCAGCAAAGTTGCAGGACATAAAATCAGTACACAGAAATCGGTTGCATTCCTATACACCAACAATGAAGCAACAAAAAGAGAAATCAAGCGATCTATCCTATATATAGTTCTTCCAAAAACCATAAACTACCTAGGAATAAATGTAACCAAAGAGGTGAAAAATCTATACACTGAAAACTATAGAAAGCTTATGAAATAAATTGAAGAAGACACAAAAAAATGGGAAAAGATTCCATGCTCCTTGATAGGAAGAACAAATATTGTTAAAATGTCGATACTACCCAAAGCAATCTACATATTCAATGCAATGCCTATCAAAGTAACACCATCATTCTTCACAGAGCTACAACAAATAATCCTAAAATTTGTATGGAACCAGAAAAGACCCCGAATAGCAAAAGCAATCTTGAAAAGGAAAACCAAAGCAGGAGGCATCACAATCCCAGACTTCAAGCTATACCACAAGCTGTAATCATCAAGACATATGGTACTGGAATAAGAACAGATAGATCAATGAAACAGAATACAGAACTCAGAAATGGACCCACAAACGTATGGCCAAGTAATCTTTGACAAAGCAGCAAAGAATATCCAATGGCATAAAGACAGTCTCTTCAGCAAGTGGTGCTGGGAAAACTGGACAGCGTCATGCAGAAGAATGAACCTGGACCACTTTCTTACACCATACACAAAAATAAACTCAAAATGGATGAAAGACCTCAATGTAAAACAGGAATCCATCAAAATTCTCGAGGAGAAAGCAGGCAAAAACCTCTTTGATCTTGCCCACAGCAACTTCTTACTGAACACGTCTCCAGAGGCAAGGGAAACAAAAGCAAAGATGAACTGCAGGGACCTCATCAAAATAAAAAGCTTCTGCACAGCAAAGGAAACCATCAGCAAAACTAAAAGTCAACCAACAGAATGGAAGAAGATATTTACAAATGACATATCAGGTGAAGGGTTAGTATCCAAAATCTATAAAGAACTTATCAAACTCAACACCCAAAAAACAAAGAATCCAGTGAAGAAATGGGCAAAAGACATGAATAGACACTTCTCCAAAGAAGACATCCAGATGGCCAGCCGACACATAAAAAATGCTCCACTTCACTCATCATCAGGGAAATTCAAATCAAAACCACAATGAGATACTACCTTACACCTGTCAGAATGGCTAACATTAACACTTCAGGCAACAACGGATGTTGGCGAGGATGCGGAGAAAGAGGATCTATTTTGCATTGTTGGTGGGAATGCAAGCTGGTGCAGCCACTCTGGAAAACAGGATGGAGGTTCCTCAAAAAACGAAAAATGGAACTACCTTCCGACCCAGCAATTGCACTACTAGGCATTTATCCACAGGATACAGGTGTGCTGTTTCAAAGGGACACATGCACCCCAATGTTTATAGCGACACTATCAACAATAGCCAAAGTATGGAAAGAGCCCAAATGTCCATCGATGGATGAATGGATAAAGAAGATGTGGTATTTATATACATAAATAAATATAAATAAATATGTATATATATATATATATATTATACCCTCCCGTTCCATCCATGTAGTTGCAAATGGCAAGATTTCATTCTTTTTTATTGCCAAGTAACACTCCATTGTGTATATATATATATATATATATACACATATGCACATATATATATACATATATATATATATATATATATATATATATATATATATATACATGTATACATACATACACACATACATGCCTTTTTTTCCCCTTCATCTTCTGGGACTGCATTTTAATAAGTTGCTGAGTTCCCTAAGTCTACTTTAATGGTCCAATATCTTTGTTTCCCTCTTCTTTTCAGCTTTATTATTTTCCATAATTTTATCTTTACATCACTAATTCATTCCTCTGCTTTGTCCGTCCTCACTGTTATGGCACAATTTGGGTTTGCATTTGGGTTTTAGCATTTTTAATTTTGGCCTGGTCAGATTTTAGTTCTTTTATCTCTGCAGTAGGGATTCTTTAGAATAGTCTATGCTTTTTTTCAAGCCCAGCTGGAATCCTTATAATTGTTGTTTTAAATTCTAGTTCAGATATCTCACTTATATCTGCACTGATTAAATGCCTGTCATTTATTTTTGTTTTTTTTTTTGTTTTTGTTTTTGTTTTGTTTTGTTTTTTGTTTGTTTGTTTTGAGGTCAATTTCTTCATCTTGTCATTTTGGAGGGAAATAATTACAATAATAAAATTAAATTAATTTTTTTTAATTTGTAAGATAACTGAAGCTAGATCCATGGTGTGTTTTGGTCTGCTTACTAAGAGAAGTTTTTTAGAAAAAAGAAAAAAAAAAAGAAAAATAATTAAAATAAATAAATAAATAAAATAAAACAAAATAAAATATATAAAATAAAATAAAATAATAAAAATTTTGCTCTTTCTCTATCCAAGAAGAAAAAAAACAGTAAGGGATACAACAAACAAACAAACAAACAAACACAATCCAAAGGAAGCTAGATCCTGTTTCACCTACAGCTGAAGATTTGCACCATTCTAACATTCTATTTAGTGCCTTGAAGGAGTTTATGCTGGTCTTCTGGGGGAGGGGCCTGCTGTCTGATTCTCAGGTGGACTTGCCCTAGTGGAAATGTGCTTAGAGGGTGCAGGGGGCAGGGCTTGATGTAAGGGCTCTGTTCTCTACTTGGTGTCACTGTTTAGCTCACTAAGGTTAATCAGTGCTGATGGGCTATGGGTGAAAATGGTTTCATCCTCCTCTGTAGTCTCCAGAGTGGGAAGTTTGAGACTTATGGATATGTAATCAGTCACCCTTCCTGTGTCCCTGGCTTCTGTCAGATCCCCACTTTCATGTTGTCTGTATCCAAGCCTGCCAGGCAGCATCGCCCTCCTGGGTTTTATCTCAGGCTTAGCTGTGTTTCAAAACCCCACACTTCAGATACTCCTTAGCTCAGGCATGGACTGATCCTCTGTGATAGGGTCTCTAAACTGTGGCTGGTGCCAGCTCATCCCAGAAAGCAGTCTTGTGAATTTGCAGTAGCAGCCACTCAGAGTTTTTGGTAAATCTCAACACACAGATGGTGCCAAGGTTTGTTGCCCTCAGGGGACATCTTTGTTCCTATACCAGTGAATGGGCAGATCTGAGACCCCTACCAGGTCTTTTGCTGTGAGAAGACCCTATCACCTCCACCAAATGTACTCCAAGTAGGGGAACGTCTTCTCCCTGTGAAATCCAGTGGATCCTCAAAACATTTTGCCCATTTCTGGGGCTCTGTCCTGTTTCCTCACTGGAGCACTGCCTGGTACTGACCTTTGAAACTTCAGACTCTGTGTCCTGCTGTTTATAAAAGCTGGCGGTATTGAAACCCTCTCCTTTTTTGCCCATTAGTGGTTTTTGGGAACAGGTTTTTTTTTGTGCAGTCCCCTGTGTGTGTTTTCACTCTTAGCTCACCTCTCCATGATCAGCAATCCCTCCCCACCACAGCTCTCCCCCTCTCTTTCTTCCACAAATCAACTCTCTGAAGTTCCTACATTCCACGTGTTGTTTTTTTTTCTGTTTGTGGACATGCAACTTTGTTCTCTAAGATTTTAGATCAATTTATTGGGTGTTAAGATGAATTGATATTTATCTAGCTGTTCATGGAGAGAAACAGCGTAAGGTTACCCTACTCCTCTGCCAGCTTAATTCTCCTATCCTACACTTTTTAAATGTATCACTACAAATGTTATTCAGAAACCCATCTTTATGTTATTGTTGTTGTTTGTAAAGTATACAATTTGATAGGTTTTGCTATATTTTTTTTAATTTTTTTTTCAACGTTTATTTATTTTTTTTTGGGACAGAGAGAGACAGAGCATGAACGGGGGAGGGGCAGAGAGAGAGGGAGACACAGAATCAGAAACAGGCTCCAGGCTCTGAGTCATCAGCCCAGAGCCTGATGCGGGGCTTGAACTCACGGACCACGAGATCATGACCTGGCTGAAGTCGGACGCTTAACCGACTGCACCACCCAGGCGCCCCAGGTTTTGCTATATTTATGCATCCATGACACCTTCAGCACAACCAGGATAGTGAACAAATTCATCACTTCCAAAATGTCCTACATCCCTTCTGTAGTCCCTGCTCCTGTTCTCCCATCCTCCCCCTCATCCTGAGAACCAGTGATCTGCTTTCTGTGACTGTAGCTTGGTTTGTTTTTCATATAATTTTATATAAATTAAATTATACAGCATGTCATTTTTATTTTTATTTTTTTTAAAAAATGTTTATTTTGAGAGAGAGAGAGAGAGAATAAGAAAGGAAAGGGTCAGAGAGAGAAGACAGAGAGAATCCTAAACAGGCTCCACACTGTCAATACAGAGCCTGATGCAGGGCTCAATCTCATGACTCATGAAATCATGACCTGATTCAAAATCAAGTCAGATACTTCACCTACTGAGCTACCTAGGAACCCCACAGCATGTAATTTTTAAAATTTGCCTTGCTTCTTTCACTCAATACAGTTACTTTGAGATTTTTTTTTTTCCTCTTATGTGGTTACATGTATCAATAATTGAATCCTGTGAAAACTGCTATTGGTATTTTGATAAGGATTTCATTAAATGTGTAGATTGCTTTGGGTAGTATGGGCACTTTAACAATATTTGTTCTACTAATCCATGAGCATGGAATGTTTTCCATTTCTTTGTGTCATCTTCACTTTTTTTTAATAGTGTTTTATAGTTTGCAGAGTACAGATCCTAGACCTCTTTGGTTAGGCTTATTCCTAAATATCTTATGGGTTTTGGTGCAATTGTAAGTGGGATTGATTCCTTGATTTCTCTTTCTTCTATTTCATTACTGGTGTATAGAAATGCAGCAGATTTCCATATGTTGATTTTGTATCTTGTGACTTTACTGAATGTATCATTTCTAGAATTTTTTTGATGGAGTCTTTTATGTTCTCTATATAAAGTATCAATTTATCTGCAAATAGTGAAAGATTGACTTCTTCATTGCTGATTTGAATGTCTTTTATTTCTTTTTTCTGTCTGATTGCTGTGGGGAGGTCTTCCAATTCTATGTTAAATAACAGCAAATTGAAAAGAATGAAACTGGACCATTGTTTTACACCACACACAAAAATAAATTCAAAATGGATGAAAGGCCTAAATGTGAGACAGGAAAGCATCAAAATCGTAGTGGGGAACACAGGCACTAACCTCTTTGACATCGGCCATAGCAACTTCTTACTAAATATATCTCCTGTGACAAGTGAAATAAAAGAAAAAATAAACTATTTGGACTTCATCAAAATAAAGGCTTCTGCACAACAAAGGATATAATCAACAAAACTAAAAGGCAACCTATAGAATAGGAGAAAATATTTGCAAATGACATATCTGATAAAGGTTTAGTCCCCCAAATACATAAAGAACTTATAAAACTTATAAAACTCAATACCCAAAAAACAAATAATCCAGTTAAGAAATGGGCAGAAAACATGAATAGACATTTTTCCAAAGAAGATGTGCAGATGGCTAATAGACACATGAAAAGATGCTCAACATCACTCAACATCAGGAAATACCAATAAAAACTACAAGGAGATGTAACTTCAAATCTGTCAGACTGGCTAAAATCAACAACACAAGAAACAACAGGTTTTGGCCAGGATCCAGAGAAAGGGGAACACCCTTACACTGTTGGTGGAAATGCAAACTGTTGCAGCCACTCTGGAAAATAGTACATAGGTTCTTCAAAGAGTTAAAAATAGAATTACCCTATGATGCAGCAATTGTTCAAAGGGATACATGCACCCCAATGTTTTTAGCAGCATGATCTATAGTAGCCAAATTATGAAAGAGCCCAGATGATGTCCGTCAACTGATGAGTGGATAAAGAAGAGGTGGTATATATATATATATATATATATATATATATATACAAAATATTACTCATCCACAAAAAATAATTAAATCTTGAGATTTACCAGGATGTGACTGGAGCTAGAGGGTATTATATGTGAAGTATAAGTGAAGTAAGTTATGGAAAGGCAAATACCATATGATTTCACCCATATGGAATTTAAGAAACAAAACAAATGATCATAGGGGAGAAAAATAGAGAGGCAAACCAAGAAACAGATTCTTAACGATGGAGAACAAACTGATGGTTACCAGATGGGAAGTTGGCGGGGGCATGAGCTAAATAGGTGATAAGGAATAAGGAGTACAATTGTGATGAGCACTGAGTGCTGTATGGAAGTGCTTAATCACTAAGTTGAACATCTTAAATATTACAGTGTATGTTAAGTAACTGGAATTTAAATAAAAACTTAAGTAAATTAAAGATAAAATTCATTCTTGTTTATTTTTAAGAAGTAGTATATTGTATAGATAAAACATTGAGTTTATCCATTCACCTCTTGATGGACATTTGGAATGTTTCCAGTTTGGGGCTGTTACAAATGTGTTACTGTGAACATTTGCTTTCTTTTCTCTTGGAATGGCTGGATCATATGGTAGGTGTATGGTTAAGACACTGCCAGATAGCTTTTCAAGGTGGCTGTACTCTGTTGCATTCCCACAATTGGCATATGAGTACTCCGGTTGTCCCACACCCTTGCTCACACTTGTACAGTCAGCCTTTTCATTTTCACCATTCCTATGTGTGCACAACTCACAGCCCACTAACTATGACATGAGCAATGTGCTGGACACTGCAGAACCAGGGTCACAAGACAAATGACAGACTGGCCTTTGCTACTCAATGAGGAAAGAGAGAGAAATGCAATAAATACTACTGAAAAGTCTGATCAGCCATTTGATGCCTACCTTCTAACACACAAAATAAAATCCAGATGGATTAGACCTTGCTTCTAAAATATCTGAGTTTAAAAGTATGATTGTTTTTTCCATAGCAAAAATACTGGAATATGTGAAGATAACATAAATATACAAATGGATGTGTTTTAATTCATATTGACTTCTCCATCTGTATACCAAAGTCTTCTTTATCTTTTCTCTGGCTCTATGACATGTACTACATTCTATTCACACAGAATGTCTCACCATTCCTGGAAATACTGAGCCCTTTCACACTTTAGCAACTTTGCCCATGTGTCTGTGCCTCCCTCCATTATTCACCTTGCAAATTCCTACTCATTCTGCAAGACACACTGTGAACAGATGTCACATCCCTGCAGCTAGCTTCTGCCTAGATGTCCTCTCCCACCTGCACATTCTTACAGCACCTCTCCTATTTCTTGAAATGAGGTATTTATAAGTTGGTTTTTGTGCCACCCTGTGAATCCTTCTAAGGTGGAGGACTTTGCATTTTGGGGAGTCTTTATTTTCAGTACCAAGCAATGTGATGAGTGAAAGGAGTAAATAAAACACATCCAAATGCCTTTAACTGGAGCTCACTCACTAGTAGTATTCTTTTTAATAGAAGCATAGCACTGGAGTTTCCAGATGTAGAATCACTTTTGCATCTGGATGCAACACTCAGATAGGGCTACTTAAATTCAAGTTCAAAACGTATGGCATCTTGGGCTATACAGATAATTTGAAGCCAGTCTAGGCAAGTGTAGGCATGGACTAGTTTATATCTGCTTCACTCTCGCCCTCCCTGCGAGGAGGGGACCTTTAGCGTTCTAGTTTCATCTGGGTGTAGTCTGTCTTAAGCCCCATTTCAGGAGGCCTGGGGATTTCCCTTTGATTTCTTCTACCCTAACATCAGTTTTCCTGCTATTTCTTTGTTTATAGAGGAAACCGTCTGGGAGTCTGAGAATTCAGCTTAACTTTCTTGTTCTTGTCCTTTATCAAAGTGTGGTCTGATGATTCTTCATTCTCTTGTTACATCTTGGATGCTTTTAAGATAATATATTTTAGGGGCGCCTGGGTGGCGCAGTCGGTTAAGCGTCCGACTTCAGCCAGGTCACGATCTCGCGGTCTGTGAGTTCGAGCCCCGCGTCAGGCTCTGGGCTGATGGCTCAGAGCCTGGAGCCTGTTTCCGATTCTGTGTCTCCCTCTCTCTCTGCCCCTCCCCCGTTCATGCTCTGTCTCTCTCTGTCCCAAAAATAAATAAACGTTGAAAAAAAAATTAAAAAAAAAAAAAAAAGATAATATATTTTAGGAGATAGTTGAGGAAGATGGCAGTGTAGGAGGACGCTGGGCTCACCTCGTCCTGCTGATTGCTTAGATTCCACCCACATCTGCCTAAATAACCCAGAAAACTGCCAGAAGACTAGCAGAACGGACTCTCTAGAGCCAAGTGTAGACAAGAGGCCCACGGAAGAGGGTAGGAAAGGCAGAGAGGCTGTGTGTGCTACATGGACTGGTGGGAGGGAGCTGGGGCAGTGGAGGGGCAGACCACTGGGCAAGGCAGAGCCCCTTGCAAAAGTGGAGGGGATGGACTTCGGGACTTCTAACAGCCAGCTGGACTTAACATCTGGAATAATAAAAGTCAACAGCTCTGCTCTTGGAGAGTGGGGAGGGCGAGAGGACATGGGGAGGGAGAGTTGCTGAGCCCTGGAAGATAGAGCTTAGCTTGGTGGGGAACAAAGGTGCTGGCAAGTGCCATATCCCTCCCCCATCCCCCAGCCAAAATTCCAAAGGGAACCAGTTTCCCTCACCGAACATTCTTGCACCACACAAATACCCAATGCTATGCTTCTGTGGATCCATCCCTCTACGGGTCTGCCTCCCTCCCAGTGCTACAAGGCCCCTCCTGCAGGGGACCACCCATGGCAAAGCGAGATAAGCCTGCCCCTCCCACCCCTATGCACTTTGCGGATCTACACTGGCTAATGTGCCACATCCCATGGAAGCAGCACCACAAGCCTGACAGTGTGCAAGTAGCCCAGACAGGGGCCACACCACTCCACATTGAATCCTGCCCCTGGGAGAGAGGAAGATAAGGTACACACCAGTCAGACTGAGGACCCAGCTGGGGGCAGACATCAGGTCTAACTGTGACCCCGCCCACCAACACAAGTTACTCCGGACAGCACAGGGGAAGTGCCCTGCAGTTTGGACCTACTTCAGGGTCTACCCAAAATGATGAAACGGAAGAACTCTCCACAAAGAAACTCGAGGAAGTAGCGACAGGTAATGAATTGTTAAAAAAACGATTTAAACAATATAACGGAACAAGAATTTAGAATAATAGTCATAAAATTAATCACTGGGCTTGAAAAAGTATATAGGACATCTATTGCTACAGAGATCAAGGGACTAAGAAATAGTCATAAGGAGCTAACAACTGCTATAAATGAGGTGAAAAATAAAATGGAGGCTGCTATAGCACAGATTAAAGAGGCAGAGGAGAGAAAAGGTAAATTGGAAGATGAAATTATGGAAAAAGAGGAAGCTGAGAAAAAGAGAGATAAAAAAATCCAGGAGTATGAGGGGAGAATTAGAGACCTAAGTGATGCAATCAAACTGAACAATATCCGTATCATAGGAATTCCAGAAGAGGAAGAGAAAGAGAAAGGGGCTGAAGGTGTACATGAACAAATCATAGCTAAGAACTTTCCTGATCTGGGGAAGGAAAAAGGCATTGAAATCTAAGAGGCACAGAGAACTCCCTTCAGACATAACTTGAACTGATCTGCATGACATATCATAGTGAAACTGGCAAAATACAAGGATAAAGAGAAAATTCTGAAAGAAGCTAGGGATAAACAGGCTCTAACTTACAAAGGTAGGCCCATAAGAGTAGTGGCAGGCCTATCTACTGAAACTTGGCAGGCCAGAAAGGAATGGCAGGAAATCTTCAGTGTGATGAACAGAAAAAAAAATATGCAGCCAAGAATCTTTTATCTAGCAAGTCTGTCATTCAGAATAGAAGGAGAGATAAAGGTTTTCCCAAACAAAAACTGAAGGAATTCATCACCACTAAACCAGCCCTACAAGAGATCCTAAGGGGGATTCTGTGAGTGAAATGTTGCAAGGACCACAAAGTACCAGAGACATCACTACAAGCATGAAACCTACAGGTATCACAATGACTCTAAACCCATATCTTTCTATAATAACACTGAATGTAAAATGAACTAAATGCACCAACCAAAAGACATCGCGTATCAGAATGGATAAAAAAACAAGACCCATCTATTTCCTGTCTACAAGAGACTCATTTTAGACCTGAGGACACCTTCAGATTGAAAGTGAGGGGATGGAGAACTATCTATCATGCTACTGGAAGTCAAAAGAAAGCTGGAGTAGCCATACTTATATCAGACAAACTAGACTTTAAATTAAAGGTTGTAACTAGAGATGAAGAAGGGCATTATATGATAATTACAGGGTTCACCCATCAGGAAGAGCTAACAATTATAAATGTCTATGCACCAAATACGGAAGCCCCCAAATATGTGATTAATAAAACAATTAATCACAAATATAAGCAACCTTATGGATAAGAATGTGGTAATTGCAGGGGACTTTAATACTTCACTTACAGCAATTGGATAGATCATCTAGACACAGGATCCATAAAGAAACAAGGGCCCTGAATGATACATTGGATCAGATGGACTTTACAGATATATTTAGAACTCTGCATCCCAAAGCAAAAGAATATATTTTCTTCTCAAGTGCACATGGAACATTATCCAAAATAAGTCAAATACTGACTGGATCACAAAACAGCCTTTCATAAGTATAAAATAATTGAGATCATACCATGAATACTTTCAGACCACAATGCTATGAAACTTGAAATCAACCACAGGAAAAAGTCTGGAAAACCTCCAAAAGCATGGAGGTTAAAGAATACCCTACTAAGGAATGAATGGGTCAACCAGGCAATTAGAGAAGAAATTTAAAAATATATGGAAACAAATGAAAATGAAAATACAATCCAAATGCTTTGGGATGCAGGAAATGCTGTCCTGAGAGGAAAATACATTGCAATCCAGCCTATCTCAAGAAACAAGAAAAAGCCCAAAGACAAACTCTAACAGCACACCTAAAGGAAATAGAAGCAGAACAGAAAAGACACACCAAACCCAGCAGAAGAAGAGAAATAATAAAGATCTGAGCAGAAATAAACCATATAGTATCTAAAAAAAAAAAAAAAAAACTGTAGACAAGCTCAATGAAACCAAGAGTTGTTTTGAAAAACAAAATTGATAAACCTCTAGCCAGGCTTCTCAAAAAGAAAAGGGAGATGACCTAAATAGATAAAATCATGAACGAAAATGGAAATATTACAACCAATCCCTCAGAAATACAAGCAAGTATCAAGGAATACTATAAAAAAAAATTATATGCCAACAAACTGGACAACCTGGAAGAAATGGACAAATTTCTAAGCACCCACACACTTCCAAAACTCAAATAGGAAGAAATAGAAAACTTGAACAGACTCATAACCAGAGAAGAAATCGAATCAGTTATCAAAAAATCTCCCAACAAATAAGAGTCCAGGACAAGATGGCTTCCCAGGGGAGTTCTACCAGACATTTGAAGCAGAGATAATACCTATCCTTCTCAAGCGGTTCCAAAACATAGAAAGGGAAGAAAACCTTCCAGACTCATTCTATGAAGCCAGCATTAATTTGATTCTCAAACCAGACAGAGACCCAGCAAAGAAAAGAGAACTACAGGCCAATATCCATCCCTGATGAATATATATGCAAAAATTCTCAATAAGATACTAGCAAATCGAATTCAACAGCATATAAAAAGAAGTATTCACCATGATCAAGTGGGATTCATTCCTGGGCTGCAGGGCTGGTTCAAAATTCGCAAATCAATCAATGTGATACATCACATTAATAAAAGAAAATAAAAGAACCATATGATCCTGTCAATCGACTCAGAAAAAGCATTTGACAAAATTCAGCATCCTTTCTTAATAAAAACCCGCAAGACAGTCGGGATAGAAGGAACATACTTCAACATCATAAAAGCCAATTTTGAAAGGCCCACAGCTAATATCATCCTCAATGGGGAAAAACTGAGAGCTTTCTCCCTGAGATCAGGAACACGACAGGGATGTCCACTCTCACCGCTGTTGTTTAACATAGTGCTCGAAGTTCTAGCATCAGCAGTCAGACAACAAAAGGAAATCAAAGTCATCAAAATTGGCAAAGATGAAGTCAAGCTTTCACTTTTTGCAGATGACATGATATTATACATGGAAAACCTGACCGACTCCACCAAAAGTCTGCTAGTACTGATACATGAATTCAGCAAAGTCGCAGGATACAAAATCAATGTACAGAAATCAGTTGCATTCTTGTACTCTAATAATGAAGCATCAGAAAGACAAATAAAGAAACTGATCCCATTCACAATTGCACCAAGGAATAAATCTAACCAAATATGTAAAAGATCTGTATGCTGAAAACTATAGACAGCTTATGAAGCAAATTGAAGAAGATACAAAGAAATGGAAAAACATTCCATGCTCATGGATTGGAAGAATAAATATTGTTAAAATGTCAATACTACCCAAAGCTATCTACACATTCAATGCAATCCCAATCAAAATTGCACCAGCATTCTTCTCGAAGCTAGAACAAGCAATCCTAAAATTTGTATGGAACCAAAAAAGACCCCAAATAGCCAACGTTATAGTGAAGAAGACCAAAGTGAGAGGCATCACAATCCCAGACTGTAGCCTCTACTACAAAGCTGTAATCATCAAGACAGCATGGTATTGGCACAAAAACCAACACATAGACCAATGGAATAGAATGGAGACTCCAGAATTGAACTCATAAAAGTATGCCCAACTAATCTTTGACAAAGCAGGAAAGAATATCCAATGGAAAAAAGACAGTTTCTTTAACAAATGGTTCTGGGAGTACTGGACAGCAACATGCAGAAGGATGAAACTAGACCACTTTCTTACACCATTCACAAAGATAAATTCAAAATGGATAAAGGACCTGAATGTGCGACAGGAAACCATCAAAACCCTAGAGGAGAAAGCAGGAAAAAACCTCTGTGACCTCAGCCACAGCAATTTCTTACTTGACATATCTCCAAAGGCAAGGGAATTAAAAGCAAAAATGAACTATTGTGACCTCATGAAGATAAAAATCAAATGAAACAATAAACAAAACTAAAAGGCTCCCTCCGCACCTGGGATCCCAGTCTCAGACAAGCTGCCTCACATTCTGGACCTGAATTTCCATGCTATTATGGGAACATGGGCATCCAGGGGTCTAGAATGGTAAGAACATTTAGGCAAAAGCATGCCTAATTTTGTGGAAAAGAAATGCAAGGATCCATCTGTCTCTTTGTTGCTGATTTCATATGGCAGAAAGGGTGGCATGTGAATGGACCTGTTGGCTGCACAGCATCTGTATGAACAGCAGCAACACTGCATGACTCCAGCTGCTGTCTGTGTGACGGGCAATGGAATGTAAATTAAAACATCAGAGGAAGGCAACATTGGTGTTTGTTATCTAATCTTACCTCAGGAAGAAAATCCTCTCCCTGCTGGGTAATTTTTGTTGCAGACCCCCTTTGACTGGATGATTCCTGCTGTCAATAGTGAATCAGTGCTTTTTTAAGATGGTATTTGGAGGAACAGCTCCATCAAGCATTTCCAGGATCTCTTTCTGGAGAATGTCCTAGAAGCCCAGATTCGCAGATAAGGTCCTGAACTGGCCCTGTCTCTGGATGACTCTAGTTTCCAGAGTGAATAAATTGCGTCCTATTGGCAGAGACAGGCCACTGGACTTTCTTGTGCTGTCCTCCAGTTCCAGGGACTCCCCCAGATCACTAGGAGCACTAGCTGCTTGTGCTCTACTTTCCCACTCCATTGTTCTACTACAACTTTCAAAGCATCTTACCAGCATCAGGTCTCCACAGCTACCCATTTACTCATTAGCTACTGGTTCTGTTCTCCATTTCTTCTTCTTCCCCCCATGTTTCAGACTTCAGTTTTTTTCTCCTTCTTAGAAATCATTTTATTACCAATGTCAAAGGCCAAACTCTCCTCAGATTTCTGGTCTGACATTAGAAAGGCATAAAAACATAAAAATGAATTCAAAAAAATTAAGAAAGAAAGAAAAAAAACCTATAACAACAAGGCAGGCCCAGTTTCCAAGATGTGTTGATTTTGAAAATATGGCCAGGACAATATACAGACTTACATTCTACCTCCTCAGAGCTGTCATGATTTCTTCCTGAGTTAGCATATCTGGACCAGTGTCTAAAATTCACCTCCTTTCTTCCTGTTAATAAAATCTCTATGGAATTGTACCTTGCTGGATCTGGTGGCTTTGATTAATGTTTTTGTAATCTGTTATATTGGTTCTTATAATTCTCTGTACATTTGTCTGGACTATTTACTCCCTGCAGATCAGCCCACTTTGAAGTGTTTACATGGGTCTTAATGAGGGTTATGCATAGGTTCACTGAGATGATGGTCTAAGAAACTGAGAACAAATTTTCTTCTTCGTAGGTTTGTTTATCTAAAGAAAAAGGTGAAGAAAAAGGCCTTAACTGAAATGTGTAAATTGACTTTGTGGTTTCCTTATTATTATGGAGAGAAGTTTTACCATACTTTATATTTATTTAAAAGTTATGATTATCCTAAAAAAATAGAATTACAAATGATCCAGCAATTCCACCTTTGGGTATACACCCAAAAGAATTGAAGGCAGAACTCAAACAGATATTGTACATCCACGTTCATAGAAGCATTATTTGCAATAGCCAAACAGTGGAAACAATGAAAATGTCCATCCACAGATGAATGGATTAAAATATGGGCTATACATACAATGGAATAATATTCACCCTTTAAAAAGGAAATTCTGACACATGTTCAACATAGATTAATCTTGAGAACATTAGGCGGAGTGAAAAAACACAAAAGACAAATATCATATGATTCCGTTTATATGAGGTACCTAGAGGGATTAAAATCATAGAGACAGAAAGTAGAATGGTGGTTGCTGAGGACTGAGGGGAGGAGGGAACAGTGAATTGTTTAATGGCTGTAGAGTTTCAGTTTTTCAAGATGAAAAGAGTTCTGAAGAAGGTGGTGATAATCGCACAACAAAGTGAATGTACTATACTTAAAATGGTTACACTCATAAATTTTATGTTATTTATACCTTACCAAAATAAAAAGTTATAATTAATTTAGACTTATGCATGTTAAACCATGCTTTACCTACAGTGTGAGAATTTGCTCTGGAAACAGGGAAAAGGACACATGTGGAATGAAATGTTGGAGGGCTGCCTGCAATCACTCTGTATTATATTTGTCCATAGATTTGTGTTTGTATAGAGAAGCATGGAGCATATCTGTATCATCCTGAAGAGTTGATGAGTCATTTTGCTACTCTTACAAAACAGTCCAATATGCCATTGCTGAAGTGCCTTGTATTGATTTTTTTAATGTTTTTGTTTATTTTTGAGAAAGAGAGACAGAACATGAGTGGTGGAGGGGCAGAGAGAGAAGGGGAGACACAGAATCTGAAGCAGGCTCCAGGCTCTGAGCTGTCAACAGAGAGCTGCACGTGGGGCTAGAACCTGTGAACCACGAGATTATGACCTGAGCCAAAGTCGGGTGCTTAATCAACTGAGCCACCCAGGCACTCCTGTATTAATATTTATTTATTTATTTATTTGAGAGAAAGACAGAGCATGAGCAGGGGAGGAACAGAGAGAGAGAGAGACGCAGAACCCGAAGCAGGCTCCAGGCTCCGAGCTGTCAGCACAGAGCCCGATGTGGGGCTTGAACTCATGAACTATGAGATCATGACCTAAGCTGAAGTTGGACGCTTAACCGACTGAGCCACCCAGGTGTCCCTCCTGTATTAATTTTTAAAAAATAGTTTTGAGGAAATTAATTTTCATGTGCCTGTACTTTTTATTGCAACATCAATAGTGTGAGTTTTGTGATTTTACTTCTTCAAGAAAACTTAGAAGGTATCAGTATGGAAAGTAAAAGGGAGAGATTTTTGAAGTCTTTTGTTTTGAATTTATTGCTAAAGAAAACTCAAGGAACCAAAGTGCTAAACTGAAGCTCCTGGATTATTCTGATCCAAAGTCATCTTTGAACCCATATCAGCAACATGATTAACAGTGCTGACATTAATCACTTTATCAATTGCTTAGTGAAGTAACTTTTCATATTGTTAACACCCAAACTGGAGGAATAAGGAAAACCCCTCAATAGAATTGCAACATAGTATTCCTGGAGCTATTAAACCAAATTTGGTATGATTTAAAACTTGGGGGATATTTTTGTATTTAAAGAATATTTAAGTATATTCAAGAATATTTAAAGTATTTTTGATGGGAATATTTACATTAAATCTAACTGAATGTTTTTTTTTTCTGATTTCTAGTTTTCAAACAATACAGGGACAGCACCAAGTTAAATAATGTCACAAATGATATCAGCATACAAATCCAGAATGTGGATATTTCATCCTGAAACAATTGTCCTGGTCTCTTTAATGTCATTATTGAAAGGACTGAGAAGGTGTAACAACTAAATGCAATAAGTGAATCTTGGTTGTATCCATGTTTTAAAAATGTAAGCTATAAAAAACATTTTGGGGACAAACTCCTACCACCTTCAATATAATACTCATTTTCTGTCTGTCTTCTCCCATAAGAAATAGATCCCTTAAAGATAGTGACTTTATTTATTTCTTGTTGTTGTTTATTGGTGTATCCTGAGTACCAGAGCAGCTCCTAAAATACAGTAGTTGCTTAACAAATAGTTCATGAATAGATGCACATGTCTTACTCTGTTTGGGCTGCTATAACAAAATGCCAGAGTGGGGTCTTAGAAACAACAAAAATTTATTTCTCACAGTTCTGGAGGCTTTGGAAGTCCAAGATCAAAGCATGGCAGAGTCACTACTAGTAAGTGCCCATTTCCTGGTCCATAGCTGGAATCTTCTCACTGTGTCTAACATGATGAGAATGGTGAGAAGTCTCTTTGGAGCCATTTGTATAAAAGTACTAATCCCTTTCATGAGAGCTCCACCCTCATGGCTTAGTCATCTCCCAAAGGCCCCACCTCCTCCTATCATCACCTTTGTAGGTTAGAATTTAACCTATAAATTTGGGGTGGACATAAACATTCAGACCATAGCAGTATAAAAATAGAAACAGTTTGTAATATCTATAGATGCTTTGGCTGCAGTCAGAAGGATCCCAAATTCAGGCATATCCTGCTTATGGCTGAGGATTTTGTTCCCTGAAGGTGATGTACTTTTTTGACTGTGGTTCAGAGACAGGAGGTAATAGGGCCTGGTGCCATGGATAGAGAGGACTACTGACAAAGACAAAGGGTCACTCTCTTCACAGAGTCTCCACTAGCAGGCACCGGGTTCCTCTTGATCTGCATTAATGATATGGCTGCAGTCCTTGAAAATTTTGGACTGTAAATTTTTTAGAAATCTAGGAATCCCACCTCTCCAGTTTCCATCTATCCAGCACTGGGAACAAGAACACCCAGTGTTTCACACAGCTTTCCTCTACTCTGCAAGTTCTTTGCCAGTTTTTCCTGTCAGGCCCTCATTTCTTCTCATGGATATTGTAAAACAGCCTCCTGGCTGTTTCTTGCCCTTATACTGTCCTATGTTGGAAGACTGGAGAATGGGAGCACAGTGGAGATCAGAACTGGTCCTCTTGTCCTTAGGGTGGGGCTCCCAGGAGGGAGGGAGCACCTGCTGGGCAGCTGGAGAGGCCAGAAAACAGAGTGCCCACCTCAAATGCAAGGATCACTCTCTTCAGAGATCGTGGTCCAGTGGGTGTCAGAATCCCTCCACCAATACAAAGAAGCAAAGAAAACTACTGTCTCCCACCATGCAAGACCACCATCCTTGTCCTCATGAAGTCCTTACCCACATAGTGTAGTGTTTACCCAGAGGTGTGCTGAGTCAGCTTGGTTGGCTTGGGAAAGATGATTGTGCTAATCTCAGCCCAAATCCACCTTCATTGACCCCATATTATAGCTTGAAATTGGCCAAAATAGTAATACTTACACCATAGATATTGGCAAATGCTACAAATTAAAGCAGTTTCCTGGAGAGCCAATTGTTAAATATGCACTATCCCACCACCAGTTTATATAGTATCTAGTGTGTCATGAGCAGTTTTGTCCCATTATTATGTTATGAATGGAGTGACCAGGAACTTTGGACAGTGAAAGGGCACACCATCGATGATTATCCCAGGACAATGGGCAGAGACCAGGATCCTAATGGGCAACTGGGAACATATGGTCATGAATTTTGAATTCTTTGCCAAGTTTGTAATTATTATTCCAAAGCATAATTTCCTTTTAGCTGCACAACATTCCTTCATCTGGAAATTTGGAAGATCTTTCTATTATTCAACTATTTATATTTTTATCTAATGTAAATGATATTTAAATAAATTTGTATTAAAACAAAAGTTCAAGAGTATAATTCCAAGACAGAGGGTACAATTACCATTATTAAAACTCTAAATACACATTGCTAAGTTGCTAACCCAGAAGGTTATAGACATTTATAGTCAGCCCAAGTCACCTGTAGCCAGCCCAATTCACCAAGCTTTTCTAGCACTTGGAATTAGAACACAGAAAATATTTTTCAGTCACCTCTGCCCCTCCCTGTGCAGGTTCTGCTCTCCAACTAAGCTGAGTATATTCTAGGAACTCAGCAAGCTCTGTTCTGTCTGGCCTTCATCTGCTCCTTTTCTTCTGTGTTTCCTCCATACAGGGGTTGTACCCTGTCTCTCTTCAGCCCTACATGCCTGTAAAGTGCTACAGGAACCTCACAAATATCCATCAGCCAGTGACAGTTCTGAATGTACACAACAGGCAACAAAACAAAAACATGTGGTAAGGGACCAATTGATAAGGGAAATTACCTGCCCTTCACTTTGATGGGATTGAAACAGAAAAAAAATTCCCAGTTAAAAATGCTCTTCACTTCTATCTCCTTTTCAGGGATCAGCGAGGCCTGAGCAGTCAGCAAACCCTGAAGTCCTGGGCTTTTCTGTTTAAATCTCAGATATGTCTGAGGAAACAGATAAGTGCCCTCCATCTACTCTAGCATACTTCTACACACTCAGAAAAGGCTGGGAACACCTGCATCTCTGCCTGAAACTTCCACTCAGTTTCTCCAGAAACTGGGAAGAGCATATGAAGTGATGGAAGCAGCTCCACCCATAAGGAATGAGGCTTTGGTGTATAGATGTCCCAGTCAGAGCCAGCCCCAAAAATGTGTTCTCCCAGTCACATGGGTCCTCACATTGAAAAAGCCCCCACATCCAGTTTAATGATCTGCTGTCATTGTCTTGAAATTCTTAGTAATTTTGTCTTTGGAATGGTGTTTTGTAAGTGAAGGCTGATGGGGCCCTGGAGCATGTGTGTATGTAGAGGACATTCATATGATGCCTGTGTCCCCTCCATTGTTCCTTGCCTCCCTATTCCCATATAACATTCCTGATGCCCACAAGCACAGAATTTAGAAACCCGGACATGGGATAAAAAGCAAATACAGGTTAAGTGTGCCATATCTATGACTAAGGGGGCACAGACAGTCTCAAGGGTCATACTTTATGGTCACACCAGAACTTGCTTCAAATGTAGAAAGATTTGGGAACAACCAAGGAACCCTATCACATTCTTTCTTTTGTTAATTTCTATTAACCAACCACTTATACTGAAAGTGAAAAGACAGAAGGAAAAGGAAAGCTGGGCAAAGCACATCCCTTCTCTTTCAGTCTTTCCTTACTCATTAGTAAGTCAAAGGTATATAGTACTGGTGGAATGGACACCTATGGAGAAGTGAAATAAAACCAGATCAGTTAGTTTTGAATAGCCACCATAGAGATGCACTATGAATTGCTAAATTAGAATTGTATAATTTTGGTGATTCTGAATATGAGTTAAATTCTGATATTTGCATTTAAAACTTATTTTCATTGTATAATATAAAGATGTACATTACAATTTATGGTAATAATTTAAAATTCTTCCTTATCCCTTGGGTTGAAATAACTTTGAGGCATGTTCTCTACTGTCAGTAGAGCTCCTCACTGGCATTGAACTCCAGCTGTCCTTGTGTGTTCTTTGCTTGGTTATACCCCCTCTTCATGTCTACCTTCCCTCCACTGTCTGACTTCCCCATACCTCAGGAGTCTACTTTGGATCACTTCCCAAAAATACTACTTGCAAATGAATGCTTGAATCAGGACCTCTACTGTGGAATTCATGGAAGACACTTCTTTCTGCACTGGGCACTACTGTTTAGGGGTTCCTGGCAGGGATGTCTCCTTTGTGGCTTTGCTCTGATCATATAAGTTACTGAGAAGCCAATAGAGAGCTTTGATATAGCTTACTGTAGCTCTGGAGCTCATACGTACCAGGAAACTGCAGCTTTTTTTTCAAGTTTTTATTTAAATTTTAATTGGTTAACTTATAGTGTAATATTGGTTTCAAGAGTAGAATTTAGTAATTTATTACTTACATATAACATCCAGTGCTCATCATAACAAGTGTCTTCCTTTTTTTTTTCTTGAGAGAGAGACAGAGAGAGAGAGAGAAAGGGAGAGAAAGCATGCACAAGAATGAATGGAGGAGGGGCAAAGAGAGAGGAAGAGAGAATCTTAAGCAAGCTCCACACTGGGCATGGTAATGACCATGATATCATGACCTGAGCCAAAATCAAGAGTCAGATGCCTAACTGACTGAGCCACCCAGGTGTCCTCAAGTGAACTCCTTAATACATCACCCATTTATCCCATCCACTGCCCACCTACGCTCCAGCAACCTTCAGTTTGTTCTCTGTAGTTGAGAGTCTCTTATGTTTGCCTCTCTGTTTTTCCATTCCCCTGTGTCCATCTGTTTTGTTTCTTAAATTACACATATGAGTGAAATCATATATCTGTCTGCCTCTGACTGACTTATTTTGCTTAGCATAATACATTTTAGTTCCATCCACATCATTAAAAATTACAAGATTTCATTATTTCTTATGGCTGAGTAATATTCCATATCTATGTTATTATATATATGGAAATATATATATATGTGTGTATATATAGTATATAATATATAATATATATACCACCTCTTCTTTATCCATTCATCAGCCGATGGACATTTGGTCTTCCTCCATAGTTTGGCTATTGTTCATAATGCTGCTATAAACATCGGGATGGTGTGCCCCTTGGAATCTGTATTTTTGTATCCTTTGGGTAAATACGTAGTAATACAATACCTGGATCATAAGGTAATTCCATTTGTAACTTTTTGAGGAACTTCCATAGTGTTCTTCAGAGTGGTTGCACCAGTTTGCATTTCCACCAACAGTGAAAGAGGATTCCCCTTTCTCTGCATCTTCACCAACACCTGTTGTTTCTTATGTTGTTAATTTAGCCATTCTTATAGGTGTGAGGTGATATCTCATTGTGGTTTTGTTTGCATTTCCCTGCTGATGAGTGATGTTCAGCCTTTTTTCATGTATCTGTTAGCCATCTGGATGTCTTCTTTGGAAAAGTGTCTATTCATGTCTTCTGCCCATTTATTCACTGGAGTATTTGTTTCTTGGGTGTTGAGTTTGATAAGTTCTTTATAAATTTTGGATACTAACCCTTTATCAGATATGCAAATATTTTCTCCCATTCCATAGGTTGCCTCTTAGTTTTTCTGATTGTTTCCTTCACTGTGAAGAATATTTTTATTTTGATGAAGTCTCAATTGTTCATTTTTGCTTTTGTTTCCCTTGCCTGAGAAGTTGCTATGGCCTAGGTCAAAGAGTTTTCTGCCTGTGTTTTCCACTACGATTTTGATGGTTTTCTGTCTCACATTTAGGTCTTTCATCCATTTTGAAATTATTGTTGTGTATGGTGTAAAAAAGTGGTCCAGTTTCATTCTTTCTGCATGTTGCTGTCCAGTTTTTCCAACACCATTTGTTGAAAAGACTCTTTTTCCCATTGGATAGTCTTTCCTGCTTTGTTGAAGATTAGTTGACCATATAATTGTGGATCTGCAATGATTTTTGAGGGTTTGTTGATATTTTTAAGGAAAATGTTAAGTTACCAGTTTTAGAAATATTAAAATCAACAATGAAAATATTTTTACTAACGTCAGGATATCCCAAAATAAATACACTTTCATCATTTATTCGCCCTTTGGAATTTGTTCTATAGACAAGTGGAGAATTTTGTTAGCCTATGAGGTTCACAACCTCAAGGCATGTAGACAAAGGGAAGCCGATAGCCTGTCTCAAACAAGGATCTGTCATGCCATGATGTATACAGGTTACCCAGAGCCCTTCATATCTTGTCATAATCCCTTTGCAAATTACAGAGAATTCCTAATATGATCACTTGACACAGAGGGGGAGGGTATTACCAAGTAAGATAGGAAGAGTTGCCATCTTTTGCCCTTAGCCCAGTGTAGCCCTCCAAACAACACTCAATCACTGAATGTCCAAGATTCAAGTCATTCCTAAGACAAAGGTAAAAGGTGTACCCTTCATATCTGGAACAAGAAGACACATTGAATATCAACATCATAGTGAATCTCCTCATTCTAATTCTTATTGAACGGAGTTTCCAATTGTCACTGATGGTTCTGCTTACCAGATACAAAATAACAAAGATACTATCCTTCCTCTCTCCCTGAGGAACAAAGGGAACACAGCAGATTTTAACAGCAGATTTCACTCCAGACTTTCAGTATTGACACAGAAAGCCCAGTCTATTTCTCACAATTTTGATTCTGTATTACATCCTTTGAGCCTCTCTTACAGAACAAACACCTCACACATCAAAGCTTTGAGGTGGGCATTATGCCGAATGTCACTCTGCGGGATGCTCTATGTGGTACTAACAATTGTAGTCATGTTTTTCTGCTTCTACCTCCACCAAGCCTCTCTAAAGGGCTTCCTGAAATTCTCTAAGAAACATTCCCCATGGCACAAGAACCCCCCCTCTGGACTCCCACAAGGTGCGAGCATTGTCCTCTCTCCAGACCTGGTTTACACTGGTGAGTCCCAGGTGTCATTACTGCCCCACCGACCCACTAACATTTCCAACCATAAAAATACAGACCACCTTTTCAGGAAAGGTCTGAGGCACCTTTCTTCAGATAAGTTCTTTCTTTTCCTTTCTTTTGTGAGGAGAGTCTTAGGCCTCTCTGTAATAGGGGAAGTCCTAGTCTTCTGGTGGGAGCCTCCAGGAAAGGTTTACAATGAGTCACACACATCATTTGCTTGTCATAGCAGCCAGGCAACTTCTCTGGCAACTTAGAACAGAGCTAGGTCAACACTACCCAGTCAATTGCCCATGCTATATGAAGGACAGCCTCAGGGAAGCAACCAGCATTGTTTAAAAAATTATTTCCAAACGGATAGACAAGAGGAGAAAGAACTCAACTATCACAAAAGACAGAGAAACCTGGTCTCACTGTTTAGAATGAGGATGTATTTAAAAGATAAAGTCTTAAAAGGACTCAATTCTGGACTCAAATGCTAAAGATCTCAGAAAGCAAGCAATAATTACAATAAAAGCTCAGCTTTCAAAGAAAATACACATTTTGTATTTCAGATGAATTTCCAGGCAATCCGTCTTTCTTTTAGGAGTGTCACACAGTGCTTTTCTTTCTTGCCCTTGTAAAATGGCTCCATTAATCTTGCGTGTGGGTGACTACCTTTTGATGAAGTCTCACTGAGGATTATCAAGGGACAAAAAATAAGTGGAGGATATTAATGTGAATTCTATATTCAAGGGTCACCTTGCTTGGTTCACATTTTTTCTTTCAGGGTGGAAAAATTTTATAAATCACCTGAAAACATTAGCATTGCTGCAATTGCATTTTTTAGTTACTTATCTGAAACTATGCATTTTTGCATGTATGTATAATTTTTGAATAAACTATCCTGGGAAATACAAATTTTCCCAAAATCCTTCTTTTGTTGATGTTCCTATAATACTATATTACTTATCTATTGTTTCCTAACAAATTATCTCAAATTTAGTGGCTTAAAATAGCAATAAACATTTATAATGTCTATGGTTCAGGAATGTGAGGATGACGCTGCCCCTGTGGAAATTAGTATACAAGTTGCTCAAAGAATTTAAAATAGATTTAGCATATGATCCACAAATTTCACTTCTGGGTATATACTCAAAAGAGCTGAAAACAGGGATTTGAACAGATATTCACATTCCTCCCATATTCACAGTAGCATTATTCACAATACCCAAAAGGAGGAAACAATGCAGATGTCAACTGACACATGAACGGATAAACAAAACATGGTGCACACGTACAATGGAATATCATTTACACTTAAAAAGTAACGAAATTCTCAAAGACAATTAAAATGGCAGAAGAGTAGGGCGACCGTAAGCTTGCATCCTCCCCCAAAACAGCTAGATAAATATCAAATCATTCTGAACATCCAAGATATTGATCAGAAGTCTTAAAGAACAAAGCTGCATGTCCACAAACAGAAAAACAACCCATGGCAGGAACTTCAGAAGGTTGATTTGTGCGAGAAAAGATCCATGGGTGCTGCGGTGGGGAGGGATCCCTGATTGTGGAGAAATGAGCTAAAAGTGAAGAAAAAAAGAGTGAAAACACATATGGGGACTGCACAAGAAAATTGTTCCTCAAAATCATTGATGGGCAAAAAGGAGAGGTCCAATACCACAAGTTTTTTTTTTTTTTTTTTAAAGAGTAGAGCACAGAAGTTTTGGAGGTCAGTGCCTGGAGGTGCTCCAGTGAGGAAGAAGGGCAGAGCCCCAGAAACAGGCAGCACAGTCTGAGGATCCCCTGGGTTGTACAGGGTGAAACACTTCCCTCGCTTAGAGTGCATTTAGTAGAGGTGATACAGCCTCTCTGGACAAAAGACCCGTTGGCACCAAAGAGCTGTCCCCTTCACCAGTAGACCAACAAAGATGTCTGCTGAGAGCAGCAAACCCTGGCAACATCTGTGTGTTGAGATTTACCGTAAACACCAAGCCACTGCTGTTGCACCACAAGGCAACTCTTTTCTGACACAACCCAGCACTGGCCACAGCCCAGTGAGATCCTCCCCCAGAGGATCAGCACAAGCCTGAGTTGCAGCAGTCTCTGAAGTGTGGGGTTTTGAAACACAACTTCATCTGAGATAAAATCCAGGAAGGGAGCACTGCCTGGCAGATGGATAGCTTGGATACAGACAGGGTGAAGATGTGGATCTGAGAGAAGCCAGGGACACAGGAGGACTGAATAATTGCATGTATGTGAGGGCATGAACTTACCACTCAGGAGACCGGGGCTAGGGAGCCATTTTTGTCTCTAGCCCTTCAGCACTGATCAACCTCAGTGAGCTAAACAGCAACACCAACTAGAGAATGGAGTCATTACACCAAACACCATTCTCTGTGCCCTCCAAGTACATCACCACAAGGGCAAGTCAGCCTGAGAATCAGAGCAACAGCCCCTCCCCCCAGAAGACCAGCACAAACCCCACCCATTCATTAAGTCTACTGATCATGGAGTGTTGCAGAGCTTCAGCTCTAGGGGAAACAGGATCTAGCTTCCTTTGGATAGTGTTTGTTTGTTTGTATCTCCTGCTGTTTTTTTTTTTATACAGAAATTGCAAATTTTTTATTTATTTTATTTTTAATTTTTAATTTTTTATCTTTTTTCTATCAAGCTTCTCTCAATAAGCAAACCAAAACAAACCTATAATCTAGATTCCTTTATTATTTTTTTAAATATTTTAATTTTTCTTTTTATTTTTTTCCCTCTAAAAAGACAAAATGGAAGAATTCACCTTAAAATAAAGAACAGGAAGAAATGATGGCCATTCAGTCAATACAGATATAAGTAAGCTGTCAAACTAGAATTTAAAACAACAATTATAGGGATTCTAGTTGGGCTTGAATAAAGCATAGAAGACTCTAGAGAATCCCTTATTGCAGAGATAAAAGACCTAAAATCTAGTCAGGCTAAAATAAAAAATTCTATAATCGAGAAGTAAACCTAAATGGATGCTGTAACAGTGAGGAGTGAATTAGTGATATAGAAGATAAATTATGGAAAACAATGAAGCTGAAAAGAAGAGGGAAGCAAAGGTAATGGATTATAAAGGTAGACTGAAGGAACTCAATGACTTATTAGAAGGGAGTAACATTCATATAATAACAGTCCCACAGATTAAAAAAGGAAAAGGTCAAGGGAGCACCTGGGTGGCTCAGTTGGTTGAACATCTCAGTTTGGCTTAGGTCACAATCTCACTGTTTGTGAGTTCAAGCCTCACATCCAGCTCACTGCTCTCAGCCCAGAGCCTACATTGGATCCTCTGTCCCCATCTCTCTGTCCCCACCTCACTTGTGCTCTCTCTCTCTCTCTCAAAAATAAACATTTAAAAAGAAAGAAATTAAGACAATTGGAGGCACTTGGGTGCCTCAGTTGGTTGGGCATCTGACTTTGGCTCAGGTCATGATCTCCAGGTCTGTGAGTTCAAGCCCCACATCGGGGTCTGTTCTGACAGCTCAGAGCCTGGAGTCTGCTTCAGAATGTGTATCTCTCTCTCTCTCTCTCTCTCTCTCTCTCTCTCTCTCTCCCTCATCCCCTTGAGCTCTGTCTCTCTCTCATTCTCTCTCTCTCTCTCAAAAATAAATAAACATTAAAAAAATAATAAAATAACAAAAAAAAAGTCCGAAGATTTATGTGAGTAAGTTATAGCTGAAAAATCTGGGGAAGGACACAGACACAAAAATTTAAGTACAAAGAACTCCCACTAAATTCAATAAAAGCCAGCAATCACCAAGGCGTATCATAGTCATATACAAAAATACACAGACAAGGAAAGAATCATGAAAACAGCAAGGGGAAAAAAGTCCTTAACTTAAAAGAGAAGACAGATAGGTGTACAGCAGATCAGTCTACAGAAACTTGGCACACCAGAAGTGAGAATCATGATATATTCAATGTGCTGAATGAGAAAAATATGCAACCAAGAAAACTTTATTTAGCAAGGCTGTCATTCAGAATAGAAGGGAAGATAAACTGTTTCCCGGTAAAACAAAAACTAAAGGAGTTCATGACCACTAAACCAGTCCTGCAAGAAATATGAAGAGGGACTCTTTGGTGGGGTGTGGGGGGGGGAGCAAAAGCAACAATAACTAGAAAGGACTAAAGAACATAACCAGAAACACCAACTCTACAGGTAACACAATGGCACAAAATTCATATCTTTCAATAATCACTCTGAATGCAAATGGAGTAAATGCTTCAGTCAAATACATAGGGTATCAAAATAGATCAAAAACAAGACTCATCTATATGCTGCCTATAGGAGACTCATTCTAGACCTAAAGACATTGGAGGAAAGTAAGGGGAGAGAGAACATCTATCATGCTAATGGATGCCAAAAGGAAGCCAGAGTAGACCTACTTATATCAGACAAACAGTATTTTAAACCAAAGGCTGTAACAAGAGATGAATAAGGATACTGCATCATAAATAAGGGGTCTATCAATCAAGGTCTAACAATTGTAAATATTTATGCTCCCAACTAGAAGAAACCCATATATGAAAATCAATTACTAACAAACATAAGAAATTCAGTGAAAATAATATAATGATAGTAGGGGACTTTAACACCCACTTTCAGCAATGAACAGATCATCTGAGCAGAAAATCAATGAGAAAACAATGACTTTGACTGACACACTGGACCCTAATGACTTAACAGATATATTTAGAACATGCCATCCTAAAGCAGCAGAATGCACTTTTTTTTTTTTTTTTTTTGTGCACAAGGAACATTCTCCAGAATAGATCATATACTGGGTCACAAATCAGCCCTCAAAAAGGACAAGAGGATTGGGATATACTATGCAAATTTTCAGACCACAACTCTAAGAAACTTGAAGTCAACCCCAAGAAAAAATTTAGAAAGATCAAAAATACATGGAGGTTAAAGAACATCCTACTGAAGAATGAATGGGTTGACCAGAAATTAAAGAAGAAATGAAAAAGTACATGGAAACAAATGAAAATGAAAACATGACAGTCCAAACTTTTTGGATGCAGCAAAAGCAGTCCTAAGAGGGAAGTATATTGCAATACAGTCCAATCTTAAGAAACAAGAAAGGTCTCAAATACACACCTAACCTTGCACCTAAAGAGGCTAGACAAGGAAGAGCAAATAAAACCTAAAGACAGTGGAAGAAGGAAAATAATAAAGACTAGAGCAGAAGTAAATGATATAGAAACAAACAGAAAACATTAAAACAAATCAACAAAACTAGAGCTGGTTCTTTGAAAGAATTAACAATATTGATAACCCCCTAGCCAGATGTATCAAAAATAAAAGAGAAAGGATTCAAATAAATAAAAATCACAAAAGAAAGGGAAGCGATCACAACCAACACCTCAGGAAAACAAAAAAGTATATGACAAAATTATGAAAAATCATATGCCAACAAAGTGGGCAATCTGAAAGAGATGGATAAATTGCCACAAACTCACAAAATACCAAAACTGAAAAATGAAAAAATAGAAAATCTGAACAGACCCATAACCAACAAAGAAATTGAAATAATAAAAATTCTCCCAACAAACAAAAGTCCAGGACCAGATGACTTCCAAGAGGAATTCTACCAGACATTTAAGAAACAGATAACATCTATTCTCAAACTGTTCAAAAAAAAATAGAAATGGAAGGAAAACTTCCAAACTCATTCTATGAAGTCAGCTTTATCTTGATTCCAAAACCAGACAAATATCCTACTAACAAGGAAAATTATAGATTAATATCCCTGATGAACATGGATGTAAAAATTCTCAAAAAGATACTAGCATATTGAATCCATTAAAGAATTATTCACCACAATCAAGTGCAATTTATTCCTAGGATGCAGAGCTGGTTCATTTTCCTAAATCAATCAACGTGACATACCACATTAATAAAAGAAAGGATAAGAGCCATATGATCCTCTCAATAGATGCAGAGAATGCATTTGACAAAATACAGTATACGTTCTTGATAAAAAAAAAAAACCTTCAACAAAATAGGGATTGATGAAACATACCTCAACATCATAAAGGCCATATACGAAAGGCCCACAGCTAATCACATACTCAATCTGAAGAAACTGAGAGACTTTCCCCTATGTTCAGAAATGGAACAAGGATGTCCACTCTCACCATTATTATTTAACATAGTCTGGAACTCTTAGCCTCAGCAATCAGACAACAAAAATAAGTAAAATGCATCTAAATCAACAAGGAAGAAGTCAAATTTTCACTATTTGCAGATGACATGATACTCTATATAGAAAACCTGAATGACTACACCAAAAAATTGCTGGAACTAATATGAATTCAACAAAGTCTGAGGTTATAAAAATCAATGTACAGGGGTGCCTGGGTAGCTCAGTTGGTTAAGCTTCTGACTTTAGCTCAGGTCATGATCTTGCAGTAAACAAGTTCAAGCCCCACATCAAGCTCTGTGCTGACAGTTCAGAGCCTGAGCCTGCTTTGGATTCTGTGTCTCCCTCTCTCTCTACCTCTCCCCTGTTCACGCTCTGTCTCTCTCTCTCTCAAAAATAAATCAAATTTTTTTAAAAATAATAAGAAATAAAAATCAATGTACAGAAATTTGTTGCATTTATATACACCAATAACAAAGCAGCAGAGAGAGAAATCAAGGATTCAATCCCATTGGCAATTGCATCAAAAACTATTAGAGACCTAAGAATAAACCTAACCAAAGAGGTAAAATATTTCTACTCTGAAAACTATAGAACATTTAGAAAGTGTTATTATAGAAATAAATTGAAGAATACACAAAGGAACGGAAAAACATTTCAGGCTCATGGATTGGAAGAACAAACAAACATTGTGAAAATGTCTATACTACCCAAGGCAACCTACATTTAATGCAATTTCTATCAAAATACCACAAGCATTTTTTTACAGAGCTACAATAAACAATCCTAAAATCTGTATGGAACTAAAAAAGTCACTGAATAGTCAAAGTAATCCTGAAAAAGAAAAACAAAACTGAAGGCATCACAATTCCAGATTTCAAGCTATATTATAAAGCTTTAGTCATCAAGACATTATAATACTGGCACAAAAACAGACACAGAGATCAATGGAACAGAATATAAAACTCAGAAATGGACCTACAACTATGTGGCCAATTTATCTTCAACAAAGCAGGAAAGAATATCCAGTGGAAAGAAGACAGTCTCTTCAACAAATGGTGTTGGGAAATCTGGATAGCAACATGTAAAGGAATGAATTTGGACCAGTTTCTTAGACAAAAATGAATTCAAAATGGATGGAAGACCTCAACGTGAGACAGGAAACCATCAAAATCCTACAAAGAACACAGGCAGCAGCCTCTTTGTTCTTGGCCATAGCAACTTCTATCTAGACACGTTGCTGGAGGCAAGGGACACAAAAGCAAAAATGAACTTTTGGGACTTAACAAGATAAAAAGCTTCTGCACAGCAAAGAAAACAATCAACAAAACTAAAAGGCAGACTATGGAGTAAGAGAATTATTTACAAATATCTTATAAGGGTTAATATCCAAAATCTATAGAGAACTCATCAGGGCATCTGGGTGCCTCAGTTGAGCGTCCAACTCTTGATTTAATCTGTGGTCATGATCCCAGGGTCATGGAATGGAGCCCTGACAAGCTCTTCGCTGAGCGTGGAGCTTGCTGAAGATTCATTCTCTCTCTCTCTCTCTCTCTCTCTCTCTCTCTCTCTCTCTCTTCCTCTCCCTCTCTCTCTCTCTCTCTTCCTCTCCCCTCCAGCTCTCCCCTGACCCCACTCTATCTTTAAAATACTAAAAAATATTTTTAAGGAACTTATCAAACTCAACACCCAAAAAACAACTAATTCATTTAAGAAATGAGAAGAAGACATGGATAGACACTTTTCCAAAGAAGACATCCAGATGCCTAACAGACACATGGAAAGATGCTCAACATCACTCATCATCAGGGAAGTACTACTAATAAAAACCATGATGATATACCATCTCCCACTGTCAGAATGGCTAAAATAACAACACAAGAAACAACAGGTGTTGGCGAGGTTTTGAAGAGAGGGAAACCCTCTTTTACTGTTGGTGGGAATGCAAACTGGTGCAGCCGCTCTGGAGAATACTACGGAAGTTCCTCAAAAAGTTACAAATAGAACTATCCTTTGATCCAGCTATTGAATTACTAGACATTTACCCAAAGTATACAAAAATACAGATTGAAAGGAGAACATGCACTCCGATGGTTATAGCAGCATTATCTACAATAGCTAAACTATGGAGAAGGCCCAAATGTCCACTGATTGATGAATAGATTAAGAGGATGTGGTATTAGTCAGCTATCAAAGGAATGAAATCTTGGCATTTGCAATAACATGGATGGAGTTAGAATGTATGTACTATGCTAAGTGAAATAAGTCAGACAGAGAAATACAAATACCATATGATTTCACTCGTATGTGCAGTTTAAGAAACAAACCAGATGGGCATATAGGATGGGAAAAAAGAGAGAAAGAAACAAACCATAAGAGACTCTTAGAGAACACACTGAAGGTTGACGGAGGGATGTGTGGGGGATGGGCTAGATGGGTGATGGGTACTTATCATGAGCACTTGTATGCAAGTGATGAATCTCTGAATTATACTCCTGCAATCAATAGTGCACTGCATTTTAACCAATGAGAATTTAAGTAGAAATTTGAAAAGAAAAAAAAAAGTAGGATAAGCACACACACACACACAGAAATAATTTTATACTTTAGGTATATACAGTTTATTTTATGCCAATTACACCTGAATAAACTGTGAGATAGTTTCCATTGCTGCACAGCATCTGCCAGCATAAAGTCTCTCAATCAAGAGGAGTTTTGGGATGAAATTTATTTTAATGTTGGGTTATATGATAGAAATAGATCATTAAGTCATTGTGGGAAAAGCAAAACATTTTCTATTATATTCATTTGCTGTTATAAATTATATATGTGTGTATATGTATGTACATATGTATGTATGTATGTATATATATATATATATATATACAGTATAGAAAATTTATTTGAAGCTTATATTATTTCCTGAGGCTGCCATAACAAAATACCACAGACTGACCACTTAACAGAAAGTTATTGTCTCACGTTTCTAGAGGCTGGAAGTTTGAGATCAGGGATTGGCAGAGTTGGTCCCTTCTAAGGCCTCTCTCACTGACTTCCAGACAGACACCTCTGCATCTCTTTATATATTCTTGCCTCTGTGTGTGTCATGCTTTTATCTTCATATGGTATTTTTTTTTTAAATAAGAACAACAGTCATATTGTTTCAGGGGCCCACCCTACTCAAGTATGACCTCATCTTAACTAATTACATCTGCAATGACTATCTCCAAATAAGGTCACCTTCTGAAGTACTGACAGCTGTACTTGGATATAAAAATTGGGGCGGGGGGAGATAATTCAATTCAAAACAAAGCTCCACCTCATATTTTAATTTTTTCCCCTCTCTCTAAAACTTTTTAATTGAGCAAAGTGTATTTTAAAATTTAGTAAATATGATACAGATTAGACATTCAACAATATCTATAAAAAGAATCATCAGCAGAACGGAGTCACCGGACCCAAGTGCAGACGAGAGGCCCACGGAAGAGGGTAGAAAGGGCGGCGAGGCGATGCGCGCTCCACGGACTGGCCGGAGGGAGCCGGGGTGGAGGGGTGGCTCGCCAGCCAAGCAGAGCCCCAGAGTCCGGCTTGCAAAAGCGGAGGGGCCTGACGGACTGTGTTCCGACAGCAAGCGCGACTTAGCGTCTGGGAGGTCATAAGTTAACAGCTCTGCTCAGAAAGCGGGAAGGCTGGAGGACAAAGGGAGGGTGAGCTGCAGAGCCCCCGGATGACAGAGCTCAGTTTGGCGGGGAACAAAGGCGCTCGCCAGCGCCATCTCCCCCGCCCATCCCCCAGCCAAAATCCCAAAGGGAACTGGTTCCTGCCAGGGAAATTGCTCGCTCCGCGCAAACACCCAACTCTGTGCTTCTGCGGAGCCAAACCTCCGGCAGCGGATCTGACTCCCTCCGGCTGCCACAGGGCCCCTCCTGAAGTGGATCACCTAAGGAGAAGCGAGCTAAGCCTGCCTCCCCTGCCGCCGTGCACCTTGCCTTCCCACCCCAGCTAATACGCCAGATCCCCAACATCACAAGCCTGGCAGTGTGCAAGTAGCCCAGATGGGCCACGCCACCCCACAGTGAATCCCACCCCTAGGAGAGGGGAAGAGAAGGCACACACCAGTCTGACTGTGGCCCCAGCGGTGGGCTGGGGGCAGACATCAGGACTGACTGCGGCCCCGCCCACCAACTCCAGTTATACACCACAGCACAGGGGAAGTGCCCTGCAGGTCCTCACCACACCAGGGACTATCCAAAATGACCAAGCGGAAGAATTCCCCTCAGAAGAATCTCCAGGAAATAACAACAGCTAATGAGCTGATCAAAAAGGATTTAAATAACATAACAGAAAGTGAATTTAGAATAATAGTCATAAAATTAATCGCTGGGCTGGAAAACAGTATACAGGACAGCAGAGAATCTCTTGCTACAGAGATCAAGGGACTAAGGAACAGGCACGAGGAGCTGAAAAACTCTTTAAAGGAAATGCAAAACAAAATGCAAACCACCACGGCTCGGATGGAAGAGGCAGAGGAGAGAATAGGTGAACTAGAAGATAAAGTTATGGAAAAAGAGGAAGCTGAGAAAAAGAGAGATAAAAAAATCCAGGAGTATGAGGGGAAAATTAGAGAACTAAGTGATACACTAAAAAGAAATAATATATGCATAATTGGTATCCCAGAGGAGGAAGAGAGAGGGAAAGGTGCTGAAGGGGTACTTGAAGAAATAATAGCTGAGAACTTCCCTGAACTGGGGAAGGAAAAAGGCATTGAAATCCAAGAGGCACAGAGAACTCCCTTCAGACGTAACTTGAATCGATCTTCTGCACGACATAGCATAGTGAAACTGGCAAAATACAAGGATAAAGAGAAAATTCTGAAAGCAGCAAGGGGTAAACATGCCCTCACATATAAAGGGAGACCTATAAGACTCGTGACTGATCTCTCTTTTGAAACTTGGCAGGCCAGAAAGAATTGGCACGAGATTTTCAGTGTGCTAGACAGCAAAAATATGCAGCCGAGAATCCTTTATCCAGCAAGTCTGTCATTTAGAATAGAAGGAGAGATAAAGGTCTTCCCAAACAAACAAAAACTGAAGGAATTTGTCACCACTAAACCAGCCCTACAAGAGATCCTAAGGGGGACCCTGTGAGACAAAGTACCAGAGACATCACTACAAGCATAAAACATACAGACTTCACAATGACTCTAAACCCGTATCTTTCTATAATAACACTGAATGTAAATGGATTAAATGCGCCAACCAAAAGACATAGGGTATCAGAATGGATAAAAAAACAAGACCCATCTATTTGCTGTCTACAAGAGACTCATTTTAGACCTGAGGACACCTTTAGATTCAGAGTGAGGGGATGGAGAACTATTTATCATGCTACTGGAAGCCAAAAGAAAGCTGGAGTAGCCATACTTATATCAGACAAACTAGACTTTAAATTAAAGGCTGTAGCAAGAGATGAAGAAGGACATTATATAATAGATACAGGGTCTATCCATCAGGAAGAGCTAACAATTATAAATGTCTATGCGCCGAATACCGGAGCCCCCAAATATATAAAACAATTACTCATAAACATAAGCAACCTTATTGATAAGAATGTGGTAATTGCAGGGGACTTTAACACCCCGCTTACAGAAATGGATAGATCATCTAGACACACGGTCAATAAAGAAACAAGGGCCCTGAATGAGACATTGGATCAGATGGACTTGACAGATATATTTAGAACTCTGCATCCCAAAGCAACAGAATATACTTTCTTCTCGAGTGCACATGGAACATTCTCCAAGATAGATCATATACTGGGTCACAACACAGCCCTTCATAAGTTTACAAGAATTGAAATTATACCATGCATACTTTCAGACCACAATGCTATGAAGCTTGAAATCAACCACAGGAAAAAGTCTGGAAAACCTCCAAAAGCATGGAGGTTAAAGAACACCCTACTAACGAATGAGTGGGTCAACCAGGCAATTAGAGAAGAAATCAAAAAACATATGGAAACAAACGAAAATGAAAATACAACAATCCAAACGCTTTGGGACGCAGCGAAGGCAGTCCTGAGAGGAAAATACATTGCAATCCAGGCCTATCTCAAGAAACAAGAAAAATCCCAAATACAAAATCTAACAGCACACCTAAAGGAAATAGAAGCAGAACAGCAAAGACAGCCTAAACCCAGCAGAAGAAGAGAAATAATAAAGATCAGAGCAGAAATAAACAATATAGAATCTAAAAAAACTGTAGAGCAGATCAACGAAACCAAGAGTTGGTTTTTTGAAAAAATAAACAAAATTGACAAACCTCTAGCCAGGCTCCTCAAAAAGAAAAGGGAGATGACCCAAACAGATAAAATCATGAATGAAAATGGAATTATTACAACCAATCCCTCAGAGATACAAACAATTATCAGGGAATACTATGAAAAATTATATGCCAACAAATTGGACAACCTGGAAGAAATGGACAAATTCCTGAACACCCACACTCTTCCAAAACTCAATCAGGAGGAAATAGAAAGCTTGAACAGACCCATAACCAGCGAAGAAATTGAATCGGTTATCAAAAATCTCCCAACAAATAAGAGTCCAGGACCAGATGGCTTCCCAGGGGAGTTCTACCAGACATTTAAAGCAGAGAGAATACCTATCCTTCTCAAGCTATTCCAAAAATAGAAAGGGAAGGAAAACTTCCAGACTCATTCTATGAAGCCAGTATTACTTTGATTCCTAAACCAGACAGAGACCCAGTAAAAAAAGAGAACTACAGGCCAATATCCCTGATGAATATGGATGCAAAAATTCTCAATAAGATACTAGCAAATCGAATTCAACAGCATATAAAAAGAATTATTCACCATGATCAAGTGGGATTCATTCCTGGGATGCAGGGCTGGTTCAACATTCGCAAATCAATCAACGTGATACATCACATTAACAAAAAAAAAGAGAAGAACCATATGATCCTGTCAATCGATGCAGAAAAGGCCTTTGACAAAATCCAGCACCCTTTCTTAATAAAAACCCTCGAGAAAGTCGGGATAGAAGGAACATACTTAAAGATCATAAAAGCCATTTATGAAAAGCCCACAGCTAACATCATCCTCAACGGGGAAAAACTGAGAGCTTTTTCCCTGAGATCAGGAACACGACAGGGATGCCCACTCTCACCGCTGTTGTTTAACATAGTGCTCGAAGTTCTAGCATCAGAAATCAGACAACAAAAGGAAATCAAAGGCATCAAAATTGGCAAAGATGAAGTCAAGCTTTCGCGTTTTGCAGATGACATGATATTATACATGGAAAATCCGATAGACTCCACCAAAAGTCTGCTAGAACTGATACATGAATTCAGCAAAGTTGCAGGATACAAAATCAATGTCCAGAAATCAGTTGCATTCTTATACACTAACAATGAAGCAACAGAAAGACAAATCAAGAAACTGATCCCATTCACAATTGCACCAAGAAGCATAAAATACCTAGGAATAAATCTAACCAAAGATGTAAAGGATCTGTATGCTGAAAACTATAGAAAGCTTATGAAGGTAATTGAAGAAGACTTAAAGAAATGGAAAGACATTCCCTGCTCATGGATTGGAAAAATAAATATTGTCAAAATGTCAATACTACCCAAAGCTATCTACACATTCAATGCAATCCCAATCAAAATTGCACCAGCATTCTTCTCAAAACTAGAACAAGCAATCCTAAAATTCATATGGAACCACAAAAGGCCCCGAATAGCCAAAGGAATTTTGAAGAAGAAGACCAAAGCAGGAGGCATCACAATCCCAGACTTTAGCCCTACTACAAAGCTGTCATCATTAAGACAGCATGGTATTGGCACAAAAACAGACCCATAGACCAATGGAATAGAATAGAAACCCCAGAACTAGACCCACAAACGTATGGCCAACTCATCTTTGACAAAGCAGGAAAGAACATCCAATGGAAAAAAGACAGCCTCTTTAACAAATGGTGCTGGGAGAACTGGACAGCAACATGCAGAAGGTTGAAACTAGACCACTCTCTCACACCATTTACAAAAATAAACTCAAAATGGATAAAGGACCTAAATGTGAGACAGGAAACCATCAGAACCTTAGAGGAGAAAGCAGGAAAAGATCTCTCTGACCTCAGCCGTAGCAATCTCTTCCTCGACACATCCCCAAAGGCAAGGGAATTAAAAGCAAAAGTGAATTACTGGGACCTTATGAAGATAAAAAGCTTCTGCACAGCAAAGGAAACAACCAACAAAACTAAAAGGCAACCAACGGAATGGGAAAAGATATTTGCAAATGACATATCGGACAAAGGGCTAGTATCTAAAATCTATAAAGAGCTCACCAAACTCCACACCCGAAAAACAAATAACCCAGTGAAGAAATGGGCAGAAAACATGAATAGACACTTCTCTAAAGAAGACATCCAGATGGCCAACAGGCACATGAAAAGATGTTCAGCGTCGCTCCTTATCAGGGAAATACAAATCAAAACCACACTCAGGTATCACCTCACGCCAGTCAGAGTGGCCAAAATGAACAAATCAGGAGACTATAGATGCTGGAGAGGATGTGGAGAAACGGGAACCCTCTTGCACTGTTGGTGGGAATGCAAATTGGTGCAGCCGCTCTGGAAAGCAGTGTGGAGGTTCCTCAGAAAATTAAAAAGAGACCTACCCTATGACCCAGCAATAGCACTGCTAGGAATTTATCCAAGGGATACAGGAGTACTGATGCCTCGGGGCACTTGTACCCCAATGTTCATAGCAGCACTCTCAACAATAGCCAAATTATGGAAAGAGCCTAAATGTCCATCAACTGATGAATGGATAAAGAAATTGTGGTATATATACACAATGGAATACTATGTGGCAATGAGAAAAAATGAAATATGGCCTTTTGTAGCAATGTGGATGGAACTTGAGAGTGTAATGCTAAGTGAAATAAGCCATACAGAGAAAGACAGATACCATATGGTTTCACTCTTATGTGGATCCTGAGAAACTTAACAGGAACCCATGGGGGAGGGGAAGGAAAAAAAAAAAAGAGGTTAGAGTGGGAGACAGCCAAAGCATAAGAGACTGTTAAAAACTGAGAACAAACTGAGGGTTGATGGGGGGTGGGAGGGAGGGGAGGGTGGGTGATGGGTATTGAGGAGGGCACCTTTTGGGATGAGCACTGGGTGTTGTATGGAAACCAATTTGTCAATAAATTTCATATATATAAAAAAAAAAAAGAATCATCAAAAAATCAGAATTGCTATTTACTGAGAATCACAGATAACTAATATAGCTCCTTTTCTTAAGAGTTATTTTTCTTTAGGGGTGCCTGGGTGGCTCAGTTGGTTAAGCGTCCAACTTCAGCTCAAGTCATGATCTCGAATGAGCCCCATGTCAGGCTTTGTGCTGACATCTCAGAGCCTGGAGCCTGCTTTGGATTCCCTCCCTCTCTGCCCCTCCCCCGCTCGCATTCTCTCTCTCTCTCTCTCTCTCTCTCTCTCTCTCTCTGTCTAGCAAAAAATGAATAAGCATTCAAACAATTTTTGAAAAGTTATTTTTCTTTAAACTAAAGAAACAGTGGTAACTAATGATAAAACAACCATGACCACAACTGCAGTATTAGAGATTAAGCAACTCTCCACTACCCTTATTTATGTTTTTTTTCTTATTCAAGAATAATTAACATACAGTGTTATATTAGTTTCAGGTGTATAATACAGTGATTCAACAATTATGTTTCTCAGTGTTCATCAGTAAGCATATCCATTATCTATTTCACCCATCCCCCCTGCCCATGTCCTCTCTGGAAATCATCAGTATGTTCTTCATAGGTAATGGTCTGTTTTTCTTATTGTCTCTGTTTGCTTGTTTTGTTTCTGAAATTTCACATATGAGTGAAATCATATGGAATTTGACTTATTTCACTTAGCATTATACTGTCTAGGTCCATCCAGGTTGTTACAAATGGCACAATTTCACTATTTATTATGTTCCAATAAGATTCCATTGTATATCTATAGCACTTCTTTATCCATTCATCTGGTGAGGAACACTTGGGCTGCTTCCATACCTTGGCTATTGTAAATAATGCTGCAATAAACATAGTGGTGGATATATCCCTTCAGATTAGTGTTTTTGTTTTATTTGGGTAAATCCCAGTAGTGGAGGTACTGGATCACCTGATAATCCTATTTTTAAGTTTTTACAGAACCTCTACACTGTTATCCACAGTGGCTGCACCAGTTTGCATTCCCACCACTAGTGCAAGAGGGCTCTCCCTTCTCCATATCTTCAACACCTGTTGTTTCTTGTGTTGATTTTAGCCATTCTGACAGGTTTGAGGTGACATCTTATGGTAGTTTTGATTTGCATTGCCCTGATTGTAAGTGATGATGCACATCTTTTCATGTGTCTGTTGGTCATCTGTGTCTTCTTTGGGGAAATGTCTATTCATGTCTTCTGCCCATTTTTAATTGGATTATTGATTTGTATCAGTTCTTAATATATTGTGGACACTGATTCCTTATATATTGTGGACACTAATTCTTTATCAGATATGTCATTTGCAAAATCTCCCATTCCATGAGTTGCCTTTTAGTATTGTTAATTATTTACTTTGCTGTGCAGAAGACTTATTTTAATGTGGTCCCAACAGTTTATTTTTGCTTTTATTTCCCTTGCCACAGGAGACCTATATAGAAAAAGTTACTATGGCCCATGTAAAAGTAGTTACTGCCTGTGTTTTCTTCTAGGATTTTTATGGTTTCAGGTCTCACATATAGTTCTTTAATCCATTTGGAATTTGTTTTTCTGTATGGTGTAAGAAAATGGTCCAGTTTCTTTTGCCTGTTGCTATCCAGTTTTCCTAACACAATTGGTTGACAAGACTGTTTTTTCCCATTGGTATTCTTTCCTGCTTTATCAAAGATATTGACCATATAGTTGTGGGGTTATTTCTGGGTTTCCTATTCTGTTCCATTGATCTCTGTGTCTGTTTTGGGGCCCATACCATACATTTTGGTTACTACTGCTTTGTAATATAACTTGAAGTCTGGAATTGTGGTTTCTCCAGCCTTGCTTTTCTCATTCAAGATTGGTTTGGCTATTCGGGGTCTTTTGTGCTTCCATACAAATTTTAGAACTGCTTTAGTTCTGTGAAAAATTCTGTTGGTATTTTAATAGGGATTTTATTGAATGTGTAGACTGTTTTGGGTAATATAGACACTTTAACAATATTTTTCCTTCCAATCCATAAGCATGAATGTCTTCCCATTTCTTGGTATCATCTTTAATTTCTTTCATCAACGTTTTATAGTTTTCAGAGTACAGGTCTCTCACTTGTTTGGTTACGTTTATTCCTAGATATCTTATTGGGTTTGGTGCAAATTTAAATGGGATTGTTTTCTTAATTTCTCTTTTTGCTGCTTCATTATTAGTGTATGGAAATGGAACAGATTTCTGTATATTGATTTTGTATCCTGTGACTTTACTGAATTCATATATCAGTTCTAACACTGTTTTGGTGGAGTCTTTTGGGTTTTAGATACATAGTATCATGTCATCTGAGAATAGTAAAACTTCTTCTTTAACTAATTTGGACACCTTTTATTTCTTTTTGTTGTCTGATTTCTGTGGCTAGGACTTCCAGTACTATGATGAATAAAAGTTGTGAGAGTGGACATGCTTGTGTTATTCCTGACCTTAGGGGAAATTCTTTCAGATTTTCCCCATTGAGGATGATGTTAGCTGTGGGATTTTCATATAAGACCTTAATTATGTTGAGATATGTTTCCTCTACACCTACTTTCTTGAGAGTTTTTATTATGAATGAATGTTGTACTTTGTCAAATGCTTTTTATGCATCTATTGAAATGATCATATGGTTCTTATTTTTTCTCTTATTGATGTGATATATCACATTGATTGACTTGCAAATATTGAACCATGCTTGCAACCCAGGAATAAATCTCACTTGATCATGATGATTTTTTTAATGTATTGTTGAATTCAATTTGCTAGTATTTTGTTGAGGATTTTTGCATCTATGTTCGTCAGACATATTGGCCTGTAGTTTTCTTTTTTGTGTGTGTGGTGTTTTTAATCTGACTTGGGTGTATCAGAGTAATGCCAGTTTTATAGAATGAATTTCGAAGTTTTATTTTCTTTTCTATTTTTTTTGGAATAGTTTGAAAATAGATATTAACTCTTCTTTAAATGTTTAGTAGTCTATGACAGTGGAGCCATTTGGTTCTGTAATTTTGTTTGTTGGGACTTGTTTGATTACTTATTCAATTACTTTGCTGGTTATCAGTCTGTTCAATTTTAAATTTCTTCCTGTTTTAGTTTTGGTAGTTTATATATTTCTAGGCACTAATCTATTTCTTCCAGGTTGTCCAATTTATTGGCATATAGTTTTTCATAATATTCTCTTATGATTTTTTTTTATTGTGGTGGTGGTTATTTCACCTCTCTTATTTGTGAATTTATTTATCTGGGTCCTTCCCCTTCTCTTTTTGATAAGTCTGGCTAGGGGGTTATCAATTTTATTTTTATTTTTTTTCAAAGAACCAGCTCCTTGGTTTCACTGTTCTGTTCTTTGTTTTTGTTTTTTTTTTAAGTTTCTATGTCATTTATTTCTGCTCTAATCTTTATTATTTCCCTTCTGCTTACTTTAGGCTTCATTTGTTGCTCTTTTTCCAGCTCATTTAGGTATAAAGTTAGGTTGTTTATTTTTGAGATTTTTCTTTCTTCTTAAGGTAGGCCTGTTTTTCTATATACTCTCTTATGACCACTTTTGCTGTACCTCTAAGGTTTTGGACTGCTGTGTTTTCATTTTCATTTGTTTCCACGTACTTTTGGATTTCTTCTTTTAGTTCCTGGTTGACCCACTTACTGTTTAGTAGCATGTTATTTAATTTCCATGTATTTGTGGTCTTTCCAGATTTTTCTTGTGGTTAACTCCTGGCTTCATAGCATTGTGGTCAGAAGAGATGCATGGTATGACTTCGGTCTTCTTGAATATGTAGAGGCTTGTTTTACTGCCTAATATGTTATCTACTCTGGACAAAGTTCCATATGCACTTGAAAAGAATGTGTATTCTGCTATTTTAGAATGAAATGTTCTGAGTATATCTGTTAAGTCCATCTGGTCCAGTGTGTCATTCAAAGCCATTGTTTCCTTTTTGATTTTCTGTTTGGATAATATGTCCACTGATATAAGCAGGGTGTTAATGTCCCCTACTAATGTCATATTAGTGCCAATTAGTTCCTATATTTGTCATTAACTGTTTTATGTATTTGCACACACCTAGGTTGGATGCATGAATACTTACAATTGTTATATCTTCTTGTTGGATTGTTCCCTTTATTATTATGTAGTGTATTTCTTTGTCTCTTATTACAATCTTTGTTTTAAAGTCTATTTTTTCCAGTATAAGAATTGCTACTCCAACTTTCTTTTGACATCTATTTGCAAGACAGATGTTTCCACATCTCCTCATTTTTGATATGCAGGTGGCTTAAGGTGTAATATGAGTGCCTTGTAGGCAGCATATGGGTCTTATTTTTTACCCATTCTGTCACCCTATGTCTTTTGATTGGAGTGTTTAGTCTATGTCTTTTTATTGCAGCATTTAGTCCATTTAATTCAGAGAAATTATTGATAAATATGTATTTATTGCCATTTTATTACTTGTTTTGTGGTTGTTTCTGAAGATTTTCTCTGATCCTTTCTTGTCTTTCTCTCATAATTTGCTGGTTTTCTTTAGTGATGTATTTAATGATATTGGATTTATTTTCTTCATTCTTTCCATATTTATTAGTGGTTTTGATTTATGGTTACCATTAGGTTTGTACATAACATCATCTGTGTATAGCAGTCTATATTAAGTTAAGTCATTTAAGTAAACCCATTATTTACTCCTCTTCTCCCCACATTTTAGGTCTATGTTGTTATATTTTATATCCTTTTATTTTGTGACTTCCTTGACTGATTTTTGACATAAATATTCTTTTTTTTCCCTGTTACTGTGTTCCCTAAATTTATGCTGTCATTTCTGGTCTCTCCTTTTCACTCAAGATTCCCCTGTAATAATTTTTGAAAGACTGGTTTAGTGGTCCTGAGATCCTTACCTTCACTTTCAATCTACATGTGTCTTCAGGTCTGAAGTGAGTCTTTTGTAGGCAGCATATAGATGGGTCTTGTTTTATTAACCAGTCACCCTATGTCTTTTTATTGGAGCATTTAGCTAATTTATATTTATATTTACATTACAATTAAAGTAATTTTTGATAGTTGTGTACTTATCGCCACTCCGTTACTTGATTTGTGGTTGTTTTTGTAGTTCTTCTTTATTTTTTTTTTCTTCCTTTGCTCTTTTCTTCTGTGATTTGATGACTTTCTTTAGTGTCTGCTTGGATCCCTTTATCTTTATTTTCTGCTTGGATCCCTACTCTATTCTGAATGTATCTCTTATAGGTTTTTGACTGGTGCTTACCATTAGGTTCATATATAGTATCTTATGTGTATAGCCATCTATACTAAGTTGATGGTCACTTGTGCTTGAACCTATTCCAAGAGCACCAAATTTTTACTTCTTTCACACGTTATATGCATATGATGTCACACTTTACGTATTTTTATTTTGTGAATCCTTTGAGTGATTTGTAGATATAATTGACTTTACTGATTTTGTGTTTGACCACCATACTTGTTTCATAAGTGATTAACCTACTTTTATTATGTCTTTATGTACCTGTGAATTTTTCTTCATAATTTTATTTCTTCTGATTATGGTCTCTTCTTTCTACTCAAAGAATTCCTTTTAATATTTCTTGTAAGGGTGGTTTAGTGGTGATGAACTCCTTTAACTTTTGTTTGTCTGGGAAACTCTTTATCTCCCTTCTATTCTGAATGATAAAATTTCTTTGTAGATTATTGTTGATTGCAGGTTTTTTCCTATCAGTACTTTGAATATATCACGCCACTCCCTTCTGGCATGCAAAGTTTCTGCTGAAATATCAGCTGATAGCCTTATGGGGTTTCCCTTGTGTGTAACTGTATTATTTTCTTTTGTTGCTTTTTAAAATTCTCTTTTTATCACTACTGCTCACCATTTTAATTATTATGTGTCTTGATGTGGACCTCTATGGGTTAATTTTGTTGGAGGTTCTCTGTGCAGGCTGGATCTGGATGTCTGTTTCCTTTCCCAGTGTAAGAAAGTTTTCAGCTATTATTTCTTCATGTGCATTCTGCCACCTCTTCTCTATCTTCTCCTTCTGGGATACCTATAATTTGAATGCTATTATGTTTGATGATGTCACTGATGAATAATTACCAGAACTATCCTAGGCCTTTTCTTTGCTCTCACTGTCCTCATGGTAGCCTCCTTGATGAGGCTGCAAGAATTGTGGGACCAGAGGCCAACTCAGCTCCAGTCAGTTGACCCTACTTCACATGGATACTTGTGCACAGGACACTTCACACTAGTGGTTGGCAATGGATCCATTTTGCCAATTTTTCCTTCATTGACATCCTGATTGCCTAACTTGGTACAGTGTCAGTTTGGACAAATGTCCTTCACTCCTGTAATTAACACTTCCCAAAAAACTGCTGAGCCAGTTAACTACCAGTCTTTTCTTTATATCAACTTGCTTTTCTACTTGAATATTCTTTTTTAAAAAAAGCAATGCAATGGTTGCAAATGGAAGCTAACACACTCAAATAAAAAACGTCATTATAGTCCCTAAAATTATCCCTGTGCCAGCAGCAGGATGCACACCCCACTTTGGGAAATGGTAGCAGGCAATTGTCTGACCCTTCTCTGATATTCTTAATCCTTTAAGAGAGCTCTTTTGAGTGAAAAGAAAAAAAAAATCATGGATTCCTCTAGATTATGATTGTTCTTTCAGTATCTGCCAATTGAGAATATGTATAAAGACCTAGATACTACTAATTCAGAATGAATTGACACTGCATTAGTGACAACAGCTGTACATGAAAACCAGAAGTGCCATGGTAAGAGGAGCCACCTCTTCCATCTACCGGGGTCCTGGCATGCTAACTAATGTGAAGTCCCTTTGAAACTCTGTGGCTTCCTGGGATATTCAGCACATAGTTTCTTCCCTGACTTGGAAGAAAGAGCCAAGCCTCTTTCTCGTTATATGAATGTAAGCATTTTTGTCTTCTAGCTGGTTTGGGGTTCTCTGGTCTGTGAAATGCAGGTTAGAACCCCTGTTTACTTCTTACCTCACAGATATTGTTTTTGTGAGTATAAAATTAAATACTGTTGTTGAAAGAAAAAGGAAATCTTCTTAAACGGAAAAATGTATAAATATAACCCTTTCCATAAAATATCAGGAGAAAACTGGGACTCTGGAGAAAAAAAGGAAAGAGAAAATATGAATGGGGCAAGAAGAGAAAGGCCAACAATAATGAAGATACTGACCACAAGGGTACTCCATGATCTGCAGCCCTTGGCTCTAATGGGACTTGGTTGCTAATCCTGCTGTCTCATTTATAGTCACCAGCCAAGTAGCATGAGAAGTAAAGAGGCCATATGACTGGGTGTGACTTGGAGAAAACCCAGCAGTTTTGGCTTTGTGGCTTTGGCCAGGCACTGAAAGGTAGAGCTTGGAGACAGGGGGGCTTCTATTCAGGCCTCTTTTTGTTACTGGGGAAATGGTCTAGGGCTACCTGTTGGGTCCCTTTTCCTCCTTTATTAGTACTCACCAGGACTGGCTGCACTGCAGTTGGTGGGAGGAAGAAAGAAAAGGTCAGAGACCTGGAGGAGAGGGGAGAGAGCCCTACTTACCAGGAGGTGGGGGTTCGGGTGGGAGAGGGCTCTTCACTCTTCTTCCCAGCTCCCAAGAACAAAGAAAGGCACCAGAATATCACCCTCCCTTTGTGTCTTCTGCTCCATTTAAATTGTTCACTCCTTTGGAAGGCTGAATTTTGTCTGCTTGAGCTTGAATTTCATAAAAGCCCCTTTTGCCTAGGAGAACTAAATAACCATGGGTGAGCAATTCTTAGTATTATAGGAACTGGGACCAAAAATGACTTTGTAATAAGAGGAAGAGACAATCGGGCAGGCAGGGAGGACCTTATAAATAGCTTATAAAGCTGAAGTGAGTTTAACTTTTAAACCCCCCTAAGCCTCTCTGATTCATAATAGTGACAATGTAACAGTGTCCAGGTGCTCCAATACAAAACAAATAAAAAACAGTATCCTTTCTTGATTTTTTTTAATTTTTAGTTCAACAGATCAAAAATAAGTAAAACCTGAACTTCCTGAGTTTCCATATTGAAGGCAAAATTCCCTTTAGAAAAATTCTATACTGAACCAATAGTGTGATACTGATTAAAATGGAGGCTCTGCTGGGAAAATGCAGAAAGCAGCAAATTTGCTATCCTGATGTCATCATTACTAGGAAGCATTTCTTGAGCTTCTCCACAAACAGTGGGAGCATTGGGCAGAGGGCATGGAGATGAATCATGAGCTTTACATTTCTGGACTAAGATAGGCTATGCTTCCACAACCAAGCAATGAGTAAACAGAATAATGGATTGAGTCACATCAGTGCCCTTGATATATTTTATAGGTTTTCTATTTTGGGTTAGCCAAAAAGGCAGCAGGGCATTTTTTTTTAAGCCATCACCCATTTCCTTAAATCTACATTTCAGGTGCCAGGATGAGAAGGATGGGAGTTTTGGGGCAGGGCTGCCCAGGCGAGAGACTTTAAGGGAGCCACGCTGTACCTTTAATGGGGCAGGAGTCTGATTACTCAGAGTTTTGGATGCTCCCATATTTTCTCTGTGGCATGTAGATCTTTGTGACTTTGTCGTCAGGCTTCCTGTGTGTTGTCCAGGAAGACTGACTAGGAAAAAGGATTGTGGATATTTTTGTTTGTTTCTATGATAAGAATCTGATAGATATTTATCTTTTACATTTCAGCTGAGTGCATCAGGTGCCCCTTGAGGAGCTGGGGAAGTTGAATGACTGCTACTGTTTTTGGGATCTGTCCATCACTGGATAAGAGTCTTAAGACCCACGAGTAACTTTTTCAAAGCCAAGTTCTGAGACTTTCCATAAAGCAGCCTCCTAGACCCCCCACCAGCTCTGTCCCAGGACTCAGCACCCATGGACTAGAGCCTGGGGGAGCTTGTAGATTTCTGAAAGGGATGGAAGGTTCATGGGAGTGTCTCATTCTTCATTCTCTTTCTCTGTCAGCTTGTGCCAATTAGGGAAGCTGAGCAGCTTTCTGTGCAAGCTGTGATGCCTTTAGGGCCATAAACACCCCTTAATCAGAACTCTCAGTGTCCCTGCACAAAGGACACAAGTTCCAGAGTCTGATGTGGGGTTTGTACGTGGCTTCTGGAGATCTGGGGCATCATCTCTGCATTCTTCCAAGAATCCAGTTTGCTGGCTGGCTGGCCACAGGTAAATTCAAGAAGTATGTGTGGATTGGATGACACATAGTTTCTTAGGGTTATGATCTGGGTGATTTGTGGTGTGTGTGTTTAAATGTGGGTGTGGGTGAGCACATGTAGAAGTGTGGTTGTGCATGAGTATAAGATGGGGCATGGTTGAGACAGTGGCTGCACCAAAATCTACTTTTATTTCTCTTCTTGGAGCTATCCAGAAAGCCTGAATTCTCCTCCCACAATTGGGTGCAGTTAAGTCTTCTGCAGACAGTGCAACATTCTAGAATGTGGCCATGAGGAGGTGAGGAGAAATCCCAGGGCTAATAGCTTTACTTCCAGCACATCTTTCTTGGCCTGTGAGCCTCCAGCCTGATGCTGAGTATGTTCTATGTTTGGCTCAGAACAGCAGCAGGCCTGGGGAGGCTGATGCCTGCAGCTAAGTCAGATGTGCCTCATCCCATTTAACAGGCCTCAAGGATGAGGCACTTGACACTTGCCTCTTTTCTGTGACTCTCTTCTGGTGTTCTAGGGAGGCCACTGATCCAGAAAGTATGTGTGATTGTGGGGTCCTTGGGATGTTGTTCTCCCTTCTGAAAGTCCTAATTTTCCTCCTCAGGATAATTTGTGCCCCAAGCAGCTGAGCTGATACAGGTCCTGATGTATCCTGGCTGACACATCAGGCCAGGGATAATTCCCATCACAGGACATAAGAGAACGTTAGAGCTGGAAACTAAAAGGCTGTCCTGTCCATGGAGCTGAATGTGCAGTCTCTGTGCTCAGCAGTTGTGCTGCCCTCACACTGGCTGCTTGGAAGTGCCATTGTTCTCTTTCTAGCAATTTCTGAGAAGGCAGATTTTTGGCCTTTCATTGGAGGAGGAGTATTAGGGGCAGCTCAGTTACACTCCATTACTTTTTTTAATTTGCTTTTATTGAAGTATAATTACATACAGTATTATATTAGTTTCAGGTGTACAATATAGTGATTCAACAATTCTATACATTACTCAGTGCTCATCACAATAAGTATACTCTTATTACCCTTTATTTCAGCCATCCCCCATACCCATTTCCTGCCTGACAACCACCAGCTTCCCAGACTTTGTCATTACTTTTGCCCCCTCAGAGCCACTGGAAGGAGATCCAAGGCCTAGCCCTACCCAATGAGGCACCTCATCTTCCTTCCACATCTGTACCCAGACTTGTTGACAGCACAGAACCCTCTTCTCCATTAGCAGTTGCCTTTTAAACCAACAAAATCACAACAAAACACAAACTTAGAGCCATTCTTGACCCCTCCTTTCCCTGTCATATTCACCTATGTCCTTCTCCAAACACACTAGAATGAAGCAATGTTGCTATAGTCATTTAATGGATCATCATATCTGGATAATGATTTGAGAGGTAAGTCACATGAGCAGCATATTTAGAAATAGGTATTTAGTAAATATGATAGTTTAAAAATTAACAAAAATGCATCCTAAACCAAAAGCAGAAGAAGGGCTAAGGGAAAGGAGGGGGTTGCTGGGTACATCCCAGAGCTTGTACCTGTCCCAGACCTTGCCCTGATCACCTACATATGTCACTGCCCCAATCTCAGGGCCATCACTGTCCCTATGGAAAAGAGGAAGCTGGTTCCACATCACACAGTTTAGAAAGGAGGAGCCTTAGCTGTATTGTTGCTGCTCCCTGGAATTCTGAAATCTACTTGTGGAATCTGATTTGAATGTCACCACATCACTGCCTGTTTCTGGAGAAGCACCAGGATTGCTGTAGACTACAGCTGTGTTTATTAAACTACATGTTGTAAACTAATCACTTTGTTGAAAGACAGGTGCTGACTCACCAGGTCTGGGAAGGGTGTGAGGTTCTGCATGGTTGACAAGCTCCCAGTCTAGGCAATGCTGCAGGCCCACAGGACCCACTATGCAGGGAGTTCCTCAATGTGAGCTGCACCTAGAACCATCTGGAGGTGTTTCAAAAACCATGGTGCCCAAGCTGTACCTCCTTATCCAACTATATCTGAATATAATGTTGCCAAGAGTCAGGAGCTTTTAAAGTTCCATAGGTGATTTTCAATGTGCAATTGAAGTCATGAGCCAGAACTCTAGAGTTTTGTTAAGATATTTTACATTACTGATATAAAAACCAGAAAACAAACAAACAACCCCCCTTTTATTTGGAGAATCATGGAATATCCAATTTTGAAGATATTCTGTTTCTCATCCCCTAGTGTGCAGGTCAGAGCTGGTCCTGGCATCAAAGTCTGGGCAACTGGTCTCTGATTGCAATTTTTACAACTATGAGCTATCACTCCTGGAAAAACCTTTAATTTCTGGTTTTTGTGCCCTTTAAACATGTGATGTTGGACAAAAAGAACTTTAAGCCATTCTCAGCTCCAATAATTCCCAATTTCTATATTATTGGCAAGTATGTACTCCTATGCCCTCATCCAGAGCAACCTTGGAGGAATTCATACATCTGAAGTTTTTATTATACTTGGGGCCCTGGAGTCCTTCAAGGGCTGCACACATTCTAGAAGACCTAATCTTGTTAGCCAATCTCACCATCCTACCTATCAGTCCCCTTTCTCTCCCTACCCTCAAAACACACTCCAGGCTTTTGTCTAAGCCATTAGTAGGAAAATATCACTATAATGCAGTCTCTGATGACACAGGGCATCTGTTTTGATGCTGACATCTATTGTCTATTTTTATTTCTATCTATCCCTTCTGTGCCAAAATAAGGAAGTCAAACCCCTTAGAACTGGAGACTTTTGAGCTGCAAGGAACTGTAGCATTGAGCTGATTCAAATGTGGATTATTTAGGTGAGGTTCTCAGAGGTCACATGGCTCCTGATGGCAGGGCCTGGGCAGTTATGGGCTCTGGGTTTTCTGCCACAGCTCTTTCCAGTGCATCAGGTTGCCTATGCATCCCCAGCCAAGCAGAACCTGAGAGCCACCAACAGCCACACCACCTCAGGGATCTATCTTAGAAATATGGTAAGTGCAAAGCCATGTAGATATATGGAGGACACCTGGACACCTGGAGGACACTTAGAGGGGTACCAAGGGTGTCCTAGAGGGTGAGAAGGAATCCAGGAGTGAAAATTCAACTGTCTCCAACTTGCTGCACTGCAGGCTCATTCACAGTCTCTGGCAGCCAGGCTTGCTAAACAGAGGGAGTCTGGGGTCACAGCACAGAAAATTCTGTGGGAAATGAATCAACTGTGGAATTTCCACAGAATGGATGATGTGCCAGCTGGCATCAATCAGACACCAAGCAGACGCAGGCAATGTTCTAAGAGCTTCACAGGCATTCATCCCTTGGTCCTCTTGATGATACTTTCAGGTTAGCTATTTTTTCTTCCAGTCCTTTTGAGATATAATTGATATATAGCACTGTATAAGTTAAAAGTCCATAGCATAATGTCTTGACTTAGATATTGAAGTCAGTGCTATTTTTAAGTCTCATGTTATACATGGGGAATCTGAGGCTAAAAGGTGTTCATTAACTGGTCCAGGGTTGCAGCACTGGGAATGACCTTGGACAGACTAATGCCCAAGTCCCCTACTTAATAGTTACATTCAGCACAGGTGAGTCATGGAGCTTCTTTTCTCAGAGTTTAGCACCAGGAGGACAAGACTGGACACAAAAAAAAAAATTACCTGAATTCCAAGGTAGCCTCGTGTAAGCACCAACTTGAATGGAGTATGCCATCAGTGCAGGTGTGTGGGTGTCAAAGGCAGCACTGGGAGCTACTAACTCAATAGAGCAGCCCCTGAGGAAATATAAAAGAGGCAGTTCAGTTAAGCCAAAGGCATTTCCTGGTCTTCTTCTGGCAATTAGGGATTGCAGAGAAGCTGTACTGCCCAAGACACAAATAATCTCATTTCCATGAGGCTCAAGGGGCCAGAAGGCCACCACTTAGCTTGATGTTCTCAAGTATATGCATGCCAGGCCATTTGGAGGTAATCAGGTATTCAGGGAGTGAACATTTTACTAACTATGGAGAACCAGAAATGTACCTCTGCACAAAAAGGAAACCATTTGGAGGTACAGGCTTCCAGTGATGAAGTAGAGAAGCCATGGGGATAAAAAGTACAGCATAGGGAATATATAGTCTATGGTACTATAATAGCATTGTATGGGGACAGATAATAGCTACACTTGTGAGTATTATAGTATAACATATGGCATTACTATGTTGTACAACTAAAACTAATGTAACACTGTGTGTCAACTATATTTCAATTAAAAAAAGAAAGGGAGGGGCGCCTGGGTGGCGCAGTCGGTTGGGCGTCCGACTTCAGCCAGGTCACGATCTCGCGGTCCGTGAGTTCGAGCCCTGCATCGGGCTCTGGGCTGATGGCTCAGAGCCTGGAGCCTGTTTCCGATTCTGTGTCTCCCTCTCTCTCTGCCCCTCCCCCGTTCATGCTCTGTCTCTCTCTGTCCCAAAAATAAATGAACGTTGAAAAAAAAAAAAATTAAAAAAAAAAAAAAAAAAGAAAGGGAAACTATTTTTAGACAATTTCAGAAATAGGGAAGCCTCCAGTGTGGAGGAATCAGAAGCTTCTTACTGGGGCCACAATCTGTCAAGTAATAAAGGCCAAACAAGCCTCCTCTTAAAGTGAACAAGAACGGAAATGGGCAATTCTGTCTTGGGCTTGAAGAGTCAACTTTCTTTTCTTTTGCTGAACCACTGAAGCAGAGTGAGAAAGACTCTGTTGAATCCATTCCAGGTAAACTTCACTGAATGCCAAGTGCACTCTTTCCACAATAAATTTTTTAAGTCAAGAAAATTACTTAAAAGCTCAAGTCAGTAGGTGTGTCAATCTGCTGTTGGTGGGCCCTTTAACCATTCACGGTTTCTGGGTGTTTTGTTTTGTTTTGTTTTTTTCCTTACTGTGTATGCTCCAGCACCATGAGAGGCATTCAATAAATAGTGTCATTTGCTATTAACTCCTTCACTCAACAAAAGCCAGGTGAACAGTGAATAGCAAATGTGTCCTGTTATCAAAAAGTTTTCCATTGTCTTAACTTAGGAAGCAGTTAATTTATGCCAGACAATATTCAACAGAGTGACAGATTACATGATTGAGATAACAAAACTATAGGAATTCAATGGAAAAAACTGTTAAGAATGAATTCTGGCTTGAAAGGAATTCTGACTAGAGATGGGGTGAAAAGTCATGAAGAACAGGGAATAGCCCCATCAAATCCCATGAGGGTATGAGTGGAGCTCATTCTAGAGGAAGTGAAACTCTTCAATCAGTGCAGACCAGGGGCTAAAGCTTGAGAGAGAGAGCCAAAGGGTCAAGTTAGGACTCAATACATTTCTGTATTGAAACTCTCCATCCTCAAAGGCAGCTGCTCAGGGTGTAACGTAAGAGATGGACTATTTCTTAACTGTGCATATCCCATTAATTTTATGCATCAACTTGGCTGGGCCACAGTACCCAGATATTTAGCCAAATGTCAGTCTAGATGTTGCTGGAAAAGTATTTTTGTTTGTTTGTTTTTAATGAGATTAGTATTTAAATCAGTAGACTGTGAGTAATGCAGATTACCCTTCTCAATGTGGATGGGCTTTATCCCATCAGTTGAAGACCATAAAGAGAAAAAATACTCCCCAAGCAAGAGGGAAATCTGTCTCCAGACTGCCTTTGGACTTGAACTGCAATGTCAACTCCTCCCTGGGTCTCCAGCTCATGATCAATCCTACAGATTTTGGACTTGTTAACCTCCACAATCATGTGAGCCAGCTTCTTAAAATAAGTCTCTCTCTCTCTCTACTACCTCTCTCTCTCTCTCTCTCTCTCTCTCTCATTCTCCTCTTTTCTACTGATTCTGTTTCTCTGGAAAACCTGTTTCTCTGGAAAAACCATCCAGGGTGCAATGTCACTATCATCATGGTTCCAAATGTGTCCAGCAGGCAGAACATGTGGGATTCTGTCCTAACATCATGAAGCATTTTTGTATTTCATATAAAATAATGAAACATAGTGTGGGCTAAATAAGACACAATACATTTGGCTATATTTTATTTTATTTATTTATTTAATGTTGATTTATTTTGAAAGAGAGAGAGAGACAGAGCATGAACAGGGGAGGGGCAGAGAGAGAGAGGGAGATACAGAATCTGAAGCAGGCTCCAGACTCTGAACTGTCAGCACAGATCCCAACATAGACCTCAAACTCACGAGCCTTGAGATTATGACCTGAGCCAAAGTCTGACGCTCAATTGACTTAGCCACCCAGGTGCCTGTATATTTTAATTCTCATAAGTAGTACTTAACCCCAAAGTTTCAAGAAAATGTATAGGAGAAATTTTAAATTTGAGGAAATTCTAGCCAATAACTTTAGTTTTTTTCTGATTAATTTGGAAAAAAAAAAGAATATGACCACATTTTCCTGGCAGACATTTTAATCTCCTTCACAGAAACCAGGGTTTGTTGAGAGCATGACTGAGGAGTGCTGAATTAGGACAGGTGCTCCCAAACTCATGGGGTTTCACCCAGCTTAAGGTCTGCAGAGCACCTGGGCAGGCAGGTGTTTTTAACCTCCCAGGTGATTGTGATGGGCAATCAGGAATGAGAAACTTTAGTTTCCAGGGCAACATCTGACTTTACCTCGTTAGGGAAGACCTTTACATGGAGCACTTCCCAGGACACCAGAGTCCTACAAGACATATTAGCAGCTAGGATAGGGCAAAAGCTGGAGTGTGGAAAGAACCACCTTCCTTCCAATGAGAGGAGAAATGGGAGAGAAAGAGCTGACTCCATAAGAGTAGCCCACAGCCCTGCTGGGGCCAGGCATGGGCAAAAGAGCAGCTCACACTACACACCTGAGTTAATGATTAACCACCTTTCTCCCTAAATAAGTGCTTTTTCTTTGAAGATTTATTTTTTAGCGTATATTCTGGAAGTATTATAGAATAGTGATGATATTTAGTGATTTTTTAAGTGACTGCACATTTAAAAAGCCTTAAAGAAATGTTCATAAGTCCTTATTCCAAATAGTTCTCAGGAATTCAATCTTGGGTACAGAATCATTGCTCTAGCCCATATAGCTATATACCTCCTACTCCTGCCACATCCCGGAGTGAACTCTTCAACTACAGTCAACAGCAGTTCTATTTCACCCTAGGGGCACCTGGAGGAAGCACAATAAACTGGATTTGTGGGCAAGCAAAAACCTTGGAAAGTGGTGCTTCAGCAATACAATAAATCCCCCAGAGCAAATAAACAAGTTTAAGTTCTGATAAATATTAGGGCAGCTTTTTCCTTGATACATGCAAAACAGTTTATTAATCATTTTTTTTCCACTGTTAGTAATTCCTCTGATGAGGGGTGGTAGGTTTATGCCATTAGATAACTGATATTTCACCCCAGAGTCTGGAGTCTGCTGTCTACCTGATGGGTGATAGAGCCCTAAGTGGATAGGTGAGTAGAAAGATAGAGGGGATGCTTGGATAGATGGATGAATGGATGGATAGATGGATGGATGGATGGATGGATGCATGGATACCCACACACATACATAAGAAGAAGTGGGATAGATAGGCAGGTAGATAGAAAGATGAATGAATAGATAGCAGTTGTATGACCCATAAAGCACTTCATCTCCACATGATTTTATTTCATCATTACAATAACCCCCTTGAACAGATGTAGGTGTAATTATTTCTCCTGTAGTTTTGTAGATGAGAATAATGACATCTGTGTTAAGGAACTTGTACAAAATCACACTGCTTGCAAGAAGCAAAGCAAGGACTCAAAGAACTTGTTCTTTCTGGAGTGTTCTCAGGAAAGGAGTCCATGTCCTAAAACATATCTCTCCATCTCTTCCCAGATTATGTCAGCTACCAGTGAACCACACAGTCAACATCAGCAGTGAGGTTTTCTTTTTTTTTTTCAACGTTGATTTATTTTTTGGGACAGAGAGAGACAGAGCATGAACGGACAAGGGGCAGAGAGAGAGGGAGACACAGAATCGGAAACAGGCTCCAGGCTCTGAGCCATCAGCCCAGAGCCTGACGCGGGGCTCGAACTCACGGACCGCGAGATCGTGACCTGGCTGAAGTCGGACGCTTAACCGACTGCGCCACCCAGGCGCCCCAGCAGTGAGGTTTTCAAAGAAATGTGAATCAGAAAGGTCACATGTCTGCCAGTACACCAAAAGATCCATGACTCAAGTGAAGATGTTTCCTGTGATGGTTGGTAAAGGGAGGATGAGAGAAGGCAGAGACCCAGACTTCCAAGGCTGCCTGGGTAAGAGAAAGGAAAAGAGTCTTAGGAACCAGAGAGGAGGGAATGCCCCATCAAGAAAAATCCAAAGCTGAAAGTAGTGCCCTAATTTTGACTCATACATTCATTTACAACCACCCAAGTAGAAATACAGAGAAGGTGTTTATCTATCCCTGCTTTTTCCTTCCTATTATAATACAAGTCCTAGAGAAAGTAGAGCTTAAAAGCAGGGTCAAAGTTCAATAATTATATGGGAAGTTCAAGCCCAGAGCAGTGAGGATGAGGGAAATGGATGGTGAAGATGTCTTGTGACAAGACACCACACTTCTTGAAACAGATCATGAAACTTGTTAAATTATGTAAATAAAAGAATTATTTCTATTTTTAAAAAAGACAGTGTACTTCTCAGCATCCTCCTTTATTGGCCTGTGGACCTTATCCAAAGGATTGTGGGATGGACCCACACTGTAGAGAAGACTGTTGGAGAACTGTACTAAACTCCACCCTTCTCCAGTTCCCTTTGTCAAGTCTCACCCCACAGGGACCTAACTTCTCATTATTGGTATGTCTGTCACCTAGTCCTCCAAGTCTGCATGGGCACCCCTTGAAGTCTAGGGCTGGGTGCTCTTGAGCAAGTAGAGAAAGAGGTGATGAGGATATCTGAGCTAACATCCAGGGGTAGGTCTCAACCTACTGCTATTGTGGATTTTATTCCTATGAAATTCTCTGTGTGTTTTCTACACAAGACAAAAAAAAAAAAAAAAAAAAAACATGTGTCCTTCAATATGCATGATGAATATGGATGCACAAATTCTCCATAAGATACTAGCAAATCAAATTCAACAACATATAAAAAAAATTATCCACCATGATCAAGTGGGATTCATTCCTGGGATGCAGGTCTGGTTCAACATTCACAAATCAATCAATATGGTACATCACATTAATAAAAGAAAATAAAAGAACCATATGATCCTGTCAATCGACTCAGAAAAAGCATTTGACAAAATTCAGCATCCTTTCTTATTAAAAACCTGCAAGAAAGTTGGGATAGAAGGAACATACTTAAACATCATAGAAGCCATTTTTGAAAAGCCCACAGCTAATATCATCCTCAATGGGGAATGAGCTTTCCCCCTGAGATCCGGAACACAACAGGGATGTCCAGTCTCACCACTGTTGTTTAACATAGTGTTGGAAGTTCTAGCATCAGCAATCAGACAACAAAACAAAATCAAAGGCATCAAAATTGGCAAAGATGAAGTCAAGCTTTCACTTTTGCAGACGACATGATACTATACATAGAAAACTTGACAGACTCCAAAAGTCTGCTAGAACTGATACATGAATTCAGCAAAGTTGCAGGATACAAAATTAATGTAAAAAAAATCAGTTGCATTCTTATACACTAATAATGAAGCATCAGAAAGACAAATAAAGAAATTGATCCCATTCACAATTGCACCAAGAATCGTAAAATACCTAGGAATAAACCTAACCAAATATGTAAAAGATCTGTATGCTGAAAACTATAGATAGCTTATGAAGCAAATTGAAGAAGATACAAAGAAATGGAAAAACATTCCATGCTCATGGATTGGAAGAATAAATATTATTAAAATGTCAATACTACCCAAAGCTATCTACACATTCAATGCAATCCCAATCAAAATTGCACAAGCATTCTTCTCGAAGCTAGAACAAGCAATCCTAAAATTTGTATGGAACCACAAAAGACCCCAAATAGCCAACGTTATAGTGAAGAAGACCAAAGTGAGAGGCATCACAATCCCAGACTGTAGCCTCTACTACAAAGCTGTCATCATCAAGACAGCATGGTATTGGCACAAAAACAGACACACAGACCAATGGAATAGAATAGAAACCCCAGAACTAGACCCACAAACGTATGGCCAACTCATCTTTGACAAAGCAGGAAAGAACATCCAATGGAAAAAAGACAGCCTCTTTAACAAATGGTGCTGGGAGAACTGGACAGCAACATGCAGAAGGTTGAAACTAGACCACTTTCTCACACCATTTACAAAAATAAACTCAAAATGGATAAAGGACCTAAATGTGAGACAGGAAACCATCAAAACCTTAGAGGAGAAAGCAGGAAAAGATCTCTCTGACCTCAGCCGTAGCAATCTCTTCCTCGACACATCCCCAAAGGCAAGGGAATTAAAAGCAAAAGTGAATTACTGGGACCTTATGAAGATCAAAAGCTTCTGCACAGCAAAGGAAACAACCAACAAAACTAAAAGGCAACCAACGGAATGGGAAAAGATATTTGCAAATGACATATCGGACAAAGGGCTAGTATCTAAAATCTATAAAGAGCTCACCAAACTCCACACCCGAAAAACAAATAACCCAGTGAAGAAATGGGCAGAAAACATGAATAGACACTTCTCTAAAGAAGACATCCAGATGGCCAACAGGCACATGAAAAGATGTTCAGCGTCGCTCCTTATCAGGGAAATACAAATCAAAACCACACTCAGGTATCACCTCACGCCAGTCAGAGTGGCCAAAATGAACAAATCAGGAGACTATAGATGCTGGAGAGGATGTGGAGAAACGGGAACCCTCTTGCACTGTTGGTGGGAATGCAAATTGGTGCAGCCGCTCTGGAAAGCAGTGTGGAGGTTCCTTAGAAAATTAAAAATAGACCTACCCTATGACCCAGCAATAGCACTGCTAGGAATTTATCCAAGGGATACAGGAGTACTGATGCATAGGGGCACTTGTACCCCAATGTTCATAGCAGCACTCTCAACAATAGCCAAATTATGGAAAGAGCCTAAATGTCCATCAACTGATGAATGGATAAAGAAATTGTGGTATATATACACAATGGAGTACTATGTGGCAATGAGAAAAAATGAAATATGGCCCTTTGTAGCAACGTGGATGGAACTGGAGAGTGTAATGCTAAGTGAAATAAGCCATACAGAGAAAGACAGATACCATATGGTTTCACTCTTATGTGGATCCTGAGAAACTTAACAGGAACCCATGGGGGAGGGGAAGGAAAAAAAAAAAAAAGAGGTTAGAGTGGGAGAGAGCCAAAGCATAAGAGACTGTTAAAAACTGAGAACAAACTGAGGGTTGATGGGGGGTGGGAGGGAGGGGAGGGTGGGTGATGGGTATTGAGGAGGGCACCTTTTGGGATGAGCACTGGGTGTTGTATGGAAACCAATTTGACAATAAATTTCATATTAAAAAAAAAAGCATGTGGCCTTCGCTGTCCTCGATTTCCATAAGCTTTAATAGGGACTTATTTATTTAACACTTTCAATCACCAAATGTGAGCACTTAGAAGTTGCACCCATCATCTGCAGCAAAAAAAAAAAAAAAAAAAAAAAAAAATTGATAACAAATGAGTTCCCTCTTCCCTCTGGGATTCTGTCTTTTTTTTAAGTTTCTTCTAGTTTCTAGAAGTTTCTCTCATATCCTTTTGTCTCTGCATACTAGAAGTGCTGAAGAATATATGTATCTATTTGCCTATGCCTCAAAAATGATCTCTAATATAACACCTTTTTCTAAAAAACAATTGACCTTGTATTTTCTTATTTTTCATTTTTATTTTCCCATAACACCATAAGTAATACTCAAATGGTTTAATTGCAAGGCATATTTGTGAAGGGTTGTGTATTGCACAGGCTTCTCTGGCTTCTCCTTGTACAGGAAATCAAGATCAGTCAACTCTAGCCCAGCCCACAAGCCCTCCACATACTTCATTGGCCTGGCTTCCTAACTGTGTCCACTACTCCCCTCCCCTGCAGCTCAGCACCCCTGCCCTTCATGGGGCACCCAGACACACCTCATGCTTCCTGATTCATGTTCTGTCTGCCTCTGCCTTCTCTCCCCACCACCCTTTCTCCTCCTAGGGAAATTCTTCTCACCCAACTCTAAACTGCCTCAGATTACCAGGTACACTGGGCAGACTCTGGATTTTGGAGGCTCATGAAGTGGTTTCAAGTCCAGGTCCCATCAATATGTGTTCCTGTGTAAGAACCTACCTCTCTGCACCCTAGTTCCCTCATCACATGGAAATCATAATGCCATCCTCTTTGCATGGGTAACAATTTTTCATATATTTATGCACATATTATATCATCTTTTTTTCTATACTCTCTCCAAAGATGTTTGTATTCCAAATGGCTTTGAGATATAGAAATAGTGTCTCCCTCTGTGGCAGAGGACAGGTTTGCTTCCTGAACAAGATAATAAGGGTACTGTTGTAATTTGAACAAGTTTGTTAGCAAACCCCTGGTAGGACTGGAAGGGGGGGTCCTAAGCTCAGAGCTCCTTATCTATGACACAGACCCAAAGTGTGTGTGCAGCATCCTTCTGGGCCCATCTCTGTATCACTCCCATGGAACTTTGCGGGCAAGGGCAATGAAGTCTTTTGTCTCGGACCTAGAAGTCGTGTGTCTTCCAGTTTCCACAAACAGTGGCAGGCTAACTAGTTAGCTTACAAAAAGGGTAAATCCTCAGACACTTCACCATCCTTAACACCTTTCCTCTGGCTGAGGGAGATTTCCTATTGCCAGACAATACCATAGAACCTCCAGGAGCTGCTTTCTGGAACTCCTAACTTAAATATACACATGCTTCTATTAAAGTATCAGTCACAGCCATCTCTATATCCAGGGATAGTGCCTGGTTCACTATGGATAAGTTAATGTACCTCAAAGATTGCTCAGCTATTAAAATCTACTGCTACCCTGCATCTTCTCTTGCCATCATTTCTTCTCTGTTAAAAACACGACGTTTAAAAAGTGCATAAACATGTATGCATTCATCATTTGCCTCGAAATGTAGCCTCTATTTTAGTCAGGGTCAAATGCTGACACAGGGTTCTTCTCTGGACTTAATTCATCTTATTCACTTGGGATGGGGTTGGGAGGTTATGAACCTTCTGAAATGACATGAAAGTTGTGTGTATATGTATATTTTCCTAGGGACAGGGATTATTGCTTTTATTGGAATCATAAATGTATCTGTGCTAAAGCCCCTGAGGTGAATACAATAGATGTTAGCCATAAGTAAGCAGGGCTTTGTTGCACTTTCCTGGAGGCTGTGCTGAAAGTGAGCTAGGTGTTATATCCTCCAAGCCTCATCATGGGGAGACTATGAAATGAAAACAAAAAAAAAAAGAGGCCTGACTGTTGAGAGGGGCAGCAACAGAGAAGATCAAATAAGAGAGGAAAGACACCCCCAGACCAGAGCAATTGCCAATCAAGATGAGATATGGGGACTCTACTAAAATAGCTAATTAAAAAAACTTTTTTTTAACATTAAGTATTCTTCTAATGTAAGTTGAAGGACAATATGGTATGACCCAGTGTCTTAATCTGCTCTGGCTATCATAACAAAATAGCATACCTTGGGTAGTTTAAATGATAAATATTTATTTTCTTGCAGCTTTGGGGACTGCAAGTCCAACATCAGGGTGCCAGTATGGTAGGTTCCTGGTGAGGACTCTCTTCCTAAATTGCAGAGGGCTGTCTTCTTGCTCTGTCCTCACATGACAATGGGGTGGTGGAGAAGACAAAGAGCAAGCTCTTTGGTGTCTCACCCTTTGAGGGTGCTAATCCCACTCATGAGGGCTCTACCTAATGATTTCCAAAGCCCCCCCTCCAAATACCATTCCACTGGGGATTAGGGCTTCAAAATATGGATTGGGAGGCACAATTCAGTCCATAACAACTAGAAAAGTTAAAAACACACATACACTGCTACCTTGCAAATGCTAACCCTATATATGCCTTTGAGAAATGCCTGTGCATATGACCCAGGATAGGTACTAGAATTCTCACAGCAGCACTGCTACCCACAATCCCCAACTGCCAAGACCCAAAAATGCAACAACAGTAGAATGGGTAGATGCAATGAGATGCATTCACATAAGGGACACTGTATATCAGAGAAAATTAACAAACCATGTCTTAAGGCATTAGCCCAGATGAATCTGACCAACAAGATCAGGTGGAAAGAACTGGCTGCAGAGGATGCACAATGAGATCTGGTTTATAAAGAGTTCAAAAATGGACAAAACTGAACATTACATTATCTGGGAATATGCACATGTCAGGCATGCCTACCAAGAAAGCCAAGGGAATAAGCAGCAAATTTCAGAGTGCTTGTTGTGGGGGAAGGGGAAGGAGGTAGTCAAAGGAGGACACTTGGTGCAGGGGTCAATAGTACCAGTGATGTTTTCTGTCATAGGCATGAAGTTTGGTGACACAGCCATTTATTTCATCATTATTTTTTTAAAACTGTATATATGATAATATATGTATTGTCTTAGTCCATATGAGATTTTATAACAAAATACCACAGACTAGGTGGTATATAAACAACAGAAATTTACTTCTCATAGTTCTGGAAGCTTGAAGTCCAAGATCAGGATGCCAGCATGCTCGGGTTCTGGAGAAAACATTCTTTCAGCTGCAGACTACCAACTTTTTACTGTGTTCCTCACATGGTAGAAGAGGCTAGGGAGCTCTGTGAAGTCTCTTTTATAAGAACACTAACTCGGGGCGCCTGGGTGGCGCAGTCGGTTAAGCGTCCGACTTCAGCCAGGTCACGATCTCGCGGTCCGTGAGTTCGAGCCCCGCGTCAGGCTCCGGGCTGATGGCTCGGAGCCTGGAGCCTGTTTCCGATTCTGTGTCTCCCTCTCACTCTGCCCCTCCCCCGTTCATGCTCTGTCTCTCTCTGTCCCAAAAATAAATAAACATTGAAAAAAAAAATAAGAACACTAACTCTATTCATGAGGACTCCACCCTTGTGATCTAATCATTTTCCAAAGGCCCTACCTCCCAATATCACAGAGGAGGTTGGGATTTCAACATTTCAAACTATAGCATGTGTATAATATATATCTCATAGATACCATAGATATCATATATGTGCCATAACACACTTCTGTATGTGTAAGTCAAATTACTTAGGGTGCCACTTACCTTGAAGGTGAGCATTTATTTCTGCTCAGCTGCCAGTAGCAGCAGCAGCAGCGAGGGTACCTCAGCTCACACACCCTGGCCTTTGACCTGGGTGATGTCCTAAGGAGCCAGAGGGTACCATATCCCCTAAAAGAAGTCACTCATAAGAGCTGCTTTGGTCCCACCGCCCAGACTCAGCATGCAAGGTGTGAAGAAGTCTCCTGCCTGCAGGCACACCTAACACTGTGCATGTTGTTGCTGATCCCCAGGTGAGAAGGAGCCCTAGGCCTGCTGAAGCAGTCTGAAAACTGCCTAAGAAGTTGCTAAAGCTTGGCATGTTGGTATACCAGGGGATAGTGATGAATGAGCTCAAGGATTCAAAACTTTGAGAGGAGATCACTTAAGACCTGCATTCTGTGCTCTGCCACCAAGTCTTCCCGTGTGATTTTGTTTTATAAGGACTGAAGTGTCAACATTCAGCATGTCTATATACCCAAAGGCTATATACCCAGGCTCGAGGTGTTTGTTGTCCATGTCAGTGGCAATGCACCTGGCATCAATGCATGCTTTTCTAATTCATGCCTAGCATTCTCAGGAAGTAGATCTGGCCACAGGTGGACTCCAAAATAAAGCCAGCTCTTGAAGAACAGCTCCTCATTGACACTATCCAACCTTTCAGAGGGTAGATTCCCTCATAATATGCCTCTGAAATGTCCAAGATTGCTCTTGAGTAGGGCTCTGTGGAGTCATTGGCGATACAAGGTTATGGTATGTACAGTTTAGAGAAGTATTACAGGTGACAAATGTTGCAAGCCCTCAGAATATAAATATAAATTTGTTTCAGAGGCTAAGAAATAAGACTGCTCAGACTTTCCCAGTGGATTTCTGCAGTCATATGGGGTCAGTGTCCTGAGGGAGAATTTCAGGTAACTTCATTTTACATATACTTTTCCAGATTTTTTTTTAAATATTTTTTTTCAATTTGTTTTTTTTCAATGTTTATTTATTTTTGGGACAGAGAGAGACAGAGCATGAACGGGGGAGGGGCAGAGTGAGAGGGAGACACAGAATTGGAAACAGGCTCCAGGCTCCGAGCCATCAGCCCCGAGCCTGACGCGGGGCTCGAACTCACGGACCGCGAGATCGTGACCTGGCTGAAGTCGGACGCTTAACCGACTGCGCCACCCAGGCGCCCCTACTTTTCCAGATTTTTTTGACCTACCAGTGTTCCAGCCATTTACCATATATGGTGTAGCTTTATGGGATTTTTCTTTCTTTCTTTTTTCTCTTTCTTTCTTTCTTTTCCCCTTCCTTCCTTCCTTCCTTCCTTCCTTCCTTCCTTCCTTCCTTCACATTTAAATCCAAGTTGGTTAACATATAGTGTAATAATAATTTCAGGAATAGAATTTAGTGACTCATCACTTACATACAATATCCAGTGCTCATCCCAACAAGTGTCCCCCTTTAGCCCTTCCCACCTCCACCTCCCTGCAAACAATACCCCTCCAGCAGCCCTGTTTGTTCTCTGTATTTAAGAGTCTTCAGGGGAACCTGGGTAGCTCAGTTGGTTAAGTGTCTGACTTCAGCTCAGGTCATGATCTCACAGTTCGTGAGTTCAAGCCCTGCATTGGGCTCTGTGCTGACAGCTCAGAGCCTGGAGTCTGCTTTGGACTCTGTGTCTCCCTCTCTCTCTGTCCCTCCACTGCACATCCTCTGTCTCTCTCTCTCTCTCTCTCTCTCTCAAAAATAAATAAACATTAAAAAAAAGTCTCTTCTGGTTTGTCTCCCTCTCTGTTTTTATATTATTTTTGCTTCCCTTCCCTTATGCTCATCAGTTTTTTATCTTAAATTCCACATGTGACTGAAATCATATGATACTTGTCTTTCTCTGACTGACTTATTTCACTTAGCATAATACCCTCTAGTTCCATCCACCTTGTTGCAAATAGCAAGATTTAATTCTTTTTGATCGCTGAGTAATATCCCATTGTGTATATATGTCACATCTTCTTTACCCATTCATAAGTCGATGGACATTTGGGCTCTTTCCATACTTTAGCTATTGTTGATAGTGTTGTTATAAACATCGGGGTGCATGTGCACCTTTGAATCAGCATTTTTGTATCCTTTGGATAAATACCTAGTAATGCAATTGCTGGGTCATATAGTAGTTCTATTTTTATTTTTTTGAGAAACATCCATACTGTTTTCTGGAGTGGCTGCACCAGTTTGCATTCCCACCAGCAATGTAAAAGAGTTCCTCTTTCTTCACATCCTTGCCAACATCTGTCGTTGCCTAGGTTGTTAATTTTAGCCATTCTGGCAGGTGTGAGGTGGTATCTCATTGTGGTTTTGGTCTGTATTTCCCTGATGATGAATGATGTTGAGAATTTTTTTCATTTGTTTGTTAGCCATCTGGATGTCGTCTTTGGAAAAGTGTCTATTCATGTCTTTTGCCCATTTCTTAAATGGATTATTTGTTTTTTGGGGGGTTGAGTTTGATAAGTTCTTTATAGATTTTGGACATGAACTCTTTATCTGATGTCATTTGCAAATATCTTCTCTCATTCTGTTGGTTGCCTTTTAGTTTTTCTGATTGTTTCCTTCACTGAGCAGAAGATTTTTATCTTGATGAAGTCCCAGTAGTTCATTTTTGCTTTTGTTTCCCTTACCTCTCGAGACATATCAAGTAAGAAGTTGCTGTGGTAGAGGTCAAAGAGATTGTTGCCTGTTTTCTTCTCTAGGATTTTGATGGTTTCCTGTCACACATTTAGGTCTTTTGTACATTTTGAGTTTATTTTTGTGTATGGTGTAAGAAAGTGGTTCAGAATCATTCTTATGCATATTGCTGTCCAGCTTTCCCAGCACCATTTGCTGAACAGACTGTCTTTTTTTCCATTGGATATTCTTTCCTGCTTTGTCAAAGATTGGTTGGCTATACATTTGTGGGTCCATTTCTGGGTTCTTTATTCTGTTTCATTGATCTATGTGTCCATTCTTGTGCCAGTACCATACTGTCTTGATGATTACAGTTTGTAATATGACTTTAAGTCTGGAATTGTGTTGCATCCAGCTTTGTTTTTTTTTTTTCAAGATTACTTTAGTTATTTGGGGTCTTAACTAGTTCCATAAAAATTTTAGGATTGTGTGTTTTAGCTCTGTGAAGAATGATGGTGTTATTTTTTTTGGGGGGGGTTATTGAATTGATTTATTTTCCTTAAATATTTATTTATTATCTATCTATATATCTATCTTTAATTTAATTTAATTTATCTATCTATCTAATCTATCTATCTATCATCTATCTATCATCTGTCTTTAATTTACATCCAAGTTAGTTAGCATATAGTGCAATAATGATTTTAGGAACAGATTCCAGTGATTCATCCCCTATGTATAACACCCAGTGCTCATTCAAAAAAAAAAAAAAAGTCTTCCTTAATTCCCCTTACACATTTAGCCCATCCTCCCACCCTCAGCCCCTCCAGCAACCCTCAGTTTGTTCTCTGTATTTAAGAGTCTCTTATTTTTTGTCCCTCTCCCTGTTTTTATTTTTATTTTTTTTGCTTCCTTTCCCTTATGTTCATATGTTTTGTATCTTAAATTCCACATATGAGTGAAGTCATATGATACCTGTCTTTGTCTGACTGACTTATTTTGCTTAGCATAATACACTCTAGTTCCATCCACCTTGTTGCAAATGGCAAGATTTCATTCTTTTTGATTGCCGAGTAATACTCCATTGTATATATATATAACACATCTTCTTTATCCATTCATCTGCCGATGGACATTTGGGCTTTTTCCATACTTTGGCTGTTGTCAATAGTGCTGCTATTGGGGTGCATGTGTTCCTTCGAAACAGCACTCCTTGTGTTACTTTGATAGGGATTGCTTTATGAGATATTTTTTGTCTGTCTCTCTCTGTTTTCATGTTTTGCCACCCCTCTTTAAAAAAAAGTGGGGCACCTAGGTGGCTCAGTCAGTTAAGCATCCAACTCTTGATTTTCGTTCAGGTCATGATATCATGGTTTGTAAGATTGAGCCCCAAGTCAGGCTTTGCACTGACAGTGTGGAGCCTGCTTGGGATTCTCTCTCTTCCTCTATGCATCTCCTGTGTTCTCTGTCTCTCATTCAAAGTAAATAAATAAAAAAAAAAAGAAAAGGTATACTAGGAGTCTAAATTTTGGTTTCTAGACCTGATTATGCTATTTGCAACGTCTTGTGACTACAGGCAAGACACTTAATCTCTTTGAACTTCAGTCTTTCCTCTGTAAAATCAAAGCACTGGTGTATACAATTCTAATACTCTTTGTGTTAAGTCAATGACTGTGTGGGAAATGTGGGTGCCAAATGATTTCTGTCTTTCTGGAATACCAGTATGTCATGAATACAAACATTATCTAAGATTCTGAGAGACAACAAGTGCCAACTGAATTTAGTAAACCAGGAAAAATGAGTTAAATGGCACTTAATTCTAACATGAGAATTTCCAGGAATTTAACTGTGCTGAGGCATTGATAATTTCACCCATGCCCACTCCATTCCCTGGGATAATATCTCTACCTTACACCTTACACAAAAGGTAAAAAAAAAAAAAATGAAAAGACACAAACTGAGATAAAATATTTAAAATACACATATTTGACAAAGCACTTATATCCAGAATATATAACTACTACAACTCAATAATAGACAAAAAACCTAATTTCTCTTTTTGCAAATGGAAAAACTTGAATCAACAGTATACAAAAGAAACTAAACAAATGACCAGTGAATATAAAAATAAGTAGTCAATATCACTTTATCTATAATATGTCAATTAAACCTCAATGAAGTACTACTTCACACTCACTAGAATAGCTAAAATTAAAAAGACTGACATCTTTCAAAGTTAACAAGGATTTGGAGCATCCTGAAAACAGATTCTTCTGGTAGGTGTGTGAAATGGTGCAACCACTTTGAAAAACAGTTCCACGCTTTATTAAAAAGTTAAATATACACCTACCTATGACTCAGCAGTTTCACTTCCAGGTATTGATTCAAAAGAAGTAAAAAATATACATTCGCAGTTACAGTTGTAAATAAATATTTACAGCAATGTTATTCTGTAATGGCCACAAACTGGAAAAATCTTAAATATTCAACAGTGGGAGAAAATCAGTAAACACACTGTGACAGAGTCATGTAATGGAATACAAATCAGCAATAAAAATAGAATTACTGATACAGGGGTGCATGTGTGGCTCAGTTGGTTGAGCTCCTGACTCTTGATTTCCACTCAGGTCATGATCTCATGGTTCGTGAGTTCAAGCTCCATGTCAGGTTTGGTGCTGACAGTGCAGAGCCTGTTTGGGATTCTCTCCCTGCCTCTCCCCTGATCACTTGCGCTCTCTCTATCTCTCTTTCTCTCTCTCAAGAAAATAAATAAACATTAAAAAAAGAATTACTGATACACATTAACAAGGATGAGAAGAAGCCAGACATCAAATAGTAAATATGATATAACTCCAGAGTTCAAGAACAGATGAAACTAATCTACAGGGCAGAAATCAGATCAGTAATAGGGGTGGAGAGTGGAATTGAAATGGACAAGCCAGGACCTTTTGTGTTGCTGGATATGTTCTCTGTCTTGATTAGACTGGTTACATGGTTTTAAAAAATATACATAATATATAAATATATAAATGATATATATTTAAAAAATGAATGAAGCATTTAAAATCTGGGTATTTCATTGTATGAAAATTATATCTTAGTAAAATAAAAGTTGGTGGTGACAATTTAGCTCCTCCCTGATTCCATGGACAGCAACAGGACTTGCATCTCTGCTCCAGGACCAGCAGGGAGACAAGGGGGCAAGACCCTCAGCAATTTGGCTAGGAAGGGCAGCCACAGCCAAGGAAGTTTAAAAAGAGCATTCCACTGGGGCACCTCGGTGGCTCAGTTGGTTAAGCGTCTGACTTCGGCTCAAGTCATGATCTCATGCTTCATGGGTTTGAGCCTTGCGTCAGGCTCCATGCTGACAGCTCAGAGCCTGGAGCCTGCTTCATGGATTCTGTCTCCCTCTCTCTCTGCCCCTCCCCACTCATATTCTGTCTGTCTGCCTGTCTCTCTTTCTCTCTCTCTCACACACACACACAAATAAATAAAATGTTAAAAAATAATTTAAAAAAAGGCATTCCACTAACCTCTTATTCTGTTGTCAGAACCAAGCCAGGGGGGTGAGCTAGTTTTCACTCTAGGTGAAACTTCCTAGTGACTTCTCCAACTGAGAACTAGACTTCCAGTTAGAAGCCAGAACCCAGGAATTACAACTCAGCTGCCAGAAGCAGAGGAAGTATTAGAGTGGATAGAGTGCAAGCTCTAAAGCCAGGCTACCCTTGCTCCCACTTTGAGCCCCAGCTGACTAGATACTGCCTCCTATCCCCTTCTTCACTACACTGTGGAGGAGGAGCCCTAACCTTCAAGGGCTGGTGTATGGCCCATGAATGTCAACTACTCTATCTTGGGCACCATTCTAGCTTCCGGGAAACAAAAAGGAATAAAATATATTTCATTACCTCTTAGAGCTGTCAGGTTGGTATGTCACAATAGCCTTGAAAGTTTTTAGAATGAGTTTATGGTGAAGAAAATAATTGTATGTTCATCATGTTTTCTCCTCCCAATAGATCCATTATATAAATCCAGATCTTTATATGTTGAATTTGTTTAAAAGTAGAAACAATCCATTTAGTGGAGTCTTAGATTGCTGATTTCTGGAAGTAATTTAGGAAGGCTTCAGAAGTCGGTCAGCAAAATTGGATGGAATAAAAAACTTTGAGAAGATGATTCAAGATGGTGCTTACAAGGGAATCCTTTTGCACTTGGCAAGTTCTTTGTGTGCTGATGGTCTAAAGACACTGATCTTGGGGAAGTTACATCTGAGAAGAGGTCACACTCAGGAAATATTTCATACAATTGAATATGATACAATACAAAGTGAAAAGTACCATATTAGGTGTGCACAAGGAATTATGGGAGCATGAGGAAGGGCACAACTGTCCCTTAAAGGGAGTTGTGGAACCACAAAGGGAGACGACATGTAAAGGATGAGAGGCACTTTGAAAAAGGGGAAGAGGATGAGACTAACATGCCTTCCAGACACATGGAACCGAGACTGAGAGACATGAATGATTCATTGACAAAGATACTTTCCTGAACCAAATCCTAGTCAGGAAACTCTGAGCTCTTTTTCAACAAGTTTCCATCCTTGGGCATGTCCGTAAGAGCCCAATTTTAGTATGAACTGAGCTAAGTTAGTTTAGCTGGAATCTTCTGCCAACAACTTCTGATAACTGATCACCCTCAGTATGTGACCAAATTCCTCACCCTTGCCATCCCCCAGGTGATGTCTGATCACTCTGGCCTGCCTTCAACAAGGATCCTGTGAGGTCAGTTTGGCAAGAGTCTCTTTTTACTCCTGCTGTTATTTCCTCTTAGAAACTTATACATAATGACCTCCACCAGGATGCTTGGCTATAGATGGCCACTTGCCCATGCTGTATTCCGAAGTAAGTATGGTTCTATACTGAGGTCTCATTTCCCCTATTGCAATAATTCCTGAGTAAAATCTGTTTTTACCCCTTTAATTTCTTTTCAGCTCCAGTGTGTCTTTGACATTGTCTGTCAGACAGGTTAGGCTATGCCAAGTAACAAACAATGCTAAGATTTCAAGGGCTAAAAACAAGGTTTATTATCACTCATGTTAATGTTCATTTTTACTGACAGAAGGTTCTGCTGCATGATGTGTCCCTCATGGTCTCAGGATGACACCTCAGTCTCTAGCATTGTGGTCACCATCCTTAAGGAGAAGAACATGATGCCTCACATACTGCTCTTAAAGGGCTTCTTTGCATGAGTGACTCATGTCCCTTTCACCCACATTTCATTGTCCAAAGCAGTCACATAGTCATACCTATCTTCAAAGGAGTGGGGTTATGCAGTGCCACCATATAGTCAGGAGGAGAAACCCTGAAGTTTACTGACACTTTATATGTGTTTTATGTAGCAAGGAGGACTCAAAACTGATGAAGGTGAAATTATGAAGAGCCTTGTTGGCCACAATAAAAAGTTTGGACTCTGAGCTACAGAATGCTTCTTTTGAGTCGGAAAAAAACATGAGGCATTTTGGGTTTCAGAAAGATAATTCTGGTGGTGATGTGGAGAAGGTCTTGGTGACAGCAGACAGAGTAAGAAGCTACTTTATTAATTGTGGGGCTAAGCAGAAGTGGAGAAGTAATATGAATTTGAGAAAGGTAAAAGTACTCTAAGAGTACTCTTTTACTCTAGGTACTCTAGAAAGAGTACTCTAGTACTCTAAAAGAGTACTCTTTTACTCTAAGGTAAAAGTAATGGAATTTGGTGAAAGACTTGCCTGTGAGTTGAGAGAGAGAGGACTCCAGGATAGTGTGGAGTTTAAGGTGGGAATTGAAGTGGTTGATTTCATGACTTAGATCAACAGTAGAGCAGAGATGAGTAGGTTTTGGAGGAGATTAGCACAATCTGGTACATTTTGGGTTTAAAATGTCTGGCAGCATCAGGGATATCATGCCTCTTCTGACATCATGTCCAGATCAAGCAACAGAATGAGAGTTACCTACTTTAGAAGGATGCCAAAGTGTTGTCAGTAGATGAGAAGCCCCAGCAAGAGGGTACAGAATGAGAGAAAACTCAGGAAGGAAGATGGAAGAGAGGGGGAGACACAGTGGAAGATCAGGGGCAGGGACTTGACAGGATGCTGAGCGGAACAAGGCTTCTAAGAAATAGGGTTCAGTCAACCCTGGCAAATTCTGAGGAGGCAGGTAAGATGAACTTGAAAAGGAGACGTCCATTTGGACAGTTAGGGATTATTTAGTATACTTATGAGAGCAATTTCAGTCTGGAAATGGGGTAAGACATTGCCAAAGTTTGAAGATTCCTCAAAGAACTTTGTACATGTTCTTTTCTCTCCTCAGAAATTCCCGTTTCCTTATTCTTCAAAATCAGCTCAGGGATAAACTCTCTCTAAAATTTTCTTCAATGTTCTTCTCTCCAGGACACTCCCACCATCCCCTTTCCCTCAGCTAGTTTCTGCTGGGGACTTGCATACATCATCTGCACCAGGCACTTTTACACTGCTCTGGAATTATTTCTTTATGTCTGGTTCCTGTGCTGGGCCATGAATAGGGGACGTGTTGTATTCGTCTTTGCAAACTTAGTATCTCATAGGAAAATTTTAGAAATTAAATTTTAGCAATTTAATGTAATGAAGAGAAAGAGGTAAGCATCACCTTGTTCTCTATAGTTAGGAGTTTGTTCCTTGGTTTGTTTCTCTCTCTCTCTCTTTTTTCCTTTGCTCATTTATTTCTTAAAATCCACATACAAAGAGATAATATGGTATTTGTCTTTCTCTGACTGACTTATTTCACTTAGCATTATACTCTCTAGCTCTATCCATGTTGCAAATGGTAGGCTTTAATTCTTTTTCATGGCTGAATATTATTCCATTATATATATGTATATACATATATATATACACATATGTATATATACACACACATATATATGTATACACACACACACACACACACACACACATATATATATATATATATAATTTGTAAATAATGCTGTAATTAACATAGGGTGTGCATGTATCCCTTTGAATTAGTGTTTTCATATTTGGCAAATACCCAAAAGTGTGATTACTGAATTGTAGGGTAGTTCTATTTTTAATTTTTTGAGGAATCTCCATACTGTTTCCCACAGAGGATGCACCAGTTTGCAGCCTAAAAACAGTGCAGTAGTGTTTTTTTTTCTCCATATCACTGCCAACATTTGTTGTTTCTTGTATTTTTTTGTTTTAGCCATTTCTGACAAGTGTGAGGTGATATCTCATTTTAGTTTTGATTTGCATTTCCTTGATGATCAGTGATGTTAAGCATGTTTTAAGGTATGTCTTGGCCACCTGGATGTCTTCTTTTGAGAAATGTCTTCTTTGAAGAAATGTATTCGTGTCTTCTGCCCATTTTTAATTGGATTATTTGGTTCTGGGGTATTGAGTTGTATCAGTTCTTTATCTATTTTGAAGACTAACCCTTTATTGGATATGTCATTTGCAAATATCTTCTCCCATTCCATAGGTTGACTTTTAGTCTGTCAATTGTTTCCTTTGTTGTTCAGAAGCCTTTTATTTTAATATAGTCCCAATAGTTTATTTTTTCTTTTATTTGCCTTGCCTCAGGAGACATAACTAGAGAAATGGTGCTACAGCTGATGTCAGAAAAATTACTGCTTGTGTTTTCATCAAGGATTTTTATGGTTTCTGGTTTCACATTTAAGTCTTTAATCCATTTTAAGTTTATTTTTGTGTATGGTGAAAGAAAGTGTTACCAGAGGGGAGGTGGGTGGAAGGATGGTTAAAATAGGTGGTGGAGATTAAAGAGTACACTTACCATGATGAAAAAAATTAGTATAAAATAGTTAATTCTTGATGATCAACGAAGGATTATCAATTTTCATGATTAGGCCTTATATTCCAAACCAGTACCAGTAATGAATAGACCTTTGTTGTACAGATTAATAAACTGATTAAGACATGTAAAGTAAATGACAGTGATGCAATTCATAAATAAAAAATATGCAGCAATTTAACATAACAGTATAAAAGACCAAAAACACAGAGGAGGAGAAGTACAAAGTACATGGTCATCATCCAGCCCATGGAATAAATGTCTGAGCTAGTTACTGAAAGGCATGAGAAGGGTCTGGGAAAGGCCGGAGCCTGGAGTTCTTCCTTTACATTGTTTACAGATTGTGGGAGAAAATGTATGGCAGAGGCAGTGTCCAGAAATATATGATGATATTTCCGGACAGCAGTTAATTTCAGGGATACAAAATAACTTAGGTCCTGAAAGACAAGAAAATAGGGCAAAGGAAAGCCCTTAGGAAAGTTAGTATTTGAAGTTCAAGCAGGTAGTTAGTGTCTAAGATATCTGTATAGTAAGGGGATTCTAACTCTTGGACTGTGATTCAGGTGCAGGAATTCATTCTCTAAGAGGGAAGTGTAGAGTTTTGTACCTAGCAGATCGTGAACAGGTACTCACAACACTTCTGCCCATCAAAATTACCTGGGAGAACTTTAAAATACCTAGATAGATGGAACACATCCCCAGACTGATTAAATTGTAGTTTAATTACTTGTTCTGGGGGGACCTGAACATTAGTTTTTTTCTTTGTTTTTGTTTGTTTTTTTGTTTGCTTGTGCTTTGGTTTTGGTTTTGGGTGTTTGTTTGTTTGTTTGTTTTTGCTGTTGGTAGTTTTTTGTTTTGGTTTTAGTTTATTTGGTATCGTGGTTTAAGTTCCTGGATTGTGAGATACTGCTTTACAGTGCATAGAGAGCACTTGGAAATGCATATTGTTATTCAGTAAGCTTAAGGCAGGGTCTATGATTCTGCATTTATATCAAGCTCCCAGGTGCTGCTGGTTCACACACCACGTTTAGGGTTACAAGGTTCTACCTTTATGATACTAACAGTTAGAGGGGAGGAAGTCTCCTTATTAGGACCAGAGAGGTAATTCAGAGGAGCTCATATTTCAGAATTATGGTAAAGGAGTGGAAAGGGATATAACTTAGACTTAGGTTAACCATCTATCTGTCCTAGGGAAAATTTTAAAGTCAAGCTTCACATTAGCATTTCTCATTGTTTAAAAAAAATCTTGATCCCTATATGGCATTTGACTCACTCCTCATAGTCTCCACAAACACTAGTACCTTGTCAAGCTTTATTTTTTGAAGTTTGCATTATGACTTGATAATTTTTTTTTGCAAACTATACATATTTTCTTGGATATATTAATATTCTGTCTCTTGCCATCCAGCTTCTTATGCTTTGTACCACAAGAACACAGTTTGTTTCCTATTTCCTATTTCTATTCTTTTTTAGAAAGAGAGAGAGAGAAAACATGAGCAGGGGAGGGGCAGAGAGAGAGAAAGAGAAAGAGAGGGAGAAAGAATCTTAAGCAGGTTCCACATTCAGAACAAAGCCCGATGCAGGACTCAGTCTCATGACCCTGAGATCATGACCTGAGCCCAAATCAAGAATCGGATGCATAACCAACTGAGCCACCCAAGCACTCCTGTTTCCTATTTCTTTAAAAAATACCAAGCAGCCCTCTTGGTGCATCAGTCTCATAATCTGAAAAATGCTTGAACATTATATGACAAGATTTTACTACACATCATGTTGGAAATACAAAATTTTAAGTCATTTTAGTAATGGTAGTTACCAGATCCATTTCATTTTTTTTTAATATGAAATATATTGTCAAATTGGTTTCCATACAACACCCAGTATTCATCCCAACAGGTGCCCTCCTCAATGCCCATCACCCACTTTCCCCTCCCTCCCACCCCCATAAACCCTCAGTTTATTCTCAGTTTTTAAGAGTCTCTTACAAAAGAATCATGCCATTCATCTATTTTTTTAAATCACATTAATGAAGAATTAATTAAAAATATGATATAATGAATGATTTATAAAGAAGTATAATAATTAAAAATTCGAGAGTAAGTTGTCAAAAAATAAAATTTACTTTTTTGGACATTGCTGCGATGTTTTTTAGGGAATCCACTAGGGTCATAACATGCTCATAAAATGTGCACTATCATCACGTTGATCATAGACACTTTTTCAGTACACTACATGAGTAATGGATTTCTAAATTCTTGTATTTGAATGAACATTCATTAAAATATATAAATTAAGAGATTGTATTAGGCATATTGGAAAACTGTACCAACTCTTTTAATCCACCTACTTGCTCTTTAGAGTTAACTGAGCAAAACAATAATTTATTAAACCTCCTGTGTTGCAAGTCTGTTTACATTAATTTCTGTAATATTTTTTGCACATAAAAAAGAGAGAAAGAAGCAAGAAGTGGTTGAGGGGCATTCACCAGTTTTGTAAATGGAGGGAGGGGAAGACCATATTTACAGGCAGAAGAGAGGTCAATAAAGAAAAATTTAACATAAAAAGAAAAAACTAAGGTACTAGACACAGGATGGGGCATGAATCCAGGAAAAAAAATATTTTAGTTGCAAAGTGATAGAAACACACTTATTAGGGATGTAATGGAAGACAAAAAGAGCAGGAAAAGTAAGGGCTAAATCCACTTCTAGTTAAAGATGACCAGTTAACACATCTCAGCTCCCTCCTGAACCCCAGTCAAATTATAGTGAAGGAATAAAAAATGTATAGAGCCATAAGGACAAGGAGAGAAAGGACTGATTTAGTGACTGACCAGAGTGGTTAATGAATGTTCAGAGGAAAGTGAGAAGTCAGAAGCCAGAAGCGAGAGGAAGTTGCCACTGGGAAATGCAACAAGCCAAGTCTCCAGCAGGCATTGAGAGGCTGGGGTGCCAGGGACCTCAGAAGACTGGGAGGCATGCAATGACTACAGAAGGCACATCCCCTCCATCCCTCAATAATAGATCCAGGAATCTGTGGACCCTGGGAAAGTGAGAGGGGTCAATGAAATGGTGTAAAAATAGAACAAATGGATGGTAGTGCCCATGGCAGATGTTACCTCACAGAGCTCCAATCCATATTCACCACCTCAAGCTATAGACTGGCTCTTCATTTCTATATAAACTTAACAGCCCTAACTAATTACCTATAGCTTCTATAATTTGGGGGTTCCCCCCCCCCAGACAATTGAGTCCCAAGCTTAAGAGGAACCTTGTTACCTCCAGTTATGTGTCCAGTCCTTTACTTTTAAATAAGTACAAAGAATCATCAAACACTTGAGAAAGTCTCTCATATGAAAGTTAGAGCTCAAAGCAAAGAGAGAAAAGCATAACATCCTCAAAGACATAGTCCATCTAAGAAAAAAATAACAGGCTATCACAAAAAGTAAGAGTGAGGAAAAAGAAAGCGTTTTTAGAAATAAAAAGAATGGGGTGCCTGGGTGGCTCAGTTGGTTAAGTGTCCGACTTTGGCTCAGGTCATGATCTCATGGTTTGTGAGTTTGAGCCCCACGTTGGGCTCTGTGCTGACAGCTCGGAGCCTGGACATTGCTTCAGATGCTGTTACAGAACCAGGCTGGAACACTGGTGGAAAAACCAAGCGGCACTCAGAGATCTTGGTGGACCGGAGATTTATTTAACACCAGCGGGCTCAGAGGTGACTGTTTCTTCAAAGATATGAGCGCCGAATGCAAGTGGGGAGGGTAATTTATAGTCATCAGCTTTCATATCTGTGGGGGTTTTGCACGCACAGCAAAGGAAGAAGAACCCAGAGGAGGGGTCTCTAAGCTAAAGACCAGAGTTTGTTTTAGGCCCACCAGCCATCTTTGGCATATTTTGTCCACTTCTCCAACAATGCTATGTCTCCCTCTGTCTCTGCCCCTCCCCGGCTCATGATCTGTCTCTTCCTGTCTCTCAAAAATGAATAAACATTAAAAAAAAATTTAAAGAAATAAAAAGTATGATAGGTAAAGTCAATAAAATCCTAGAAATTATTTATAGGTTTAGAAAGACAAAGATGAAAATAGGAGAGAAAAGAGAAGAAAGCCAGAGTATAAATGCACAAAGTAAAATACCTAAAAAGAAGTGAGAAAAAGGAAGAGAAGAATTTCAATACAAGAAGAATCAATAGAATCTTATCAAAGATAGCCTCAAACTTCTGAACAGCAACATCAAAAGCTGGAAACCAATGGGGCAGTGCCTTCAAAATTTCAAGGGAAAATATTTCCAATCTTGAATTTCATGTTCAAACTATCAATTATCAGTGAGAATAAAAGCATGTGCAGAATTAAACAATTTACCTTCTGTACATCTTTGCTAGGAAAACTAGTGGGAAGAATCCACCTCAAATGTGTTACAGCAAATACTTGCCACCCAGGAAGAGATAAGCCACACGCACTCAGGGGAATCAGGAAAACACTATTTATTATGCACCAGTGCCAGCCCAGCAGAGTCACCACCATAGGCTGAGCACTGAACGTTGGCATCAGCCTCCCTTAATGGCTGGGATGGTAGGGGGTTGAAAGACAAAACAAAAAGGAGAAGGGGCACTTACCAGTGGTGCTCTCTGGGCCATTGGTGGAGGCAGGCAGCAAGCAAGGTTACAAAAGCCAAAAGTTTGAAAGGGGAGTTTCCAGCCTCGGACATCTGGCTGGCCCCTTTTATCTTGTTTTGTCTAGCTTTCCGTCTCAAATGGAATAAATAAAAAAGAAATAGACACTTGACCCAGCAAAAGGAAAACAATGCAGGAGGGAGACAAAGGAAGCCCTCTGGGACATGATGCCCTCTAAGGAAGGAGGGCAGCCTTGCTGCCTGCAACTGCAGATGCTCTGGAAGACTTGCCTCTAGGGAACAAAATGAAACTGGTAACGTGGTCTAAGGGGAAACAGACTGTTTGGAAAAACAAAACCAAACAACAAGCCCTGACTCGTGATGTTTACCAATTCCTATAACATAAAATATCTTATTATGCTGATGTTAAGCTCTCAACAACTTAACACTCTGCTTACAAAATTCCTGAATATTTAACAATTAACTCTCCCCAGCTAGTAGAAGCTGAGGTCAGCACACCAATGATTAATAAATCACCTATGTGTTTGACTATGTGGAAAATAGCATTCAGAGACATTTCACTGTCCTGTAGGATAGGACAGGATGGACTTGGACCAGAGCTATACAAATGAGATAAGGTAAAAAAAAACAAGAAATTATTAATTCCAAGAAAATATTTTTAAAAACAAATATAAGAATAAGTGTAATTAGCTGGGTAGCATATTGGCCTTGGTATTAAAAATAGGATGTAAACAATGAAAAGTGATTTCACAAAAATAGCAATAGATCGGAAGAATGGGGAAGGGAAGGTAAAAGGTGTTTAAATGATAACTACTCATTTCATACCAAACAGCCAGTGGATAATGCTTAAAGGAAAAAATTGATAGAGAGCGGTATAAGCATTTTCACTTGAAATTTAGAAGATAAAATGTTCAAAGTGGTCACCTTCCTGGAATCCAACCCTGGAGTAAGGAGGAAGGTGCTGGGGACTGTCTTGTTAAAATCTCTTTTTAGCACTCTGGCTTTTTAATCCATAAACATGTATTCCTTAGGTAGATATTGTTATGGAAACTGGTCTGGATCATCCGGCAGAAGCACCAAGTGGCGCTTGGAGATCTTGGAAGCAGGATTATTTTACACTGGTGGGCTCAGAGGAGATCATTCTCCAGATGTCTGAGCTCAGAGCATCAACAGAGGGGACAATTTATAGTCTGCTACTTCCGCATTCCCCATTAGTAGTAATTTGGTGCAAGCGGCAAGCAGGGTGGGAAGAAGAACCCAGAAGGGGAGGCTTCAGGCAGGGACTGGAATTCCCCTATCAGTCCTGTAAGCCATCTTATGACAGATTTTTCCCTATAATTACAAAGATTGATATTTGAAGGCAATGCATACCTTGATGGAGTTTTGGAGTGTGGGTGGGGTCCGGAGCTGATGGCCAAGACAGAATTCTTCAGAAGTCTTTGGTGCAAAAGGTGACCTTGGGCAGGAATAACTGCCCCAGTTATGGGTCCGTGAGGAGAGACTGGTTATATAGTTGGGAGTTTATGGAGGTAAAGTCCAGGGGAAGTTTCCATTGAGAGTTTCATATGCTGGAGAAGACTCACAGGATACTGGAGGCTGAGCTTTTGTCAAGCTGAGGTTGTTTTTCCCTCTAGCAAAGCACTAACATTAAGAAGGTAGGGAGTTCATGGAGAAATGTTTTACTCTGTCTGCCTCAAGTATTTGTCAAAGGGCTCCAGGTTATCAGGAAATTTAATTTTATCGCCATTTCCTCTTGCCTTTGTTTCCCACATCCTACCTTAGGAATGGGCAGGAGACATAGAGGCAGTCAGTCACAGGGTGGAATATGACAGCTCTCTGCTCTGAGAGGGCTTTGAGAGAAAGTTTTCACATGCTCCCTTGGTAATTCTTCAAGGTTTGTAACCACTCTGATGACTTACACATTTCTTTTTTTCTTTTTCTTTTATGTGAAAAGGCGGGCCTACGCCAGCCGACTCCATCTTGTTCTGTGTCCTTCACCTTGACCACGACTCCTCCCCTTGAGTAACCTCCCACTCACCTGCCTAACAGGACTCAGACCCTTCCCCAGCCAATCAGCTGAGGCCACAACCATTACCTCACCAACTGCCCCTAGGTCCCCAAAAAACCTTTGTCCTTTTGAAACTCACTCTCTCTCCCCAATATCTCACCACTGCGTAGGTGCAGGTAGGGGATTGAGCTCGAGCTAGCTCGAATAAAGACTCTTTTGCTTTTGCATCAGACTCAGCTCCCTGGTGGCCTTTGGGAATCACGAATTCTGGGCATAACATTTGGGGGCTCAGCCCGGGATCCCCAAGACCCCCGAGGGACCCCCGACCCAGACAGCTTGACTGGCCACGGTTAGTGTCTGTTCGTTCCGTCTTTTTTGTGTGAGCTCATTTCTGAAATTCTGGTAGTGCCCGACGCGTTCCAAATGGATGCACTGGAGGACCATGGCCGGGAGTTTCAGAAGACATTCTGATCCTCCCTTTTGGAGGGACGCAGAATCCCCTCATCAGTTTTGGAGGGACATGGAATCCCCTCAAAGGTCTAAGCTAGCTTTCAGTTTTGCTTCCATGGAGTTGGAAGACTTTCTAAGGGCCTTCTGTTTGTTTCTGTGTTTCTGTGTTTTGTTCTGTGGACTTACTGGATGGACGTTATGGGACAGACTCAGACTACCCCTCTACCCACCCTCTTGGCTTAAGCCCTTCCTAGCCCCACCCCCCCCCTGGAGCCAAAACCCATTCTTGCTATGCAGGGGACAAAGAAGAAGGAAAACAAGAAAAGTCTTACCCAGCCTTCAGCACCCCACTACCCTGTCCTACTGGGGGGGGGGACTGAAGAAGAATTAATTTTTCCTCCCTGTATAACCCCCCTAGGATGCCAGAAGAACACCATCCGCCTCCCCCTCTGGGGGAGGCAGACGCTGTTCCGAGAGTGGGAGGTGGAAACACTCCAGTGGGAAGTCCGCCCTTTACCAGACAAAGGGCTCAGAGGGAGCAATCCGCCTCCACCACCGACTCCACTATTCTGCCCCTGTGAGCCACCAGACCCCCAGACCTGGAGGGGAATCAGCCCCGTCACTATTGGCCTTTCGCCATTAGTGACCTCTACAATTGGAAAGCTCAGAATCCTAAGTTTTCTGAGAAACCGGCAGGGCTTATTGATTTATTAGACTCTGTTATTTTTACTCATCAGCCCACATGGGATGATTCCCAGCAGCTTTTTTCAGGTTCTGTTCACGACTGAGGAAAGAGAAATAATCCTCCATGAGGCCTGAAAACTAGTTCCGGGCACAGACAGGAATCCCACCACCAACCAGGCTCAGATAGATGCCTCCTTCCCCTTAACTCGGCCCCAGTGGGATTTCAACACGGCAGAAGGTAAGGAGAAGCTCCGGGTCTACCGCCAGACTCTAATGGGTGGTCTCCGAATGGCTGCTAGGAAGCCAACCAATTTGGCCAAGGTAGGAAATGTACAACAGGGAAAAGATGAATCTCCAGCTGCCTTTTTAGAATGGATCATGGAGGCATTCCGTACCTATACCCCCATGGATCCAGAGGCTCCGGAAAGCAAGGCAGCTGTTATCATGGTCTTTGTAAACCAATTGGCCATAGACATTAGGAGAAAATTACAGAAAATAGACTAGGAGAAAAAAGTCTGCAGGACTTACTGGTGGTAGCTGAAAAGGTATATAATAACTGGAAGCCTCCTGAGGACAAGCAGGCTCGCGCCATGGCGGCTGCCAGTAGTAAGCAGACTCAAACCTGGCCAGAATACTACTAGCTATCACTGCTGACTTCCCTGAGGAACGAGACCGCTGTCTCCGGCAGCCGGCAGACGACGCAAGAAAAGGTAAAGGATCCACCAAGGGGGGGAAGCAGAGGCTGCAGAAAGATCAGTGCGCATACTGCAAGGAGATAGAGCATTGGGCCCGAGATTGTCCAAAAAGGGCCGAAGGGAAGGGAAGCAAGACTGATCAAGTAAAAGTCCTAGAGCTACAAGAACTAAGTGATTAGGGGAGTCAGGGTTCGGACCCTCTCCCCAAACCCAGGGTAACTCTTAAAGTGGAGGGGACCCCCGTTGACTTCCTTGACACCAGAGCACAACATTCGGTCCTCTGCACCCCACAAGGAAAACTAGCCAGCAAGAAGTCCTGGGTACAAGGGGCAACTGGTATGAGCCAGTATTCATGGACTACCCGAAGAAAGGTAGATTTGGGGCCAGGCCGGGTATCCCGCTCCTTTATGGTAATAGCAGAATGCCCCTACCCACTGTTAGGATGGGACTTACTGACCAAGATTGGAGCGCAGATAACTTTCAGACAAGGGGGGCCTCAGGTCACCGATGGCAAGGGCCACCCCATCCAGGTCCTGACCATGAAACTGGAGGATGAATACCGCCTCCACCAGGAGGCGCTCCCGAGAGAGGATAATATAGACAGATGGCTACAAGAATTCCCCTTGGTTTGGACAGAGACGGGGTGGGGGGGAGGATAGGACTAGCCACTCACAGGACCCTGGTCCTGGTAGAGCTCAAGCCAGGAGAGAGTCCGGTAAGGATCAAACAATACCCCATGTCTCAGGAGGCCCGGAAGGGGATCCAGCCACACATCCGGAGACTACAAAGCCTAGGGGTACTAGTTCCTTGCCAGTCTGCCTGGAACACCCCCCTACTACCAGTCAAAAAGCCTCATACAAATGACTACCGACCAGTACAAGACCTCCGGGAAGTAAATAAGAGGGTCACGGACATACACCCAACTGTTCCCAACCCATATACTCTCTTGAGCTCCTTGGAGCCCTCCAGGGTCTGGTATACTGTACTAGATTTAAAGGACACCTTCTTCAGTCTGCCGCTGGCACCCCAGAGCCAACCCTTGTTCGCCTCTGAGTGGCATGATCCGGAGGAGGGCTACAGTGGGCAACTCACCTGGACACGGCTACCTCAGGGATTCAAAAATTCACCCACCATCTTTGACGAGGCACTACACGAGGACCTGGGTGAGTACAGAAGGGAGCACCCTGGCCTCACCCTCCTACAGTATGTAGATGACATCCTGATTGTTGCCGACAAGGCCAAAGACTGTGAGCGAGGGACCCAGGACCTGCTGGCTACCCTGGGGGCCTTAGGGTACCAGGCATCCCCGAAGAAGGCTCAGATATGCAGGGAGAGGGTAAGTTACCTGGGATATATCCTGGAGGGCAGACAGTGGCAGTTATCAGATGCCAGAAGAGAAACTGTCCTAAAGATCCCTACTCCCACCTCCTGAAGAGAAGTAAGGGAATTCTTAGGATCAGCAGGCTACTGCCGCCTCTGGGTTCTAGGTTTTGCTGAGATCGCCAGGCCCCTATATGAAGCTACCAAAGAGGGGAAAACATTTAAATGGGCTGAAAAAGAAGAAACTGCCTTTAATCAGTTAAAAAAGGCCCTCCTAAGTGCCCCAGCCCTGGGCCTGCCAGACATTACGAAGCCCTTCCACCTCTTTGTAGACAAACATAAGGTAATACCAGAAGGGGTTCTAACTCAAGCCTTAGGCCCCTGGAACCACCCAGTGGCTTACCTGTCCAAGAAGCTAGACCCAGTGGCTGCCGGCTGGCCGCCATGCCTAAGAATTATTGCAGCGACAGCACTCCTAGTCAAGGATGCAGACAAACTGACCCTAGGACAGGAGATCTGGATCACAACCCCACACACCATTGAAGGGGTCCTGAAACAGCCTCCTGATAGATGGATGAGCAACACACGTATGACTCATTACCAGAGCCTCCTACTCAACCCTCCACGCGTGTGGTTCCACCCCAGTGCAGCCCTCAATCCTGCAACCCTGCTTCCCGACCCTGACCTAGGTGCTCCACTACATGACTGTGCAGGGATCCTGGAACAAGTACATGGATTCAGGACAGACCTGACTGACCAGCGCCTCCCTGATGCCGAGGCTACATGGTTCACTGATGGCAGCAGCTTTGTGCGGGACAGACACAGGTATGCGGGTGCAGAGGTGGTCACTGAAACGGACACCGTATGGACGGAGGCTCTACCCTCCGGAACGTCAGCCCAGTGAGCAGAGCTCTTCGCCCTTACCAAGGCGCTAACGTTGGGAGCTAGAAAATGGCTTAACAACTACCGGACTTGGGAGACCCAGTTTTACCAGACCTGCCCAAATACTCCCAGGAGGAGTTACAGCGGATCAAGAAACTCCCCATGGCCCAGGAGATAAAGGGATGGTGGTATACACCTAACAAGGAGCTCGTGCTGCCAGACCGGCTCGGAGTCTCGATATTAGAGCAAGTTCATTGGTCTACTCACATGGGGGCCCAAAAATTAAAAGACTTAATCCGACATGCCAGAATCAAGATTCACCAACAGGACACCAAAATAGAGCAAGTTTTATCTGCCTGCAAGACCTGCTAACTCACCAACACGAGAGCCACATCAAATAAAAAAAGGAACCAGGCTCAAAGCACCAGACCGGTAGCCCAATGGGAAGTCGACTTCACTGAAGTCAAACCAAGAAAGTATGGTTATAAATATCTTTTAATATTTACAGACACCTTCTCTGTCTGGGTGGAGGCATACCCAACCAAGCATGAAACGGCTCAGACGGTGGCTAAGAAGCTACTAGAAGACATCTTACCCAGGTATGGTTTTCCTGCCACGATAGGATCAGACAATGGACCAGCTTTTATCTCGAAGCTAATGCAGGCAGTAGCCAAGGCAGTGGGGGCAAACTGGAAATTACATTGTGCTTATAGGCCCCAGATCTCAGGACAGGTAGAAAGAATGAATAGAACCCTAAAAGAGACCCTTACCAAATTAACCATGGAGACTGGCGGGGACTGGGTGACTCTCCTACCATATGCCCTTTACCAGGTTAGGAACACTCCTTACTCTCTGGGTTTTACTCCCTACGAGATCATGTTTAGCAGGCCACCCCCTATTATTCCCAACCTTTAGTTTAAAGGTCAAGAACTTTTTCTTTCCTTGAGAGGGCTCCAGAGGGCGCACGAGGACATTTGGCCATGCCTCCGTGCCATCTACGAGGCTGGCCTGACCCCGACACCTCATCAGTACAGGCCGGGAGACTGGGTCTACATCAAGAGGCACCACTGAGAGACCCTCGAGCCGCGCTGGAAGGGACCCTACATCGTGGTGCTGACAACCCCCACTGCTCTCAAAGTAGATGGCATCGTGACCTGGGTCCGTCACACCCACGTTCGGCCAGCGGACCCCTCCATGATCCGGTAGGACTTCATCACGCGATGGGTCATCAATCTGGACCAACACAACCCGCTCAAGCTCACCCACCTAATATTGGTAACTCTGTTAACTCTGCATGTCATTGCTTATGCTGCCGGGAGTCCTCACGCCCCCAAAACATCACCTGGCAGATCATAGACACGAGCTTGGGGACAATACTTAATCAGACCTTCCAGAACCACCCCAGGGACACTTGGTTCCCAGAACTTTGCGTAAACCTCCAAACTCTGTTTCCCTTGTCACCATAAATGCAGCCGGTCCCATGACTGGGTCCGGAAGCTACATGACAAGGGGGGAATGAAAAGGCGGGCCTAAGCCAGCTGACTCCATCTTGTTCTGTGTCCTTCACCTTGACCACGACTCCTCCCCTTGAGTAACCTCCCGCTCACCTGCCTAACAGGACTCAGACCCTTCCCCAGCCAATTGGCTGAGGCCACAGCCATTACCTCACCAACTGCCCCTAGGCCCCAATAAAACCTTTGTCCTTTTGAAACTCGCTCTCTCTCCCTGGTATCTCTCCACTGCGTAGGTGCAGGTAGGGGATTGAGCTCCAACTAGCTTGAATAAAGGCTCTTTTGCTTTTACATCGGACTCAGCTCCCTGGTCGTCTTTGGGGGATCACGAATTCTGGGCATAACATATGTATCTGTGGTAAAATACATATAACATAAATTTTACCAATTTATTTTTAAGTGCAAAATTCGGTAGCATTAAGTACATTTACATTATTGTGCAACCATCACCACTATCTATCTTCCGAACTCTTTCATCATTCCAAACAGAAACTGTACCCATTAAACACTAACCTCCCCATTTCACCTCCCCTAGCCCCTTGCAGCCTCCATTCTACTTTCTGTCTTTATGAATTTAATTACTTTAGGGACTTCATATAAGTGGAATTGATGAGGTTTTGGAGTGGGGGTGGGGGGTTTGGAGCTGACAGTCAAGAAAGAACTCCTGAAGATGTCTTTGGTGCAAAAAGGTGATTTTATTAAAGCACAGTGATGGGATCTGTGGGTAGAAAGAGTTGTGCTTGAGTTGTGAAGAAAGACTGGATATATACTATGGACTTGGGGAAGTAAAGGCAAATCTGAAGTTTCCAATGAGATTTTCATATGCTAAAGAAGATTCACTGGATACTGGGGGCCTAGCTATTGTCAAGCTAAGGTAGTTCTTCCCTCCAGCAAAGCATTAACATTAAGACAGTATGGAGTTCCTGGAGAGATGTTATACTCTTTTTGCCACAAGTATTTGCCAGTGGGCTGAAGGTTATAAGGAAATTTAATTTTACCTGCCATTTTCTTCTTGCCTTTGTTCCCCATATCACTATGGAGGTAAGGGTGATGTTGGGGCTCCAGGAAATTGAATCTACAGGTTTCTGGAGTTTTGGCTATTGATAAGATTGCCTTTTTTCCTGTAATTTACTAAGGTATTTATAAACTGATGGAGACTCATGTCTTGTATGACTGAGATGTATATCAATTAACAATTTGTTTCCTTTCCTTTGTTTTTGGGAAGCCAGAGTGCTTGAGGGATATCACACATATCCCATCTTGAGGGGTGTGGGTACAATGAGGTTTAGGGATGATAGTGGGATTAGTGGGGTCCGGACCTGGCGGCCAAGAAAGAATTCTTGAAGACGTCTTTTGTGCAAAAAGGTAATTTTATTAAGGCAGGAGGACAGGACCCATGGGCAGAAAGAGCTGCCCTGGGACCATGAGGGGAGATTGGTTACATACTATGGAGTTGGAGGAGGTAAAGTCCAAGGGAAGTTTCCAATGAGATTTTCATACATTAAAGACGATTCACAGGATGCTGGAGACCTAGCTATTGTCAAGGTAAGGTTGTTTTTCCCTCTAGAAAAGCATTAGTATTAAGACAGTAGGGAGTTCCTGGAGAAATATTTTACTCTGCCAGCCTCAAGTATTTGCCAATGAGCTAAAGGTTATAAGGCAATTTAATCTTATCTGCCATTTCCCTTTGCCTTTGTTTCCCACATCAGGTGTGCTAGCTTGTGCTTTGCCCCAGCTTGCCTTAGGGTCCTCATTAGAATCATACACATTTTGCCCTTTTGTGACTAAGTTCACTTAACATAATGTCTTCAAGGTTCATCCATGTTGTATGTAACAGTTGTCAGAATTTCCTTCCTTTTCAATGCTGAAAAATATTCCCTTCTATTAGTTAGGGTTTTCCAGGGAAAGAGAGTCAGTGGGATACATATAGATATATTTAAAAGGAGATTTATTATAGGAGTTAGCTCATGCAGTTATGGAGGCTGAGAATCCCACAAACTGCTGTCTGCAGCTGAAGAACAAGGTAAACTGGTGGTGTAATTCAGTCCAAGTCCAAAAACGCAAGAACCAGGAGCTCTAATGTCCAAGGGCAGGAACAGATGAATATCCTATCCCAAGAAGAGAGAGAATTCACCCTTCTTTTGCTTCTTTGTTCTATTCAGGCCCTCAATCGATTGTGTGATGTCCACTGATGAAATTCTGGGGTGATGGGGGGGGCTTCATGGGGTCCAGTGCTGATAGCCAAGAAAGAATTATTGAAGACATCTTTGGTGCAAAAGGGTGATTTTATTAAAGTATGGGGACAGGACCCATGGACAGTAAGAGCTTGCACTGGGGTCCTGACAGGTAAATTATATACCCTCAGGTTGGGAGGGGCTCAGGGATAGAGTAAGACTCTAAGGTATTTTGGAAGCAAGTTTCCAGGACCTTGAGGGACTAGCTGTTGATAGGAAAATGTCATTCATTACCATTTAATAAGCTTAGAGTATGATGGCCAGCATGTATCTTGGGGCAGTTGAGATAAAGTAGACTTACAGGATTCTCAAGGTTGGGATAATGTTAAGCTAAGGTTCTCTTTTGCCCCTAGCAAAGTATCATCATCCAGGCAGCTGAGCTCCTAGAGGAAGGTCACTCGTAATGGGCTGTAGAAAGTAAGGGAATTTAATTTTTCATTTGCCTTAGTTTCTCACATTACCACGGCAAGCACTTAACCCCCTTTCCTTTGTTCTTGGGTAGCCAGGAGTGCCTGAGCAATATCACACAGATCCCACCTGGGGTGGGTGGTGGTGCTAGCTTGTGCTCAGCCTGCCTCATGCTCCCTCATCACCTACCAGCACTGGTGAGTGTGGATGTTTTTACTCAGTCTGTTGATTCAAATGCTAATCTCTTCCAGAAACACTATCACAGACACTGCCAGAAATAGTTTTACAAGCTATTCTGGCATCCTTTAGCCCAGTCAAGTTGACACAAAGTTAACCATCACAAAGACTGTATACATACACCACATCTTCTGTATCCATTCATCTGTCAATGGACATTAGGTTGTTTCCATCTTTTGGCACTTGTACCGGCACCCGTTGCAAATAATAGCTCTAGAGGAGGTATTGCGGGTGGAGGGTAGGGATGGAAATGCCACATATGTGATGAAATGGCCATTTCCACTGCCTTGGAAGACTGATCTCAGAGATGCCATCAGCTGAGGAACAGAACTAAGACTAATGTGAAACTGGAGGACAGGGTGAGCATGCCACATCACAATAAGAAAGTATGTAATGGGGTTTTCTTTTACTTGTTTCCAGGTTAATTGAAAATGTTCACCAAACACTTTTACTTTGTATAAGGTGTGGGAACCATATTGTTTGTCCCCTGTTTCACAGAATGTTGTATTTTTATTTTTATTTTTTGAATTCAGATAAAAACGATACTTTTTAAGTGTAAGTATGTCCCAAATATTACATAGGACATACTTGTATTAAAACAACATTCATTAATTATCAAAACAATTATTTCATACATAGATTATTCTGTATTTATGAAATTCATTTTAGCCAAGTATCCTGTATTTTATCTGACAGCCTTATTATAAATACTCTTCTAAAGTAATATGCTTCATGGGGCGCCTGGGTGGCTCAGTCTGTTAAGCGTCAACTTCGGCTCAGGTCATGATCTGGCAGTCAGTTCAACAACCCCCCCCACTCCCTGCCCCCATCAGGCTCTGTGCTGACAGCTCAGAGCCTGGAGCCTGCTTCATTTGGATTCTGTGTCTCCCTCTCTTTCTGCCCCTCCCTGCTCATACTCTGTCTCTCTCTCAAAAATAACAAATGAACATTAAAAAAAAAATTTAAAAAGCGATATGCTTCTTCACAGTGTGTTTTAGAATAACATTCCATAACATATAAAAGCAGCAGGAGGGCAAGCCAGGCTCAGGGATACTGCTCCTCTGTGCAGGACCAAAGCCTGACTCTAGGTGTGGAAGGGCTCACCTCAACCAGTCAGGCTCCCACCAGGACTGGCACCAAGGAAGAGAAAATGTCTTTACAGTACTATACTGTCAAAAATCCATGTATAAGTGGATCCATGCAGTTCAAACCAGGTTGTTCAAGGATCAACTGTATATGTATTTTCTATTATCTCACATAGAGCTAAATTAAAAATGAAAAACAAACAAAAAAACCCAAAAACAACCTTTATCCTATTCAGTGTAATTGGTCTCCTTTATCATTGTTTTTTTTCTTTCTACAAGCTTAGCAATATGAGTCTGGGGAGTCCATGGTCTTCACCAGACAGCCGAGGAGACCCATGGCATAAAGAGGCTGGAGTCCTAGCACTGCAGCACTCCCAGAGCTCCCAGTAGGCATGGGCCTGATGGCAGCCCCCATGTGCCCCTGAGCCCAGGACCACTGTGCAGTTCAACAACTCTGCTGACAGGCTGCCATGTTCGGCCTAAGCACATAAAGCCCAGAGCATAAGTCTGAGAGCTCTGATTTCAGCCTCTCATGCAAGCACAAGAGTCCCAGCACACTGCCATGTGGGTCTGGGAAGCCCCACCACTCCTGAGAGACCCCTCTCCCAGAGCTAGAGGCATCTTAGAGTCTGGAGGTGACAATGAAACTGAGGAGCAAGGACCCCTAAAAACTGAGCATCCCCCTAAAGGACTACTTTTATGGCACAGGATAAAAGCTAATTTGCGGTGGATGGAAAGACCAGATTATTCTAGAAAAAAATCAGCCTCATTTACTAAGTATACTTGTGCTATAGTGGCATATACCCTGTGTTCAGGTGTACATGGGGGATCTAGAATCTTGTGGCAAACCCCTGCCTCCATGTCCAACTCCAACCTGCCACACCCCTTTCTATTTCTTTGTTTTGGATCAAAGCTGGAATCTTCTTTACCCAGTGACTCTGTGCACATGTGCACCCACTCTGGCTGAACTTCTCTTGTCCCTCGGCCTGCCTCCTCCTGGCCCATCTAACCTTTCCCCAGTCTGGCTCCTTCACAGCTCTTGACGTGGGTGACACATCTGACATCAGTCACATCCCTATCTTGATTCTTTGACACTTGGGGTGGGTAACATTCTCAACTTTTCTGGGACAGGGCTCAACAATGAAGCCATGTGCTAACAGGGAAGCCCCTGCAACCTGGTACATCCTTTGTGCTCAATGCAGATTTGTTGAATGAGTGAAGGAATGGATGAGGGAATTGAATTAAATAGTAGGTGTCACATGAAACTTAGAAATAATGTGTGTCCCAGCAGAATTACATTTAAAGTACTGAAGCTGTTTTAATTTACTTTATATATTAGTAAAATGCTGGAAGCTGAGCTGTCCCAGCCTGAGTGGCAACGCCCGGGCTGTGGACGGATTGTTGACTGCAAGGTGGCCCACTGACAGTGAAGCTTCTTGTACTCCCGCTTTTAGGTAATTTGGCCTTAAGTACTTGGGGTATTGTCTGTTGGGGAATTGCCCTCCACAGGTCCCCTGGGAAAAGAACCATTAGGAAAGAAAATACGGTTCCACAAGAAATTGTGCTGCCTTACCTTTAGCTCTTGCTATCCCCTATGGAAACTCCTTTACTTACAGTAAGGATAGCCTCACCATTTGCCAGCAAAGAAGGCCTGTAAAGGAGAGACATATGGATTTGAAAGCCTCCGGCAACTAAGGAGTGTGTCTCTGGGCACAGGTGACTTCAACCCCTAGGCCCACCTGGGCCCCAGGAGGCATTCCAGAGGATGATTGAACCTAGTCAGTTAAGGTACAGAATGGTTCATTAGTTCCTAGATTCATTGTCTCTCTGAGAATGTATGAGGCATGGGTTCCTAAAGCTTTTTCCGCCCCTTCCTGGCACCTCAGACCGAGGCAAACACATTGTTCTTCTGGCCTCATGTGGTTAGGAGGTCATGTCCCTGTAACTGTTCCACTTGAGGTGTTGAGAATGGAGGGCCTTTCATGAGAACAGCAAATTAAGCGCTTTATAGATTATAGATAAACGCAGATGCATAATGGAATAATGTAAGAAATTAATAATCAAAGGGTATGCGGGAACATTAGGAGAAAATCATTATTTCTAAAAGGTTGATTACACATAGGAACATTTTCAAAATTAGGTAATGCTAGAAAAACATAGATGACGTATGTTACAAGGAAATCACTAGCATATATAATGCCACGTTTGCTACAATAAATCAGTCAATTCAACACATTGCTGTTGTCTGTGTCCATTTTTATTTTTGTTTTAGTTTTATTTTCACCTTTTCGCCGATGCCGTTCATCCTTAGGGAACCCCCGGACCTGCTGGAGCTGGACTCCAGCAGTAAAATTCTTTTTCTGAACTTATATGTAGAAGTTAATGTTTATTGAACTTTTCTCTCTTTAATACAGATACCATGATGTGAGTTAAGACTCACATGCTAGCCTGCCTGGGTTCAAATTTCAGCTCTACCACTTACTTTTGTGCAACCTGAGCACAATAATTACCCTTATTGGGCCTCACCTTTCCCCATCTGAAAAATGGGTAAAATTAGAATATACCTTACAAGCTTTTGTGAGAGGTAAAGGTATTGTCTGTAGAAATCACTTAAACCAGTTGGTTGACTCCAAAGCTTAAATATGTAGATGAAAACAAGTATGATTAAAGGGATGAGCAAGTAATGCAAAACAAGTATGTAAAATACATTTAGGTCTGGAGGGAGCCTCCGTGGCTAAGTTGGTAAAGCATCTGACTTCAGCTCAGGTAATGATATCATGGTCCATGGGCTCAAGCCCCCATCAGTCTCTGTGCTGACAGCTCAGAGCCTGGAGCCTGCTTCAGATTCTGTGTCTCCCTCTCTCCCCTCCCCCACTCATGATCTGTCTTTCTCTCTCTTTCTCAAAAAATAAATAAACATTAAAAAAAAAAAAAACCTTAAAGAGATACTTCTGTAGTTCTGAGTTGGGTTATCTGTGTGTGGTTCCTGGTCCTGACCAGCTTTGGGAATCCTTGTCAGAGCAGAGGGAAAGCATGGGGGCAAACACTGGAGAGAAAGAGCAGGCTATCCTGATTGCTTTTCTGCACCAAGCAGCAGCAGATGCTCGTGGCCAGTCCACGTGAGAAATTCAAGCTGAAAATAGTGCAGCCTCACACTCAGGAAGGCACAATTTTTCATCCAGGGTCCTAAGTGGCCTTAGGAGGGTTCTGTGCACAGCACAGAAGAAATTGCTGACACCAGAGGCTTTGGTTTATTTTAATCTGCACACTGGAAAACATTGAATGCCTAGGGATCTTTTTTTTTTTTTTTTTTTTTTTTTACTCCAGTGTCTTCTGATGCAATCTGGAGTGTGTAAGGGATGCCACATTACCCAAGGGAGCATCTCCCAAAGTTTGAGGTTGTGAGAACCCATCTCCTAAGCCTGGGAAGGTAACCAGGCTCTGTACACAGGAGCCTCCAGCAGAAGGGTTACATGTCTTAGGATGTGTCACATGGGCTCTCTTTTAAGAAAAAACTATGCAGCTCCATTGTTAGGTATAGCCAAGAATCACATTCTTTTTTCACACAGTGGAATCTAATATTACACTTTGTATTAAAAAAAAGATGTTTTCTCCAGCAATAAAATTGCATTGTTGCTCCTATTTTTTTGTGATTCAACAAAAAGAGATCAAAGAAAGGGAGTTTGGGGTAATTTCTGAAAACATTCAAGATATACCCCATATGGAATGTCCTTTTATTGAATCTGCTTATAAATGCTCAACCAAATTTTGTGTGTTTGGAAAATCTGGGATTTTCAGCATCAGGGAACTGATGGAATTTGTGCATTTCTTTCTTTTTTTTTAAATTTTTTTTTTAACATTTATTTATTTTTGAGACAGAGCATGAACGGGGGAGGGGCAGAGAGAGAGGGAGACACAGAATCAGAAGCAGGCTCCAGGCTCTGAGCCATCAGCCCAGAGCCCGACGCGGGGCTCGAACTCACGGACCGCGAGATCGCGACCTGAGCCGAAGTCGGACGCTCAACCGACTGAGCCACCCAGGCGCCCCTGTGCATTTATTTCTAAAGAAAAGCTAAAAACCTGAGGAACATATCTGTGCTTCCTGGTGTGAGATGGAGCTGATATAACAAAGATAAAAATGACATAGTCAATTATAAAAATTGTCCTCAATTAACTATGAAAAATACTGACTCATCTATCAGATAATTTCTGTCTCTCACATCTCTCCTTCCCTCTCTTTCTCTTTATGTCCCCTCCCCACTTCTTCTCCTCCCCACACTCCCTCAATATTTCTTTCTTGTGTGGGGTACTGGAAAAGGGAACTTCCTCCCTTGGTGGGAAGGATTGAGAAGGGGGAGATAGGAAATAAACAAGTAAAAAGTAGGCAAGATAATGTCATGGGGTGATAATTGCTACAAAGGAAATGAAGTGTATGGCAGACAGAGGATGTCTGTTTGGGGTTCTAGGAAGGTCTCTAAGGGTTACCCCTTGCAGAGGCTGGATGCCCCATGAGAGCTGTCCTGAGAAGGTGGGCAGAGCACTCTGCCAGGACTTGGGCACAGGTGATCCCTCAGGGAGATCTCCACACAGCCTCTCAGTGTGCGCTGACCCTCATTTCCTCTGAAAGAAGGTGGGAGCTGAAAACAGCAGAAAGACTCCACCTGGATTCCCATGGCCAATGTGTTTCCTGCTTCTGTGGGCCACATACAGCTCACAACAGCGATTCATGGCCACCTGGTTCCAAAAAGTTATTTAGAGTTTCTGACTCAGAGTAGACACATTTACTGTCATGTTTCTTGTATAAACAGATAAACTCTCACACCATCAGACAGTGAAGTGGGATTAGGCAGGCCCAACTGCTGAGCCAGCAGGAGAGCAGCCTAGTGCAGTCTCTCTGGACTGTGTCAGAAGATCATGTTTCAAAACATTTTAATCTAAAATCATATTTTCCAAGGTGCTCTTGACTGTGTTTAAAATTTTTCTTTACTTACTTTTTAGTGGTAACATGCACAAGCGTAAAACTTACCATTACGTGGCCATTTTAAGTACATGGTTTAATGGCATTAAGTACCTTATTTTGCAGCCATCACCATCATCTATCCACAGAGCTTTTTCAGTATCCTGAACTAAAACTCCATCCATTAAATTATAACTGCCCCTTTTCCCCTCCTCCCAGCCCCTGGCAACCACAATTCTCCTTTCTGTTTCTATGAAGTTGACAACTCCAGGGACCTCATATATAGTGAAATCATATAGTATTTGTCCTTTTGTGAGTGGCTTGCTTCACTTAGCTTAATGTTATCAAAGTTTATCTATGTTGTAGCATATGTCAGAATTTTTTTTTCCTTTCTATGGTTGCTAATATTCCACTGTATGTATAGACCACATTTTGTTCATCCATTCATCTGTTGGTAGACACTTGGGTTGCTTTCACATTTTGACAATTGTGAGTAATGCTGCTATGAATATGGGTACGCAAATATCTGTTTGAGTCTTTGTTTTTTTTTTTTTAATTTTTTATGTTTATTTATTTATTTATTGAGAGGGAGAGAGAGAGACAGTGTGTGAGAGAGAGGGAAAGAGAGACAGAGAGAGAGAGCAAGCCAGGGATGGGAAGATAGAGATAAAGATATTCCAAGCCGGATCTATGCCCAGCACAGAGCCTGACATGGGGTTCAATCTCATGACCATGAGATCACGACCTGAGCTGAAATCAAGAGTCAGCTCACCAAGTGAGCCACCCATGCACCCCAACATTATAAAATTTTAATAAGTGATTACTAACACTATGAAAAGAGCTCTCATAGATTATTTTTTGAAGTGTAGGTGGAGGATAAGCAAAAACATGGTATTTAGGAAGAAGAAGGTATTCCTGGGGCAGGACGAGATACCGCTAGATGTTTTGTGCAGAGAGATAACAGGCTTAAGAACTAATCTATGGTTATGACTCCTGACACACAGGAACAGGAGCACATGCTCAGTTACACTCCATGCATAATACCCATAGTGTAGGAAACACAAAATGAGGGTCCACAGGGACAGTTGCCAGTTAGCAGAAGAGAAGGCCCACACCCAGGACCTGCACGTATTTATGGTAAGCTATCTGCCATAGCAATCAGCCACAAGAAGGACCCCTAATCCCAGTTCATGGAAGATGGGTTGCAGAGGGGCAGCCTGCTCCCCTGAGTGAGGCAGGTACTGACAATCATGCTAGGCATAGGTGGGGAGCCAACCATACAACACATTTTAACAGGAACTCCTTACATAAAATTACAAACAAGAATGGAGAAGGGATAGAGCTTCCTGAGTGTCTTACCAGACTTCCACTTTTGGGAACACCAGCGGGTCATAGCTAAACATTAGAAAGAAAATAAATAAATCCCTGTCAGAATTGCCCTCATTTGGCAGTCAATTTGCTCTTTGGTTCCAAACAACTCTAATGTCTCCTCAGATCTCACTACACACCAGACTTTCAGAACCAGGTACTCTCTGAACTCTGCATCTGAAGAAGGACCATGACTTCCTGGTGTGGCTCTGTAACAAGGTGAGACTTGCAAGTGGGTTTTCAAGAGCCTGCTTTGACTGTCAGCAAGGAAGGCGTGGCATACCCTCCCTTGTCTGCCTTGGCTCATTCTTGGGGTTGCCAAATTTAAAATACTCAAGAATAGTGCTTGAAATATTGAAATCTCTTTTCCTTGTATTTAAAGAAGGGAGGTAGACAGCAATACTCCTCTGTGTGTCCTTATGTGAAGTACACCCTTTCTATTGGGATCCTCAGCCCTGCTTCATCTGATAGGAGCCATCCTGAAGTCACCTGTATGTCATGGGTGTGATGACCCACGTGGCCATCTTGGGCATTCACTTGGTGGATGTTTTGCAGCTCCAGCAGCACTGCTTATTTGTTTGTTTTGGGGGACTTGGGGGGCCTGGAAAGTATGACACAAGAATGGAGTTCACATGCCTTAGATGGTCACTCTTAGACTGATGAAAAGAACATGATGAAAAACCTTGGAATGTATTCTCAGTGTGGGACAGTCTCTGTCAAAGCTGCAGAGTTAGTACACATAGGCCTGAGCCTCATGGGGCCCTGACCTATCAGCAAGGCTGGAGAGGAAACAGGAAACTCACTCGATGTCCCCTCAGAGCTGCTGGGGTGCAGAGCCATTGTGCACCATGGCCAGATGCACTCCCCAACACAGGGTCAGGATTCCAGATAATTTTCCACAGAGAAGCCACTGCAACCGCTTATACCCAAAAGCCGTGGAATCACAGGCTCTCAGCTCATATACAAAGTGGAATTCAGGAAGAGAAAGAAGCTAGTAAAACAACTCTATTTATCTTGGCTGCACATACCAAAGTATGGACTTCTGTTTACATAAATGACTGATAAGCTCAAATTAGAGTAGTATTCTAATAATCCTCTCCTGTTTTATTAAGTTTCTGTGTCCCTGCATGGGTCTTCTTAAAATTCATGGCTGTATCCCAAAGTGTAATGGATCAGCCAAGATTGCCAAGAACACTTTTGCATTTCTCTGTGTGTGGATTATTTGCTAAAGCCAGCAAGCAGTGTATTGTGTGTCATGTATTAATCTTTTGTCATTTAGGTTTGAAAAGCGAGATACAGAGTCAAAAATCTCTAAAACCCAAAATCAATCCCTTTAACATGATTAAATTACAGGCTAGGAAATATTAATTTCTGTGGTAAAAAATCTATTTTGCCTGGGGTGACATAGAAGGCAGCTCTGCTGAAAGTACAGGAGGCAAACCACAGGACAGCTTGTCACTTTCCGAGCAGTTTTTCTCATCCTTCTCTCAGCCAGGGTTGACCCCATCCTCCAGCCAGAATGGGTGAAAAAGGGTAAGAACCAGTGTTCAGTTCAGTAGAGAATCTGGGGCTTGTAAACTGGTTTAAATAAGAACTGAGCGATGAGGTTGGGGGCAGGGTAGCTCCGAAATCAAGAGATTTCAGCTCAGGTCATGATCTCACCATTCCTGAGATCAAGTCCCACATTGATCTCTGTACTGATAAAGCAGAGACTGCTTAGGATTCTCTCTCTCTTCCTCTATCTCTCTCAAAATAAATACATAAATATTTTTTTAAGTTTAAAAAAATAAAAAAAGAACTGAGGATGACAGGTGGTTCTTTTTTTTTTTTTTTTTTTTTTTTACCTAAATGTTGATTTGAGAGACTTGACATATAAACATACATGGAATCGTAGTGTAAGACAAAATTAAAACAAACAAAAAAGAGCTGAAGAAGCTGAAAATCATAATAACAAAGAAAACCCAAGAGTCACCTGACATCCACTCTGAGATGTCAAGACCCACTGTGTGTGGAATGGGCACAGAGCTCAAGAGTTTAAACAGTGAATGGTCCTCCTGGCAGAGTGGGAGGGCCACCATCTACCAGTCAGGACTGGGCATGGTTAAGGAGCTTTACTTTGGTTTCATTATGCCGTCCAGTGTCTTTATTGTGTCATAGACTTTCCTGTTGAGGCCTCCAGCTGTGTTTCTATTAATGAGGACAGGAGGAAAGCAACACTTTTATAAGTATCTTGAAAACACTCTGTCACTATTGTTTTTTCCAAAACACTTCAAGTTAGATGTGAACTAAGTTCAAATTGTTCAAAGAAGGTTTAGTACTTTTAAACAAAAAAAAAGAAAAAAAAACAGGTTGTGATGATGTTAAAACTGGCTAGGGTGAGATCAAAAAGGAACTGGAAAATGCAGATCCTTCTGGCAAAGACACTAGGACTTGTGTAATGGTCCATGTGACAGAGAGGCCGACCCTGGGCAGCACAGAGATGGCACTCGTGGAGATGTTTTCCATTCTAAGATCGAAGTACAAAGTCTGGGAAGGAGGTGACCAGGCACTCTTATCTTCCTTGTGGCTTTACTCAGATGACCAAAAGCCATCATTTCGTTAAAAACAAAAATAAATAAATAATTAGTGGAGAAAAAGTTGATTTCATAATCTATGGATGGGCCCCAGTGTGAGAACCCAAGTGTGAGAAGCCCTGTGACATAGGATTTGCTTCAATGGCAGGATGGACACTGAAGTAAAGTCTTTGTATCTTTGAGAACAAGTCTGAATTCAGAGTTTATTTAGTAGAGACACAAAAAATGCAGAATGAGGGTGAAACTGAGTGGTAGAAATGGGGCCAGCACACTGCCAGGGGCTTGGGCAAAAGGCCCATGGAGGTCTCCCTCCTTGGACATACAGATAAGGAGGTGAGGGTAGGGCATAGCCAGCCTGCCTCCCTAGACAATGAGAGTCAGGGATCCTAGGACTTCTCTGCACTCACTTCTTTACCCATAGTCTCATCCTTGCTTTTCTCTCTGTTCATCTTTCCCTCTGCCTACTGCCCCCCAGCTCATCTTTGGCCTTTCTTGGCCTAATCTGCTTGCAGCTGAAGTAGAGGTACTCTGTCAATTAGACATGTGGCCACTGCAGACTTATAATCAGGATTTTATTTTCCACTCATTTCACAGTTACAAGCACAGAAACAAATTGCTTATAATATCTTAGCTCCTATAACCATTTCCCCCTGCTACCTATTTTATTCATTTTTGAGAGAGGATCAGGCTATATTTGTGATCTTTCTATTTCCTCTTTCTGTCAATTTTTGTTGCATGTATTTTAAAGCTCTGTTATGAGGTGTACACTATTCAGGATTGTTACATCCTCCTAAGAAACTGACTTTTTATCATTATGTGATGTCCCTTTATATGTCTCAAAGTCTACTGATAGTAATCTAATGACATCACCTTTCCTTTTTAAAAAAAAATTCATTATCATATTTGTATTTTCTTTTTTAATTTTTTAAATGTTTATTTATTCTTGAGACAGAGACAGAGCATGAACAGGGGAGGGGCAGAGAGAGAGGGAGACACAGAATCTGAAACAGTCTCCAGGCTCTGAGCTGTCAGCACAGACCCCGATGCAGGGCTCGAACCCATGAACTGTGAGATCATGACCTGAGCTGAAGTCAGACGCCCAACCAACTGAGCCACCCAGGCACCCCTCCTTTTATAATTTTGTAATGTGTTTTTTAAATTATTTTTGAGAGAGAGACAGAGCATGAGCAGGAGAGGGGCAGACAGAGAGGGACACAGAGGATCTGAAGCAGGCTCCAGGCTCTGAGCTGTCAACACAGAGCCCCACATGGGGATCGAACTCATGAAATCATGAGCCGAAGTTTGACACTCAACCGACTGAGCCACCCAGGTGCCCCTCATATTTGTATTTTCAACCTATCTGTGTCTTTATACTTCAAATACATAGAGTTGAATCTTATTCTTTATCAAGTCTGAAAATCTTTGTCTTTTAATTGTAGTTTTTAGCTCCCTTACATTTGTGTAATTATTGATATGGTTGACTTAAGTCTATCATCTTGTTACTTGTTTTCGATTTATCTGTTCTTTTTTGTGTCTGTTCCTCTTAGCTTTGTATAGAGAGGGGTATGAATCAAATAGTTTTTATATTTCCAATCTACTGTCTACTTTTTTACAGTTAAAATTCTTTGTATTGTAGTTGTTTTATGTTTATTCTCAATGGACTATGGGTGCATGATTTTTTGTATAATTCTTATTTCAAATATCGTATTGTTCTAGGGACTGCCAGAGTGGGGAACCCTGATTTCTAGTTAGGCAAATATGGTCATGGTGTCAAGGAGGTTCAATATGAAGTGAGAATAAAACTAGGGACTCTCATCTCCAATGTAGAGACAGCAAGCTCTTATAAGGAGAGCTAGAGTACACCAGAGGGTCAAATAGAGTTTACAAAGACAAAGTGAAACAGGAAGAGTGACTTTATTCTTCTAGTGATGCCTGACATGGACAGCTCAACTAATTTTTGATAAAAATGGCAATTATTGAACAAGTCATTCTGAAGAATTACAGATGCTACCCTCAGGGAGCTAATAATCTATGAAAGGAGAACCAGGCATTTATGGTAATGTTGGAGCACAGGGACAAAACTGATGCAGATCATAAAGAAAGACTCTGGGTCTTGGGAGTGAAAGAGGGGAGAGAGCATTTCTGGCTGAGAAGAGACATCAGGAAAGGCATCCAGGAGAGGTGACATTGGCAGATGTGGTTCAGTGATGATGGAGTGCTGCAAGCCCAGAAGCCACAATGTGGCCACTTGGGGGATTGGCAGACCAAAGTGCCAGTCTGTTTTTTTTTTTTTTTTTTAATGACTAAAGAAGCTTAGTTCTGCTTTTAGATAATAAATTCAAGACAATAGGGGACAATTATGATACAGAAGTGTACTGAGACAATTAAACTCTTCCACTGTAGTTGTGATTTCATATAAATATTTTGATGTTTACTTAAGAATGGCTTAAGTAGACCATTTCCATGAAAATTAGTTCCTAATTTGGGAGCTGTTTTAGTTCAGAATCATCTGAGACTGAGATTACCGGATAGCAGGTCTCCCGGGAAATGAAAGAAGAAGGACTGGGCAGAGGGAATCAGTGAACTATGATGAAGTTGTAACAGAGGACTTGGCTGATCCCATAGGGAGTTTTGGAGCTTGGTTGGCCCGTCAAAGCTGCTCAGGCCTTGGTACATCCACATAAAACAAGATATGGGTTGAAACCAGGGAGAAAATATGAGCTTGGGAAGGTAGTCTTTTTAGCTGAGGGCATTTATGGAGAGGTACCTATCAGAAAGCTGTTAGAACCAACACTGCCTGGAGCTGGGGAGTAAGTGCTGCTATCATAAGAGGACCTGGAGGGTCTTGGTGGCATAGCATCTATGACAGCAGCTCAGATTGTTTTTACCTTTTATTTTTTTTTAAACCGGTGGCCTATCCTAAAAGAGTAGAATTCTAGAATGAAGAGGAGTTTATTAATTATTTTACTTGGACTATGTTTCAACCAGGAAAAGTACACCATAGAGGAGGTAACATTTGTGTATCCATGGTCTCTGTGGCTCAGCCAAGACAAGAATTCCAATTTTATGATACTCTATCTAGTTTCCACTGCTATATCATGCTGTTTTTCAATGATAAGGATCCAAAAACAAATGGAAATGGACATATGAAACAATAGGTCCAATGGATCCAATAGACATGTCCACAAGTGTCAAATTAAGTTAGAGACTCTTTTAGTATGGTTTTAATAGCACAAAGTACCCATTACCCCCAAGGCCTGTATATACTGTGTGACAGGGCTTGTATTCTAGTTCAGAAAATATGTATTTAGAGTATAATATGTGCCAGAGTTTGTACTAGGACTTGATTACTTGCAATTAAACTATAATAAATGGTTTCTAAATCTGGCATCACAAAGGAGCTCTTTTATTATATTCCCTCAATGGACTCAATACTGTTATTAATAAAATCCATATGTAACAGTCTATCAAAAATTCAAGTAAAAACTAGGTATATTTAATGTGACACTGAACTTTGCAGCCTTATCCCTGGGAAGTATACTTTTTTTTTTTTTTAAAGTAGGCTTCATGCCCAGCATGGACCCCATTGTGAGCTTGAACTCATGATATTGAGGTCAAACCTGACCTGAGATCATGAGTCAGATGCCTACTTAATTGAGCCACCCAGGTGCCCCAGAAATATACGTTGTCTAATAGGATTTCTGAGATATTGGAAATAACTTATTTTTTCCTCTTGTTCTGTTGCCAAGTCGGCAACTATTCTTTTTTTTTTTTCAGTTCGATTAATTTCTCTTTATTTTTTACTTTTTTAAAAATTAATAACTTGTTTATTTTTTAATTTACATCCAAGTTAGTTAGTATATGGTGCAACAATGATTTCAGGAGTAGATTCCTTAGTGCCCCTTACCCATTTATCCCATCCCCCTTCCCACAACCCCTCCCGTAACCCTCAGTTTGTTTTCCATATTTATGAGTCTCTTGTATTTTGTCCCCCTCCCTGTTTTTATATTATTTTTGCTTTCCTTCCCTTATGTTCATCTGTTTTGTATCTTAAAGTCCTCATATGAGTGAAGTCATATGATGTTTGTCTTTCTTTGATTGACTAATTTCGATTAGCATAATACCCTCTAGTTCCATCCACATAGTTGCAAATGTCAAGATTTCATTCTTTTTGATTGTCAAGTAATACTCCATTGTGTGTGTGTGTGTGTGTGTGTGTGTGTGTGTGTAGCACATCGTCTTTATTCATTCATCCATCAATGAACATTTGGGCTCTTTTCATATTTTGGCTATTGTCGATAGTGCTGCTATAAACATTGGGGTGCCTGTGCTCCTTCAAAACAGCACACCTGTATCCCTTGGATAAATACCTAGTAGTGCAATTGCTGGGTCATAGGGTAGTTCTATTTTTAGTTTTTTGAGGAACCTCCATACTGTTTTCCAGAGTGGCTGCACCAGTTTGCATTCCCACCAGCAGTGCAAAAGAAATCCTCTTTCCCTGTGTCCTCACCAACATCTGTTGTTGCCTGAGTTGTTAATATTAGCCATTCTGACAGGTGTGAGGTGATATTTCATCGTGATTTTGATTTTGATTTCTCTGATTATGAGTGATGTTGAGCATTTTTTCATGTGTTGCCTGGCCATCTGGATGTCTTCTTTGGAAAAGTGTCTATTCATGTTTTTTGCCCATTTCTTCACTGGATTATTTGTTTTTTGGGTGTTGAGTTTGATACTTTCTCTATAGATTTTGTATACTAACCTTTTATCTGATATTTCATTTGCAAATATCTTCTCCCATTCTGTCAGTTGCCTTTTAGTTTTTCTGATTGTTTCCTTCTCTGTGCAGAAGATTTTTATTTTGATGAGGTCCCAGTAGTTCATTTTGGCTTTTGTTTCCCTTGCCTCCGGAGACGTGTTGAGTAAGAAGTTGCTGTGGCCAAAGACAAAGAGGTTTTTGCCTGCTTTTTTCTCGAGGATTTTGATGACTTCCCGTCATACGTTTAGGTCTTTCATTCATTTTGAGTTTATTTTTGTTTATGGTGTGGGAAAGTGGTCCAGGTTCATTTGTCTGCATGTCCTCGTCCAGTTTTCCCAGCACCATTTGCTGAAGTGACTGTCTTTTTTCCATTGGATTTTTTTTCCTGCTTTGTCAAAGATTAGTTGGCCATATGTTTGTGGGTCCATTTCTGGGTTCTCTATTCTGTTCCATTGATCTGAGTGTCTGTTTTTGTGCCAGTACCATACTGTTTTGATTATTACAGCTTTGTAATACAGCTTTAAGTCTGCAATTGTGATGCCTCCTGCTTTGGTTTTTTTTCAAGATTGCTTTGGCTATTCGGGGTATTTTTGGGGGTGTTATTTTGTTAGGTATTGCACTGAATATGTAGGTTGCTTTGGGTAGTATTGACATTTTAACCATTTGTTCTTCCTATCCAGGAGCATGGAATATTTTTCCATTTTGGGGGGTCTTCTTCAATTTCTTTCATAAACTTTCTATAGTTTTCATTATATAGATTTTTCACCTCTTTGGTTAGGTTTATTTATGGATATTTTATGGTTTTTGGTGCAATTGCAAGTGGGATCAATTCGTTGATTTCTCTTTCTGTTGCTTCATTATTGGTGTATAGAAATGCAACTTATTTCTGTGCATTGATTTTATATCCTGCAACTTTGCTGAATTCATGGATCAGTTCTAGCAGTTTTTTGCTGGAATCTTTTGGGTTTTCCATATAGAATATCATGACATCTGCGAAGAGTGAAAGCTTGACCTCCTCCTGGCTGATTTGGATGCCTTTCATTTCTTTGTGTTGTCTGATTGCTGAGGCTAAGACTTCGAATACTATGTTGAATAACAGTAGTGAGAGTGGACATCCCTGTCTTGCTCCTGACCTTAGGGGGAAAGCTCTCAGTTTTTCCCCATTGAGGATGGTCTTAACAGAGGGTCTTTTATATATGGCTTTTATGATCTTTAGGTATTATCCTTCTGTCCCTACTTTCTTGAGGGTTTTTATCAAGAAAAGATGCTGTATTTTGTCAAATGCTTTCTCTGAATATATTGAGAGAATCATGTGGTTCTTGTCTTTTCTTTTATTGATGTGATGTATCACATTGATTGTTTTGTGGATATTGAACCACAATACCTGGCCCTGCATCCCAGGTATAAATGCCACTTGGTTGTGGTGAATAATTCTTTTAATGTTTTGTTGGATCTATTTGGCTAGTATCTTTTTGAGGATTTTTGCATCCATGTTCATTAGGGAAATTGGTCTATACTTCTCCCTTTTAGTGGGATCTTTGTGTGGATTTGGAATCAAGGTAATGCTGGCTTCATAGAAAGAGTTTGGAAGTTTTCCTTCTATTGCTATGTTTTGGAATATTGTCAAAAGAATAGGTGTTGACTCTTCTTTAAATGTTTGGTAGAATTCCCCTGGAAACCCATCTGGCTCCGGACTCTCATTTTTTGGGAGATTTTTGATTACTAATTTGCTTTCTTTACTAGTTATGGGTATGTTTAAATTTTCTATTTCTTCCTGGTTCAGATTTGGTAGTTTATATGTTTCTAGGAATTTGTCCATTTCTTCCAGATTGACCAATTATTGGTATATAATTGCTCATAATATTCTCTTATTATCATTTGTATTTTTGCAGTGTTGATTGTGATGTCTCCTCTTTCATTCTTGATTTCATTTAATTTGGTTATTTCTTGTTTCTTTTTGATAAAACTGGCTAAGGGTTTATCAATTTTGTTAATTCTTTCAAAGAGCTAGCTATTGGTTTCATTGAGCTGTTCTACTGGTTTATTTTGGTTTCAATAGCATTGATTTCTGTTCTAATCTTTATTATTTCCTGTCTTCTGCAGGTTTGGGGTTTTATTTGCTGTTCCTTTTCCTGCTCTTTAAGGTGTAAAGTTATGTTGTGTATCTGAGACCTTTCTTCCTTATTTAGGAAGGCCTGGATTGCTATGTACTTCCCTCTTATGACTGCCTTTGCTGCATCCCAGAGTTTTGGGGCTGTGGTGTTATTTTCATTGGATTCCATGTAGTTTTTAATTTCTTCTTTAACTTCTTGGTTAGCCCATTCATTCTTTAGTAGGATGTTCTTTGGTCTGCAATGATTTGTTGTGTTTCCATTTTTTTTTCCTTGTAGTTGATTTTGAGTTTCATAGCATTGTGGTCTGAAAATATGCAAGTATGATCTCGATCTTTTCGTATTTGCTGAGAGCTGATTTGTGTCCCACTATGTGATCTATTCTGGAGAATGTTCCATGCACACTCGAGAAGAATATGTATTCTGCTGCTTTAGGATGAAATGTTCTGAATACATCTGTTAAGTCCATTCCATCCAGTGTCATTCAAAACCATTGTTTTGTTGTTGATTTTATGTTTAGATGATCTGTCCATTGTTGTAAGTGGGGTGTTGAAGGCCCCTGCTATTATAGTATTATCAATGAGTTTCTATATGTTTGTGATTAATAGATATATATGTTTGGGTTCTTCCGCATTTGGAGCATAAATGTTTACAATTGTTAGATCTTCTTGGTGGATACACCCCTTAATTATATAATGCCCTTCATCTCTTGTTACAGTCTTGATTTTAAAATCTAGTTTGTCTGATATAAGTATGGCTACTCCGGCTTTCTTCTGGCTACCATTCGCACGATAGATGGTTCTCCCTCCCTTTACTTTCAATCTGAAGGTGTCCTTAGGTCTAAAATGGGTCTTTTGTAAACAGCATATAGATGGATCTTGTTTTCTTATCGATTCTGTTACCTTGTCTTTTGATTGGAGCATTTAGTCCACTGACATTCAGAGTGAGTACAGAAAGATAAGAATTTATTGCCGTTATGTTGACTATAGAGTTGGAGTTTCTGGTGGTGTTCTCTGGTCCTTTCTAGTCTTTGTTGCTTTTGGTCTTTTTTGTTTTCTTTTCTCCCCTCAGAGAATCCTCTTTAAACTTTCTTCTTTCTTTCTTTCTTTCTTTCTTTCTTTCTTTCTTTCTTTCTTTCTTTCTTTTACTGTGTATATATATATGGCAAATATATACTGTGTATATATTTATTTACTATATATATATATATATATATATATATGTAATTTATACAGAAAAATAGTAAACTTTTTACTCTGTCCCCAGGAATTTATTTTGTTATATTAAATATAATTTATTGTCAAATTGGTTTCCATACAACACCAGTGCTCATCCCAAACGGTGCCCTCCTCAATGCCCATCACCCACCTTCCCCTCTCCCCCACCCCTCATCAACCTTCGGTTTGTTCTCAGTATTTAAGAGTCTCTTATGGTTTGCCTCCCTCCCTCTCTGTAACTTTTTTCCCCCTTCCCCTCCCCCATCGTCTTCTTTTAAGTTTCTCAGGGTCCACATGAGTGAAAACATATAGTATCTGTCTTTCTCTGCCTAAACTTTCTTACAGGGATGGTTTAGTGGTCACGAACTCCTTTATCTTTTGTTTTTCTGGGAAACTTTTAATCTCTCCTATTTTGAATGACAGTCTTGCTGGATAAAGAATTCTTGGCTGCATATTTTTCTGATTTAGCAAATTGAATATATTCTGCCACTCCTTTCTGGCCTGCCAAGTTTCTGTGGATAGGTCTGCTGTGAATCTGATCTGTCTTCCCTTGTAGGTTAAGGACTTTTTTTCTTACTGCCTTCATGATTCTTTAATTGCCTGAGTATTTTGTGAATTTGACTATGATATGCCTTGTTGATGGTCATTTTTTGTTGAATCTAATGGTTTTTGTTGAATCTAATTCAACGGTTTTGTTGAATCTCTGTGCTTCCTGGATTTTGATGTCTGTGTCTTTCCTTAGGTTATGAAAGTTCTCCACTGTGATTTGCTCACATAAACCTTCTACCCCTTTTTCTGTGTCCCCTATGATTCGGATGTTATTCCTTTTTAAGGAGTCACTGAGTTCTCTGATTCATATATCATGCTCTTTTGCCTTAGATTCCTTCTCTTTTGCTGCTTCATTATACTGCGTATATTTGTCCTCTATATCACTGATTCTCTGCTCTGCTTCATTCATCCTTGCCGCTATGGCATCTATTTGAGATTGCATCTCAGTTTAGCATTTTAAATTTCACCCTGACTAGATTTTACTTCTTTTGTCTCCACAGAAAGGGATTCTATGCTTTTTCAAACCCATCTAGTATTCTTATTATCATGATTCTAAATTCTGGTTCAGATATCTTGCTTGTATCTGTGTTAAGTCCCTGGATTTCATTTCTTCCTGTTCTTTTTTTTGGAGGGGGTGAATTCCTTCATTTCATCATTTTGGAGGAAGAAAAAGAATCAAGAATATAAAATAAATAAATAAATATTTAAAAATTTAAACAACACACACACACACACAAAACAAATCAATGATGCTAGATCCTAGGTGTTGTTTAATCTGTTTGTTGAAAAAGCTTGATAGGGGCGCCTGGGTGGCGCAGTCGGTTAAGCGTCCGACTTCAGCCAGGTCACGATCTCGCGGTCCGTGAGTTCGAGCCCCGCGTCAGGCTCTGGGCTGATGGCTCAGAGCCTGGAGCCTGTTTCCGATTCTGTGTCTCCCTCTTTCTCTGCCCCTCCCCCGTTCATGCTCTGTCTCTCTCTGTCCCAAAAATAAATAAACGTTGAAAAAAAAAAAAAAAAAATTTAAAAAAAAAAAAAAAAAAAAAAAAAAAAAAAAAAAAGAAAAAGCTTGATAGACTAGAGTAAAAAGGGAAAGAAAAGAAAAGGGAAAAAAAGGAAACAAAAAAGAAAAACATTTGAAAATTTAAAAAAATGATTATAATAGAATAAAATGAAATGAAAGTAAATAGAATTAAAAAACATTTACAATGAAGTACAAAATATAGTAAAAAATTTAAAAACATTTTTTATGAAACGTAAATAAAATAAAAATAATTTTTTTTCTTACTGTATTCAAGAATTAAAAAAAAGAAAAAAAATTGAATAGATGGACTAGTGAACAGAATGAAATATGATTGAAATTACATCTAGTTTCTCCTGGAAATCAAACTCTGAAACGCTTTATAGTCTGCAAACCAAGCAGGTGGAGAGACTTTTGGTGTTCCTCTAGTCACGGTTGGCACAGTTAGAGAGGCTTGGTGTAAAGGCTCCATTCTCCACTAGTTGGAGCTGCTTAGTTTACTGGGGTGGATTTTTGTGGCACGTGTACACATGTATGCACATGCGCGAGAGGGCTGAAACTGTCATAACCTAGCTACCCAGTCTTTTGTATCAGAACTCTGTGCTCTTGCCCACCAGCAATCAAGCACCCCTCCTTTGTACCTGGCTTCCATCCACTCCCCGCTTCTACTCTGTCTATGACCAAACCGTCTGCCTGCCAGGAGGCACCTCCCTTTTTATCTCCAATGAGGCTGTGTTTCCAAACTCCTAACTTCTGAGGGTCCTACAGCTTTGACCCACTCACACCCTTGGGGTAGGGTCTCACCAAGCAATGGCTGGGTCCCAGCCCCACCCTAGGAATGTTCATGCGACCCTGCTGCTGATGCCCAGAGACAGTGGCTGGGTGCAGCCTGCCCCAGAAAAATTCATGTGTTTGTGTAGCAGCAGCATTTCAGGATTATGGTAAATCACAACACACATCTGGCACCAGGCTTCACCCTTAATGTCCTTATTCCAACACCAGTAAATGTGGCTGTTCTCTGGGATCACTGGGAGCTTTGACTGTAGGGAGACCACACAGCCTATACCAAATGCCCTCTCAGCAGGGGAACCGTCCCTAACTGTGTGGCCCAAGGACCCCTCACACCTCACTGTCTGCTCCTGGGGATTTGCCCTTCCTATCAGAGCTCCACCAGGTATCGAGCTGCGGAGTTTCAGACTCTGTGCTCCCCTGTTTATGGAGACTTAATAGTATTTAAACCCTCTCCTTTTTCCTTTCTCCCTTTCTAAGTCTCTTACAGGTGTTTCCACTTTCTTTCTCTCCAGCTGCTTTCAGGGGAGTGCTTTTCCTGTACTCTCCCCAATCACTGGCCTCTCTCTGGAAGCAAAAAATAGATCCCTACCCTCCGTGGCTCTCTTCCTTCGTTCTCTCTGTGCCATGTACCTGCCAAGTCCTGTGGTTCAAGTTGTACAGATTGTTGTGTTAATCCTCAGGTAAGTCTTCTAGGTGTGCAAGCTGGTTTGGTGTTGATCTAGCTGCATTTCAGGGATGAGAGAGGCAAAACAAAACAAAACAAAACAAAACAAAACAACTTCCATGTTCTTCTGTCATCTTGACCCCACCCCTGGTATTTTAATTTTTGTTAGTGTTGGTGACTTAGATCTTTTCCTTCCCCCATTATGCTCTATAGGGTTTGTTTTCCTCATAGTCAATTTATTGCTTCTTATTATTAGCCCTGAGCACTATTTAATTCAGATTTTTTTAGGCATATAAGCATATCATGTGTAAGTAATGATAATTTGGTCTCTAATTCCAATACCCATTCTTCTCAAAACTTCATGTCTTATTGCATTAACCAGAAATTCCAGAAAATATTAAACAAAAATGGTTTATAATAAGCAACTCTCCTTTAGCTCTTATTTTAACAAGAATGCCTTCAGTATTTTCACTATTAACATTTACTTAGGTTCATCAGACATTCTAAGAGCTAGGTTCTAAAACATTTTTTTTAAATGTTTATTTATTTTTGAGAGAGAGACAGAGTGCAAATGGGGTTGGGGCAGAGAGAGAAGGAGACACAGAATCCAAAGCAGGCTCCAGGCTCTGAGCTGTCAGCACAGAGCCCAATGCGGGGCTCATACTCACCAACTGCGAGATCATGACCCGAGCCAAAGTCGGAGGCTTAACCGACTGAGCCACCAAGGTGTCCCTGAGAGCTAGGTTCCATATGCTAGTGGTAAGAATACAAGGTGAAGAGGACATAAGATGAGGCCTCCAAGAAATTAAAACTGATTTAGGGTTTGAAGTAGGCATTGTGTATAATGTCAAATGGTTAATCTTGCCATTTTGTCACTAGGGGAAGAAGTCGCCTTAGAAAGCCAGATTTCTTATTTAGATTTGTAATTAGGATTGGGTGACATATATTTCCCAGTGATTTTTTTGAGATAATCATGCAGTTCAATCTATACCATGTTCATTTTGAGATCAAACTTGCTTGTGATGGATTATCATTGTAGGCTTCTATTAATGTTCATCTTCCTACAGAGCAGTGGACAATGCCCTTTACAATGTTTATTTCTCTGAAATGGTTTTGGTATGCATATTCCCAAAGCCACCTCCTGGATCATATCATTTTCCAAGAGGAACTATCTATGGAGGAGAGAAGTCCTCCAAAGGTCAATTGTGAGTGCAGGAAAATCTGGAAGCTGGAGCATTCTGAACTCTGATAATCAGGGAAATGTGCATATAGTTCTTCTTGTGCTTTGTGCTAACAACCATTACCCTAACTCAGGAAAGCACAGTGTTGTGCATCTTCCTAAGTTCCTTTTGTACGTGTTGCTATGAGAACAGATGAGGCACCCTTAGGCATGCAGGGGGAGGATTGGGACAGTATCACCTCCTGTTCTTCTGGCTGCTGAAACTCTTTCCACTCCTCATTCTCTCTCACCGCTCTAACAGGACCCAGATATTCCTCTGAGAGTCCACTCATGCAATTCAGGTTCTTGGAAGGAAGCTGACTTCTCTTCCAGCTCTAGCCAGAAGCTCCACTCATTCCCCCTCACTTTGACAGCAACTGCAACCTGTGCAGCTTGAGCTGAAGAAACCCAGAAGTCTGGGAGAATGTGGAGAGCAACAGCCTCTCTTCTGCACAGTGGGATGGCTCCAGCCATGTCATCAATATGAACAGAATCAGCCTTAAGACAAAACTGACCTCAGAAAGCTCAGGGCAGGAGGAATGGTGTAAAGCCCCAGGTCTGAGGTGCTGAGTTCAATGGTTCTAAAGCCCAATGTGTCTCTGGCCTTGTAGACATCGAACCCTGTCTTTTCTTTCTATATAACTAGATGGGGTGCATCTTCTATCTTGTTCAATGAGCCACACACAATGGATAACCAGCCATTCTTCCTGATATGCTGTGCTCAGGAACTGCTTGCTCCTGAGATCCTCCACACTTTTTGTACCTTGCTGTTCTTAGGGACACCCAGCCACAAGATACCTAAGCAAGGGTCACATGATGCTCACTTCACATCACTAGGCTGAACAGAGCAACTGACTCACAGCTGATGGCAAAGTGCAAAGAGAAGTCTCTGAAGAGGAAATGATATATCATTAATGGTCTTGGATATTTAAATTTTTTTCCTCCTTTTCCCACTGTTTAGAGTAAGAGAAATAATGACTTGTAAGATAAATGCCTAAAGATACACACTTAAAAAGCCTTGTCTCTTGGAAGGAAGGATCTGGTAGGTGCTGATAGCCTGGTGCAGGGAGCCATGGTATAAACCTAGTGTTACAGTGTGCAGCTTTCATGACACCCTGCTGTATCTTGCATGGTGTCTAAAAGTGTCCTGTGGTACTTAGAACATGTTGTTAGGTCACATATTCATAACTTCACACAACAGTGGCAACAGGACATATTCTCTTTGCAAAGTGAAAGTTTTTATTGCTTGTTATGATTTTGACAGGCAAAACCCTACATAGGGACTGTAATACCTACAATACCTATAAAGTGATCTTTATAGAATGCCTGAGTAGACTTCAACGTTAGGATGAACTCCACGCATGCATTCTCTCTTTCCTTTTTCTGGGTGAAGCGGAGCCCAGTTCTCCCAGGTTGGTGGAGGCAGGGCAAAGGAACAAGGACAAAGACAGAGAATCTGCATTCTTGTCCCATCATCTCCCCTCACTACTGGCCATACCCACCTGGGATTCACTGAGCTCACACACACATTTTCAAGTGGGGAAAACCAAGGTCATGCATGTTGAAGAAATTCAATCATATTGCATTTTCTTATAAAATGAGATGAAAAAAATAAATCTAAACACACTTTTCAAGTGTTTCTTTTCTTTAAATTTTTATATATGTTAAATCTCTTATTTTCCTTTTCAACATATTCTACTTAGAACTTTTAAAAAATAAATTTTCTTTTTGGTACCTTTCATTTCCCGTGTTAGCCTTGGAAACATAAAATACATCTCACTAGAACTCTTCTGTGCAAAATAATAAACATAAATAATATTAACATCTAAGTTATATAAAAAGAGGCCATTTCAAGGTTTTCACTGCTACTGCCATCAGCTGTGGTCCCTGGAAGATGCTCCTAGAAATAGTTGGTGGTCTGCCCATTTAAGCCACACAGATCCTGGTCTGGCTGAGGTGGGTTAGGCAAAAATTCACTGTCCCTCTTGTCCATCTGTAAACTACTTCGAGAGAACTGTAAGACACTTCCTAGCCCATTGACCAGCGAGAGGGGGGAAATCCAGTTGAATGAGCTGAAGTTGGGCAGGTTGAAAATGGACGACAGGGAGGCTGCCCTGCTGGTGCTGGTGGGTTTCATCTTGGAGTCCCCAGGACACCCTTCCAGGATAGCCTCCCTTGGCATGGAGGACCCTGGGGACTGACTACTCAGTCCTTCTAGAAGAATGTCCTCCCTTAAGGGCACATTCATGTCAACCACACTGGGCTCCCCACGAGCTTCTGGGGAGCAGGCTGGCCGCTGCATATGCCAAGATGCCTGTGAGATGCAGTCCCGGGAGAGGGATCCAGAGGTACTGATTCTCCTCTGTTCAGACGATTCAGTTCTGGGTTCTCCTGGGAGGTGTCCCTGAGCAAAGGTCTCTTTGGGAGCAATGAGTTTCTTGGGGGACCTCTTGGCCATCTGGCGCCCCAGCTGAAGTTGGGTGGGGAAAAGGCTCCCCTGCATGGCTTTGAAAAACAATCTGGAAAGAGCATATAAAAAACAGTTATCCGTGGATAGAGCTTTTGAGTTTTCTGAGACTTGTACAATGTAAAAACACTGAGAATGTTTATATATTCTGAGATATATAAAGCCTGAGAATGCTACAGAGCTCACTTAGGACTTGAGGGACACTGTCCCTTATACCTACCTGGGAAGCAATGCAGCAACAGGTGCTATGAGACAAGTCAAGTAAAATACGGGGTCGCCCAGTAATGTTTGCATAGTCCAATAAGGATTGGATGGAGGATAACACGTTGCACAAGAAGCATTGTAAATCAAAGCCACAGTGAAAAATAAAAGGATACTGAAGCCACAAGCTATCCAGTTGAGCCAGGTCTAAGGGGAAAAGAGAAAGACAGGACTTTTATTTCAATAAAAATGCACTGGTCAACTGTGAGCGGGTAGCTGTTCTAAGGGTTTAGCAAAAACACAGGTCTTTGGCATAGACAGCCAGGAGGCCTTGATGAGGCTGCCTTCAGCATCTATGGACCAGCCTGGACACAGGGAGATGGAAGTCAGGGATATGAATGAAAGGAGAGGGGGGAAGGGGGTGGGACATGAGGTAGAGGAGGAGGGGAGAGAGGGCAGGAAGGAGCTTAATGCTGCCCAGGTGAAGTATTTGTGTCAGGATGCAGCAGTTCCCACACCAGGGGCTCCATACATGTGGCAGGCCCACATATTTGTTTTCCTTATCCACAGTGAGGCTAGCTTTGTAGTAACCTGTCTGCTCAGAAACCTTCTAGATGTCATGGAATCTCCCTGGGAGTGTGGGGCCCGCAGCATCAGCACCCTTTGGGATCATGTCCACAGCACTTACCCAGGTCTTGGTTTCAATACCAAGGTGCAAGAGGAAGGTGAACAGCGCGATTGCTGTTATGGGGGTCCCCCAGGTAAACACATCTGTGTCTGAGTCATAGTAGGCCTGAAAGACAGCAGTGTCCTGTGTCTGTGGGTCACTGGATGAAGCTGATTAAGAAAGACTGCCAGGTGTCAACTTACCAGGTAAGGAATGAAAAAGCAAACCAGGCTCTGGAAGGCAGCATCAGCCATGTTTAACCAGAAGGTACGTGGCCGATATTCCTGAGACACAAAAACAATCACAGATTACAGGGAAGTGTACATCTCTTCAAATGATGTTTTCCAGTAGCTACAGGGCCTATAGATATCACCCTAGGGCAATTTGCTAATTCAGGACTTTTGGTGCTTGAGGTCCCAGAGGGCTGAGGAAAAAACACAATGCAAACATCTGCAGAGGCATCCAACTGAGTCAATCACTGAGAGCATCTGTATACAAGACCAGTTACAGTAGTTCTAGGCCAACAACAGACAGATAAAACCATTTTCTAAAGCCTATGGGGAGCATTTTCCTAGGGTAGACACAGCAGCTCAAATTCTGGACATCTTGCTCCAATTTGAGTCCTTCTACTCCTACTTTGTCAGGGTTTTGCACCCTTTGTTGGTGGGTCTTTTAGAATGTTTCTTAAAAGTGTCTTTTAAAATTAGATCATGGATGTATTTAATGTCAAAATAAAAAAGCTGTACACTGGGGGACCTGGGTGGCTCAGTCGGTTAAGCGTCCAACTTCGGCTCAGGTCATGATCTCATGGTTTGTGAGTTTGAGCCCCATGTCAGACTCTGAGAGCCTGGAGCCTGCTTTAGAGTCTGTGTCTCCCTCTCTCTCTGCCCCTCCCCTGCTGGTGCTGTCTCTCTTTCTCTCTCAAAAATAAATAAACATTTAAAAAAATTAAATAAAAAAAAGCTGTACACTGAGGGCAAAAATGACCTTGATGTGGACTGATCAAGCTTTCATTAACTGGGTAACAAAATGTGTACTGGACTCTGAGTTCCTCAGCAACTGGGGCTGGTACTGGCTTGCAGGAAATGTAGATTGGACTGAATGAGCATTTACTGAGCAGTTAAGAAAGTGCTGGTTAGGTCCTTCCTTCAGTTCCCTAGTTCCACAGGACAAACTCCCTGTGTCTGGTTCCCTAGGCCAGCCTCAGCTGAGGCTGAGCTGAGGATAAGAGGCCCAGCTGAGCACAGGAATTTCTCCACTGACAGGCAACTAGCAAAGGCCCTCCTCATTGGCCAGACCCTCAGTAGCTCCTACCCTGCAGCCCAACCCCCTGTCCCCCTCCCCACCCCCCCCAGCTGCCTAAGAGGGAACTCAGTTGCAATGAGGGTGATCAGGGGAGTCAATTTAAAAGTAAACAAGTTCTAAATTAGAGACTGTTGTAGTTGTAAGAGATAGGGAGGATACATATGCATACATATGATGATTCCAACTAGCAAAGAGAAGCACTTAGAGGGCCTGAGTTATTTATTTTTATATGAAATTTATTGTCAAATTGGTTTCCATACAACACCCAGTGCTCATCCCAACAGGTGACCTCCTCATTGCCCATCACCCACCTTCCCTTCCCCCCAAACCCCCATCAACCCTCAGTTTGTTCTCAGTATTTAAGAGGCTCTTATAGTTTGCCTCCTTCCCTTTCTGTAACTTTTTTCCCTCCTTCCCCTTCCCCCTGGTTGAGTTTCTCAGGACCCACATATGAGTGAAAACACATGGTATCTGTCTTTCTCTGCCTGACTTATTTCACTTAGCATAACACTATCCAGTTCCATCCACATTGCTACAAATGGCCAGATTTCATTCTTTCTCATTGCCAAGTAGTATTCCATTGTATATATAAACCACATCGTCTTTATCCATTTGTCAGTTGATGGACATTTAGGTTCTTTCTATAATTTTAGAGGGCTTTAAATGATGGGAGGACTAGCTGGTAATCAGCAGTCAATCTATGTGGTATATTGATGTAAACATGTATTTATATCTGTTTGAATTCACTTATTCTCTCAATGTTTTCCCCATGGGTTTATCTTCTGGTTAAGTCCCATTCAAAATAATCACACTGTGGATGGGGGATAGGAGGTTGTTTTAGAAAAATCCCTGCTCTGGGGCATCTGGGTGGTTCAGTGGGTTAAGTGTCTGACTTCGCCTTAGGTCACTATCTCATGGTTTGTGGGTTTGAGCCCTGCATTGAGCTCTGTGCTGACAGCTCAGAGCCTGGAGCCTGCTTCAGATTCTGTGTCTCCCTCTCCCTCTGCCCCTCCCCTGCTTGTGTTGTCTCTCTCAAAGATAAATAAATGTTTTAAAAAAAAAGATTAAAAAAAAAAAAGAAAGAAAAATCCCTGCTCAGGAGTCAGCCACCTGGCCCTGACTTCAACTCCAAGTGGATTTTCCTTGAGTTCCTGGAGATTCTTGGTGTAGAGACAGTTTTCACCTCACTATACTTTTTCTTTAAAGCTCCCTCTTTTTTTTTTTTTTTTTTTAGCTTTATTGAGGTAAATTGATACACAAAACCTGCACACATTTAATATATACATCTTGATGGGTTTGGGCATATGCATACACCAGTATACTGTCACTCCAACCAATAACCTCACTCTACTTAATGTACGGCACAATCAAGTAGATAGAATCCATTTTTTTATCCCACTGGTCATTTTCCACAATTTTAACAATTTCTCCCAGGGTGTCCAGTTAAAGGGAGGTGTGAAGACTTGCACTTTCTGTAAGGTGAACATGGAGAGTGGGAGGTCCAAGATAGGAAGTGGGTACAGGAAGGGTCCCTCACCTCCATGTTCTGACCACTCTTGTAGAGCTGTGGTTCAGTCAGCAGCACATCAGCTGGCACATCCTTGTCCAGCACCCCAGTCACAAGCTGGGGAAGTGACGAGAAGAGCAGATTAAAGAAGATCAGATACCACTGGTCAATCATAGCAGATGCAGAGAAGCCACAGTAAAACTGGAACCAAAACAGGAGGCCCACAAACATCTGAAATCAAGAAAGGAAGAATGGGGATAAGCAATTCTTAGCTGTCCCTGCAGATTCTCATCCAAGGGATCTAAGAGTTTTGCAAAATTTGACTAACAAGATTAAACTTATTGACAACAATTTCCTCCAAAGATAGCCGTAACACTGTTGCTCTCTGTCTCTCCCTCATTTCCTTGAGTATGAAGGACCAGCAATGGGAGATGAGAATTCCCAAGCAGAGCCCATGGAGAGAGGACACTGGTACCAGCCTGTGAGAAATGCAGATTGGATGGAACAAGCATTTACTGAGCACTTATGAAAGTGCTGGTTAGGCCTTTCCTGACAGTCCCTTAACTCCACAGGACAAATTCCTTATATCTTGTTCCTAAGGCCAGCCGAGATAAAGTCCAGCTGAGTAGAAGAATTCCTCATAAAGGTCCAGCAGGGTCTAGGGTTGCTCACATTTCAAAAGGGTCAGCTGTGTTCTTCACCCATTGCAGCTTTTCCCTAGTACCTCTCCTCTGTGATAGTAAACTAAACCTACTTGTGTTACATCCCAGATCTTGCCACTGTCTTTAGTCACAAACATTTTCTGATGAAGAACAGTGGGAAATTATTGCTTCCCATGGCAAAGAGGACACACAGGAACATGGCAGAAGTCGGTAATGCTACCAACATTGGTGCCTTGACCAAGTCCTGATATCCACCGGGCACTCTGCTGGCAGGTGAGCTGTAGTTATTATCACTGGTTCTTACAGCTACCCCCCACTTTGCCAAATAGTAAAGTGAAGACCACGGAGCTTGAACAGCCTCTTCAAGTCCATGCTCAGTAGGAGTTGGGTGGATCTCTTCCCACTATCACTGAACATCAGTGGCTTGAGTGTATTTACTTGAGAGCATGGCAGTTTAGTGATGGCAAAGCATTTACACTTATAAGTTGTACACTTATCAATTTGGCACAGATCATTTAACCCCTTTCTGCTTCAGTGTCCTTGTCCATGAAATGGGCATCCCAATGGTACTTAGCTATGGGTTGTTGTAAGGATTAATGAACTTATGCATTTAAAGTACTCACAAGAGCTCCTTGTGAGTACTATAGGTACTCACTTATGGTTTGTACAGTTAGCAGTACAGTTATTTTCTTAGCCTCAAGCAGGGCCAGCGTGTTTACCCCATTTAGAGAAAAGGAAACTCAAGTCCAGCATGTTAAATGACTTAACTATGGTCATTGTATAAGTAATAAATCCAACTTGTTCAGCCACTTGTGGGTCTGGGCCTGGAGGGCATGGACACTCCCAGGACAGAACACGGTAGAAGAACATTCTCTGCTGGGGACCACAGGTAATGGCCTGGGTTTTAGTTCTGGAGCTGTCACTGTCTCTTTCTGACCTTGACTCAGTCACTTACCTTCTCTGAGCTTTGGTTTCTGGACCTGAAAATGGCTTGCTCTGAAGATCAGAAAAAAATGACACGTTTCCTCCAAGTCTTGTTCCAGTCTATGACCTAATGCAACTTTTCCCTTCCACACTGAAAACTAACAAACTTGGATTTTTCATTGACTTTCTTCCATTCTCACTCCGATTGTTGACTTTCACCCACCCCCATAGGCTCAGCCTAATGAGTCATCAATGAGCAACTAGAATCAGGAGAAAGAGGAGGAAAAGTACTTAAATAATTGAGACTTTTTTTTCCCCTGTAGTACCAAAAAGACTTCTTCCCAAACTACTGTTGCTATGGAAACTTTCCTTCTCTCCTAAAACTAATGAATTTCTCACTTTGGGAGGCAGGGTGATTTTCCTTGCACTTCTCAACTAGATTAAGTGCTTGTTAACAGAGGCCCTGCATCTTATGTGGAATAAAGACAAGTACCCCCTCCTTCTTCCATTCCCTCCAGGACAGATTCATTATGGCAGGCAGGAGGCTGTGCTCATTCAGGTAGCCACTCTGGCACTCATTTACAACTAAAATGTTGAATTTCTTCCCCTCAGTCTGCGAAATTTTCATGAGGAATTACAGAGAATAGACCTCAATTCTCATGTTTTGCTTTTAGAAAACAATCAGAAAAATCCCTAGGAAGCAAAAAAACTTGCTCAAGATTGCATAAGTAATTAATGACAGAAAGAGAGCTAGGGTTCCATCTGCCTAGCCCCACTCATCTGTACTCAAGCACCCATTCACCTCTTTGGGAACTGGGAACCTCTAAGTTTGCAACTATATGCATGGAGACCTCAGCTCTGGGGATGCAATGCTAGCATGGCACAGACTTCCTTGGACAGAATCCTAGGCAGAACCTAATCTGAATTAATTTCCAGGACCCAACCTACCAATCAGACATGCCCTGACTGGTCCTGAGTATCTGTATTCATTTTGCTAGAAGACATTTTGAAAATGGATGAGGGTGAGGAGGCAAGAGGGTTGGGAAAGATAGGTAGGTCTAAATCTCCAGAACAAACAAGAACAAGAGGCATACCGGTGGCAGTTTAGACTTAGTATGATTTTTAAGTGGAATTAATGGGAAAGAAATAAGAAATATATCTTTTCATTTATTGTGTATTTTATTCTTTTTCAGAAGAGTATAGGATGACCTTGACATTGGAATCGTGGTATCCAATGTGATAGATTTGTGGGACTACCCTGAAAGATCACTTACACCAAGAGTTTATTTCGTCTGTTTATACATTCAGCCACAAGCTATCAGAGACAAGAGCAACACATACCCACTCAGCAACTTCTTAGCAAAATGTCTATCCCTCACCTACAAGAAGGGCAGGGTTCAGAAATGGCCATGGTATCCATTCTGGAGGGCTATGGAGAAAGACGCTTGTCTGCCAAGGTCTTAGTAATAAAAGAACTAAGAATTAAACATTAGGATCAACATGAAATGGAGAAACGTCCTGGATTAGAGCCTCTGGAGAGAGAACTGTCATCAGCCAGCCTGGGTATGACCCAACTGGAGCGTCAACTACAGACTGAGCTGGCCAGAAGGGGGCATGTCTGCCCTGCCAGCACAGAAGAGAGTATGACAAGACCCTGCTGGTGGCCCTGTTCCTCGAGCCCTAAGCTTGCATTCTGACTAGGGGACTGGCACACTGGCCCAGTGTGGGTATGTTTCAACAGAGGCTGTTCAATATTGGAATCCCAGCATGACTAAGTCCTGTCATTCTGATTCCAGGACTGCCAATACACTCCTACTTGTCACTGGATTTCCTGACTGCTCCAGAGTGAGCAATGATCAGAGGACTCCTGTCTGTGGACACCTCAGCAGTCTGCTCCTGAGAAACACATTAACAGAGTGGTTAAGAGTTGGGAGCCAGATGAACTGGGGTTAAATGCTGCCTTGACTACTCACTAGCTGTGTGACCTTGTGCAAACAAGTGGACATTCTTGTTTGATGCACCTGTTTCCACAACTTACTCCCTTGGAGGTGCAGTTACCCTCATGTGCCTGTGAGTTAGACTCCTGAGCCTATAGGGTGCAAGCCCAGGCCAGGCCTGGGGGAAGTTCACAAAGGCTGAGGAGGATGGAACCGACAGGAAGCCTTACGATGGCCAGTGGGCCACATTCAGGTGATGGTCCAATAAATCTCAGCTAAGGCTTTTTGAATTCAAACACTCTAGAAACCAGAAGTGTCAAATACCTACTGTATTTTTGTAGAAGAAGTACAGCACCATGTTGGCAAGTCGGGAATAGCACCAATGTCCATGAACAATTAAGAGTCTCTCAAGGTATCGGAATCTCGGCACTGCAAAGTCACTGGCCATCACTGCCTTGAAAGGGAGAGAAGTCCCTGTTATTGTTGACACCTTATTCCACCTAAGGTCTGTCATATCTTCCCCAAATACAAGGCAAACATGCATGGAGAAATCCAGTTTCAAACACAAATGTACATGTGACTGGCCAAGGCACACTTTACCAGGATTTCCCTTATTATCTCGTTCAGTTAAAAAAAAAAATCAATCTCAACAAGCACTCTAGTTCAGGGATATCATTTTATAGAAGTCATTTAAGATTTAAAATATATGTAATTGATTTTTACAAGTTTTTGTTTTCCAATGCTTTTTTTAACAAGCAAAAAACAAAAACAAAAGCCCAGAGATGTACACAGCTTCTCTGCTATTCTCCACTCTCTGATGTTTTATTCATATTAGGATCTCAACCCAGAGATGAACCAAAGCTGCCCCTTTTGTATGCATCCTGGCAGTTGACCATCCGGATGGGTATGTTTTGGGTCCTTCTCCTCAGGAGCCACAGATGATAAGCAAGGCCAAGCCTATGGCTCTGCAGGCCTTCACATAATCCAGTCCCAGAAAGCCGCTAAAGGGCAATGGGTGTCCACTCCACCCAGAAGACAGTGGGGGAAAGCAGGTTTCCTCCATGGACAGGAAAGATGACTGGGGGTGGAAGCTTCCTCTCACTTCACTCAGCATCATGCTCTATACAATTAAACTGGGCCAGAAAAATGCCATCAAAATTATATCTTTTGTACCCAGAATAACTTAGACCCCACCATATAATGAATTTTTCTATGTGGGAAAAAAAAGTTAAAGAAAATATCAGGAAAAGATAGATTTCTGCTTATCTTTGAAGGATTGTTCTATACAAAAATGTCAGTCTGCTTCATTTATTTCCCTATAGTCAAATAACTCCTAGAAAATAGTAGATCACACTTAATGTGGTCTTCTGTGGATCAGAATAATGTAATTATACATGACAGAAAAGTGAGAAGCCTTAGACTGTCTGCTTTCTGAATCAAAAGTTAAGGATTTCAAAGCAAATACTGTTTCTATACCTCTTTCTGTCACCACTGGAGTTTGGAGGGCTTTGTGTATTCCTCTCCAGACTTCTGACACTCCTTCCTGCCTCCAAATCTAGGCCCCAAATCCACTGTTTGTCCCTCTGTCAAGGTGGATCCCAGCTAGGTTAGATCCTCCATGCAGAAACTAGTGTTTCTCTTTGATGGCATTTATTACAATTGTGACTATTTGTGAACATTTAAAATATGTATCTGTCTTCCCAGCTTTTTTCTGGACATTCCATGAGAGCCAGGATAGTAGAGGTTGTGATCACCCTGAATCCTGAGTTCTGAGTCAGTGCTTGGCCCCATGAAGTGATCAATAAACATGGGGAACTAGATGACCCCATGAAGACCAAGCTTCTTGGAGATGCAGGATCTCCTTTGTCCAATTGGGATAGCTTCTCCCATCATGCTCTATACAGTTAAAGTAACTGGGCCAGACAAATGCCCAGGTGGCTAATCTGGGAAGCTCCAAACACTCTCACTCATTCTCGATCTGCTCAGATTCCTAGTGTCACTGTTACCACAGCATCCCACAAAGTCTATCTTCCAAAGGGCTCACCTTTACTTACTGGACTAAAATGAAAGCAGGTAAATATTCCCTGGGAACCTGAGCACTTAGAACAGTAAGAAAAGGTATCAGGACTTATTGTCGTCTTACTTAATGCATCCTTAATAAGAAGTGTGCCTTTAATAAATGCAAAAGTGTCCGGCAACATCCTACCTGGAAGTTATGCCCACTCAAAGCTTTGTCTCAGTATGTGCCCTATGGCTTGGCTGTTCCCATCACTTCTCACATGATTTCAATCATGGATCTCTCTGGCCCCTGCCTTGAGGAAGTGAGTAGTGGTGGCAGCTCAGTCTCTTCCCCATCCAAAAACCTGACCATCTTTCACACAAAATGTATTTACTTGGTGCATTTCTCTTGCATATACTATTTATGGGCACTGCCCTGGTCAGCTTTTCACTACAGGAAACCGATGCAATGGCGGCGATAATGAAAACATCAAAATGAACCAACTATTATGATTATGTTTATCAATTCACCACCCTAACCCCTTCCCCTGGGCACACAGCACTAAAAGGCAGGGATGGAACCAACCCTGGGCTGCATTTTTAGTTTCACGGAAGAATTAAAACCACACAAGTAACATAGCACAGTGACAGGTCAGATGAGAGCAGGAGAGTAAGGCATGTGCTGAAATTGGGCCAAGAGGGAACTACTGTGTTTCTAGCTCAGGACTTTCCAACTTACTATTATTTGCATGTCAGGTAAGGAAATTAAGGAGTTCTGCACAGACCTGGCACATATTAAGCGTTCAATGAATAATTACTGATTGCATCAATGAATGAATCAACCAATGACTAAATGGTGACCAACATCTGGATTTTTAGGAGAAGAAAATAGGATAGATTGTTCCCTAAAATCTCCACCAAGTTAAAAAAAATGTCATGATTCAAAGTTAATCAAATGTTGGAAATTGTTGTGATACTACATCCAGAAGAAAGTTATTTTTAATTAACTCAGTTGTTCAACATATAAATCACATGTTGAGAACCAACATAGTGACAAATGAAAAAGGCAGAGACTAATTTTCATGTGAGTCAAGATGGCTACTTTCAATTTTTATAATGATACCAGGTTCCAACTGTCCTACAGCAGATTCATTTTTTCAAATGGTTATCTCTAATGTTTAGGAACAGCAAAACATGCCCTCCAAGGATGAGCCATAAATAGCCATAGCGGTGATGACTCACCTTGCCTTACTCTGTTCCACTTATTTCACAAAAATATACTTATAGACACAGGCAAAGGTTTTTACTGCTTCATAAACATGAAGGACTAGCCATCTTCCACCTTATCATCTACTACTGGCTTACAACCATCATGTTTTATTAAAGGCCAATCCTTTAGCTTACTTGACAAAGTTCATAGCAAGGTATGTCAGTGGGCCACTTGGACACATAGGACAGTCCTGATTGGTCTTTACCTGCATGCCCTCCTGGCCCGAGATCCCCACACCCACATCTGCCACCTGGATCATGCTGACATCATTGGCTCCATCTCCTAGAAACAGCACAGGCAGGAAGAATCGTTTGAGTTGAGGTGCACAGAATCAAATGGCTTGACGGATCTTCATGGGGTCCCTATTGGGCTGAGTCCTGTGAAAGGGTCATGGGGATGAGTGAGGAAGAGGCAGTACAGAGTCTGCCCAGGAAATTGAGTTAAGCAGTCAGAAAAAAACATGGTGTGAGGTTTGGAACTGCCTGTCACATCAAGAGATGTTTCAGAAAGCAGGCTCGCATGGTAACCATTTTACTTAGTATTTGCTCTACATTATTGGCTCATATACCTATACAGAGAGCCCATAACACAGTGCGGTGTCTGGCACAATAAAGATGGTATCATCACCATTATTATTACTTACTGAACTCTAGTCTTTATCACATGTAGAATATATCAGTCAAGTCTATTCTAATTCATACTAACAGGAGTGGCTTTCTGAACTGAACAAAGGAGGTTAAATTCTGCCCAGCAAACTGTAGAGTTCTTTTTGTACACTGATTACCAGCAAGTTTATTAGCTATTGTTCTTGCCTTTAGGTCCTTTAAAGATGTAATAAAGAAGAACTTCTATTTGTTCAGTCAAGCTGCTGATGGTTAGAAAATGGTTAGGAACATAAAACATAGGTTAGAGGTCTCATCATCTTCAGGGAAAAGCAAGCAGAGACTTAAAGTCTTTGTCACTAAGCGACAATGACCATTCTTGGAATGGGGCAATAGAAGGGCCCAAATCCCAGAGTACCTCCCAAGTTTCAAATGTGCAAAAAGTGCAGACATACAAGTTGGAGTGATTCATAATGTGGCTATAGGATATCTGTGTCCTATGATTTTCCTGTTCTTTATTGTGCTGGCCCAACATGAGTGATCAGTCAATATTTGTCACACTGAAATTCTGTGAAGTAGTAACAATCTCTGCAGCTTCTCCCACAATGTCCCAATCAAAGTGAGATATGGTAGGCAATAATGTTCTCTACATTATTAACTGCTAGACACCTGGGACTAGGTGCCATCAATGCTTTCACTCATGGTCAAAGAAATGAGCGAAAGTTCTGATGGGTCATTACTTTCCCTTTCTCTTTTGAGATTCTATTTTGTTTTTTCTTTTCTTTGTAACCAACCAAGACTCTACCTCCATTTTTCAAAAATGAATACCATACACCAGTGATTCAGTGACTGATCCAGGCACTGATTAAGCTTTGAAAATGTGGTTTACTCATTTGTGTCTTACACCAACCTTACCAGGAGGTATGGTCCTCATGTCACCGCTGAGAGTTGCTCAGAGAAGCCTGCACCCAGCCTGCACACTCCTCAGCACCTACAAAACTTGTTCAGGGAGCTCTGAAGGCCACTCCAGACACATGGGGGCAAAGGTGGTATTGAGACAGCCTCCTTTGGAAGGGGTCCACCCATGGAGACTTCCCACAGCCTGGACCAGGGAGTCATGGCTAAACATGTATTCACATCTATGCTCATCTCACTCCCCTTAGTGGTTACCACAGCCCTCAAGATGTACAGAGCTGTCTCCATGACAACCACACTAAGGACCCCCGACCTCAGACCCAGACTCTACACTAACCTCAACCCTATCCTAATGTGAGAGGGTAGTAACCCCCACATCAACAAGGGGGGCTGTCACAGACCTTTTGCAGAAAATACTATAAATATTATTGATTAGTGAGGACCCTTTATTTCAAAACTAAATCTCACCTAGGTATGCATTCTATATTCAGGGAGACCAAAATTTTTGAGATCTGGGGGTCAAGGAGATCACTCTTTTCCCCAGGCTACCCAGTCTTTCCCAGCCCTCACCAGCAAGTGGTGCTGCTGAGACCCTGAACCTGGTTGGAGACCAGACCCCACCCAACCAGATGTGGGTGGGGATGGTGCCCTGGGAGGAGGAGACAGGGGAGGACCAGGTAGCACTGGATAGGAGCCTAGAAAGCTCTCCAGGCCAACAGTCTGCAAGGAAAAGCCACCATTAGATGCACAGTCCTTAAAGAAAGGATGTAAGATTTAGCAACTATTCACATGCTTATGTGAATTACATGTGAATTACACTTAATTACATGCTTGTCTTGGAACATTCAGCAAAATTCAAAGGATAAGAGGCAGTGGGAATTATGATCACCATCAAGTCTTTGGGCTCTTGTAGCATTATGGAGTCTTGGGACTCCAGTTGGCTCACAGTGACCGGAAACACCTGCAAAGGGCCTTCTTTCTAAGGTGTTCTGGGGTAATGGCTAGCATGCAGGGCTCTGCTGTGGCCGAGGCTGCCTGGAATGGCCGATCTCTAGTTTCCTGTCTTGCAGGAAACACTACATAAGTTCTGTCTTCTTAAACCATCATTGTATTACTGGCTTCCTATATATAGCTATAACTGTTGCTACCATAGTTTGTAATTTTCAAATCTACATTTTGTATTTCAAACAGGATGTCTGTTTCATTGTATTAGGTGTGATTTTAAGAATAGGAAAAAGAGCAAGGAAGTGTTTCCCTGTCTTACAGGAGAGCATAGAAGGGGTGGAAAATGCAGGAAGCAGCTGCACAAGATGGGGGCTACTCATTTACACAGGGCCCTGCCTGGCTAGCCTGGATACTTGCCTATGGCCAGGGTCATGGCCTTGAGCTTGCTTCTGACCAGTTTCACCACCATACTCTTCTGCAGAGGTGTCGAGCGACAGCAAAGGACTGACCGGCACTGCTTAGCGAGAAAGAGAAATTTGTCTTCTAGGTTTTTCTCAAGGGCATAGGCCAGACTTCTCCCGTCGATCACGAGGCTCGGGCTGGGACCAGAGGTGGTAGACGTGGAGGGTGGGCAGAGAGGGGAGAACCCCACGCTCACGTTGTCTGTGGTCTTCTCAGGGGCAATGCGGGGGCTCCTGGACTGCACGTAGTGTAGGCACTGGTCTAGCAGGGCCTCACAGGCCTCCTGAAATGGGCATGAGAGGACAGTGCAATTCATTCAGCTGCGCCACAGATTACCTTCCTTGACACTCAAAGTCTGATCATCTCAAGGGCACCAGGCTGCAGGCTCTGCCCAGAAGGCCTCCCTCCTGAAACTGGGAAGTTAGCTGAAGATGAAGACTTTCCACATTGAAGAGGATGAACTTGTAGGGTTTTGATAAGATTCTACTTTTAATTTCCCATTGTACTATGTGGAGGTTAGATAGAATATCTTCATTTTGGAAGGCCTGAATGTATGTGGCTAAACTGGCTGGTTAGGCGAGGAAGCCTTACATGTACTTCTCCCTGGCTCTCTGAGGCCTTTACTCAGCCCTTCTTGTTTCTTCTTGAGGTACAAAGCCCTTTAAAAGTCTTTGTTATGATCATCCTCTAAGGAAGTGTAATTATCAGTGTTTCCCTAATGTCTCCAGTTGACCAGGGAAATAAATTTTTTAACAAGCATACAAAAGGCTTTTACTGACAATGCCCTTTCAAAACTGTACCTGAATTCCAGAAAGAATAGGAACATTTAATGGGGAACCTGAGGGGTCAGGGGACATAAGAAAGACAACTATTTCCAGAAACAAACACACTCCAGGGAAGGCAAGTAGTTCTTGGCCCTTTATAGACAGTAAGCCCACTGGGTAAGCAATCGATTTCCTGCAATACACCCTGAAAATCCAGCTGTGTTCAGTAAGTGTTTATTAAGGAACTCTTGTACTTAGAAAAGTGAGTGAGACAAGACTTTGGCTCAGGTCATGATCTCAGTTTGTGAGTTCAAGCCCCACATTGGGCTCTGTGCTGACAGCTCAGAGCCTGGAGGCTGCTTCAGATTCTGTTTCTCTCTCTCTCTCTTCCCCTCCCCCACTCATGTGCGTGCATGCTCTCTCTCTCAAAAATAAATAAATATTAAAAAAATTTTTTTAAAGAAAAAGTTGATGAATTGGACCTCATCATCCAGTTCAAAAAGATGTTTCAAGTGGGATCTCACTCAAGGAATCAGAGCCCAGACCAGGGCTTTATGAGAAGTAGATAATCCCTACATACTTGATGATTTAATAGATAAATGTGATTGGATCAAAACCCTCTGTGCACAGTGGGGCATCAATGAGACAACCCATCCTGTCCTGAGTACATCAGTGCTGAATGGACTGGTTCCCTGGCTCATGTGACCTCATAAAAGACTTCTCCAACATTGTTGACAGGGGCAGGTCAGGGAAAACAAGTTGAACTTTGCATTTGTAAAGTCCAGATGTATGTCCCTTTGAAATTAAGAAATTCCAGCAAATTCCACAACTTCCTAGGCAATGACAAAAACATTCTAAGTGCCAGAAACACAACACAGGTGTAAACAGAGAGGTAGAGGGCAAAGGCCTCTCATAGCAGTTGTCAGAAATTGAAAACATTCCTGTTGCTGCGGGGGCTAGTTGGGTATGAAGCTGTCCCAGGTAGAACACAGGCTCCTGGAAACATACACACCTGGGACTCAGCATTCAGGGTGATGACTTCCTCATCATGGTCCAGCAGTTTGCAGGCATATGCAATGTTAATAGCGGTTTCTTGTTTGTCACCGGTGAGAACCCAAATCTGCAGGCCTGCTTGACGCAATTTAGCAATGGTCTCTGGGACTCCATCCTGCAGGCGGTCTTCAATCCCAGTAGCACCTGGTCAAATGTGCAACAGTGTATGTGATCCCCCTCCTCACATGCCCTCAGACCCTGATGGGGTACGAATGCCATCACCAACACACCAAAGATGCTGGCATGACCCCATAGACTGGGAGCAGCTTGAGGCTGGTCTCATGTGGAAGCAGTCTTTGATAATTCATCATTTCAGGACAGTGGTAAACCCTTTCAATAACTCCCTCGATTGACACAGTCAAGAATGAGTCAGAATAACTGAGGCACTAAACACAATTCTCTGTTCATTTGCCAACAACAAAGCACTTCCAATGTTTTCTAACATGCAGCTAATTTTTAACTTAATAGATAACATGGAAACAAATCTTGTGGGGAAATGTTTATAATGACCATATTCTGAAGGATGAAAAAGCTTTAAAAATTATCCATTCCATGTAAAATTTCTGGTGAATGACATCCACAATATTTGCTCTCAGCAATGCTTACCATTATCTGTCTACACAGACCACACAAGCCATTATTTCTTGAAAGCAATGTTATCCAGAAGGTACTGTCCCCATAAATGTAAGTAATAAGCAGTGGCTTTCCCTAGGTAGGCCTCTGTATATTGGAACAAATCTACTCAGTGCCAAAAGATGCTCTCCAGGCTAGCCTCAGTTTTGTTCCTGTTGCCAACATAATGAGATTGTCTCTATCTCCCCTCTTAAAGTACAACATTGACTGAGGGCCCCTCATCAGCCCTACCTTTCTCTTTTATGCCATACTCATCCCTGTGATAAGAGGCTGCTATGGGCTGAATGTGTACCACTACTCCCAAAACTCATAGGTTGAAGCCCTAACCCTCAGGGTGATGGCATTAGGAGGTGGTGCCTTGGGGAGGTGATTAGGTCATCAGAGTGGAACACTCATGAATGGGGTTAGTGCACTTATAATAAGGGACACAGGAGAGATGATCTCTCTCTACCATTTATGGATACAGAAGGAGGACAGTCATCTGCAAACCAGCAAGACAGCCCTTTAAGGAACCAAAATGGCCAGTACTTTGATATGGGACTTCAGTCTCCATAACTATGAGAAAGCAATGTCTGTTATTTGAGCTGTCCAGTCTGTGTTATTTTGTTATGGCAGCCTGAAATGATTAAGATAGACACCACTTCCTTTTCTCTTCCTAAAACAGATGAGTTGGCAGATGCAAGGAGGGTGGAGTCAAGGTATAATTGACCTATAAAAAGCATTCAATAACTTAAAGACACATCACCACATGCGGCTAAGTACTGGATCCTGTGCCTGTTTCTCACTCAGTGCTCCACTGCAGCCCTTCTGTTCACCCCAGAGAATTATCACCCAGCAGAAGGAAACTGGGATGTCAAAAGACAGAGTCACATGCCCAAGCTCTCATGGCCAGTAAATGACAAAGCCAGGACTGAACAACCAAGCCAAGGCTCCTAGCCTCTGAAAAAAGGAAAGGTAGGAGTGAAATAGTATAGGTGAAGAGACAGACTGGGGCTCACAGCCAAGTCCTCAAATAGTTAAGGTCTTACCTTCTTGGAAGGGGAAGAGATTTTATCTGTGTTGCTCCAGAGGGTAGGACAAGTGTCCACTGGAAGAAGAAACTGGGGAGGCAAATTTTACTCCACTCAAGAGTCAGAGCTCTCCAGGGAGAGTGCCCCACAGTGAAGGGTCAGAGAACTTAGACAGGCACACCTGTCCTCAGGCCAAGAGGACAAGCAGGATCCCCTGCCTTGCCAAAGGGTCTCATCTCTTTTGGAGAAGCATGTTCTAGATGTGAACAGTCCTAGCTCAGTAAATCAAAACCTGGCAGACTAGAAAAAACTGTTTCCAAGTGTTTTCATTTAATCACTCCCAGGGATACTGCTCATGATGTCTCTGGGCCTCTGGATCTTGGGCCTTTTTTTGCGCAGTACATGCCCTCTTATAGGATACCACAGGCAGAAAAGAATATTATATAAAGTATGTATGTTATGCTACTAAATATATTATTAAGATGAATTAAATGTTATATTAGGTATGTATATATACATATGTAGGTAGCCCAATTCCTTTCTGCAGGGAACAAGGGCAAATGAATTACAGCCTCTCTGTATTGAATGAAGAGATGAACTCCAGTTTCTCCATGCCCCAGGTATACCATCTGACTACTAGCACCACAGGATGTAGTGTGTGTATATACAGCATGATTACAAATGGTGCAGTCACAGAGAGCATGTATACAAAGACTCAGCTAATTTAATACAAATTTAATATTAAATATTTTAAATATTAAAATAAATACTCTTATAAATACTAATATGAACACAGTAGCAAATATGAGCACATTTTAGTAAAAAATGAGCTCATTTTCTTTTTCAACCAAATTGAATCCATGAAACATTCATAAGACATAAAGTGCAGCCATTTCTGGAGTCCAACAGTTTCTTTTTGTCTTAGGGGTAGGAGGTAGACTCAATAAGCATCAATTGTTGAGAAGCCTTGTTCCTCATCTCTATTTCTGTGGGAAAGCAGTGTTTAAGGGAAGGCAAGTCAGGTGTTGTCACTGGGTGTCTAGTGGGACAGTACATAGAACATCAAGAAACGGGACATGGTGTGAATGTTCAATCAAGGATGGTTGGTCCTGGGAGCCATGCTAGCATCAGGCCAGGCAATTCCTTAATCAAGGCCAGCATGTGAAGAGCTGCCAAAGACTGGAGCCATGTCACCTCACCATCCAGAACTGTCTCTGCAAATTCCATACTGCTCAGTGCAACGCATGCTCATGTGCATAATTACCCAACAGATGCAAATTTGTTTCCAGGCGAATGGCAGACTGGAAGAGAAGCTCTTCACGATTGTCCAGGGAGGATTCTGCTTCTAAATGACTTTGCAACCAACAGGCATACTCTTCTTCACTCAGAACCTACATGAGACACACTGATGAATCCAATGCAGGTGCTGAGCACTGTTGGGGCAGTGGTCAGCACGTGCACTTGTGGAGGGGGCACCCACTCACCCTTTTGGCAATGCACAAAGTGCGCAGACCTTCCACTGCGTACAGGTTGAGGTAATTCTGAGTCTTGCTTCGGATTTTCTTTTGATGCCTTCCTCTGGCGTCATCTAGGTTGGAATAGAAGCAGAAACACGGATGAGTAAGAACAGAGTCCAGCAGACTGCCCTGGACCACTCCATAAACCTCAGGTAGCTTTGCACAGTGTTGAAACAGCTCTACACATATAGCTGACACAGAGGAGAGGTCAGCACCACTCTAGATGTTCTAGCCTGGAAGCTCTTCTCACCCAGCTTCCAGGCAAGCCTCCCATGAAAATGGCCACATTTTTAAGGTCTGAAAGTAGTCATGTTCACAGACACAGAAAGGAGCATAGAGGAGACAAAGGAATTGTTCAAAGGATGCAGAGCAATGTGAATCTATTTAACACTAGTGAACTGTATACTTATTAAGATGGTAAATTTTATGTTATATGGGGTTTGTTTTTTACCACAGTTAAAAAGAAAAAGCTAAGAAACTAGCTGTCTACATGTGAGACCTCTCCAAACATCCACCCTTTTCTGCTTCCTGTAGACACAGCTGAGCATACTTATTGCTTATTACTGAACTATGGAAGTGCTGACTTTGAGCCTCACCCAACTTGTGGCATCCATGACAAGGTGACACATACTTTTGTAACTCTTAACATTTTCTTGGGTCACCAATTATGAGTGGGAAATCATAAGGCACTTTAGTTTGTGCATGATAAAAGTATATTATGACTGTGTTTCAGGGCCAGTGAGAAAGAAGTTGTCTTCACCTTTCTGCAGTGTTCTAGCTGTCTGCATTTGGAATTGCATTTTGTTGCAATTCACTAAGCAGGAATGTCACAAGAGCATCCTACCCCATGATTTACTCCAACAATCTCCTGTGAAACCTCGGTACCACTAGATTCATCCCATGTCTATTTTGTCACTTGTAAATTGTACACACTTTTCACATAAAATTTAAGGTAAAGGCTGCTTTGTTATTTTAAAAAGAACCACATCATATTTATGACTGTTACTAATGACCTTTGTTGAAATGAGCTCATATAAACAAAACTTTATTAGTGATCTGGTATCCCTTTGGTCCAGGAGGTACACATAAATTAAGGTACATATTCTTCCAGTTTGCAAAAAATTGTACTTTAGCAGAAAGTGCAGTTTCTACCCCCAAAATGACAGTAGTATTACCAGATAGAATATAAGATGCATAAATAGCACATAAGACATACTTTTACTGGGGTGTCTAAGTGGCTCAGTCAGTTAAAAGTCCAATTCTTGATCTTGGCTCAGGTCATGATCTCACAGTGGTTCGTGAGATTGAACCCCGCATGGGGCTCAGAATTCTCTCCCTCTTTCTCTGCTCCTTCCCCCATTGTGTGCACATATTCTCTCTTTCAAAATAAATAAACTTAAAAAAATACATACTTTTACTAAAAATATTATGTTGTTTATCTGAAACTTAAATTAACTGGGCATTCAATAGATTTTGTGTGCTAAATCTGGCAACTCTATTTATCAGTGGTGAGGCTCCTGGTTTGGGGAAGGCTGTCTACTATCTGAGTCAGGCCCTGGACAAACTGGACCTGGCAGAAACACTTTCACCTCTTAGACATGTGTTCTCCATAAAGATAGCACCCCTATGGGTCTAAAACACTGGTTGTGGGGCAAAAAAAGCCCAGACATGGGGTGCCTGGGTGGCTCAGTCGGTTGAGCGCCCGACTTTGGCTCGGGTCATGATCTCACAGTTTGTGGGTTTGAGCCCCACATCGGGCTCTGTGCTGACAGCTCAGAGCCTGGACTTGCTTCCGATTCTGTGTCTCCCTCTCTCTCTGCCACTCTCCTGCTTGTGCTCTGTCTCTCAAAAATGAATAAATGTTAAAAAAAAATTTAGAAAGCCCAGACATAATTTTAATTATATATTTAAAACATATTTAGGTATAGCATAAAGCACAGATATATATACAGCACATAAACAAATATATATATATATATATATATATATATATATATATAGCCTATCTGTGGCATTAAAATGTCATGGGGGGAATAATTTAAAAAATTTCTAAAAAGGCTCCTTAAAGGGAGCAATAATGAATAAAAAGAGAGAGAGAGAGAGAGGGAAAATCCTGCCCTAGATGACTTTGCTTTAGGAATTTAAATTTCCTGGAAAAAAGACACTCAAAAAATGACATCTTAATTGTGACTACCATTTACTCCTGATATCATGATAGCATTTTTAGAACATGATAACAACATTATTCCAGACACTGGCTGTTCCTTGACCAGAGGCATCTGTCTAAGGGGCTTTGGAATTAAAATAATAATCATAAAGAACTTCAGTTCTCCAGAGAGGAGAGGGGAAGAAGGTAAAGGAGCAGTATGCAGGGGCTGTGCCCAAACACTTGTCAAAACAGAATCAATGAAAAAGAGGCAGGCCAGGCAGCTTGGCATTCTGGGTGCCCTGGATGAGTGTGCAATCACACAGGTGGCCACACTGAGCTGTTTCTGTATGGGAACACCCACAGCAGGGCCTGGGAAGAGCCCAGCAAGCCCTGCAGAGAAGCAGTGACTGCCCTGCCTCATTCCCTCCCTCCTCTAGACTTGAAGACATACATCTCCTCTGCCACTTGAGGTAAGACCTTGCTCCTGATTCTTACATGATTTCTCCCTTACAGATTCCCACTACACCAGTAGCTGGACAGTCACTGAGAACCAATGTCAGGGTCTGTAGGAATTGGCTCTTTGTGAATGCTGCGATACATCTGCATTCTGATGGAGGGGCCAGGATGGTAGAAAGAACTCAAACCCAAAGCAGACAAGCACCAAAGAGCTGGGGGCACCTAGGAAGAGTGGATTTGGTGCTGTCCTAGAAAGTACACCTGTGGACCCCCAGAGTTATGTGGTAAGCCTGGCTCTCCTGCACTGATCTCAGACTGCAGGCATTGTAATGTTCACATTGCATTTTCAGTGATATTCATGCAGTATCTGACTCTTCTTTCTGATACTTTACAGGCAACCCAGACCCCCTGTGGCTTTTATATCTATGGTAGTAGGAAGAATTCTGTGTTGCACTGCAAAACAGCCAGTTTGGTAATGGAGCAACATCATGGCCAGAGGTGGAACCAATGCTACCCAGCACCTCCTGGAGAGAGGTGGTGGCCTGAGGGGCACAGGAAGAAGGTCTCTGCAGCCACATCTGGGTGCTGGAGGTAAGGAGTGGGGGGCAAGCACAGTGTCAGACAGTAACAGCTCCTGTCAGTAAAGAAGACTCCCATGTCACTGCACTCAAGATGCAATAGGACTGAGAGGAGCCCTGCCCCAGATCTGGCTGAGTAGTGCACATGGACACTGCAGCAGGGTCCCCACCAGTGCACTGCTGGCAATGCTCAGGACCCTGTGAAGAGGCGCTCAGAGGAAAATTTCCACTCCTACTCATGATTTTAACATGTGCTTTTAAAATGCTTAGTGATACTTCTATTTCTTTATTTTTTTCATTTTCTTAATGCTTTTGACAAATTTGTTTCTCTTATAAAGAGTCATCTCAGTAAGATGGCAAAATAAAGTGACTTTCCTCCCTTGTTTATGCATGCATTTATTGATTTATTGAATAGTAGCAATGGGTGATTCCCATGCTATGTGGTGGGCTACTCTCCATCCTCACTCTTGGAGAAGGTGGGGCAATCTGGGGGTTTGTGTCTTAAACACCACACAAAGTAGCAGCTGGACCAAACCTCAAGCAAGTGAATCTTAAGGGGAAGGAACCAGAGAGAAGGGAAAAGGGAGATAGCTTATACTTTATGCTTATATAACACCAGACACTGTGCTAGGGGTTTGGACAGGGGCTTCCTATGAGGTCAGTATCCTGATTTCCTTTGTGCAGATGGGAAACTAAAGCAAAGAAAGTGACCCCTCCAGGGTCACTCCTTCCAGCCCATAAATGTAGACCTGGGATTTGAACAGAGGTCTGTAGGTACTTGAGTAGGATACAGTCCCTGCTTTCTACCTGATCCCCCACAACTTCTAAGATTTGATCACGTCCTGAGAATATGACACACTCCCTCTAACACAGTCACATCAACCATCATCGTAGCCTCCTCTTGCCTTTTTTTTTGTAGAAGTGTTATATCTCTTTGAAGAAAGATCTTAAAGATCTGAAGTAATCCAGAGGATAATACTTGTGTGCCCACCTTACTTTATCACCAGTGCACAGGTACAGCAGCTTGAACACAATGCTCTACTTCCTGAGCACAGGTAAGTGCTCTTCAAGTATGCTCTCCACACTCCATCCACCCACAAAGTAAAAGCTGAATGATTTATACATAATGTCGGGGTGTTACCAGTGGATAACTTCAAGGTAACCCCAGAGCCATCCTATAGCTCCTCTCTTGGGAAAGCAATGGAGTCTCAGAACATCCTGAATCTTAAGTTGCTGGATGTCTACATGTAGATCTTCCAAACGTATCTGAACCACACACTGCTTGGAAATTCCTTGAGTAAGGTGGAGAGCTACACAAATTGTCTATTTTTAATCTGCCCCTTTCAATGTCATGGTTTGGACAATGTGTCACTATAGCAATGTCACTCTTTTACTTGTCTCATCCATGGTGCAACAGATGGAAGGCTTTGCTTCTTTTCACCTATAGTTACCTAGATATGGATAGTAATTTCCTCCCAGAGACCTGCAGTAGATGGACAGTAGCAGAGGAGGTGAGTGCAACAGCAAAGCTACACAGGGGCTGAAGGATCAGGTGAAGAGGGATACGAGGCTTCCCAGCCTGCTCTTAGTCTCCACACACGCCCCTGACCTTGAAGTTGATTATGAGTGGTAGGAGTTGTTTGTTTGTGCTTTGTCTAGAAATTTAAGACTATGTACTCATTTAAAAGTGACCTACCAGCAAAGTACAAGTGTGGCAACTACTGTACTAGCACAGCTCAACAGAATCCCTTTTCTCTATGGTGGGCCCCACCTACCACCCTGTCCTACCCATTTCTTAGTGCTACTCCAGGCCTTTTACCTTATACATGACCCATTGTATGTGGTTAATTCTTAAATACAACAGTCCATTAAACTGTCTTTAATTAAAAGGACAAAGTTTTTTTTTTTTACAGTAGAATTAAATCTCAATAATTGCTATATCTGTTTTTCTTTTATGTGGATGCAAAATCAAATTTCAGAATGAAGAGGGATCAAAGAATGTATTTGGAAGCTTTCCTTCCTCTTCTCTTTTTTAGAATAGGTTGAGGAGATTTAGGTATTAACACTTCCTTAAATGTTAGGCAGAATTCACCTATGAATCCATTTGGTCCTGGATTTTTATTTTTTGGTAGTTTTTTTTTTATTATCAATTCAATTTCATTACAATTAATTGGTCTGCTTGGATTTTTATTTCTTCCTGATTGTTTTAGAAGGCTGTACTTTGCTAGGAATTTATCAACTTCTTCCGGGTTTTCCAATTTGTTGGCATATAATTTTTAGTAGTATTCTCATAATCTTTTGTATTTCTGTGGTGTCAGTTGTAACTTCTTTCTTGTTTGGTCCTTTCTCTTTTTTCTTGATGAGCCTGGCTAAAGGTTTAGCAATTTTGTTTAGCTTTTTCAAAGAACCAGTTCTTGGTCAATGATTTTTTTTTTTTTAAGTCTCTGATATTTATTATTTTCTTCTTTCTACTTCTCTTGGTCTTTGTTCTTCTTTTTCTAGTTCCTTTAGGTGTAGTAAGGTTAGATTGTTTATTTGAGCTTTTTGTTGTTTCTTGAGGTAAACCTGTATTGCTATTTATTTCCCTCTTAGAACCACTTTTACTGTACCCCATAGGTTTCAGACCATTGTATTTTCATTTTCATTTATTTCCATGTACTTTCTGATTTCTTCTTTTGTTGCTTAGCATCCTGTTGTTTAGCCTCCATGTGTTTGCGTTTTTTTCAGTATTTTTTTTTCAATAAATGGTGGAAAAACTGGACAGCTACATGTAAAAGAATGAAATTGAACTATTCTGACACCATACACAAAAATAAACTCAAAATGGATTAAAGATCTAAATGTGAGACCTGAAACTATGAAAATCCTGGAAGAGAATACAGGCAGTAATCTGACACTGGCTGTAGCAACATTTTTCTAGACATGTCTCCTGATGCAAGAAAAACAAAAGCATAAAAAATATTAGGACTACATCAAAATAAAAAAGTTTTGCACAGTGAAGGAAACCATCAAGAAAACAAAAAGGCTACTGAATGGCAGAATGAAGGCGGCTCTGGGAATGCAAAATCAGCCTGTGTCTACACTAGCACAGAATCCCTGAGGTGGAAAGGCAAATCTTGCCCTCTGGTAGGTTATGCCCATGAAACGCTATCCAAACTGTTTTCAGAGCCACGTTTGCAAACTGAGAGGTATTCCCGTGGGAAAAGGATTTCCTGTCTGTAGAGATTCCTTAGTACACTTTCCCACAACAGAGTGGTGCTGGCCTAGAGAGCCAGGAGTCCAGTTCTGAGGCACTGAAATTATGGTGAGAGGACCATGGGAAGTAAATTATTCCCTAGCTCCATCCAGTGTACAAGGTTTCACAGCAGGTTGTACCTAGAGCTGTTTCCAGAATATAATAGATAAGGAGACTGTGGAGGTCAGGCAGCAAAGCCACAGCAGATACCCTTCTATCTGCCAGCAGCACCCTCACCTCCACCCAGTCTCTCTCACCTAGATATGTACTCCTTCATCCTCCAAGTACAGAGGGAAGGGTGACCAGGTTTACTGATGGGGACCTTGGCCACCCCCCTCCCAAGGCCCAGAAGCATGTGTCTAGAAGGAGATGCAAACAAGCCCTTCTGCTGGATAAAGTTCTAACTGTCAACACCAGTGATTTAGATTTCTCTTTTTCAACACAGAAGTTATATGGAACTCTAGTATTCAAAAGAGACTTCAGGCTCTGCCTGAAGTTGGGACAGATGACAGTGAGTGAGAGGCCAGCAGCTTGTGACCTGAGGCAGCTCCACAAATTGGCTACAAACTATGACCTGGCTTCACAGTCGCCCTGGTTCAGGCAATCACAGAGTAGGAACGAACCTTCCGGAACTTCTAGTCTAAAAGTTCTTGACCTCTATTGGCCAGATTTAAAACGATGCTAGGCCTCACCTCAAGTAACCCTCAACCCCACTGTTCTGAGGTGAATTTAGGCACTGAAGCCCTCCATCCTCCACCCCCCAGAGCATTCTAGTCCAAATACCTCAGAGGAGGTAAAGGGTGATGCAGAAAGGTAATCTCTGATAGGCACCGCTTTAGAAAAGGCTTAATGAAAATCACTTTACTCATGGAAAGGGACTGGAGGTGCCGCCCAGTGGAGAGGAGCTGGATACCTGAGGAGCAAGGCAGTAAGAGGTCCATGACCACTGAGTCAGCTCCTTTGGTATAGACATTGATCTCATCGGTGAGTGGGTGCCGGATCACCACTGACATCCTCTTGCGAATGGAGTCGAAGCCCAGCGTGTGTAGGAGCTCGAAGGTGAGCCTGCCCAGGTGGGGCAATTCCACTGATACCTGGTCATGCAGCCTGTCCACCAGCGTGCAGTTGTAGGCCCGTGCAGCATACACAAGGGCTGCCTCGTCGGGGCTCTCTGCCTCATAGCGCAGCTCCTGCTCCTGCTCCAGCTCCACACCCTGCTCCTGGGCAGTGTGCTCTGGGGCCCAGCTGGCAGCCCCACTGCTGTAGCCATTGCTGGCAATGGCTGGGGCTGGCTGGCCCAGCCTCTCCTCCAGCCTGAGCAGTGTGCTGTCATTGGACAGGGTGGACAGAAAGTTTGACCCTGACTTGTGGGTGGTCTTGTTGGTGGCCAGGCTCCCGATGCTGCTGCAACCGGAGGTCAGGCGGCTGGGTGAGAACCTTCGTAGGAAGTCTTCTATCGTCTTCACCGGGGACTTTACCTCCAGCCTCACCCTCACCTGCAAGAGAAGCAGTTAGAAGACAGGGAAGGTGTGTCTAGAGACCTCACCCCAACTACCACTTCCCCAGTGGGGGCTCGGAGCATAGAATTCCCATTTCCCAGATTTTGGGGCATGCACTAAAAACTGCAACCAGAGCCAGCATCGATCTTCCTTGAGATCACCCTTTGGCCTCTTACACTTCACTTAAGCAAAGATTCGCAATATATATTCTTTTAGAATGTGATCACCAGGGTAGCTACATGGAGGCCCTGAACTGACTCAGGGGACTCAGGCCAATGGTGCCTGCAGGCTTTCAGATTATCCTTTCTGCTGGCTGTCTCCACACTGCAATGTCCCACTGCTTTGCAGAAAAGGCTCAGAAGAGCATGCCTGTCATTGCCTGGCACAAAACCCAGCCTTTTTTTTCCCCACTTGCAAAAAACATTTAACAGAAGACCAGTTTATACAGTCCTTTGAATTATGTCTATATAAAATTTAAATAACATTCCCAAACCCAAAAGAACTTTTCTAAACAGCTAAATGCATGGACAAATTCAGGATTGAAATCATTTAGCTCACTTTTTTTAAGTCACAATAAATTATATAGCTTCTAACAAGAAATGAAAACAACAAAATAACAGTTATACACATTTGCTAGAGTTCCAAAAAGCTCAATGATGGAGCAACAGCAATATTTTATTTAAAGGAGTATTGTTCACTAATGCTGGCATAATATACCTATTTTAACTTTCTGCTAGAAAATGGATTTAGAGCAAATGTTATAACAATCAAAACACGGAGTTATAGTTAGCCTTAAATTTTCATAATTTTGCCTGTGTGTCCAAAGTTGTATATTATACAATAGCCTCAAGAAAAGTCAGGTGTGTGGTCAAGCAGGGCCCGTAGGACCAACTTTGATAAAGGTGCTTCTTCTTTGTTCCTATAATAACTTTAAATGTGCTACATATCCAAGGGGGAGATTCAAACAGCCACACTGGAGTTCCAGCCGGCTCCAAATACCCTGAAGATTTAGTACTCATTAATATGTGAGAAGAGGAACACATCCAGAGACCCGTTCATTTGCAGTCTGAGGGTGGGTGATTAAATATTCTCCTCCCAATATGGAATGCACTGCTTATGTCACCATCATCACATGCCTCAGGTTATGCTGGGGTCTTTCTCAGTGATTCAGTAGTTGGAGCAATGCCTGAGTTTGTCAGACAGGTTCTACTAGAATGCAGGGATGCATGCCAGAGGGGCTGAATACTAGGTGGTGGAAGAACCCAAAGGCCAGATGAGGGATGCTGAGGCAGCTAAGAGGTGAGCTGCAGCAGAAAACACCTCCTGACTAAGGCAGATGGTGCAACCCTGTGGTCTCTGAGTGGTGGGATCTTGTCCGCTCTGGATCTACCAGGCCCACTGGGCCTTTTGCAGGCCAGTGTCGCAGAAGCATGGGCACAGGGGGTGCTGCATTACTGCCAGATAGGATGCTGCCAAGAGAGAGCAGAGACCTCTTGTTCAGGCCACATCACACACCAATGGCGCCATCAGTGGAACCTGGTAAAAGGGCTAACCCAGGAGGAGGGAAAGGGGTCTGGGAGGGTAGGGGATTGAGAGGCAGGTCTATGGCATGCATCTAGCCCTAGAACACTTTTATTTTTACCCATTTAAAGTTGCCTTGCTGCATTATGCACATCCATCCTTAGGTGCACCCTATACAAGCATACATCCAGCCCACCTGGAGGACTTTCTCAGAAGCACCTGGGTTAGAGAGGATCTTTTTGCACATGAAACTTTAAGAATCTTATTATTAACCCAAACAAAAACCAACTTAGATTACTGCTATGTTTCCACCATCTTAAGTAACTTCCCATCGATTCTTGACCACTTCTCCTTGAAAGATGATGTTAAAAGCCTTTGTTAACATCAAATACATTTATTGTGTGCCAAGCCCTACTCTGAGCCCTTTCCCTAACCCTCACCACTGGCCTCATGTCACATAAGGCACAGGAGGGGAAGGCTTATTCAAAGCCACTCAGCTGAGTGATAAAGTCAGGATTCAAGTCCAGGTGATTTGTCTGGGCCCCAAGCCTGTCTTGTGCACTCTTCTCTGAGAATCTGGAACCCTGAAATTCTGTGTAGGTAGTGTAGGGCAGCCTCACTCCAGGCCAGGCTGTTATGTGCCCCACCCATCATGGGAGGAAGTTGTCCTCTCTTACTTGGCCCCAAACCCCTAACCTGCCTCTGGTAGCCTAGGAATGGCACCACAGAACCAGTGAGCTGGCTTGTCCCATATAAAGCCCCCTGATATATCCCCTTAAACCTGAGAGAGGTAGTGTAAATAGTCCTGTTGGAAAGGGTAGACTGACAACAGTGGGGCCATGCTGAAGGTCAAAGGTATCAGCTTCACAGGGAGACTCCAGAACTTGCCTTTTGTCGTGGTTGATCCGGGGATGTGACTACTACTGTGTTGCAGATGGTGAGTGCGATGAAAAAGTCAAACACATCAGAGAGCTCTGGTGAGAGGTGGGCCAGTGGGTATTCCTGGTGCCTTGCGATGGCCAAACACCTGTCACATTCACTCACCTTCTCAAACAGCTTTGGGTCAGGTGTAATGTCTTTCTCCTGCAAGAAAATGGAGGCTTAGGGGTGAGTATGACCCAGTGACCTGCCAAGCATCCTGGTGCTTGACTATTTAAGGCACCTTGATTTTATTCTAAGTTGTAAAGGCCCCTTCATCTGACTCATCTACATATGCCATTTTATAGTGATGACTTACACATAATTTTAAATTGTGTAAGAATGTAATATCCATTATATGTGAAATGAAATGTATATATTCTTATATAGAACATATATATGTTGTCATTAAAAAATAATACAGCTAAGAATATAGATTATTATAGCATATCTGACTCAGAAAAATTTGAAAAAGACAGAGAAGGGAAAATGGAACAAATCTGTATCGCACCAGCTCACATACACACTTTTTGAAACATGTGCTTCTGTTTCCTTCCAGTCTTTTTTCTAGACACTTACGTTATATATATAATAAAATATTTTATACATTTTCTTTTGATATAAACCCAGAAGTGGGATTGCTGGATCATACAGTAATTCTATTTATAAGCTTCTAAGGAAACTCCATACTGTTTTCCCTAGTGGCTGCACCAGTTTACATTCTCACCAATAGTGCATGAATGAGGGTTCCCTTTTCCCTATATCCTTGCTGACACTTCTTATCTCTGGTCTTTTTGATGATAACCATTCTAACAGGTGTGAAATGATATCTTATTATGGTTTTGATTTGCATTTCCCACCTTAAATTTACACATTATATGTCAATTATACCTCAATAAAGAAAAAATATACATAAATTGACAGTTTCATGTTCCCCAAAACGTTATACACAGTTGACCCCTGAACAATGCAGGGGGTTGGGGCGCTGACCCCCCATGCAATCGAAAAGTCCATGTATAACTTTTGACACTCCCAAAATTAGCCTACTACTGACCAAAAGCCATACTGATAACATGAACAATGGACTAACACCATATTTTGAATTTTATATGTATTATATACCGTATTCTTACAATAAAGTAAGTTAGCAAAAATAAAATATGAAAATCATAAGGAAAATACAATTACAATACTGCACTATATTTCTTTTTTTTTTAATTTTGCATGTAAGTGGACCAGCACAGTTCAAACCTGTGTTGGTCAAGGGCTAACTGCAGTCTGATCTTTTCCAGGCTTTTAAGAATCATTTGAAAATACAACTTTTAACAACTTAGAAATTAGATATACTATAATTCATTTGGCCACTCTTTTATCACTGAATACATATTTTTTTCATTGATAAACTTCTTTGCACAGAAATTTTTGACTGAATCACTAAATTCCTAGGTCAGAAAGTTTGAATATTTCAAATACCCTTGGACCCATATTGTTACATCGATGTCAGAAAAGCTTGTTTTCAACACAGTGCTCCTCCTGCCAGGTGGTAGAGCCCGACTCCCAAGTGCCCTGTATAAAACCACCAAATCAGCAACCACAATTTAAATGGCAGCCTATATAGGTTTCAAAAGGCACAGAAGAATGAGGCCAACACAGAGTGATCAAAATGGATTCTTCCTCTCTGTTCTTAAAACATTTTAGAAGTGAAAGGATCTTTTAAAGGCTATCACTCATTCACTTCTGGAAATTTTTCTGCCTGATGAGAATGGTCCATAAATGTTGGGGCAAGGCAATGGAGAAAGAAGTTTATTGGATTTGGGCTCATCTACTTAAAACTTTTTTTTTTTTCCATCTGTCTTTTCTTTTTCACAGTTGTCATCTTGCTCTGATGTTTTATTCATTTCATTTGGTAGGACAGACTTCCTCTCCATCACTGATCTGAGTAGTTCACCAACAATTCCCTGGCGTTAGAGGCCATGACAAAGGGGCCGTGTCAGTGTTTTAGAAAAGATCCAGCAATGTAGGGTGAAGAAAGTGTTGGCCACACAAGTTCTGTTAACTGAACAGAGCTAACCCCCCAGCAACAGCTCATTTGTATTATTACATACAGATACTTCTGATGAATGGAGGGAAATGACAGGGCAAGGAAAGGTGGTGTTGTCCCAGCATGGGTAGCTGCTGTCCTCTGAGTGGGACTCACCATAGGGCTGCTGAAAGCTGTGTGCTTGGACAGCATGCTGGCCCGCTTGGCCTCGGCCCGGCTGCCTGTGCGCCGATGTGACTTGGTGCTCTGGCTCCTGTGCATGATGCGAATGCTCTGATGGCTCCCAATGCTGCTGTGCTGGGGCAGCGAGCCCCCTCTGGGCACTGCCTCTTCCTCCTCTGAGTCTGCCTCCTGGTACCTGGCCAGACGCTGGGCTGTAGGGAAAGGCACACAGGGTGACACATCATGGGGAGGCTAGGAAAATGAAACTGATTCAGAGCACTTACCACCCTCACTTTCCCAAAGGCAAGGCCACATTTAATAAAAGTTTCCACTGAGAGATGGAGGCTTTATGTACACCTACAGTCAACCTCATGAGGTTGATATTCTCCACCCTGCTGCACAGATGAGAAGACTGAGTCTCAGAAAACTTAAGGACCTTGCTAAGTACACAGGATTCAGGAGGGTGGAGAGGACAACCAGGTCAATGTGATGCCAAAGCAAAGATCCTGTGCATTTTGGCACAGTGGCCATCGAGCTCCACAAACAAGTAAGGTGTGGACAGAGACAGATTCACATACAGCCCCTCTATTCAGGTGGACCCTAGGTGTGATGAATGTGGTTTGGGCAGCAGACAGTGGGGACGAAGGCAGGGCAATAAAGTCCTTTCCCACAGTGTAGCCAGGCTCCAGGCTTTGCCCTTATCCCAGGGTCATGGGGCCACCTGACTCACTAGGGCTGTTAGGACAGATCACAAGTTGAACATCTGCCCTGCAATCACACAAAAATAATAGTTTTCAGGCTGTATTGATGGTGCTTTCCCACGGGCGCTCCTTGTCCAGGGTCAGGTAGGGGGTGGGTATTATCTGCATTTACCTTGTAAGGATGAAGCTCTACCCAATAGGGAGGCTAACAGTCCTTGTGGGATTGCATAGAGTGGACAAATGTCACCAGGGTATAGACCCACCGTCAAAGATCCATTTTAGATGATCTTGACTGCACTGTTACACTTGAATGCTTAGTGGGGCATTGCCCAGCAAAAATCCTTGTGGCCATGTGGCCAGCCACTCGGTGAATCACATGAAGTACATCTGCTCTGTTTCTTGCTAATGAACGGCTCTGAACACATTTTTCTGGCTTTGCCCAGTTTTAGTTCAGCTTATTTCATCATAGATGAGCAAGGAGGCTATTCATGAAGATTGCTCATTCAAAACAAGCAATTGCTAAGAACTTCGAGGGCAAGTCCAGTGCTGGGTGTGAGCACAAAATATCTTAACACAATGTGGCCTGCATAAGGGACAAAGAGGAGCCCTCCAATGCCTGTGGCCTTACATTTAACATCTTTCTTTAGTTAAGACTTTTCTTTAGGGATGAGAAAAACAGAGATAAGGAAAGGTAAGTCAATTATGGTCACAAAACTCAGTAATTGCCAACACCAGGATCCCACTGAGGGAGCTCCTCACCCCAGAAGCAAATCTCCTCCTGCACATCCCACCTGCTCCTGCTGATATAAGTCACAGTTTGGTGGTGAATGAACATCAAGGAAGGACAAAGCCTGGACACAGTGCTGTCAAGCTTCTAGGCTTGTGCATTAGGAACTTGGTGTCAGCCTCTCAAAGGATATACCTGCCTATCCCAGTCTCCTGCAGTAGTAGTCAGATGTTAGCCTAAATGTAGCCATCCTTCAGACCACTGTTGATATGACTGGTCTACAGTGATGCAGCAATTTCTGACCAACAGTGGCCTGAGCAATGCCTTCAGTGTTCCTGGGGAAGATAAAGGCAAGGAGCAGGTGATGCTTTATTCTAGGCACACTGTGTCACCAGGACAGAAGGTCAGAGGGCCATACCAAGAGTCTCCATGGCTGGTTCAGATATATGTGAACTGGGCTCATCATACAAAGCCAAAGTCATCTGAATTCATTTTACTAATGAGATCTGTGAGGTCAGACCACATAAAGTAACAGCTGAAGATGCTCTTGGCCCCAGGAGCATGTCAATGACTGATCATAGCATTTCTTTCAAACATGCAGCGGAGAGGCCTGGTTGTTTTATTAGTCTTCACCAGAAATGTTTTCCTGTATCTTCCAGAGGCAATACAACCTTTAGTTTTATAACAAACATCTAACAACTATCAAAATTTTTCTGTAATCTTAGTTGGGATTCTGCCCATAGAGCCTCAGGTCCAGCTTTCAAAGGCTGCTTCTGACCTGACTTCAGACCCGGGTCTCTGGTTCCTTTACAACTAGGCTGAACTCTGCCTTCAGGCAAATGAGCTCTTCTGCACTAGGCTGAGGAGTTACAGAAGGGTAGAGTGAAAAGGGACAGGTGGGTACAGTCACTGACCATTTACTTTGGGTGGTAAATAAAGTTAAACATAGTGTATAAGTTCCTATGTCTTCTGTTTAATATGATTAATTTTACATAAAGGGCCTTAGTGGGTATCATAATTGTTTTATGAAACTCACAAAATCCCATGCTTCCTTGAGATCTTTCCTACCATATCCCCTCAATAAATAAGTTTCCTAATGATGACCACGTGCTGACTCCTATACTATATTTGCTTCTGTTCCTGTGGCAAGACTTCTTTCATGTTCTCAGATGCTGTTATAGGAAGGAAAGGGAGTCCTGGTTGCAGAGTTGATGGTGCCTCTCAGAGGCGCCATAGCTCCACAAACACTACTGTGGCACAGGGACCCTTATTGTGGTGCCTCTTCCCGACTCGGGTGGGTAGCTGGTTCTAGTCACACCCTCCACTTATGAAGTGGATAGCTTCTCTATGAGATCAGGGAGGACAGAGGCAGCAAAGCATAAGGAAAGGAGAAGTGGGAAGAGTCACATCCTGTAAACTTCAAACAGGAGTAACATTTCTCTTCAGCTTCCATGGACATCATTTTCTAAGGGGAAGAGTACAGCATGAATTGCCCAATGCCCTTCTGAGAATTTTTAGTTAATAACAAGAAGATCGATGGGTGACAACAAAAACATCTCTTCATTCTTGGCATGGCAAAGAGACCACATACCTCACAAGTGAGTTCCTCAAAATTGCCCTTCTTGGTTCTCTTGTCTGACAAAAAATGAGTGTTTAAGCAGATGCCCACCACACTAAGATACTGCAGTGAGTAGGGCACTGTCAGTAAATGGAATTCATTATTTGCTTCTATAAATGCTGCTAAGCTTCAGTCTCCTGGTTGCTCTAACAGCCTATGTTTTAGTCTCTCAAAAATCAGCAATCCCTAAAGCTTATTGTGTGTGTGTGTGTGTGTGTGCGCACGCGCGTGCATGTTCATGTGTGCATGTATGTGCACACAGGCACATGTGCATGCAGCTTTTCTACAGCAGCTCCCTGTCCAGCCCAGACTAGGAGTTCCTACCTCGAGACTCACCATTTGCATCATGGGAATATTCTACGCCAGACACAGTGCATCTTCGGAAAACCATCTTATTCTCAGTTAAAGTGCCAGTTTTATCTGAGAAGATATACTGTATCTGCCCTAAGTCTTCGGTGATGTTGAGAGCTCGACACTGCAGCTGTGAGTCCGTTTCTTCATCGTACAACTCTATATCCTGATTAATGAAGTAGACTTGGCATACTTTAACAATTTCAATGGAAACATATAAGGAAATTGGGATCAAAACCTAGAAGACATAAGGCGTACAGGAACAACTGTGAGGAACAAGGAGATGAGAACTAGTCCAATCTATTCAAATGACAAATGACTACAACCACAAGTAAGTAGGGACTATACTGTACCTTTAAGGGCTTAACCAGGTTGGTTTAGAGTCAGTAATGAAAAAGTATTAGGAGTGGCAAAGAGTTTAAACTAGGACAGCCTATGGTGTCACTGCAGAGCAGAAATCCACTATCATGTCTGGAAGAATGGTAACCATGGCTTGGATAGAAGAAAGCATTTTCATATTACTAAGTTGTGCTTGACAGAAGCTATGAAAGGAAAGAAGAGAAAGAGAGAAAAAAAACACAAGGCACAGTCAGAGTCCTCATAAGCAAAGTCACCTTGCACCACAGTGGCAATTGGCCCCCAGGCTCTCCCAGGGCTCCTGGCAACAAGGAGCTGCCCATCCCATGGACACAACCCTACAGTTCAGAAGAGACAGTCTTTCCAGAGGCTGGTTGTGTTGAGGGACAATTTCTGTGATCTTGTACGATATAGAGCAAAGGGAAGAAGGCTTTGAGGAGAATATTCAGTTAACACTTTGACAATTTAAGAATAATCTTCATGAAATCAATGTTTAAAAAACATTTTTTTGAGTAACAGTATTGAACTAACCAGACTAAAAGACTAATTTGGGAAGTTAAATAAGTCTGTTTCCATTCTATGAAGCACATGTGATAAAAGACAGCAGAGCTCCTCTCGTAGGCAAAGGCTAAGCAAATGACCTCTGTTTACTTTGCGTTCCTAGGATGATACTCACTGTCCCTTCCCCACTCTTAAACAGGCCTTTTGGGCATAGACTCTTAATTAGTGACGAGGAGCTGCTCACGAGGCATGTGAACTAATAATACTAATGGTAACAGTAATAATGATAATAAAAACCAATGCTGCAAAATGCAATGTGATATCCTGAATTGAATCCTGGAACAGATAAAAGCACATTAGTACAAAGACTAGTAGAATATGATGTCTAAGATTTAGTTCATGGCAAAGTACCAAAGTTAGTTTCTTGTTTTAGACAATGCACCATGGTAATATAATATGTTCACATTAGGGGACTCTGGGTAAGGGACATATGGAAACTCTCTGTACTCTTGTTTGTAACTTGTCTATAACTCTTAAAATTATTCCAAAATAATAATTTTGGGTTTTTAAGAAGTAATTGAATGGAAAAATAAAACAAACACAATGATCAAAAAACCAACCCCCAAAGCTTAAGAATTTTAGGAATAGCAAAGGAGAAAGTTAACTTGAAAAGCACCCAAAAAGACCCCATAGAAAAATTAGGTGGAAAAGTAAGTAAGATGTAATACATTAGGCAGGTATATTTGTGGTCCTCCCAGATGCAAAATTTGTAAGGAAATTATCAGCAGAATAAGATGACTTTAAATTCTTACCAGATAAATAAAGCAATTATCATATGGTACTTAGTACTGTTACCTGCAGAACTATTATCATTGTCAAAAATGAGTAAACTGCAGCTGTGACTGGGGATAAAGAGCTGCCATCAGACTCAGGGACATCAAATAATGATTTCTTCTCTTGATACCGCCATACCCACAGTCCATGTCCTATAGCAACGTTCAAAAAGAAACATCATACATCTAAATGTTAAAATAAGACACTGCTACTGCAAATGAAAGCAAAACTTCAAGACTTGACACAGGCACATTTGGCCTCCTTAGTCTGCCTTGCCATGTAAGACAGCAAAAACACATGACCAGTACTGGTGGCACCAACAAGCAGACTGCTGGGAAGCACTGGTTCTTAGACTCTTCCTCATATCAGGCATTTCCCATTGCTGGTACTGAAAAGCAAATGGTCATAAGGCAGAAACTGGATATGCGCTGGCAGCTATCAATGGGAAATCCCCAAGAAGATTTTCCCAACATGTGCCTCAGAAAACATCAGTCTTGCCATTTGGCCCTGGATACTTCCCATTACTAACCTTTGCTACAGATTCAAAATGCAGATGTCATAGACTCCCAGAAGCCAATGGCAATGCACATATTTCATTAAGTGGGTCACACACCTATCTGATAACAGAAATCCTTTTCATGTCCCATACACCTGTGTTTTTTACCACTGAGCTCCACGACCACGTCACACCTGTCTGCTTCATGACGGGGTCAGGGGATGTGGTGAAGACCATTTACCCAGAGATAAAGGCAGCATGCCAGGTCTGAAGGCCATCGAAGGCTGGAGAGTACCACAGCCTGTGTGCAATCTAACTGCTAACCCCTTCTTAGCACCCAAATACTTTTTTTTCCCTCTTCTCATGGAGTTCTCATTAGTAGCATTTGTGTATCTCCTGATATATTATTCTCAGTTTATCACCAGGTTACTAATGCTTCTTCTACCAGAATCATTACTACTGGTGTGATTAAACCATTCTTCCATCCAAGAAGCTGCAAGTTTGAAAAATAGTATCATTTTATCAAGATCTTTCATCTAGGCATCTCTAACATGCCCCATGTTGATACAAATGGCCCTTCAGTCTAAGTGGATGACAAATGTGTGTTTTAACTTTAGAGTTCTGGATCAGAATGAGTCGTCAGTAGCCCACCAGGCTCACCTGGAGGCTGTCCAGCAGTGCCCTCTTATTCATGACCCATGAAGGAGACTTACCGACCGCAGAAAACAGAGACATACAAACGAGGAGGAGGACACACCAGAGCACGTCGCAGTTCATCTGCCTCTCAAGTTGGCTGCGCTTGTAGCGGGGCCCGCTGTTGTTCAGCAGAGCCTTGGTTTCATGTCCTGCAGGGGAGCATGAGGGGCATGGTAAATCAATGCCCAACAGTGAAGTGTGGAGCTCCCTGACTGGTGAACTGAAGTACAGTGCTGCCATCCAATCATACTTACAGGCTAGGCTCAGTCGAAAAAGCAGGGTATAAAATTCATCTTAAATATGTAACCACCATGGAGAAACAATGGAAATAAATAAGCTAAAATGCTGAGAGAACACTTTGGTTAAGATACTATTAGAAATTTTGCTTCTGTTTTTCTGGTTTTCTAAGTTTTTACAATGGATACATGCTGCTTTTATAATCAGGAAAAAAAATAAAGAACAAGGAACAACATTCAAGAACGTACAGCAGAGGCGGCAAGCCAGCACTGTCACAGACTACCTGTGCCACAGCCACGCCTACCTGCATAGATGACCATGCCAACAACAGCTTCCGTGTTTCTGATGGTGCATCCTCGCAACAGCAGGTTTTCTTTATACAGCCCAGCCTTTTTCCCATTGTCATGTATACTGTTGAGGAAAAGGTAGCATGCATCACATGGATGCTTCCAAGCACCTCATGTCCCAAGAAGCACTACCTTGGGGAAGGAAGGCCTAGACACTGGTCTGGGAAGGGGCACGGGGAACTCCAAAAGTGGGTGGCTTGTCTCAGTGGATCTCTGCAAGAGCTGAGAGGGAGCTGGTGCTCACTAGTAACTGGGCAGGACTCCTAAAATCCTGGAAAATAGGGGTGCTGGGAGGATCTTTTCTTCTAGTACTTAGTCTTGACTCCAGTTCCCAGCATAGGGCACCTAAAACTCTTGTAATTTCCTAAGTGGTATGAGCATTAGCAGTATCTTTTGTTCTTATATTTGGTCTCTGACTCCAGTTTTTCCTGGCATAGGATACTAAATCCCTTTTAACTTTCTGGGTGATACCAGTGTCTTTTGTTCTAATGAAGCCAGTCTGGGTGGACTCCTAGATGGGGTTTAGTCACCAGAAAGACCAGGCCATGATTAGAAGCTTAGAGTTTTCAACCTTACCGCCCATTCTCTAGAGTGGACAGGGGCTAGAAATTAAGTTAATCACTGATGATGCCTATGTGATGAAGCCTCTGGAACATCCCAATAGTTGGGGTTTGGAGAGCTTCTGGGGTGGCGAACACATGGAGGTGCTGGAAGAGCAGGGTGCTCGGACAGGGCATGGAAGCTCTGCACCCCTTTGCACATACCTTGCTCTATGCATCTCCTCCATCTGGCTGTTCATTTGTATCCTTTATGATATTGTTTTATAATGAACTGGTAAACAGTAAGGAAATTGTTTTCTGAGTTCTGTGACATGCTCTAGCAAATTAACTAAACCTGAAAAGGGGATTGTGGGAACCTCTGCTTTATAGCACATCAGTCAGAAGGACAAGTAACAACCTGGACTTGTAACTGGCATCTGAAGTGAGGAAGTCTTGTGGGCCTGAGCCCTTAACCTGTGGGACCTGACACTATCTCCAGGTGGTGTCACAGGATTGCTTGATGTGTAGGAAAACCCCACAGGTCAGAATTGGTGTCAGCACTGCAGGCCTATTTTCATCACAAGGATAGACCACAGCTAGAGAGGGCAGACCTGGGAGCAGTGAGGCCTAGTTAGAAGTTGGCCAGGGAAGGCTGCCAGGTGGTCTGCCCACTTCCTGCTCATCATAGAGAACACTGCTCCTCATCAGTATCTTGTGTTGTCACAAATACACAAATCCTTCTTTTTCTTTGAGTTTTTATTTAAATTACAGTTAACAAAGAGTATAATCTTAGTTTCAGGTGTACAATATAGTGATTCAAAAATTCCGTACAATACCAATGCTCATCACAAGTGCATCCCTTAATCCCCATCACCTGTTTGGCCCATCTCCCCAGCCTCCTGCCCTCTGGTGACCATCAGTTTGTTCCTACAGTTATGAGTCTGTTTCTTAGTTTGCCTCTCTTTCTGTTTTCCCTCCATGTTCATTTGTTTTGTTTCTTAAATTCTACACGAGTCAAATCATAAGTTACTTGTCTTTCTCTGACACATTTTGTTTATGATAATACTCTCTAGCTCCATCCATGTCACTGCAAATGGCAATATTTCATTCTTTTTTTATGGATGAGTAATATTTCATTATATATATACTCTATTCTTTATCCATTAATCAATTGACAGACATGTGGGCTGTTCCCGTAGTGTGGCTATTGTAAGATAATGCTGCTATAAACACTGGGGTGCATACATCTCTTTGGATTAGTATTTTTGTATTCTTTGGGTAAATACTTAGTAGTACAATTGCTGAATTGTAGGATATTTCTGTTTTTAACTTTTTGAGGAACCTCCATACTGTTTTCCACATTGGCTGCACCAGTTTGCATTCCCACCACTAGTGCAGGAATGTTCCCCTTTCCCCACATCCTCACCAACACTTGTTGTTTCTTATGCTGCTGATTGTAGTCATTCTGACAGGTGTTGAGGTGATATCCCATTGTAGTTTTAATTCGTATTTCTCTGATAATCAGTGATGTTGAGCATCTTTTCATGTGTCTGTTGGCCACCTGTACGTCTTCTTTAGAAAATGGTTTCTTAATGTCTTCTACCCATTTTTTAATTGGATTATTTGTTTTTTGGGTGTTGAGTTTTATAAGTTCTTATGTACTTTGGACACTAACCCTTTATCAGATATGTCATTTTCAAATATCTTCTCCCATTCCATAGGCTGCCTTTTAGTTTTGTTGACTGTTTCTTTTGCTGTGCAGAAGATTTTTATCTTGATGAGGTCCCAATAGTTTATTTTTGTTTTCTTCCCCTTGCCTCAGAAGACATATCTAGTAAGAAGTTTCTACAGTTGATGTCAAGGAGGTTAGTGCCTGTATTCTCCACTAGGATTTTAATGTCTTCCTGTCTCACATTTAGGTCTTGCATCCATTTTGAATTTACTTTTTGTGTATGGTGTAAGAAAGTGGTCCAGTTTCATTCTTCTGCATTTTGCTGTTTAGTTTTCCCAACACCATTAGTTGAAGACACTGTCTTCATTGGATTCCATTCCACTGTCTTCACTGTATTCCATTGGATATTATTTCCAGCTTTGTCAAAGATTAATTGACCATACAGTTACAGATTCATTTCTGGGTTTTCTATTCTGTTCCATTGATCTATGTGTCTGCTTTTGTGCCAGAGCCATACTGTCTTGATCACTACAGCTTTGTCATATAACTTGGAAGTCCAGAATGGTGATGCCTCCAGCTCTACTTTTCTTTTTCAAGATTTCTTTGGCTATTTGGAATCTTTTGTGGTTCCATAAAAATGTTAGGATTGATTGTTCTAGCTCTGCAAAAAATGTTGTTGGTATTTTGATAGGGATTGCATTAAACGTGTAGATTGCTTTGGGTAGTATAGGCATTTTAACAATATTTGTTCTTCCAGTCCATGAGTATGGAATATCTTTCCATTTCTTTGTGTCATTGTCATTTTTTTTTTAAGTTTTATTTATTTTGAGAGAGAGAGAGAGAGAGCGAGCATGAGCAGGGGAGGGGCACAGAGAAGGAGAGAGAGAATCCCAAGCACTGACAGTGCAGAGCCTGATGCAGGCCTCAAACTCATAAACCATGAGATCATGACCTGAGCCAAAACCAGGAGTCAGACGCTTAACTGACTGAGCCACCCAGGTGCCCCAATTTGTTTTTTTAATGTTTATTTATTTATTTACTTATTGATTTTGAGAGAGAGGGTGGGGGGAGAGAGAGGGAGAGGGAGAGAACATGTGAGAGCACAAGCAGGGGAGGGACAGAAAGCAGGAGAGAGAATACCAAGAAGACTCCACATTGTCAGCACAGAGCCCAAAGCAGGGCTTGATCCCAAGAACCATGAAATTATCCTGAGCTAAAATCAAGAGTCAGACACTTAACCAACTGAACCACCCAGGCACTCCAATTTCTTTCATAAGTGTTTTATAATTTTCAGTGTATAGGTCTTTCACCTCTTTGGTTAGGTTTATCCCTAAGTATCTTATTGTTTTTGGTGTAATTGTAAATGGGATGGATTCCTTAATTTCTCTTTCTGTTGCTTCATTATTGGTGTATAGAAATGTGACAAATTTAGAAAAGGGAATGGTATTGGTTTCAGCAACATTTGCTATATCCTTTTTTCTTATAAAAAGTCATACAGTTATTAAAAACATTAATATATTAAATTTTAAATGTGGTACATTCCATTTTATGGGTTTCCCTGTTGTTTTGATTCAGAGAGACAGTCTAAGTATAAGCCACTGGTTTTCAAACTTATCCTCTTGATCCACTATGGATGGCCTCTCGTCATCCATGCAGCCAGAGCGCCCCATGCTAGGATCACAGTGGGACAGATATGGTCCTGGAGTCTGAAGAACAAGGGGAGGCCTTGGAGGCTTCTGAAACTAGAGTAGGGGTCCAGCCTACACCAGGCAGTGCCTCCAAAGGGGACTTCAGAAAAGCTACCTTCTCGCATCATCAGTAGACAGCCTCCCCCTCCCACACATGGATAGCCCAAACTCCTCTGTGGTTCTTGAAGCTCACCAACCACACCTGAAGGTGTTTTCCCTCACACCAGTTCTTAGCACAGTGCCACTGACATGAAATAGAGTTTGTACGCGGAGGTACGAGGTCAGAGGAAGAATACAAGGTTTCTGGGGAAACCATACTTCCTGCCACATCTAGACCTTGGTCACTGGAATGATGGGCCAGGGCTGCCATTCAATCTGAGACACAACCCATGTTCTTCACAACAAGGAAATGATTGTATTTTCTGGTGAAAAAGACAGGCTAAATCATAAAGACAAGGCCAAAATGCATGCTAGGGGGATGCATTTTCCACAAGCCTGTTACTTAATTGATACAGCATCAATGTTTCTGCAGAAGGTATGCAAAGGAACACAGTGGGGTATTCAAACAACAGTGTGTCTATGCCCCCATTTGGCAGTTCCAGGACAGAATGAGGTTTTGCTTTAAAAAAGATTCAAGACTGAAAACCTCACTGTTGGATAATGCATCAAGACCTCAGTATACATAAGATGGTACATATAAAACACCATTCCCACCTCTGGAATAAGAGATACCTATGGCCACAGTTCTCTTGGTAACAGCTGGAGATGGACACGATTTCTGAGGGAGAGTAGTAAAAAACAGTTTCAATCAAAGTTTCCATCATGCTTACACACTCAAAAAAAACAAGAAAAAACATTTTATATTAAGCCTTCTTTGATATGACATACTTTTTAGCAGCACTGCACTTTCTTTTTTTGCTTAACTTTTTTAATGTTTACTTATTTTGGAAGAGAGCACAGGTGCACATGCAAGTAGAGGAGGACAGAGAGAGAAAGGGAATGTGAGCAGGGGAGGGAGAGAGACAGGGTGGGAAAGAGCATATCAAGCAGAATCTCAAGAATCTCAAACCCCAATGAGGGGCTCAATCTCACAAACAATGAATGAGATCATGACCTGAGTTGATATCAAGAGTCAGCCACTCAACCGACTGAGCCACCCAGGTGCCCCAGCAATACTGTGCTTTCTTATCAGACCAAGCCAGAACAGAACTAGTTACCAGCAGGTGCACAGGCCTGTGACGACTACAGCCACAAGGACAGGCAGTGCACAGACATGAATGGCCTTTCCTGAGTGAACGGCCGTTGCATTAGAAGAGGGAGGAAGGCAGGCCAAACTCCAGAAGGATAGCTGAAGAACAAGGGGAAGGAAGACGATAGCCCTGTCTTGGTCTTCAGAGAGGAAAAATACTCTCCGAAGGCAAAACAGGCCCAAGGCCAAGCAGCTATGAGGCCTGATTCCAGGAAGACACACTCCATAATGTTGTCCTCAATACCCACTTCTTTGGTATGGGTTGATGTAAGCTCCCTGCCCTGTAATTCATTTGTTGAAGCCCTAACCCCCAGTACCATAGAATGTGACCACATTTGGACACAGAGTCTTTAAAAACGTAATTAAGTTAAAAAAAGATCATACGGATGGGCTCTAACCCCATGACTGGTGTCCTTATAAAGAGAAATTTGGACACAGAGATAGACAAGCATAGAGGTTAAAACCACATGAAGACAGGGAGAAGACAGCCTTCTGCAAGCCAATGAGAAAGGCTTCAGTAGAAACCAATCCTACTGATACTCTGCTCTCAGGTTTCCAGCCTTCAGAAATGTGAGATAATAAATTTCTGTTGTTGGGGTGCCTGGGTGGCTCAGGTCATGATCTCAGGGTCCTAAGGTTGAGCGCCATGTTCGGCTTCGTGCTGGACATGGTGCCTTCTTAAAATTTTCTCTCCCTCTCCCTCTGCCCCTCCCCTTGCTTGCGCATGCTTGCTTGCTCTAAAAACAAGCAAACAAACAAATTTATTTCTATTGTTTAAGCTGCCTGGTCTATGGTGACCCTGAGCACACTGACACATCCTTTAACATTTCATCTGAGCCTCTGAGGAAAGCTTTTCTGGTTCAAGTCTCCCGGCATCCTGACTCATCAAACCAATCTCTTCTAAATCAAAACTGCCCCAAAGTACAATGTGATGATGAGATAGCTGTTTGGTGAGAATGTCCTGTGCACTGGGAAGCACCACATGCAGGCTCCTTGGGAAATGGCAGAGTTTAGCTAATTAACAACCTGCCTGGCTGCTCTTTCTCAGGAATCGTAATGTCTCCCTGCCAGCACTGGCTGTTAGTAATGGGTCTTGCACGTCAGTCCTCGTTCCTCCCAGCATGTGAAGGTGCTAACAGGACCAGCAACAAATAGCAATCCATTGGTTCAAACACAGAGGTGCAAAGTATACTTGCTGCTGGTGTACTTGTCCAGGGTCACAGGCAGTAGCATGAGAGTTCAGGAACCTTGAACAGCAGCCTGCAGCTCTCTCCCTTCCTCCATAGGTCACATCACCTCCAGCACTTGGGCCCTCCTGTCTGCTCCATCCCAGATAGTGGTCCACCTTCACCCTGGTCACCATGACCAGCATCCTTGGGTGTCCTTCTTGCCCCCTCCTCCCTCATTTTTACACTCACTCAAACACCAAACCTTAATTTTTCTCTCCTCACTGGATATTTCTTGAATCCACCTCCTTCTTGCTCCCTCTGTACCTCACTACCCTAATTTAGGCTTCCACATTTCTCTGCTTAGAGCCTGCAACACACCCCTTGCTGGCCAGCATGCCACCAGCCTTGGTCCCTCTTATCCATTTCTCACACAGTCACCAAAGCAACCTTTCAGTGTGTGCATCTGAACACTGCATTCTCCAGAGCACATCCTGTGTGAGCTCCTTACTTCCTCATGCTCAATACACATGGCCAGCTGGCTCTGCAACACCTTTAGGGGTCCTTCCCATGCAGGCTTAAGGCTCCAGCCACCTCACATTGCACATCCTTCTACCCACACTGCCTCTCATCCCAGGGTAACCCATTAGCCTGGACAAGTCTGGCCTGTTATCCTGGGCTCACATTTTATAGCCTTCAGGAAGATTATCTGGGTTAAGCTCCCCAGGACCTATAGACAGGAAACTGTGCAGTATTCTTTGATGCCTCCTTCTTTGTGTCCACTTCTAAATGTGAGCTCCTCAAATTTTATTCTGTTCTGCAACCCAGATGCCTACCTCAGTGCCTGGGAAATGCGAAGGCTGCCTTGTCCCTGGCCTCAGGTTGGATCCATCCAATGGTGATGTCAAAAGGGCAGGGGAGTGAACACAGGCAAGGGAGGATGGGGAGGTTATTCCCTGGCACCTTTTGTGGAGAGAGCATTGGGCCGGGTATGTCCCTAGACCAGGGCTGTGTGACTCCCCAGGTGACTTCTTGACCTGAGTCCCAGGCGGCCACTCCTTCCCTGGAACCATTGGACTCACAGGGGTGACACTTCAGCTGCTACTAACTCTTGTAGCCGTACTCACTCCTGCTTCAAAGGATCTCCACTTATGTGAATTATCTACGTGTAGAAATAACTCAATTGTGTGTTTTATGCCAATGTTAGATTTTCTTGATATGTAAATATGTCAATTAAAAGTTATCAAGGTAAAATGAAAACTTTCCAGTTTTAATGAGTTCAGTTGGTGCAGTTATAGTTCATCTTAATGCCTGGTTATTGGTAATGAGAACATCTTGGACATAAACCCACACAAAGCTCCATCCAGACACTGGGTAGGAAGGGTGAGGGACCATGAGGGCTCTCCTGTTAGTAATGGTCCTGATGATGAAGGACCCAAAGGCAAGCTGAGGGCATACACAAGCTAGTAACTATCCCCACCCCCACTCCCATGGGATAGGTGTGACATTCCTCAGGCACTTCTAGCTGCCCAAGAACAAAGGAAAGGGAAAAACCAATGGTTAACTGAGGGAGATCACAATCATGCAGGACAGGAGTCTCCATCAGTTTACAAATGTCTTAGTAAATTACAAGAAAAAGGCAATCTTGGGAATCTCAGTCAGTCAAGCTCTGACTTTGGCTCGGGTCATGATCTTGTGGTGGTTCGTGGGTTTGAGCCCCACATCAGGCTCTATATTCAGAGCCTGACGTCTGCTTCGGATTCTGTGTCTCCCTCTCTCTCTGTCCCCCCCCCCCCCCCCAAAAAAAAAAACTAAACATTTAAAAAATAGGAAAAAAAAAGAAAAGAAAAATGAGGAAAAGAAAAAGTCAAATTTATCAATAGCCTAATCTCTAGAAGCCTATAGATTCAGTTTCCTGGAGCCCCAGCATCACCCTCCCCTCCATAATGATGTTGGGGAACAAAGGCAAAAGGAAATGGTACATAGAATTAAATTTCCATGAGGCTCCTGGGTGGCTCAGTCTGTTAAGCCTCCGACTTCAGCCCAGGTCATGATCTCAAGGATTGTGAGTTTGAGTCCTGTGTTGGGCTCTGTGCTAATAGCTCAGAGCCTGGAGCCTGTGTCTCCCTCTCTTTCTGCCCCTCCCTCACTTGCTCTCTCTCTCTCTCTCTCTCTCAAAAATAAACATTAAAAAAATTACACAAAAAAATTTCCTTATAATGTGCAGCCCATTGACAAATACTTGAGGCAGGCAGAGTATAACATTTTTCCAGGAACTCCCTATTGTCTTAATGCTAATACTTTACTAGAGGGAAAAACAACCTTAGATTGACAACAGCTGGGCCTCTGGTATCTTTGGAGTCCTCTTTAGTATATGGAAGTCCTTTTGGAGGCTTCTCTTTTGCCTTTACTTCCTCTAACTCCATAGCATATAACCAGTCATTCTTCACAACCCCAGTGCAGCTCTTTCTGCCCATGGGTCCTGTGCCCATGCTTTAATAAAATCACCTTTTTATACCAAAGATGTCTTAAGAATTCTTTCTTGGCCTTCAACTCTGGATCCCCACCACTCCAAAACCACATCACTGATGTCTCCTATAGGGTGACAGTGGTAGTGGAGTGTGTTATCTACAAGGTGGGGATTCTACCCCAACAAGCATGCTCAGGCTCGCAATGGCAAGTTCCCAGCCCTATAAGGTCAAATAAGGCTCTGCACCATATAGGGAGGGAGCTCAGAGCTCACTCTGTGGAGGACTCTGGGATAAGAAATAGAACCTGGCTTTTTACAACCTGAAATGGAATTTTAGTCCAGACCAAACCAACCAACCTCTCTGCTTTATTCCTAAGGTAAGTGAAAATATTTGATTGACTGGTGGCCTCAGAAGTCACCCACCATATGCCATGAAGTTGGCTGAGCACATCTGAGCAGGGTGCCCAGAGCTGCTGTTGGCATAGGGCCTCTGAGCTGATTCCCATTCCCATGGGCCTCTCTGAGCTGCAATGCCTCGGGGCAGGAAGAGGGCAGCCCAAGGGGTAGAGAACAATCAGGATTTGGTTAGTGCTTACAGGAATGTCTTAAACAGTGAGCATTAAAGTACACTGGAATAATGAAGCTCCTAACACTTTTTTTTTTTTAACAGCTTGAGATACATTTCACATACCATAAAATTCACTCATTTAAAGTGTATGTGGTTGAGTGTTTTGTTTGTTTTTTGTATATTCAGAGTTGTACAGCTATCACTATCATCTAATTTTAAAACATTTCCATCATCCTAAAAAAGAAACCCCAGATCTATTGGCAGTCACTCTCCATGCCCCTTCCACTCCCAAATCATGGCAACCATTAATGCACTTTCTGTCTCTAAATGATGTGGGAAACAAATGCAAAAAGAAAATATAGATAATATTAAATTTCCTTATAACCTGTAGCCCAATGACAAATATTTGAGGCAGGTAGAGGATGACATTTCTCCAGGAACTCCCAAATGTCTTAATGTTAATGCTGTGCTAGAGGGAAAAACAACCTTAGCTAAACAACAGCTAGGCCTCCAGGATCCTCAGTCTTCTTTAGCATATGAAAATCCTTTTGGAAACTTCCCCTGTCTTTATCTCCCCCAACTCCCAAATATATAATCAATTGCTCTTCACAACTCCAGCAAAGCTCTTTCTGCCCAAGGGTCCTATCCTCATGCTTTAATAAAACCACCTTTTTGCACTGAAGACATCTCAAAAATTCTTTCTTGGCAGTCGGCTCCAAACCCCAACACTTTCCACATCATAAACACATTCCTATTGGAGGCATTTCATACCAGCAGAATCACACACCAAGGCTAACACCTCTCTTATGAAGTGTTCTAATTCACCTCATGCTTCACCCAGATTCTTTCTCTCCATTCTCATGTCAGCCATTGTTATCTCCAGCATTAGGAGGAAGCCACGTTCTGAAATGTGGAATAACTTGCTCAGTCAGTGGGCAAAGCTGGAATTCAAACTTGGTTCTTCTTGCTGTAAATCCAAGCTTAGGTCTCCAAGTGCAAATAGCTAAAGTTTTAGTTCAGATTGGATGGTCCAAATATGAGTGAAACCTGCTGGTATAAATGGTGGCTAGGCTTGGCCTGATCTCACAGCCGGAGTGAGGCTACAGGGCAGCAGCTGAGTCAAGACTGAAGGAAGGTCACCCTCAGCAGATAATGAAAGCTAGCAAACCAGCAGACTAAGGAACTGGCTGCTGATCGGCTCCATGGGCCTAAACCGCAGATTTACCACCCAAGCTAGTCCCACCCCTGAGCATAAGGACCAATATGGGAACTGAGGTCTCCCTTTTCTCTGCCCCAAACAGGACACAGTGGTGTGAACAGGCCCCTTCCCTGATGCTCACCTTACCTGTCCTCCTCTCCCCTCACTCTTCCTGAAGCACTTCACCCTGACTGTGGCAGGGCTGCTCATGCTATTTTCACCACAGTCACCAGAGGAAAAAAACTTTTAACTCAGGGTCATCTGTGTCCTACGTCCAGAGGGTGTTGGTCTGCTGAGAGAGAGGCTAGCCACATCCTGACCTTTCTGTAGCCAATCCAAATTGCCTGCCTTGGTGGAAATAGCAAATCATAATTAAACAGCAGTCTAGTATGCAGAGGCCTGAATGTGCAGCACCTAGACTACTGGGATTTGTGTCCAGACTCAGAGGCGAGCCTCAGTGCAGGACAATTTGTTGGAAAAAGTAAGGAGAAAGCATGGCAAAACTAGAGAGTAGAGCAGGGAAAGATTCATGCAGCAGGGAGTTGCCCTTCTTGCATTACTTTCTCAGGAGATGTGCCAGCAAGGGCCCTTGTATTAGGAATATTTGCTGTAGGCATCAGCCAGAGAAGCTGAGTAAGCCTGGCTGGCCGTGGGGCAGAATGATGTCCACCTAAGTGGCAATCTTCTAAAGAAAGAAGTGTTTGGGGGTGCCGAGTCAGCTAAGGGCAGGGTGTGGAGGCCATGCAGTGCTGGAGGTGAGTTAGGAGCTGCGTGATGTTACCCCTCATTGATCACCAACTCCCCACACTTGAAAGTTACCATGCCCCCATGTAGATCTCCACCAGCCTGGCTTTTTGTTATCTTCTCTTTTCCTACTAAGAGTCCATCCCTTTTCTTTGAAGCTTTCAGCTCTAGCCCTGTTCTTGCTTTTTAAGCCACATTTCTAGAAAGAGTGGTGGAAAAATATAATTCCTCTTCTACCTCCTGCAATCTGGACTCTGCCCCTCTGGGTCTATACTCCAATGGTGTAGCCCTCCCATTTCTTAGGCTGCCTGTGGAGTCTAGCACGCAAATTTTCTCCTGAGTGTCCCTGCTATGCCTCCACCATTGTACCATCCTTGGAACTACATCCCTATCACACCCAAGGACACCTACTCCTACCTGTGGGGTTATTCTGTATTTATTCCTTTCCTTTTTTCCCTAGCCTTCTGTCCATGTTCCTGGGCCTCTTCTCTGAGTTCATACATGACTTGTAGGTAGAGGGTCTTCAAACCTGACCTTTAGCTCCTACTCCCCTGAAGTCCTGGCCCACTTTTTTTTTTTCTATCAAAAAATGTCACTGCACCTTATGCACTTGCCGGCCCCTCAAACTCAGGAAATCTCAAAACCCCATTTTCCTTTCTTCTATGGCTTCTCCTAATAAACACACTGAAGACAAATCTCTCTCCCCTGGACACATTTGTGTTTTTGCCTAAATCTCTCTTCTGACTCTTTTATCTCCCTGCTTTAAAGTGTCATCTATAACGGTAATATTAACAACAGCAGCAACAACCACAATAGTTGCAAGTATTTATTAAGCACACTTCTGAAAGATTTGTGTGTATTAGATTGACTAAAACTTTGCACCAGGGACTTGAGGGGATTCCTGTGATCTTCCCCATTATACGACAAATAAAGTTAAGCAGATTGCCCAAGGTTATCTAGCTAGAAAGTGTGGGCTCCAGAGCCTGCCGGCATCAACACTAAGCTGGACTTGTTTAATAGCCCTATGACAGGAGTGCCTGGGTGGTTCAGCCGGTTAAGTGTCTGACTCTTGGTTTCAGCTCAGGTAGTGATCTTGTAGTTCATGGGATCTAGGCCCATGTTGGGCTCTGCGTTGACAGTGCAGAGCCTGCTTGGGATTCTCTCTCTTTCTCTCTGTCCCTTCCCCACTCATGCTGTCTCTCAAAATAAAAGTGTTTTTTTTCATGTGTTTTTTTTGTTTTTGTTTTTGTTTTTTGTTTTTTAAGCCCTACGACAAAGGTAGTTCCTGGAGGGCAAGACTAAGAGCTGTGGACCTAGGGTTGAATCCATTTCAGTGTTAATCCAACTCAAGCGCAGGCAACAAAAGTATGAACAGTCATGAGAGCACAGGAGCACTGCATCTTTCAGGGGTGTTGGAGGAATCCCACAGAAGAGAAGACAGACTACAAGACGGTCTTTGGTGAAGGATGCCTACTCTTCTTCCTTGGTAGAGTTGGCTCCCCAAAATTACCCATGAACAAGAAGATACATAGAATAGTCTCCCTAGAGGATGTCCTAACACCCTTCAAAATGGTTATTTTAGGGTCTTTGGAAACCCAGCATCTGCTCCATTCAGCTGATGTGGTCCTGGAAATTCACAGTAGTGCTAAGAATAGTGCCATATATGAAGTCCTGGGGACAACGGGTTAAAGGGCCTCTGTCCACAGAGGCTGGAAAAATCCATGGCAGACCAGTTATATGTGAGTAGTTGAGTATTCTCCCCCTAACTTTTACATACTGGATTTTAACATTTTTCTTAACTTTTATTCTCTTTTAGTTGGTTCCTTTAAGGGACGATCTAACATTTTCCAAGTTCTGATCTTCAGGCATGGATCAGCAATTTCAGTGGGTGACTAGGCCATCTCTTGGCAGCACACACATTTCATTCACCCTTTACTACTTAACACTTTTCATTCATTGATCACCTTGTAGCATGACAGAAAGTCTCCTGAGTGGTGGGCAGAGGCAACAATGCTGGATATGCCAGTGAAGACAAAGATTCAAATATACACTGAAAGGTCATGGAAAGGAAGCTCACTTCCATAAAAGAGAGCACCCTGCCTCACCCCCATATGTCTGTGGGGGGCCACTCTGTGCCTGGACCACCAAGCAGTGGGCCGACTGGTCACCTCACATCTCAAGCAGGAAAACTGGCAGAGAAAAGGCCCCAAGTTCATCACACAAGAGGTCTAAGCCTAAGAGCGCAGACTAAGGTCCACAAGGTCAAACATGAAGTCCTCAGGATCTTGCCCACACATCTCATTTATTCTCTGTGAGGCTGCCCCCACCTGCTCTGGCACCCAACTCAGCAACTCCATGCTGACACTCCCTTTTCTCTCCCATTTTATTTTTCCCCAAGCCAACCAACTACACACACACACACACACACACACACACACACACACACACAATTATTATTATTAAAGTTTCCAAATGAACGTGAAAGTAGAGAGACTAGCATATACTTCCCATGTACCCATAGCTCAACTTCAGCAAGCACCCAACACATTTATCCACCTTTTTGCCTTTCCATTCTGGAGCAAGGGATAGAACTATTTGACACAGTATATACTATACTTATGTTTTTGTTTATGGTCTTTTCCCCTAACTAGAATGAAATAAACATGAAGGCAGTTCACAGCATTCCTCTCAGAGTCTTCAACAGGGTCTATCACGCAGCAGATGCTCAAAAAATACTTGGATCAATGACTGAGTACCTAAGTGAATGAATGAATGAGCTTCTACCCAGGCTCCTCTTGTGTGGCCCCTGTGCTTCCATTTAATGGGGCCATGTGTAGTCAACCATACTTCCCTTGTTCCCCTCACCTTTCCAGGGCCAACTAGAGGAAGGAAAAGCAGAAACTACTCATCACAGGCAATGTGGCTAAGTTTCTACTGCTGACAAGATCTTGTAAACAAGTCCCATAAGCAACCAAAGAGGCTCAAGTATGGGCAACATTCCCAAAAGACTACAAAGGTGGTAAAGAATATTAAATGCATATTTTAGAACTGTATGCATATACAGATACACATACACACACACACACACACACACACACACGTGTGTGTGTGTGTGTATGTGTTATGTGTTATGTTTGTCAAACAGAAGAAAAAGCTCAGGCATATATACAATACTCACATGCAACCACGAAACCTAGTCAGGTCGTTGTTTGGCTTCTCACACTCGATTACACTGGTGAACGTCAAAGGATTGAATTCGGAGACCTAAAATAACAGCATGCATATATTAGAGAAATAGCTTAGACCATTCCATTCTAAAAGGCACTTGCTCTTTTGTATAACATCTATGTAGGGCAGGGAAATTTCATGGAAGGAGTCTGCCCAGTAACCTCTTCAGAATGCCAATACACACACAGCACTTAGCTCATGTTTTCTCATTTTTATACTGAATGATAACCAATCATTGTAGAACTAACTGCAATTAGTAGAACAGTACTGGTAAGTGAGCTGAAAGGATTACTGCTCTAATGAAAATAAAAGAACATGAGAAAACAGCAAAGGAAGCCACTAATGATTGAAAGGGATGAATGAGTTTTTTGAAACACACCAGCACCTTTCAACTTCCAATATAGATTTAGAGAAGCAAATTCCATCTGGAAAATAGGAACTTATAATAAGAGGAGAGTTCCTCAATGTGCACTAAAAATTTTGCACAATATTAATGAAAAACATCTAAATATCCAATATGTGGGGCGCCTGGGTGGCTCAGTTGGTTGGGTGTCAGACTTCGGCTCAGGTCATGATGTCACAGTTCATGAGTTTGAGACCCACGTAAGGCTCTGTGCTGACAGTTCTGAGCCTGGAGCCTGCTTTGGATTCCGTGTCTCCCTCTTTCTCTGCCCCTCCCCCACTTGTGCTCTGTCTCTGTCTCTCTCAAAAATAAACATTAAAAAAAATTAAATAACCAATGTGTAAACCCACAATTTCTTTATTATTCTGCTTGATGAAAAAACAACAGCTCACCATAAAGTCTCTCATTGGTAGTTTTGCCACTGATAGATGCAGCAGTGCATAGACCATACAAACAAATGAGGAGAAGAATGTGGGAAGGAAATGGGGAGAAAGGAGGGAAATGCAGGGAATAAGTCTTTTGGATAAGTGACGATAGTTAATGGATTTTTTAAAAATCAGCTCATTGCTCAGGCTTGTCATTCTCTTTTCTCTACCAAGTGTCACAACATGGTAAAAAAATTAACTCTTTGCTCACACAAGTAAATCATCACACAAAAAGTGCAAGTGGTTAAAAATCACAGCAATCACAAATACTGTTAACACCACCCCACGTGATTATTACTCTACCACAACAACATAGTTTCCGACACAGAATACAGCCGTAACAGTAATTACTCAAACATCAGTTCTTACTGTTTTCCAGTGCATCGTGTACATTAAACAGAGAATTCACTAGATAACAGTAGCTTAATTCAATAGATGAAATTAAAATGCCATTTAAAAGGCTCTTCTTGAAGTTTAATTAGCCATCAGCTCTACTCTTCTTGGACTGAAATGGCCTCTGGCTCTATTTCCAGAGTGAGGCTATGTTTCAAGCTGCCTTGTGTTCATTTAAAGCCATGCAAAGTATCTTGAAGCCAGTTGGTTGCCTTTTCCAGGGCAGACATCTGCAGATACAGCATCCAGGATAGCCATGAAGGGACTCAGTTCCACAGCACACAGGATTATTCTTGGCAGACAAGGAGGGTGCACTTAAAATACACTGTCTCTGTTTGTTATTCTTTCTATGAAAATGTAATGTGAATGGCTCAGAAACGGTAGGACATTTTGTCTCTGGACTTCAGCGCTGCATTCATAATGTTCTATCAATAACCATGTGCCTTGAGGAATGTGCACGTCCAAGGCACAAGTTGCCTGGCTTCATCCACTTCGTCTGGAATTCGGGAGAATTCTGAGGATTTTTAGAACCAGAAGGATCGGGGCGCCTGGGTGGCGCAGTCGGCTAAGCGTCCGACTTCAGCTCAGGTCACGATCTCGCGGTCCGTGAGTTTGAGCCCCGCGTCGGGCTCTGGGCTGATGGCTCAGAGCCTGGAGCCTGTTTCCGATTCTGTGTCTCCCTCTCTCTCTGCCCCTCCCCCGTTCATGCTCTGTCTCTCTCTGTCCCAAAAATAAATAAACGTTGAAAAAAAAAATTAAAAAAAAAAAAAAGAACCAGAAGGATCTTCAGAGACTGTTATAATTGAATTGTATAACCACCACACCCCCCTGCCCCACATCCCAGAATTCATATGTTGAGGTCTTAACCCCCTGGAACCTCTGAATGTGACCATGTTTGACACAGGATCTTTAAAGAGATAATTAAGTTAAAATGAGGTCATTAGGGGGAGCCCTAATACAATCTGACTGGTATCCTTATAAGAGGAAATTTGGACACATACAGCAAAGGACAATTATATAAAGATGAAGGGAAGAGATGGCCATCCACAAGCCATGGAGGGGGTGTTCAGAAGAAACCAGCCCTGTGGACTCATTGATCCTAGACTTCCAGCTTCCAGAACTGTGAGAAAGTGAATTTCTGTGGTATAAGCCACTTAGTCTGTGGTATTTTGTTATGGCAGCCCTAGCAAACTAATACAGAGACCATCTTTTGGCTTCTCATTTAAAAAGTGGTTCACATCCAGAGCACACCTTTCAGATGGGAAAATTCTACTTACATTGATTGTTTCTACGTAAATTGGCAATGTAATAATACCCCATTTAAGAAATATATTTATTTTTCTCTCCATCCACTCATCTATCTGTTTGCTTCATTCCAAACTGGCTTCAAGGTCACACCATAGTCACCATCAGCCAAATTTCTGTCAACCCCGTCCCCTGAAGCATGGACAGACTTAGAGGGCCCCAATACACCCTTCCATCCTGAACATGCTAACTCCATTTTTTTTTAAAGCAGATACACAGTTGGGGAAGATGAAAAAAATCTGAAAGTGGATGGTAATAAAGGTTAGTAAATAAAATTAATGCCACAGAACTGTACACTTAAAAACAGTCAAATGGTAAATTGTGTGTAATATATATTTTTACCATGACAAAAAAAGTTTTTAATTTTTTTTTAACATTTATTTATTTTTGAGACAGGAAGAGACAGCTCATGAATGGGGGAGGGTCAGAGAGAGGGAGACACAGAATCTGAAATAGGCTCCAGGCTCTGAGCTGTCAGCACAGAGCCCAATGCGGGGCTCGAACTCACGGACCGTGAGATCATGACCTGAGCCGAAGTCGGCCGCTTAACTGACTGAGCCACCCAGGGGCCCCAAAAAAAGTTTTTAAAAAAGTATATATAAACTGAGAACTGACGGTGAAGAAATGACTTCATCATCAAGTAGAACATAGCCCAGAAACCCCAGGGATTTCAATACAAATATAGAAAACATGCATAAGTAATTGAGAGCACCACTGTACTATATCACCTGAATCAATGCCACCAATTATAATTTTTTGATAGCTTGTTAAATGCCAGGCCTTGTGCTAAGTACTATTCACCACCATTCATGACAACACTATGAGGTTGCTTTTCATGCTACCTTTAATTTAGGATGGTTAAAGACCATGCCCCAGGTCATGCCCAAGGTCAAGAGGTCTTTGAGTAACTGACAGCAGTTCCTCAGCCTCTCAGACATCCAGCTCAGCCGCTGACATCTTGCTGAGACTATCTTGCTTTAACAGGAAAAGATTACATTATGTTTAATAAGCCAAAATGTATACAATTAAGTCTACAGAAAATTTCAGGGGCACCTGGGTGGATCAGGTGGTTAAGCGCTTGACTTCTGCTCAGGTCATGATCTCATGGTTTGTGAGTTTGAGCTCCGCACTGGGCTCTGTGCTGACAGTGCAGAGCTGGCTTGGGATCCTCTGCCTCCCCCTCCCCTCTGTCCCTCTCCCCACTCATGCACGTGCTTTCTCACTCTCAAAAATAAACATTAAAAATTTTTTTAATTCTACAGAAAATTTCAAAAATTTAAATATGTCTCTAAGTTTTAATGTTTTTAAAACATGCTTCAATTAAATATATCCTGGTCTGTCGATATCTGCCCCCTTCTCATCAGCAACGCCTGTGGATGTAGAGTTAGCAGAGTTTACCCAAAAAATCAGATCTGGGATTTAGTCCTAGTTCTTCAGCTTAAAAAATGTGAGATTTTACCAAGTGAATAGAGGGCATTTGGACTTGGATCTCTGAAGTCTCTGGAGCCATATAAATGCACAATTCCACAGAATGCACAGGTGATCTAATTCACCCTTATGCTTGTGACAGGCTCAGTACTGGGAGGTGCTGCAGATGCATTGTTACCTAGGAGATGCTCTCACACTGGTCAGCCCTCAAACTGAAGCTGCTGGCCCTCTATAGCACCACCACAGCACGCCAAGTATCTTGGGCCAAGTGTAGTTGATGACAACACCCACTGCAGAGCAGACGTGTCCAAACAAGTACTACACTCATACTTTCTGTTGCTATACTCCAAATATCTCTGCAGCTTCTCTGGACAAAGTGATTTGATCTTATGAAAAGGAAGAGACAGGGCAGTAACACAGGAGAGCTCTGTCCTTGAACTTGCATTTTTGTTAGATACTGCAGCAGCCAAGAGCCTTATGAGCCAAGCCACTCCAGCAGATAGTCCCTCCTTCAGACACCCAGCACCTACCTCCCCCTCAGAGGCACCCCCTCCAGGTAGAACAGGTATCTACGCAGGTACTGTGTCCCCGATCCAACCACATGGAAGAGACACGATGTCTAACTTAGCAGTGCCCAGACTGTTCACTGAGTGAATGCCTGATTCACAGGGAAGATTCTGCTACCATTCTTGTATTTCACATTTGTGTTAAGTGAATTACTAATAACTAGTAAAAGCCAAAGGACACTTCCTCTATCCTAAAACAAAAGCCATAATGTCTAAAAGGACATCTGTAATCCATTAAAGTAGACACCATTATTTTTTATCTTAAGAGAAGTGAAATGAACCAGTTTATACTGTTTTGAAAACGAGATAAGCTTATGTTTCCAAAGGCCCCACTAGCTCTCCACATAGAGATTTCAGAGTAAGGCTGTGTCTTGGTCTCTGGAGGACAAGGTCACAGCGAAGCCTGGTAAGAGAATGCACAGAGCCCAGAAATGACCAACAAGACAGAGAAAACACACATGGCTCCTTCTGTCCTCTGCATCTGGGACCCTGTCCAGAAAATGCCCTTTTTGTCAGGTGTCAGGATGCCTCCAGTCACAAGGGACTTGGGGTTTCCCCTCTTCCTCCAGCCTCAATATCACCACCCCACATCAGCCTTCAAAGGCTGATCACCCTACACCAGCTACTGCCTTACAGGATGAAATCCACATCCTAATGCAGTGACCAGACTCTGCTCCAGGTCAACTGCTGCCCCTCCCAACTCCTATTCCTGTCACTTGGGATGTTCTGGAGAGGCCCAGACCCTTCTGCATGGCTTCCCTTGCCCTCCCACACTACTCTACCTAGCTAACTGCCTCCTGCATTTCAAGATGTGACAGCCCACTACCTTAGGTAGGATAGGCAGGTGCCACTGCTTTGAGCTTGAATGGGCTCCAGGTACATGTGCCTGGATGAAGCTGGCTTCATCCATGCTTTACTAGACCTCAGGTTCCCTGAGGACAGGAGCTCTATTCCCTTGAAGCCAAGACAGAGCCTGGTGCACACATGGTCCAGGGGTGACAGGTGTTTATTCTGCAAGGATCTCATGTACCACAAGCTTCCAAACAGACTTAGAGCTCCATGCTAGGCTCTTGGGTCCTAGAACCTCTGCCTACCAGGTGCTCCTCACCTGATGCTGAGGCAAATAGGACTATCAACGGGGCTGACTGTGGGGTTTCTCTGTGTTTCAGAAGCACAGTCCCTCTTTGGTGCAAGTGCATTTCACTTAGTAGCAATATAAAAGAATTTTGTCAGTCTCTATCTGCTTATTTATTAACAAAGGGTGAACAATATCTGAATTTAGGCAAAGCATTTTAACATAAATTAATGGAATAATCACTCCAACTCCTTTGTTTTGCATTTTTTAAGTTTATTTATTTATTTTGTGAGAAAGCGAGAGTGGGGGAGGGGCAGAGAGAGTGGGGAAGAGAGAGAATCCCAAGCAAGCCCTACGCTGTCAATGCAGAGCCCGAGATAGGGCTCAATCCCATGAACCATGAGATCATGACCTGAGCTGAAATCGAGAGTCAGATACTCAACCGACTGAGCCACCCAGGTGCCTCTGTTTTGCATTTTTAATCCAATTTGTATTTACCATATGACTTTTAGTGCTGTGGGAATTCAAAGGGCAAATAGACCAATACTGCATGAGCAAATGAACAAATAAATGAAAATTTACTTATTCACTGCAAAGATTGTATTACCAAATCAATATTTTCTCATAGTTAACCTGAAATAAGAAATAGTCTGCCTTGTTCACCCAGGTGTCCCCTGACACATAGTCAGTACTCAATCAATCAATCAATCAGTCAGTCAAAACCTGAATGAAATTGTAGGCATTCTGGTACTGGTTGCAGAAGATATCAAACATGTAAGGAGCCTTAAATCAAAGTAAACTTTTGTCTCACTGGGAGTTTATGCCCAAATACAAATGATTAGAAAACACATTTAAATAACTATTTAATTTACAGTTGCAATAGTTGTGACTGTATTATCTAATGTGTCCTGAATATACAAATGCTTAAATATGTTGGTGCTGCAGCCGCAGCAAAGCACTGGATGGCATGTAGTCCAGCCCCGATGGTTTATGTGAGGGCCACACTCCTTCCTGATGTCACAGTTATCTCCAGGGAAACCAAGCTGGCCAGGACCATGGGAGGGGGGCATAAGGGCTTTAGCTGGCCTTACAGTAGGCTTTGGAAGCTCAAAGCCTTTGACAGCTCATAGAAAAACTGATCAAGGGGCATCTAGGTGGGTGCTTTCTTTTTCTAATTGCAAATTTTCCTGTCCTAAGAACAAGGATCAGGTGGACCTCTCTTTGTTTGAAAATAGAAAGCCAGCCTTGCCCTGTTGACTCAGACTTGAAAACGCAGGAGCAACCCCGCCCTTAGTTTCCCTGCCTTTTCATCCTTTGTTCCCTTGCCTCCTTGCTGTTTCATAGTCAAAAAGTCTCCAAGTTTAGTTTAGGTGGTAGCAAAATTCAAAGGCCCAGAGTGCTGGGTTTGAGCCTAAATTCTCAAAATCAAAAGCCTTTCCTTCCGTCGTGCTGCCTTCATGGGCTGTGATTGCCAGCAGAGCCCTGCTTTTTCTTTTATCAAATGTGTTAAGAGTATATAAGGACAGGCTATGCAGACAGAAAGCAACACGAGTTGTTTTATAGAAACCAACTTCAAAACCTCAATGAGAGCTATATTTTAAAATAGCCCTCTGTAAAGAATCTGTACTTAATCCAACAAGGTGCCACTGTATGAAACATGTCTACAGCAATGCTGCTGAGTTAATTTGCACTGCCAGGTTACAAGTCAACCTGTCTGCTTCACAGCCATGAACTTCTCCCTCTTCCATCACTACAGGTGGGTATGAAGGAGTGAGCAAAGACAGGGCTGTGGGTATAAACCTGTCAAGTTTTGGGGATCACTGGACAGATATCCTAGCTGGAGATAAGGTGTTCTCTTCTCACTAGGTGGCAGAGAAAGAACGAGAGACATCTACAATGAAGTGGCCTCTGAGGTCAGGTCCCAATGGTACCTATGTAGGAAAAAAGTCATAATTCTAGTGTTAGAGTGAAATCAGGATGGAGAACTTAAAAAACAAGTCAGTGAAGAAACTCTTGCACTAACTTGAGAATGAGTCTGAGACCAAAATGGCAGCAGGATTGTGAATTCTGAAGCACAACCAGACTAGCTCAGTCATCAGATTCAAAAGGAAAATTCTCCATTATTAAGGACTAGGCAATTGGGACCAAACATCAAGCTGAAGGGAAAAAGAAACATTAGGGAAATATTAAAAACACATGCCCAAAGGTGCCAGCGATTTGTACCAGAGATTTTACAAGAAGGTGAAGAATAGTCAAACCAAGATCTAGTGAAGACAAAAAGTCCAGGGATTTGAGATTGGTCTTTGGGCCTCTTTTCTTGTATAGGAGTTTCTTAAAGAGGTAGTTGAGAAACTGAGCATAACTAGAGGAATGAATGTTGGAGTTTAGAACCTTAAATACGGGGCACCTGGGTAGCTCAGTTGGTTAAGTGTCTGACTTTGGCCCAGGTCATGATCTCACGGTTTGTGAGTTTGAGCCCCGTGTCAGGCTCTGTGCTGACAGCTCAGAGCCTGGAGCTTGCTTTAGATTCTGTGTCTCCCTCTCTCTCTGCCCCTCCCCCACTCACACTCTGTGTGTCTCTCTCACAAATAAATAAACATAAAAAAAAACCTGAAATACTTTCCTATTGCTGCCATAACAAGTTACCACAAACTTAGTAGCTCAAAACAATACACTGTAACATGTTACAGTTCTGGAGGTCAAAGGCTGGAAACAGGTATCACTGAGCTAAAAACAACAGGTATCACTGAGCTAAAAACAAAGCTTCAGCAGGGCTATGTTTCTTCTGGAGGTTTCAGGAGAAAATCCATTGCCATGCTTTTTACAGCTTCCAGAAGCTGCCCATATTCCTTGACTTATGGCTTCCTTCCATTTTCAAGTCAGCAGTAGTGAAACCAAATTCTTCTCACACTCCATCACTGTGTACTCTTTCTCCTGCCTCCTCTTTCACTTAGAAGGCCCCCTGTGATGACACTAAACTCACCTCTAATAATTCAGGATAATTAGGAATAATCTCTCTACCTCAAGGACAGCTGATTAACCACCTTAATTATATTTGCAATCTTAATTTCCCTTTGTCATGTAACACTACCCATTCTCAGGTTCAAGGAATTAAGACACAGACATCTTTGATAGGTTATTATTCTGCTTCCCATTGAACTTACCAACAGAAGGGCCTAATAAACAGCTATGCCTTTTTATGGGACCATGAAGAACTGAAACCCAAAGAAAGAGTGAACTGGAAAAGTGAGCCTTTGTAGAAACTGCCACCCAGCTTAAAGTCAATTGAGTGGCCCAGAAAAATCTCAACCCCTAAAATTGGATTAAAGCAATTCTGGATTGCTAGAACCTTCAAATACTGGACAAAGCAAACAAAAGTCCTTTCTGATAAAAAAAAAAAAAATGTAATCCTAGGCTTCAAATTATTTATGAAAAGCTAATTTCCAAGTATAATTTCATATGCATACTCAAAGATAACCAGGTACAAGAGGAGATAGGCATCATGCAAAAAGAACCAACAAAAACAAGAATAGGAATAGGCTCACAGGAACTTGTAAGTTACCATGCTTGCATCATGAAACTAAAGACAAGACGGATATTTGGAAGAGGTAGAAACCTTAAAATGTGACCTAACAAATTTGAAAACAAGCAAACAAGAAAAAAAAAATTAGACCTGAAAAAAAAAATTCAATCGAAAGGCTCAATGAATAACCGTTTGATAACAGATTTGGTAACCTGAAGAAAAAAATTAGTAAGCCAGAAGAAAGGTGAGAAAATTGTTCAGAATAAAGCACAAGGAAACCAAAAGGCGGCAAACACAGCAGAGAGGGTAAGAGACAGAGAAGACAGGGAGGAAGGGCTAGAATGGTGTTACTAGAGCCCCAGAAGAAAAGAAGAGAAAGAATTATGCAGGAGCAGTATCTGAAGAAATAACAGCTGACAAGTTAAGTGAATCCCATGAAAAAGCACTTATCCACAGATCCAAAAACCTGAAACTGGATAAACAGCAGAAAATTATACCTAAGCACATGACGTGAAAATGCTGAAAACCAAAAAGATAAAATCTTAAAAGGAAATTGACAGCATTTGTTACCGACAGACCAGAACTAACTGGTAAAAACAAAGACTATAAATAGTTGTTTCCAAAGACAAGGAAAAAATGGCCCTAATGACAGGGTAAGAAGTAGAAAAGAATGAAGAGCAAGAAAAATGGCATATATCAGGGTAAATATGAATGCATGTTAACTGTATTGAAAAATGATGATGTCTAAGGGGATTCATAAACAGGTATAATATAACACATGACAACAAGAGTATATAAGGAGGGAATAAAAGGAAATTTTAAAATAAAAACACTTGTATCATCCAAGCAAATAATTAAAAATCAACCCCTATTAAATACTGATAAGTCAAAGATGCATGCTGTAATCTCTAACATTAACTAAAATGAGAATAAAGAAATGTATAACTGTCAAACCAAACGAAGAAGAATAAAAAACTCTCAATCTAAAATAAGGCAAACATGGAGGGCAAAAGGAAACCAAGCCAGGCAGAACAAATAAAATGAAAGATGAAAGCTTTATACTCAAATATACCAATATTAACATTAAAAGTAAATAAAGTAAAATAATTTACTGAAAATAAAAAGATTATCCAACAGAATTTAAAAAAAAAACAACAAAACTCAACAATATGTTATAAGAAATAAGACCTAAAAACATATAGATACCAGAGAACAATGTGAAAAGATGAAAGGGCTTATCTGACAAAGATTAACAAAAAGAAGGCTGTATCAACATTAGACAAAGTAATTTTAAATCCAAAAGCTTTTCTATATATAAAAGGGTTAATATGAAATGACAAAAAGTTTGATACATTAGGAAATAAAAATAATTCTTAATTTACATATTTCTAATAACAAAATTTCAAACTATATATTGCAAAAATCAACAGAAACATAGGAGACATAAACAAATCCACAATCTTAATCAGGGCATTTTAACATTCCTTTCTCAGTATTTGATAGAACAAACGGTCAAAAAACCCAGGAAGGTACAGAAAATTTGAACATCACTATTAACATATTTATCCTGATGGACATATATAAAAAACTGTATTCACCAACTATAGTCTTTTCAAGGGCACTCACAACATTTAAAACTATGGATCATATTCTGAGCCATAAAGCAAGTAATAACAAATTTCAAAACCATAGCTCATATAGAATTTAATTACATCATAATTAAAAATAAGAAGAAAGTTCTTTTTAAAAAACCCATTTGCGGGGCGCTTGGGTGGCACAGTCGGTTAAGCGTCCGACTTCAGCCAGGTCACGATCTCGCGGTCCGTGAGTTCGAGCCCCACGTCAGGCTCTGGGCTGATGGCTCAGAGCCTGGAGCCTGTTTCCGATTCTGTGTCTCCTTCTCTCTCTCTGCCCCTCCCCCGTTCATGCTCTGTCTCTCTCTGTCCCCCCCAAATAAATAAATAAATAATAAATAAATAAATAAATAATAAATAAATAAATAAACGTTGAAAAAAAAATTAAAAACCCATTTGCTTTGAAATTATGGATTATAATTCTAAATGACCAATCGGTCAGAGAAAAAAGTCACAAGAGAAATTGGGACATATATTTAACAAAACGGTATTAAATATACAATATGTATCAAAATTTGTCAGATAGTTTCTTTTCAGGAAAATTAAGAGCCTATTTGCACATATTAAATATTAAAATATAAATTTAATCAGCTAGGCATCCATTTCAAAAATTAGAAAACAGTAAATGAAATCTGAAAAAAGTTAAAGGAATAGCCAAAAAAAGAAAAAGAAAAAGATACAATATAATAACCCACCCTAGAAAGACTGAGCTTGAAAAAACTGAGTACAAATGATGAATAACTGGAATAAAAAAGAGGATACCACTACCAATAAAGTATTATATGGATAATTATATAACAATAAATTTGAAAATAATTTTTTTAAAAATTAACTTGCTTTTATTTATTTTATTTCATTTTTTAAAATTTACATCTGAGTTAGTTAGCATATAGTGCAACAATGATTTCAAGAGTAGATCCCTTAATGTCCCTTACCCATTTAGCCCATCCCCCCTGCCACAACCCCTCTAAGTAACCCTCTGTTTGTTCTCCATATTTAAAAGTCTCTTATGTTTTGTCCCCTTCCCTGTTTTTATATTATTTTTGCTTCCCTTCCCTTGTGTTCATCTGTTCTGTGTCTTAAAGTCCTCATATGAGTGAAATCATGTGATATTTGTCTTTCTGTGACTAATTTCATTTAACATAATACCCTCTAGTTCCATCCACATAGTTGCAAATGGGAAAATAATTTTTTTTTTTTGAGAGAAAGTGGGCACAAGTGAGTGAGGGGCAGAGAGGGGTGAGAATCCCACAAGGGGAGGGGTGGGGGAGAGAGAGAGAAGCGGGATTCCTGGTCACCCAAAGCAGGGTTCACACTCACCTGGAGTGGGGCTTGAGCTCACCAACCATGAAATCATGACCTGAGCAGAGTCAGATGCTTAACTGACTGAGCAACCCAGGCGCCCCAGTAAGTTTGAAAATTTAAATGAAAAGAACAGATTACTAGAAAAATGCAAAGTACTAAAATTTATAGTAGAAAAATACACATTATATTATTTAATATTAAATACACTGAAAGATCATTTAAATCTTTCCACAAAGAAAATTCAGATGGTTTTACCCACGAACTTTACTAAATAGTTCAGGAAAAAGTAACAGTCAAGAAACTCTTCTAGTGATTAGAACGAACACTTCCTAACCTATATTATGAAGCCAATATCAGCTTGATACCAAAACCCAACAAACACATTATAAAAACAGAAAACTACAAGCCTATCTTATTTATAAAAATGTTCTTAATAAAACATTAGCAACTAAACCCAACTATATATTAAAAGATAATACATCTGAAAAGTGCATATAGTCCAAGAAATCAAAGTTGGTAATAGCATTAGAAAAATCAGTATAGGGGTGCCTGGGTGGCGCAGTCGGTTAAGTGTCCGACTTCAGCCAGGTCACGATGTCGCGGTCCGTGAGTTTGAGCCCCGCGTCGGGCTCTGGGCTGATGGCTCAGAGCCTGGAGCCTGTTTCCGATTCTGTGTCTCCCTCTCTCTCTGCCCCTCGCCCGTTCATGCTCTGTCTCTCTCTGTCCCAAAAATAAATAAACGTTGAAAAAAAAATTAAAAAAAAAAAAAAGAAAAATCAGTATAATCATCAACATTAGTCCAAAAGGAGAAAAAAAATCATATAATCATCTCGACCGAAGCAGAAAACACATTCGATACCATTCAACATCTGTTTATGATTATGCTTCCTTGCTAGGGGAAAAGAAAAAAAAAAGAGAGAAAAAAAAAAAGGATCATCCTTAGTCTGCAAAATGTATTCAGCAATAGCCTAATAAAATACATATAATAGTAAAATGTTCAAATTTTTCCCTTAAGATTGGTATCAGGGACAGAATATCTGTCATCACTATTTCTATTAAAGACTGGATTGGAGCCCTTTGCCATTGCAACTGGGTAAGAAAAAAGAACCAAAAGTATAATAATTGAAAAGGTAGAACATGCTATCATCACTTGCAAACAAATGATTATATGCATAGAAAATCTAAAATAATCTTCAGAACATTTGTTAGAATTAATAACTGGGTCTAGATTTCTGGATACAGATCATTACTGTATTTCTACAGATTTTATACACAAACATATATGCATATACATACACATATGTGTGTGTACTGACTTTACTACTTTATAAATGTGCATACATATTACATTTATAAACACACTGTAACAAGCTTATAAAATCATTTTGTAGAAATAAATCTAACAAGAATGTGCAAGTTCTCTATGCTGAAATTACAAAGTATTATTGAGAGAGATTAAAGGATATATAATTAAGGGGAGAAATATATATTTATGAATTAGAGGACTCAAATTATAACTATCAATTACTTTCTCTTCAAACTTATTTATATATTCAATGTGATCACAATAAAATCCCAACATCTTGGGGAGCCCGGTGGTTCAGTTGGTTAAGCATCTGACTTTTGGTTTTGACTCAGGTCATGATCTCATAGTTCATGAGATAAGCCCTGCATTGGGCTCCACACTGACAGCACAGAGCCAGCCTGCTTGAGATTCTCTCTCTTCCTCTCTCTAAGTCCCTCCTCTCTCTCTCTCTCAACACAAATAAACTTAAAAATGAATCCCATCTTGGGAACTAGCAAAGTTCAGGTCCAAAAAACATGGAAAGCCAAGAATAGTTGAGGCTCTTGAAAGAAGAACAAGTGAGAGGAAGATCTCTACCATGTATGAAGAGTTAATCAGAAATCCAAAATAGTTAAAACTGTAGTACTGGTGTGAGGTTAGACAAATGAACAGAACAGAATAAGGGGGCCTCAAAACAGAGCCAGGAATATATGGTCATCTAATTTATGATAATGTGGCATGATTCTAGGAAAAGGATATCTTTTTAGTAACTGATTTTGGGACAATTGGGCATTCATATGGAAAAAGGGAATGAAACCTGATCCTACCTCTCATCTATAAAATCAATTCCAGATAGACTGTGTCTGTAACTGTGAAAGGTAAAACAACAAAGCTTTTAGAAAATTATAGGAGAATATCTTCATGATACCAGAATAAGGCAAGATTTATTAAATGGAATTTCAGAGGGATTAGTCATAAAGAAAAAGACCAATATATATCTTATAGAGATATTTATGACTTACTTTCATCAAAAGACCACCATAAAAAAGGGTGGAAAGGCAAGTCATAGAATGGAAGAAAATATCTGCCTGGGGATTTGTTAAGACTGTATATGCAGAACTCCTAGAAAATAATTACAATAAGACAGCCAACCTAGGAGAAAATTAGACAAAGGATTTGAATAGGGATGTTACTATGTATCATGTATGTATGTGAGAAAAAAAATTAAAAGGTGTTCAATATCCTTGGTAAAGAAAAATACAAATTAAACCATAGCGAGATACCTTGACCCATCAGAATGACTACAAGAAATAAAGTACCGAGTACTGATGAGGAACTAGTACTAAGTTAACTCTCACACACTGCTATTGAGTTCACTACTTTGGATGACTGGCATTATCTATTGAAGTTAAAAATATGTGGGAGTAGAACAGCCCCTCTTCTTATCACTCCCAGGGACTATCATGGGGAATTAGTGCTTCTTATCCCTTCACCTTTAAGCTATAGTGGACAAGAAGTCCTGGTTCCTGGAGGAAGAGAATAGGGGTAGGGTGAAATAATTTTCCACCAGAAAACCATCCCATTGGGGTGCCTGGGTGGCTCAGTCAGTTAAACATCTGACTACAGTTCAGGTCATGATCTCATGGTTCGTGAGTTCAAGCCCCACGTCAGGCTGCGGGCCATAGAGCCTGCTTCGGATTCTGTGTCTCCCTCTCTCTCTCTGCCCCTTCCCCTGCACTCTCTCTCTCTCTTTCTCTCTCTCTCTCTCTCTCACAGAAAATGAATAAAACATTACAAAAAAAAGAAAACCATTCCATTAAGCTAAAGCTATGACTGCTACCTATCATAGGCTCCTCATGCCAGAACACCAACAGGAAAAGAACATTCATAAGTATCATGAATAGAGAGGGTTGCCAGTATATCACTGGGACAGGGAGAAGCAGGTTTGAAATTTACAGAATTTGCTATGGCATCACTGGTGCTTCTGTAACTGGTGACAATGAAAGCGAACTGCAGCAACCATAGCCAACAAGGACCCAGTGACCAGAAGCTCACTGGAAACAAAGGTCTTGGTCACTCCACAGAGCAGACCTAGACCAACCAGCAGCTGGCTGAGGTGAAGGGAATATGAAATAGGTGGCAGAGGAGAGTGATCATATATACTAATTATGACCTCAGGAGCAACAATCGTCTTGTTTTACTTTATAAAAAGAAACTGTAATGGCTGCCACTTAGAAGTACTGACTGCTTACACTCAAATCCTTTTCTCTGTGTTTCAAGACAAAAAGATAAATGACAGGGGTTCAAGAAGAAAGCTCAAGAAGAGGGAAGAAGAGATAGCTTTGAAATACACTTCTGTTTCCTCACTTTTATTCTCTTTGTACTCCCATTCTGGTTTCTAGGTTAATTAGAGAACACATGGCTTCTATCATTTTGGTCCCATGCTTCTTTCAGTGACTCCTGCTCCCTAAGAAAGGAAGTATAAATGCCTCTACCTGTCATACACTACCTTAAAAAATGGCCCCCAAATGACTTTTTCTCCAGAATTTTTGCTGGCAGCCATCTTGAATCTGTATGTTAATCCACCTAGAGAACTCAACTTTTTCTGAACACATCCAAGGCTTTCTTGACACCCTATCCTTAATTCAAGCTGTATCCTATGCCAGGGGAGCTTCCTTCAAGTGTTGCAAAGTCCATATTATCTCCTTAAGAGAAATAATGAGGGGCACCTGGGTGGCTCAGTTGGTTAAGCGTCCGACTTCAACTAAGGTCATGATCTCGCGGTTTGAGTTTGAGCTCTGCATTGGGCTCTGTGCTGACAGCTCAGAGCCTGTAGCTTGTTTCAGATTCTGTGTCTCTCCCTCTCTCTGCCCCTCCCATACTCATGCTCTGTCTCTCTCTGTCTCTCAATAATTAAACGTTAAAAAAATATTAAAAAAAAGAATTAGTGGGTGTCAATCTCCACCAATTTTAAAGTACTATTCAAATTTGAAGTTTTTTTATACTAATGTAAGGGTCTAACCAAGACTCATCACTCTTAAATATCATCTTCTATGAAATGATTTCCTTCTATCCTTAACTTCTGAGTTCTTGTCCACCAAACTGCTAAGAGTCTTACTAACTCCTGTTTGGATGAAAGCAGTCCATGTACTTATCTTAACACTCCCCTGTGACTAAGTGTTGTGAAGGCAGGGGCCATCCTCATCATGGATGAGCATTCTCCTTGCAGAACTAAGTGCCTTGTTCAGGAGAAGAGGTTGAGCATGCATAACTAAGTGAGTTGAAAGACAAGTACAATATTCATGGGAAAAGCATTCTCACCAAGGAGGGAGATTTTAAAATGTACAGTTCAGGACTTCTGCTACTGGTAAATAGTAACAGAGACTGGACTTAATCTACAGTGAGAAATAACAAACAGACAAAATATATAAAAGAAAGACATTCAAGACACTGAACATTTGGATAGTAACACCTAAGAGAGAAAACAAAGGATGTGAGCCCTACATTTGCCCCACATTACTGCTTTGGAAGACTTTTTAGGTCATGACAGAGGATGGGGAAACACAGCTGGTTGGTTTTTTTCAGTGAAGGAGCTTCACTTGAGAATACAAGAACAAGAGCTAGAGTTTTCAGTATAGAGTCCCAGAGAAGACAGAAGTGCACCGAGAACCCTGGGAACGTGTAGAAGGTCCCCCTCGAGTATCCACCAAAGATGATAGACATATGCATATGACAGAGCTACCGAAGAAGGGAAAGCACAATCTGAAAGGATTAGAGGGAGCTGTATTCTGGGCTCACACATATCCTGCAACAGTGTCTGTTCGAAGCAGGAATAGAAGAAGTCATAATCCATGAACGCTGGTAGAGCACTCAGAAAGGGAGAATAATTAGCTCTACATGAGCACTGCTTTGATTACACCTAACAAATCAAACAATTTTCAGTTACTTAAGTGAATCTCAAGTTTCAGAATATTTAGAAACATGAAAATAGGTAGCACCCAATAATGTAAAATCCAAATATCTGACAGGAAAATAAGAGCCTGAGAAAAATTAATAAATCAGTTAAAATTGATTCAAAAGAGACACAGATGTTAGAATTATCAGAAAAGGACATTAAAATAGTATTATAACTAGATTTCCTATCATCAAAACTTAAGTAGAGACAGGGAAGTTATAAAAAAGGGGCTCAAATGAACTTCTAGATATAAAATCTATAATGTCTGAGATGAAAAATAAACCAGATGAGATGAATACCAGAGTAGTAATTGCAAAAGAAAAGACAGTGAACTTGAAAGACAGCAACAGAAACTATCCAAACTGAAATACACAGAGAGCAAAGAATCAATAAAGAAAAGAACAAGGCAGCCTGGGTGCTTCAGTATGTTAAGTGTCTGACTCTTGATTTCACTTCAGGTAACAATGTCATGATTGGTGAGTTTGAGTCCCACATGGGGCTTGTGCTGACAGTGTGGAGACTACTTCGGATTCTCTCTCTCTCTCCCTCTCTTTCTCTCTCTCTCCCCCTCCCCATCTCTGTGCCCCTCCCCTGTTTGCACACTATCTCTCCCTCTCTGTCTCAAAATAAATAAATAAACTTAAAGAAAAAAAAAGGAAAAGAACATCAGTGAATTGTGGGATAACTTCAAGAGGCAACTTAAGTACTTGGAGTTAGAAAAGGAGAGAAAAGGTATGAAAAAAAAAATTATGAATAGTTCTAGCTAAAAAGCTTCCAAACTTAATGAAAATCATAAACCTGCAGATCCAAGAATTCCAAGCCTCAAAATGATGAAGAAAATTACAATGTCATATTATAATCAATTAGCTCAAAACCAACAATTTAAGAAAAAAATCTTAAGAAAAGTTGTTTTATATACACAGTTATGAAAATAAGGATGATCACAGACTTCTCATTAGAATAATGTAAACAAAAAAGACAGGCGATGCAACATCTTCAAAGCCCTGAAAGACAAGATACTGTCAAATACAATTTATACACAGTATAGATATATTTCAAGAATAAAAGCAAAATAAAGATGTTTTCATAGACACAAAAGCTGAAAAAGAAATCATCACCAACATAACCACACTATCAAGAAATATTAAAAGCTCTTTGGACAGAAGGAAAATGTTATCATTTGGAAATTTGGCTCTAGACAAAATAATGAGGAGCACAGAAAATGTTAATTACATGGGTGAATACCAAGATTTTTTTTTATTATATAAATCTCTTTAATAAATGTGTAAATACAAAAAGATAGCAAGGCATTGTGGTGTTTAACACACACATGTAAAATAGTACAAAGGTTGTAAGGCTTCAAGAAAAGAAATGGAAGTATACTACTGCAAAGTTCTTTTATTATAGGTGAAGTTGAATATCACTTGAGATAGGCTGTGGTAAGTTGAAGATTTATACTATAAACCCTGAAGGAACTACTAAAGTAGCAAAACAAGAATTGTAGCCAATTAGACAAAGAAGAGAACAGAAAAAGATGAAAAAGAGAAGATGAGGAAACAAATATCAAGATTATACTAACTTAATCATGTCAGTAATCACATTAAATGCAAAAGCTTTAAACATCTCAGTTAAAAGGCAGAGATTGTCAAAAAGGATTAAGGGGGGAAAAGGCAAGACCTAACTATCTGTTGCTTATAAAAAACAGACTTCAAAAATAAAGTCACACAGGTTAAAAATAAAGGTGAAGATGTTAAAAGTAGTCCAAAGAAAGCTGGAGTAGACAGAATAAATCTCAGCTCAAACAATACTGCCAGGGTATAAGGTCATATCATAGTGATAGAGGAGTCATAATGCCCCAAACAATGAAGCTTCAAAATAAATGAAGCAAAATTATAGATCTGCAAAGAGAAATAGACAAATCCACAATTATATTCAGAGGTTTCAATAGCCCTTTCAGTAATTCATAGAATAAACTGGAGTAAAGTTAGTAAGGACATAGAAGACTTAAACAACACCATCAACAAGAAATTAGCAAGGACATAAAGACTTAATACCATCAACAACAAATGCTTGACATTTATAGAACATTCTACCCAAGAAAAGCAAAATTTGTACTCTTCTCAAAAAAGCCATTAAGAGGGACCAATTTCTAGGTAATAAGTATAAATAAATTTAACACAGTTCAAGTCATATAAAATATATTCTCTGACCACTATGGAATTAAATTAGAAATCAATAACAAAGATCTCTGGAAAACACCCAAATATTTGTAAACGAAATAACACATTTCTAAATAACCTATGGGTCAAAAAGAATTCAAAAAGGAAATGAGAAAGTGTTTTGAACTGAATGAAAGTGAGCACACAAATATGTGGGATTACATTAAAGCAGAACATAGGGGGAAATTTATAGCACTAAATTCATGCATTAGAAATGAATGGTCTCAAGTCAATGACCTCAGATTTAACATTAAGGAATTAGAAAAAAAGAATAAACTAAATTCAACATAAAACAAGGTGATGAGTTCAAATTGGAAATAAATGACACAGAAAACAGAAAACAATAGAGAAAATCAATGAAATCAAAAGCCTTCTCTCAGAGAACATTGATAAAACTGATAAATCTCTAGCCAGGCTGATAAAGGAAAAACAGAGGGAGACAGAGAGAGAGATTGAGAGAGAGAGAGAGAGAGAGAGAGAGAGAGAGAGAAGGCTCTAATTACCACTATTAAGGCTATGAGCAAACATTGCCAATAAACTCAACAAATTGGATGAAAAGGAAAAATTCCTTAAAGACACAACTACCAATGTTTACTGAGGAAGAAACAGATAACCTGATCACTCTATATCTACTAAGAAATTGAACATTTGATATGATGCTATATAAAGTCTCATGAATCCTCAAGAATGGTACTAGAGTTAATAAATTCAGCAAAGTTGCAGGATACAAGATCAATACACAAAAATCAGCTACTTCAATCCATTAAATACAAAGACTGGACTTTGTAACATTCTGGAAAGAAAATTAATAAAGCTATTCCATTTACAATAACATTTAGAAAGATAAAATATCTGGTAACAAATTTAACCAAGGAGTTGAAAGACTTACATATTGAAAACTACAAAATATGCCCGAAAGGGAGCACCTGGGTGGTTCAGTCAGGTAAGCGTGTCTTGATCTCACTTCAGATCTTGATCTCAGGGTTGTGAGTTCAACCCCTGTACTGGGCTTCAAAGGTGTTAAGCCTACTTAAAAAAAAAAGAAAGCTAACCTATCATACAACCCAGCTATTCCACTCCTGGGTATTGTATTTATCTAAGAGAAATTAAAGCCTATTTCCATACAAAGACCTATACGTGAATTTTCATAGCACCTTTATTTGTTAACAGCCAAAAACTGTAAACAATCCAAATGCCTATCAATGGATGAATTATGGATATAAACAGCTGAGATATAGCTACATAAGGAGTATTACTAGCAATGAAAAGAAACAAATTACTAATACATAACACTTAGATGAATCTCAAAATGTTTGTGCCAAGAGAAAAAGGCCAGATGAAAAAAGTACATACTACAAATCTCTGGAAAATCCAAAATAAAGTGACTGAAAGATCAATGGTTGCCCAGGAGCTCAGAGAAGGGTGGGAGAGAAGCTTTACAACTTTTAGGGGTGATGGATATGTTCATGAACTTGGCTGTGGTGACAGTTACTCTAGTGTATACGTATGTAAAACTCATCAAACTCTCCATTTTCAATATGTACAGTTTATTGTGTGTCGATTGTACCTCAATGAAGCAGTTTTATAAATGAAAGGGCAGATGAAGTTTGCAACTGATAATTAACTAGTAAAAGTGTTTTCTCCCTCCTAGTGGCACACTAATTTTCCCTAACTTTATTATTTGGTGGGGTCTTACAGAGAAGCGAAAAACAACTGCTAAATAAACTGGCCTTTAGGAAGCACACTGTCACCTGACTTCTCCAAGGCTATTTTCACCTTAGGAAAAGAGAAACTCACTCTCTCTCTCTCTCTCTCTCTCTCTCTCTCTCTCTCTCTGTCTCCCTCCCTCCCTCCTTCCTTCCCTCCCCCCTTCCCTCCCTCCCTCCCCCCCTTCCTACCTTCCTTCACTTTAGGAAAAGAGAAACTTCCTTCTTTCCTTCCTTCCTTCCTTCCTTCCTTCCTTCCTTCCTTCCTTCCTTCCTTCTCCTTCCTCCCTCCCTCTCTCCCTTCCTTCCCTCCTTCCTTTCTCATTCAACAAATAATTATTCAGCACCTAAATATCAGGCATTATTCTAGACACTGTAAAGTCATAGAGAATATAAGCAAAAACTCTTGCTCTCATGGAGCTAACATTTGAGTGGGAGAATACAGACAATTAAAAAAGTAAGTACAATAGATGGTATGTTGTTTGAGAAGAATTATTATGGGGGAAAAAATAAGGCAGAAAATGGAGGGCCTGGCCAAGAAAAAGGAGGAAACTCTGCTTTTCATGAGGAAGTCACAGAAATAATCATGGAAAAGACAACATTTAAGTGAAGCTCTAAAGAGGGTGAGGGGTCAGCCACGCAGACAACTGGGGGATGAGTATCACAGACAGAAGAACTAGCAAGTGCAAAATCTCTGGGGCAGAAATGTGCTGGCTTCTGGGGAAACAGTGAGAAGTCCAGTGTGGACTGGTGAGAAGTAAGCAAGGAGGAAAGTAATGAGATTATGTCAGAAATGATAGGGAAAGATCATAAAGAGGCTGGTGAGCCATTACTGATTTTGACTCTGAGTGAGATAGAAAGCCATGGAGGCTTGAAGAGGAGACTGGGTGGGGGAGGGGCAGAGGCTGGGTTGGAGTTAGGGAAGGTGGGGAAGGGTAGAAGCAAGGAGGGTATTTAGTATGGGGCTACTACAGTAACTCAAGCAAAAGATGATGGTGGCTTGGTCCAGGAGGTAGAAAAAAGACTTGCTTACAGTCATGAGTGAAATAGGAAGAAGATGGGAGTCAGGGATTTTGGCAAGAATAACCTGAAGGATGAAGGGACCAAAGCTGAAATGTGGAAAATTGTGATGAAATACTCTTAGGGGGAAGATCAAAAGTTCGATTTTGTATGAATTGTGTTTGATGGTGCCAGTAAAAAACAAACAAAACAAAACAAAAAAACCCAAACACCTCCTTTAATGGGCTTAGTAAGGAAGAACAGAAAACAAGGGGGCTCATTTGAAAATGAAATGAGGTCAAGAGTGATCACTATTAAAAGAGAAACCTAGCATTCTAGCTAGGTGCTGGTGAAAGCCTGTGGCTACAGCGATGCAGAAGAATGGGTAGACACATTTAGGAGGTGAAAATTAACAATGCTTGGTTCAGTGCTATAAGCAAACAAATCTAGGATAAAATACTAAGGTAAAACTCAGAAACCATCATGGTTTGCTAAATTTGTTCAGAAAGCAAAAAAGGAAATGCAATTAATTCTTGATAATTCTGGAGCGCCTGGGTCGCTCAGTCAGTTAAGCATCTGACTCTGGATTTCGGCTCCATGATCTCATGGCGGCTCATGAGTTTAAAGCCCAGCATCGGGCTCTGTGCTGACAGCTTGCCCAGCTGTTTGAGATTCTCCCTCTCTCTCTGCCCTTCCCTTAAGCACACATGCACTCACATATGCCCCCACCCATCAACACAAATAAATAAAATAAAAAAAACAAAAAAACTCTTTATAATTCTAATGAATGCTTCTTTTAAATCCAGAGACATGGCGCAGTATTTTAAGTGACGTGTAATGCTCGAATGCCTAAAAATAGGGCAGCATATATTAGGGCATGAGAAATACCAGAAAGGAGATACTGCCAAACATTAGAGTAGTTATCTCTGGATGGTGGAATTTCTGGTAACTTTCTTTTATTTTTTAATTTTTTTCTTTTATTTTTTTCTTTCTGTTTACTAAGCTTTATCACGATTTTTCTTTTACAATTTAAAACAGAGTATCAGTTTTGTTCCTCTAGAAAGAACAAGAAAGAGGCAACAAACAATCAATGAGTGATTTACAGTTGATCAAATTCTTGCCAGATTATTGGCTCCACTTTTAAGCTCGGAGATGTCAGAAGCTATTAACAAGAAGATTCCAATTTGTGTAAAAAATGAGATTTAAAGTCTTTAAAATTCATTAATAAAAAATACAAGTTCTTCTTAAATATTAAGAACAAACTGAAGGTTGATGGGGGGTGGGGGAGAGGGGAAAGTGGGTGATGGGCATTGAGGAGGGCACTTGTTGGGATGAGAACTGGGTGTTGTATGGAAACCAATTTGACAATAAATTATATTAAAAAGAAAAAAAAATTACAAGTTCTGTTTGCCATGCAGGTTAACCAAGGTGGCATCTAGAATATGATGTTAGTCTTTTTAAATACTGTTTGTCAATACTGGGAAGAAGAAAGGCAAAGAATGATCATCTGTTGAAGCAAAGTGAACGATAATTGTAGATGGCAACAATAATTTGGGGCCTGGAAAGCCCATCTTTTCCTTTGATTTGCATTTGGATTGATGGAGTCTCTAACTTAGAATAATAAAATTTACTGCTTTGTTAAAGCAAAGCAATAAGAAATTTCATTTCTTCGTCTCAATGAAGCCACCCAAAATCCCATGTATTTTCTTTGTAAATTGTTTATTTTAATACTCTATGCGCATTATTCTTTTATATGCTGAATGTTAACACTTTGGTGATGGCGTAAGACCATCCTTGCTCCTGTATGTTTTTTTTTTATTGAAGTATAGTCAACAAACAATATCTTATTAGTTTCAGATGTACATCATAGTGATATGATTATTTTTGTACATTATAAAATGACCCGCACTTTAAGTCTATATCTGTTACCACAAAAAGTTATTACAATATTATTGTCTATATTTACAGTGCTGTGTATTACATCCTCATGGCATATTTGTTTATAACTGAAAGTGTGTACCTCTTAATCCCCTTTGTCTATTTCACTTGCCCCCAACTCCTCTCCACACTGGTAACCAAAGACTGTGTGTAAACTGTGTGTGTCTGGCAGCTTCTGCAGGCCAGATGGAGCTGGAGCAGGTGCAGGACAAGATGGTCCCAGGCCACACTGAGGTTTCCCTTATGGGATGGCTGTATCAGATGCAGGCCAAGGAGCAGTCTCAGTGCATGTTACATAGAAGCCAGTGTGGCAAGACAGCTGGGGCTAGAGTGAGCACATGCCAGGGGTGTCCCGCGGCATGCCAAACTGGGCTGTTATGGCAGGCTGGCTGGAACTGGAGCAGCTGTGGGGGGTGGGGGGGGTGCTGGAGCACAACATACTGGGACTGCATCTTAGCAGGATGGCTGGGTTGGGCACCTGCCAGAAGGGGTCCCTGAGCTCACTGTATCAGGGCACCCTTGACTCAGTGGCTGGAGCTGAAGTGGGTGCAGGCTAGTGATGCCCAGGCTGTGTAGTACTGGGGTCCCCTCAGGGAGACAGCTGGAGTTGATGTAGCTTAGGGGTCTGGGCATGCTGAGGTGGCCCTAGCAAGTGAGAGTCCCTGGAATCTGCTCCTGTTGGGTTCATCAAGGTGGAGAGTCAATATAAAAAATGGCTCTCGCTGGCACCTTCAACCCAGAGAGTTCCAGTAGTTTCCTGCCCATTTGGCAGAGGCTCTAGGGTTAGCAAATAGATTTCCTTTACTGACAGTCTAGTTGTCCTTTAAACCACAGTTTTTTTCACTGTGCCCCATGGCATTCAAGTTTGCAGGCCAGCCTCTTCAGTAATATCCCTCCCCACTGCAGGTGGCGCTTTGGGAGTGGGGATCCTGTCACCACCGTGTCTCCTGGACTTAAAGTCAATGGTGGTATGGTTTACCTAATCCCTGTCAGGTTCACTCTTACATGCTGTTTGGCAACTGTCCTGGTTCATCCAGATCAAAGCAGAGGAAAAGTAAGGAATAAAAGGAAGACAGAAAGGGGTGCCCTGGCTCTTTGTCTCTCTATGGCTCCCACTGCACTATGACAAATATCCATCTTTTCCAGGGAGGAAAAGCAGTCTTCTGATCACTCCCCTTGTTATATACATGTATAATCCACCTGTGACAAGTGGACACCAATGCATACACAAGCACTCTACCCATGATGGCCTCCGACAAGATCCACCATGCAGAAACAAGTTAAAACAGAACTTCTATTGATACCCATTTTAAATCTCATCTTGTAATGTTTCTTTTCTATCAAATATTTTACAAGATACCTAAAGTATTAGTTTAGTAGTAATTTGACCCACAAAACCAGTAATGGTTCAATCTAATGCACAGACCTTAATTTACAAGGAAGTAAAAAAGCATACATTGCAGGGAAGATATGTGTGCTTGGGCACTGGTTACCAATTAGGGTGTATGAATGAGTCTTGGAACTGGTAACCTCACTGGGAGGACAAAAGGTATGGGCAGAGTCAGACAATGCCAAACAGAAAATTGAGGTCTCCCTTGTGCCTGCCAGCAAATTGCTGCATCTTGCTGAAATTCTGATTCCCACATGTAAAATAGGGATGACAGTGGTCCTGTGGGATGAGTCACTTGTGGAGAGTCCAGCCTAAGGAGGCACCCACACTGAAGCATAAACCCTCTAGGCCACCAGGGCCCTTTGTGTTAAATATCATCCCAGCCCCTCCTTCTGCTAATGAGCGCATCCCTCACTGCACAGCTGCTTGCTGATGACAATGCAGCAAAGCCAGGAACTTCTTCCCCAAGCTGAGGCCCCTGTTGCAGGGAATTCTGTCTCCCTGCCCCCTCCCACATGAGGTTAGGACACATAATTGTCTTTTTTTTTTTTTAATGTTTATTTATTTTAAGAGAGAGAGAAAGCATAAGTGGGAGAGGGGCAGAGAGAGAGGGAGAGAGAAAGAATCCCAAGCAGGCTCTGGACTGTCAGCTCGGAGCCCCACATGGGGCTTGATCTCATGACTGTGAGATCATGACCTGAGCTGAAATGAAGAGTTGGACGCTTAACCAACAGAGCCACCCAGGTGCCCCAGGACACATAATTGTCTTAATAATGCAGGACAGTCTATCTCCATGTCTAATTTAAATGTTCCCTGCCCAAGTCTGTCTTTCTCTGTTCTAAAGCTGCACCTCTCCTCCAGTATAATGAGGCAGATGAGAGCAGGCTTAAGCTGAAAACCTGAGGCCAGCACTTACTGCATTGCATCTCATCTGAGAAGCAGATTTCACTTCCCTGTGTCCTGGATGCCACATTTTTAGTTGTAAAATGGGAACAGTGACAGAAGAAAAACCTGTCAGGTTTTGGTTTGCCTGAGACCTGGCATACTGTGTGTGCACAGGTGGGCACTGTGGCTGGATGCTGTCACAAGAGGGTGCAGCTGCTGCCCCGTCACTCCACACTAATGCTATGTCCTTGCCCTTTCCCATAAAAGGCAGCCACAGAGTGGGGACAGGAGAGTCTCTGAGACCTCAAGGGTCAACAATGTCCATTTCCAGATAGGGAACAAACCTGGGCTTTGAGAGGAGTGACATGGCCAAGGTCCCATGGCCATGTCATGGCTGGTCTCCCTGCTCTCTGCCCAGCTTCACTGGGCACCTGAAACTGTTCACCATGATTCCATTCCCCACCACCTCTCCTCCCCTTCATTAAACACTGTTCCTGGGTATGTCTGTGTGGGTGTTCCCAGATGAGATTAGCATTTGAATCATTGGAATCAGTATAGTAGATGGTCCTCCCCAACATGGGTATGTATCATCCAATCCACTGGGGACCTGAATAGACCCAAAGATGGAGAAAGGAGACATTCACCCCCTTTTTTTCAGCCTCACTGACTGAGCTAGGATATCTTATCTCATCGTCTTCTGCCCTCAGACTGAGATTACATCATTGGTTCCTCTGGATCTCAGGCTTTCAGTCTCAGACTGAATTACACCACTAGCTTTCTGGGATCTCCAGCTTGCAGATGGCAGATCATGAGACTTCTCACCTTCCAAATCACATGAGCCAATTTCTATAACAAATCTCTCTCTAGACATATAGATCTCCATATATATAAATATCTGTATGTCTCTCTCTCTCTTTCTCTCTCTCTCTCTCTCTCTCTCTATATATATATACACACACATATGTTTATGTGTATATGTATATATACACACACACACACACAGAAATTTATTATAGATAATGGCACATAGACATTGACATGGAGAGACAGACACAGAGACATCTACCTATCTATTTCTCTTAATGACTCTGTTTCTCTGGAGAACTTAATACAATACCCAACAACCTTTTAGGGTCTCTTACCCTTTCACAATACCCTAAGATTCCTAACTAAGGCCTCTTCCCAAAATAGCCTCAAGGCCCTAAGATATGAAACAGGCAGAGGTTTGGAAGAACAGTTTCTGTAAGTGGGTTCACCTTTCGTGATTTCTGCCTCCTGAGTATCAGCTGACCTAACTGGTAAAAATCAAGATTCTTGGGCAGACACCTCCTCATGGGAAAACTGCACATGTATCTTGATGTATCTATCTATACACACACACATGCACACTCATGTGAGATGCATGAGTGGATGGTATGCCTGCAGCTTACCCTTACATTTTAAACTTTAAAAACAAAGAACAATTGTTATATATTTTAATCTTGTGTTGCAAGATTTCTGGAGGCCTTGAAGGACAGGGTGTGGTGTCTGGAATTTTAAAAACCAGGCAGTACTTGAAAGGAGGCCAGACTCCAAGAGCAAAGGAAATCCCCAGGGTTGCCCAAGTTCACACCTAGACAGAAACCTGGGATACCAAGCAAAGGAGGTCTGGGACATGCATCGACGATATTCCAAAATGCTAGTGTCTCTTAAAAGTGTGTCCACTCTGCAAGGTGGTGGACTGAAATAATTTCACAGAGTCAGGGGGAGGGCAGACAATGAATGGCCATCCAACAGTATGAAGCAAAACAGTTCAGATGTGGAATAGCATTTCGTGGTAGGGGGGCAGAGGGACTTCATTAGGAGGCCAGTTGACAGTGATCCTCATTAGGGAAAGCTGGTGGGACCATGCTGCCAGTTCAATGAAGTCTGAGACACAGCACCTGCTGTAAAAGGATTCACTCCAGGAAGCACTGTTCATAATTAACTACTACACAGATCAGAGCCAGCTAGCACAGGCTCCTCCCACATGAATCAACCTAACGGTAATGCAAATAAAACAGCCCTGAAATTACATCTATGAAAGAATATCACTTAATTTTATTTTATTGAGGTTTTCAAAAGCACATCTTTTGTAGGTGATCAATGTTTGTGATTTTTCAAAAAAAAAAAGAAGTGTCTTAATTAGTATATTATGGAAATATCAGCTTCTATTAAGAGGGCAAGAAGAACATAAAGACTGATTATTATCCCATTCATGTCTGGAAAACAGAGGAAATAATTATAGAAAAGTAAGTATTCATACCCAGGTGTAAATCCTGCACTGCATGGCTTCTCAAACTTGGAAGGGGCTTTTCAAATATAAATCCCCCAGGGACCAAGTCAAAATTCAGATCCTATCTCTGTTGGTCTGGGTGGGACCTGGGACCTCTGCATTTCTCAACAGCCCTAGGTGACAGCAATGGTGGTGCTAAACCTACCACCCTTTGAAACAAGGACCTAGAAAACCAAAGAATTATGTGTAAATAGTTATTCAAAGATCCATGATGCAATATGGGTTTCTAGGACTGAGGATGCTCCCTTCCTGGTGATCTCAGCCATCTTTAACTTACCTCCCTAAAACACAAGGGTTATCACCATGGAGGGTTCCATCTGTGATAGTACAAATTGTATAGGCTCTTCCCTCAAATTCAAGGGGGCCAAGAGCTAAGGGCTCCAGCCTGCCAATTGCAGAGGGTAATTCTGCAGTGTGCCTAGTAAACACTTAAGAGGAGGCAGGAAAAACACTGGACATAAATTAAGGCTTGCTTCTGGATTATTTTCCCTTTGAAAGCTTGGCTTTTTATCACAGTCCTTCAGCTTGAGACAGAGCATCTCTGAAGAGCCCTGGTGGCCACATGGGCCCTCATAATGAAGTTGGTGCTAGCACTATGGGGCATGTGTCTGCTGAGCTCAGCACTGTAGCCCAGGCTCCTGGGCTGCAGGTACAGATTTTTCTAACAGCCACTGGCACATCAAGTCAGTATCTTCCCCTCTTCTGTGGAATACCTGCCAATAACTGCAATATGTGACCAAAGAATTCCTGCAAAAAATCACAACTTTCCTTTAAAAGTACAAAGTCCTGCCCCTGAGATTAAGGCAAGTAGCAGCCCCCCAAAGTGTTGCTTCTGTTGTATGTGTTCCTCTGGTTTTATACTGGGGGGGCTCAGGTTAAAGCTACAGACCTGGCATTCCACATCCCACAGGCCAGCACTCTGCCAGTAGAGAACTTGCTCTTACAGCAGTATTAAAGCTGCCCTGCTCTTGGGCACGGGCAGGCAGTGACTCCCACAGCCCGAGGCAAGGAGTCAATAATGCAGCCTCCTCTTTTCCAGAACAGTGGACAATTCTCAACTAACACTTAAACTCTCCAGGCCTCTCCATTATTCTGTGGACTCAGAGCTCAAAGCAAGCCTCCCACTTGCAACAGCTCTATTGTGTTTACTATCAGGCCCTTCTGCACAGAGAGGTTTCACCCTGTAATGAGGCCCAAAGGAGCTGCTCCCTCCCTCCCTCCAGAAGCCCTTCAAGGACAGCATCTGGGGCAGGAGAAAGGCTGGTGATAAGAATGGCTACCCCCACTGACTGTGGACCTGGCAGGAAAGAAAGGCCTCTAACACTGTTCCCATTTTGCAGATGTTGAAACTGAGGACCACAGAAGTCATATGACTCCTAGGTCACAAGCTAGCAAGTGTAGGACCAAAGCCTGGTCTCCACACTGCTCTGCCACCAGTCTCTAACTTCAAGCGGGACCATGCCTGCCCAGGCTCCTCCTCCTCAGACCCCCAACTGTCCACCTGCATCATTTTTGTCAAGCCCTTGCAAGGCCCTGTCCCCTTTGAAAATAGGGGCTTCCTCTTAGCCAGCAAGAGGGGGTGAGAAGAGCCAGCCACCACCACAGCAGGTTGGGAAACTGAGAAAGCAAAAAGTTGAATACCACTTCACAGCTTTATTTCTTCTTTGTATTAACTAAAGGGCACAGTATTAAGTCAGCTTTCCCAGTTCTGCTCTCCTGTACTACTACTGAGTTTTTCTCCTAGAAATTCTCAGAAGGAATGGAGCGGGCAGCATCCATAAGCACATGGCCAGGCATCCTCTCCACCCTTACCAAGTAAGGGCAGTCTGGGAGGCTGGGACTATTCCTTCTCTCCTGTTTGAGGCAGGCTTCACTGTGAATCCAGCTCTGCTGCACTCAACAGATCAAATTACTTAGCCAGTGCTTCCTTGAGAGAAGGGATTTTTTGTTTTAATTACAAGGCCTGGCACACATAAGTGCTTAATAAATCTGTGAGCAATGAATCAGTCTTTCAGAACCTCCTGTTTCCTCCTCTGCACAACCTAGCTACTGCCATCCTCTGAAGGACAAGGCCCCAATCCTCAATACTGCCTCCCTGCCTCCACTCTGGCTGCTCGTCACACAAGGAAGGCAGAAAGTAAAGACATGGTGAGGGCTTAGTTCTCTCTGCATCTTGGCCAGATCCCTAAAAGTGATAAGTTGTCATACTAATTAAGCCCAAATGTAGCACTGCCATGGCCACACATGATGTGAGGGACACCCAGTGCTGCACCCTTGCTGAAATGCAACTATTTCCAATCCTCACTATCTGGTAACAGGAGCGTGTGCTGAGTACATGCAATGGGCCTAGATGGGACATGTCATCCCACCTGCCAATAGCCCCAGGAGGGTTCCCCATCACTCCCATCTTACCAGTTGGGAGGTGTAAAAGAGAGGTCCTTAGGGACCCAGGCAAGGCCTTTCCATCCCAGAACCCCAGAGCTCAGCGTCTGTGCTCACCCGGAAGAACACCCATTGCGCTGCAGCAAAACCTTCTGGAATGAATCCATGGACTAAAATGACAACCTGGAAAGGCACACAGTTGGATTGTACCCTAGCAATAATCTAGGAGGTGCCTGGGTGGCTCAGTCAGTTAAGGGTGCGACTTCAGCTCAGGTCATGACCTTGTGGCTCGTGGTTTAGAGACGTGCATTTGGCTCTGTGCTGACAGCTCAGAGCCTGGAGCCTGCTTCTGATTCTGTGTCTCCCTCTCTCTCTGCCCCTCCCCTGCTCACACTCTGTCTCTCTCTCTCAAAAATAAATAAATATCTTTAAAAATGTTTAAAGAAAGAATGTAGTCAGGGTTCTGTCAACACTTTAAAGGAGTGGAACTCTCTTATCAAACAAAATCTTAAGTGAAACCCATAAGTTTGTGTACATGCATGTATCTACTATATGCATATATATGTATTTACATATATGTGTTGTGCATGCATATATTATAGAGACACATGGAGATACACACATACATACACATTTTGTCCTGCCCTGTTTCTTGGCATCAACAGTTTCTCTAGACCAAGCTGTTCTGCCCATTACAGTCAGATTTTTGGATGGTAATCAATTTACTTTCTGTCTGTTCTAGCCTAGGCTGTTGCTCCTTAACTTTACTACAGCGCCAACCGCCACTGCAGGCTTCTGAGCCAGAGAGTGCCCAGAGGAGCGCTGCGATCCGTGTGGAGGATCCTGGCAGCTGCTGCCCAGAGTGCAAGGCTGACTGCGGCAAGAAAACCCTGCCTGGACCCAGTACAGCGCCCTTGAGAAGGTACAAGGAGGGGCCAAGCAGACTGCTGTGGGTGGGAAGCACAAGACAGATGCAAGCATCCCTGAAGGGTACCCCCAGTGAGCCGGAGCAAGTGAAGGCACAGGAGGAGGGGCACTGCAAGAATGGGCTCTGCAGCCACAACACCTATTTGTCGCAGCCCCACTTTCTGACCAGCTGCAGGATTTTATTACACAAGGTACCTAACCTCTCAGACCTGGGCCACCTTACTTTAAAATGGGAAGCAACTGAACCTGTCTTGGGATGGTGGTCCACAGCCCTGGGGAGCTTGGAACACCCCAGTGCCTACCCACCCCACACCAAGGGAGCCAGAGTGCTGGTGGGCCAGGCCCTCAAAGATGTGTAAAGCTCCCCTGAAGATCGTGTGCACCTCCCATGGTAGATTTAGATCAACCATACTAGTAACAGGCTAAGTGGTAAGTACTGGCAAATGTTAGCTGTGGAAACCAGTACCACAGGCAAGCCACCTGGCAGCTTTCAAAGATCTGAAGAACTCTTCTGTGGAAGGAAGATTAGATGTCCCCCATATGGCCCCAAGGCCAGGGCTGGGAGAACCTTTCAAAGTCATAGATTTGAGGTGAATCTGATGTGTCAACCTTGATAGGTACATGGAAGGGCCCTGCATGTCTCTGATGCGGTGACACCTGGTGGAGGTGGGGCTGAGGAGGGCTGCCTCCCAAATTCCCCTCCTCCCTGGAGTCTGGTTCCCAGGTACTGCCCTGGTAAAATCAATAGGCCAGGGAACTGGTTGTCTGCCCTCAGTGAGGCAGGGTCAGGACAGTGGTAACTCCAATTGCAGGGCCGGGGTGGCTTGGAAATGAGCAGACCATTATAGGATTAAGTGAGAAGGGCAGCCATGACAAAGGGAATGGTCAGGTCAGTGGGGCCTCCTAAGCTATGTGGTGGGTGGTGAATAAAAGGAGTGCCCAGGCTACCTGCACCCATGGCAACTCAATACCATTAACTGTGGACTATTTTTGTGAAAGGTATAATGAGGGGTGAAATAGTTTCATCTGCTTAGAATAAAAGCAAATGTGTCCTACTCCCTTCATGTCATGATTGTGGAATCAGAAGCACAAACTCTGAGTTGGTCAGGAAGCCTTGACTGGGGCCAAGCATGGTGGTGCCGGCCACAGAGACTTGGACTCCCACCTGTTTGCCCCAAAGAGAGTCACCCTCTGCCCCCCCCCCCCACCCTGGGTCCAGGCCTCATTTTTCAAAACTGACTCTCAAGGGCGCCTGGGTGGCTCAGTCAGTTAAGCATATGCTTCGGCTCAGGTCATAATCTCATGGTTCGTGAGTTTGAGCTCCACATCAAGCTCTCTGCCATCAGCATGGAGCCTGTTTGGGATCCTCTGTTCCCCCCTCTCTCTGTCCCTCCCTGCAAGCTCTCTCTCTCTCTCTCAAAAGTAAATAAAAACAAACATCATATATATGTGTGTGTGTGTGTGTGTGTGTGTGTGTGTGTATAAAACTGACCCTCAGAAGAGTTCTCTTTTTACTACTGGTGTAAAATAAGTCCTGAGATTACTTTTATAATGTAAAATGAACAGGTGAATACAAAAAATATAAGATATTCTGTCAATGGAAATGATCTCTTCCTTAAAGGAAACTCTAAAATCAAAAGACTTCAGTCAAGAGTTGGAAGGTTTTTTCCCTGACTATTTCTAAGACAAATTACTTAGGAAGAAGTGTTTATGTCCTGGCATGGCATAAACTATTAACTGACTTAAACAAACATGCGCATACATGTGTACACACACACACATACACAAATACGTCTAAGTACTCTAACCAAATTTCTGAAATCTTCCCAATAGTACAATTCTTGTTCTTTTTGTTCCATTGTCATTCACAGAGTTTTTAATATTTAATATACATATAATAATATAAATTTTCTTGGCAGGCTGCAGCCAGCCAGAGAAAGCCATCCTGCCTAAGCAGGAAGTACCATTCATCCCCCCTGATCACTTTCCAGAGTTTCAGGTACCCACAGTCAACTGTGGTCTGGAAGCTGATATTCCTCCTTCAGACCTATCATCACAAGGTCAATAGCAGCCTAACACTATGTCACAAAGCCTACATCATTCACTTCACTTTGTCTCATCACACAGGCATTTTATCATCTCACATCATAAGAACGGTGACTACAGTAAGATACTTTGAGAGAGAAATCACATTCACATACCTTTTATTATAGTATATTGCTACAATTGTTTTAATTTAATATTAGCTATTATTGTTAATCTATTATTTTGCCTGATTTGTAAATTAAACTTTATCACAGGAATGTATGTATAGGAAAAAACATAGTACACAGAAGGTTCAGTACTGTCTGTGGTTTCAGACATCCACTGGGGGTCTTGCAATGTATCCCCCATGGATAATGGGGGACTGCTATACGAGGGCTCAAGATTCTAGCATTAATTTCGACAAGAGACAGGATCATATGGTTCTTATCTTTTCTTTTATTAATGTGATGTATCACATTGATTGATTTGCAAATACTGAACCAGCCCTGCAGCCCAGGAATGAATCCCACTTGATCATGGTGAATAATTCTTTTTATATGCTGATGAATTTGATTTGCAAGTATCTTGTTGAGAATTTTTGCATCCATATTCATCAGGGTATTGGCCTGTAGTTCTCTTTTTTTGCTGGGTCTCTGACTGGTTTGGGAATCAAAGTAATGCTGGCTTCATAGAATGAGTCTGGAAGTTTTCCTTCCCTTTCTATTTTTTGGAACAGCTTGAGAAGGATAGGTATTATCTCTGCTTTGAATGTCTGGTAAAATTCCCCAGGGAAGCCATCTGGTCCTGGACTCTTATTTGTTGGGAGATTTTTTATAACTGATTCAATTTCTTTCCTGGTTATGGGTCTGTTCAAATTTTCTATTTCTTCCTATTGAGTTTTGGAAGTGTGTGGGTGCTTAGGAATTGTCCATTCCTTCTAAGTTGTCCAGTTTGTTGGCATATAATTTTTCATAGTATTCCCTGATAATTGCTTGTATTTCTGAGGGATTGGTTGCAATAATTCCATTTTCATTCATGATTTTATATATTTGAGTCCTCTCCCTTTTCTTTTTGAGAAGCCTGACTAGAGGTGTATCAATTTTGTTTATTTTTTCAAAAAACCAACTCTTGGTTTTATTGATCTGCTCTACTGTTTTTTTAGATTCTATATTGTTTTCGATGAAGAAAAAGCATTTAACAAAATTCAGCATCCTTTATTAATAAAAACCCTTGAGAAAGTCGGAATAGAAGGAACATACTTCAACATCATAAAAGCCATTTATGAAAAGCCCACAGCTAATATCATCCTCAATGGGGAAAAACTGAGAGCTTTCCCCCTGAGATCAGGAACACGACAGGGATGTCCACTCTCACCACTGTTGTTTAACATCATGTTGGAAGTTCTAGCATCAGCAATCAGAAAACAAAAGGAAATCAAAAGCATCAAAATAGGCAAAGATGAAGTCAAGCTTTCACTTTTTGCAGATGACATTATACTACACACGGAAAACCCGACAGACTCCACCAAAAGTCTGCTAGAACTGATACATGAATTCATCAAAGTCGCAGGATACAAAATCAATGTAAAGAAATCAGCTGCATTGTTATACACTAATAATGAAGCAAGAGAAAGAAAAACAAAGAAACTGATCCCATTCACAACTGCACCAAGAATCATAAAATACCTAGGAATAAACCTAACCAAAGATGTAAAAGATCTGTATGCTGAAAACTATAGAAAGCTTATGAAGCAAATTGAAGAAGATACAAAGAAATGGAAAAACATTCCATGCTCATGGATTGGAAGAATAAATATTGTTAAAATGTCAATTCTACCCAAAGCTATCTACACATTTAATGCAATCCCAATCAAAATTGCACCAGCATTCTCCTAGAAGCTAGAACAAACAATCCTAAAATTTGCATGGAACAACAAAAGACCCCAAATAGCCAAAGTTATAGTGAAGAAGAAGACCAGAGCGGGAGGCATCACAATCCCAGACTGTAGCCTCTATATAAAGCTGTAATCATCAAGACAGCATGGTATTGGCACAAAAACAGACACATAGACCAATGAAATAGGATAGAAACTCCAGAATTGGACCCACAAAAGTATGGCCAACTAATCTTTGACAAAGCAGGAAAGAATATCCAATGGAAAAAAGACAGTCTCTTTAACAAATGGTGGAGAACTGGACAGCAACACGCAGAAGAATGAAACTAGACCACTTTCTTACATAATTCACAAAGATAAAGTCAAAATGGATGAAGGACCTGAATGTGAGACAGGAAACCATCAAAACCCTAGAGGAGAAAGCAGGAAAAACCTCTGTGACCTCAGCCACAGCAATTTCTTACTTGACACATTCCCAAAGGCAAAACAAAAATGAACTATTGGGACCTCATGAAGATAAAAAGCTTCTGCACTGCAAAGGAAACAATCAACAAAACTAAAAGGCAACTGATGGAATGGGAAAAGATATTTGCTAAATGACATATCAGACAAACGGCTAGTATCCAAAATCTATAAAGAACTCACCAAACTCCAGACCCAAAAAACAAATAATCCAGTGAAGACATGGGCAGAAAACATGAATAGACTCTTCTCTAAAGAAGAAGACATCCAGATGGCCAACAGGCACATGAAAAGATGCTCAACGTCGCTACTCATCAGGGAAATACAAATCAAAACCACACTCAGATATCACCTCACACCAGTCAGAGTGGCTAAAATGAACAAATCAGGAGACTATAGATGCTGGAGAGGATGTGGAGAAATGGGAACCCTCTTGCACTGTTGGTGGGAATGCAAACTGGTGCAGCCACTCTGGAAAACAGTGTGGAGGTTCTTCAAAAAATTAGAAATAGAAGTACCCTATGACCCAGCAATAGCACTGCTAGGAATTTACCCAAGGGATATAGGAGTGCTGAGGCATAGGGGCACTTGTACCCCAATGTCTATAGCAGCACTTTCAACAATAGGCAAATTATGGAAAGAGCCTAAATGTCCATCAACTGATGAATGGATAAAGAAGTTGTGGTTTATATATACAATGGAATACTATTTGGCAATGAGAAAGAATGAAATATGGCCTTTTGTAGCAACATGGATGGAACTGGAAAGTGTTATGCTAAGTGAAATAAGTCATACAGAGAAAGATAGATGCCATATGTTTTCACTCTTATGTGGATCCTAAGAAACTTAACATGACCATGGGGGAGGGGAAGGGGGAAAAAAGTTACAGAGATGGAAGGAGGCAAACCATAAGAGACTCTTAAAAACTCAGAATAAATTGAGGGTTGATGGGGGGTGGGAGGGAGGAGAAAGTGAGTGATGGGCATTGAAGAGGGCACCTGTTGGGATGAGCACTGGGTGTTGTATGGAAACCAATTTGACAATAAATTTCACATTAAAAAAAAAAAAGTTCTTCAAGAGAAAGCATCTTCCTCCTCCTGGCAGTGGAAGAGAAGGGATGTGGAATGCAACAGTGGGTTTATCTGAGGTGATTAGCATGCTAATGCTACCTGCAGAAATGGCATCACTTTCACCAGGAGACCGCACTGTGATGGGCTGAGTTGTGTCCTCTCTCAAAATTCCTATGTTAGAGTCCTAATTCCCAACATCTCAGAATGTAGAGATGGATCTTGAGGTAATGAAGGTAAAATTGTCATAGGGTCAGCCCTAACCCAATCTCAACTAGTGTCCTTATAAGAAGAGTAGATTAGCGTACAGGCACAGAGGGAAGACCATGTGAAAACATAAGGAGAAGATGGCCATCTACAAGCCAAGGAGAGAGGCCTCAGAAGAGACAAACCCTGTGACACCTTGATCTCAGACTTCCAGTCTCCAGAAATAAAAGACAAGAAATCTCTGTTATTTAAGCCACTCTGTCTATGGTACTTTGTTGTGGCATCTCCAGCAAATGAATACACACACATTTAAAACATGATCTACACAGAAATTGAAAATCACCTCAGGAAAAGCTTGAGCCATCGCTGCCTGAGGATTTCAGCTGGGAGACCCCCCCAACCCCCCACCTAGAGCTTGATGCTGAAACGTAAGCTGGTATGTGTGTATACTCACTAACTCCTGCAAACTGAAACTGAAATGAGCAGGAACCACCATGCAGTGCTGGGCCCCAAGGCCTCAGAACTGGGGTTTGAGGGCTGGAGTATCACAAAGCTGATACCAGGTCCCCCCTTCCTTCCTTCCAGCCCTGACATAAGTCTGCATTTCCTCCTCATTCCTCAGGAGGATTCCTCGTCAAGGCTCAGGACAGTGGGCAGTCTGAGCACTCATGCTAGGACGGCATGGCTAGCACCTGGCCCATGCTGTGTGGGGTCTCAGGCCCTGAAGCTTCAGGGAACTGGCACACCTAGGCTTGGCCACAGCAGCAAGGGGGTACTTCTTGGTGAGTGCCACCAACATGCCACCACCACAGGCCAGTATGTCCTTACTAGAGGAGAGGTATGCTCTCCTTACATGCTCTCGATAACCCAGGGACTTAGTTAATTCCATTCCCCCAATGTAGGCAGGTCAGCGAGCACAAGGTGGTGACCAACCATTGCCTTTACAAACTAACTTTTCAAACTGACCTACCTGTGTTGCTGTTCCAGTGTCAGAATTACCCAAGTCCATGAGTTAAAATTTTGATTCACAGAAATACTTTCAGTTGCTCATGATTTCTTCCAGACTTTCCTGTGGCTGTGGATTAGCCCAACTTGTCCCATATCAATTCCAACACTAAACACCAATAGTTGTAATGGTCTCTGGAGGTGGCCTTGGGTGGGCCTCACAACCAGGGACTGAGTCCCACCAGTCTGCCCCAAATCTGGCTCACCTCTCCCTCTGCCCCATGTTGGGCCAAGGGGCTGAGTCCTTCTGTGCCTCAGTTACTCATCTGTTACATGGGAGTAACAACAGCACTTTCCCTCACAGAGTCATCAAGAAAATTAGAAGAATCAATGTCATGTGAAGACTCAGAAGAAGGCCTAACACACAGTGAGCACTGAATGAGTACTAACTGGTACTATTACCCAGGATATGGGGGGTTGGGGAATCTCGTTATTCTTACCAGAAGAGTTACAAGCTTTCTGACACTGACACAGAACTCTCACCAATCCCAGGTTCTAGGTGGTGCCAGCCCCTGGATCTCTCATCAACAAGTGATTTACAAGCAGACTGTCACAAAGACCCCAGGCTCCCAAGGGTGCATGATGTGCAGGAATACTCGGAACAGGCAAGAGGGCTCCTGCCTTGCATATCCACGTGTCCCCAAGCCTCTGGACTTTAATACTTGAGATGAACACATCACATACCTCCAGTCTCAGCAACTGAACCCAGCCTTACATGCACAACCTTCCCCTGCCCTGCCCACTGTTAGTTTTGAAAGGCCAACACGCAGAATACCAGAGAAGGATTTCCATGGCCAACTCCAGCTTCACTGGGCCAAGGTGAAGACATAAACCTCACAAGTCTGTCCTCAACAAAACTTCCGGCCTCATGGTCAAGACACCAAACACTTGAAAAAGGCCGGATGAGCAATCCAACT